>NC_059148.1:11386666-12080000 GCF_020740605.2 Lemur catta
TTCTATATTTAAAATTTTTTTATATCTTTGTTTTACTTTTTAAACCTTTCTGTTCAAAACTAAGACACAAACACACACATTAGCCTAGGCCTACATAGGATCAGGGTCATCAATATCACTGTCTTCCATCCCTCCACAATCTTGTCCCACTGGAAGGTCTTCAGAGGCAATAACAAGCATGGAGCTGTTATCTCCTGTGATAATGCCTTCTTCCAAAACATCCCCTGAAGGACCAGTCTGAGGCTGTTTTATAGTTAACTTTTTAAAAAATAAGTAGGAGTATACTCTAAAATAACAATAAAAAGTACATTATAGTAAATACATAAACCAGTAACATTTATTATCATTATCATATATTATATACTGTACATAACTGCATGTGCTGTACTTTTATACAACTGGCAGCGCAGTAGGTATGTTTATACTAACATTACCATAAATACGTAAGTAATGCATTGCACTACAATGGTACAATGGCTATGATGTCTTACTAAGCAGTAAGAATTTTTCAGCTGCATCATAATCTTACAGGACCACCATTGTACATGCAGTCCATCATTGCCTGAAACATCATCATGTGGCCCATGACTCTAAAACTCTGCCCTGGCATTGAAAACCCAGTTCCATCTGGGCCCAGGCAACCCCTCCAGTTACCAAATCAGCCCCAGTCAGACCTTTCTAACCTCTGTGTCGTCACTCCTGTTCCCTACCTGGAATGCTTCCTCTGCCTTGCTAAAATCCTATCCATCCAGCAAGGTGTGACAGGCAGCCTCTGGGACAGCCCCCAGTGATCTCTGCCTCTTGGTATTCACATCCTTGTACGTAGGCTGAACCGAGTGACTCACTTCTGACGAAAAGAATACAGCAAAAGTGACGGGCTATCACTTCTGAGATTAGGTTACAAAAGGACTGTGGCTTCTATCTTGGTCACTTCTACTCCCTCTTAAATCTCTCACCCTGAGGGAAGCTGGCACCAAGTGGGGAGGCCTATGTCAGGAGGCACTGAGGCCTGCCAACAGCCACTTCAGTGGCTGAAGCTGGGTTCCCCTCTTCCCCCTGATGAGGCTTTAGGCTGAGGGCTTGACTGAAACCTCATGAGAGACCTTGAGCCAGAAAGCACCCAGCTAAGCTATACCTAAATTGTTGACCCACAGAGACTGTTGGATAATAAATGTTTATTATCTGAAGTCACTGCGTGTTAAGGTAATTTGTTACACAGCAATAGATAACTAATACGTAAGACTGGCTCAAAGTGCTCCCCTGAATTTTCCTTGACTTTGCTTAGCCCAGAGCAACCACTGCCTCATTTGAACTTTATGTAGATCTGTTCTTCTAATTGGTCATTTTGCACATGGGCATCATTAGTTACTTTCTATCCTCTGTGTTTCTTGTCTTTTCTGAGTAATCCAAGGTCAGCAGCTGCTTAAATTTGTCGGTCACCGGTCGGCCGCAGTGGCTCACGTCTATAATCCCAGCACTTTGGGAGGCTGAGGTGGGAGGATCACTTGAGCCTAGGAGTTCAAGACCAGCCTATGCAACATAGCAAGACCCTGTCTCTACAAAAAATTAGCCATGCATGCTGGTGTGCCCTGAAGTCCTAGCTAGGAGTTACAGTGAGCTATGATTGTGCCCCTGCACTCCAATCTGGGCAACAGAGTGAGACTTTGTTTTAAAAAAAAAAAAAGTTGAGGCTGGGTGCAGTGGCTCATGCCTATAATCCTAGCACTCTGGGAGGCTGGGGCAGGAGGATCACTTGAGGTCAGGAGTTCGAGACCAGCCTGAGCAAGAGCGAGACTCCATCTCTACTGAAAATAGAAAGAAATGATCTGGACAGCTAAAAATATATATAGAAAAAAAAATTAGCTGGGCATGGTGGCACATGCCTTAGGTCCCAGCTACTCAGGAGGCTGAAGCAGAAGGATTGCTTGAGCCCAGGAGTTTGAGGTTGCTGTGAGCTAGGCTGATGCCATGGCACTCTAACCCAGGCAACAGAGCGAGACTCTGTCTCAAAAAAAAAAAAAAAAAGTTGTTTGTGTGTCCCTGTTTGGAACAGGTGTTTGGCCAAAGAGAGAAAAAGGTAGGCTTTAAGAGGCTAGAATTGTGTCAGAAAGGACCTTTTCATTCATGTTTGGTGACAGACTGATGAATAACTTGTAGGTGGGAAATTAAAGTGGATGTTGGAAGAGGAACCACAGCTTGGGAAGAGCTGATTTTTGGTCTTCATCAAAATGAGGCTTCAGTGGCTAACATTAACAGCCAGTCCTCCTTGTAAATTCTGGCGATTTCCTTCTTATTGTGTGAGGAGTTTAGCCTTGTGTTGGCAGTTGTGACAGGCAGCACAGAGGGTGGCTCTGAGACGCGGGGGTCACTTCAGAGAAAGGGAAGTTGATTGTTTTCTCAGGGCCCCTTCTCTCACGTTTATTCTTTTCAGGGCCTCTGTAGCAGGACTGTGCTGAAGCCCATTTCCTACACGTAGCACCATTTATTTAAAATACACACCACATATACACAACAAACCAAATGCAAAGGAAAAAGGGGGGAAAAAGGCTGCTGAAGACCAGAGTCACTAAAAGTTCAGGCTAAGAATAGACAAGGAACTCTGAGAGCTGCTCGGCTATGTGACCTCCTGCAGGGGCTTGGCAAGAAGCCCAATCCAGCTTTGTTTTTTCTATGTTTTTACAAAGAAAGAGCACTAGTTTGGGAGTCAGGAGACCTAGGTGCCAGGCTTGGCTCTGCCAGTGCCTCTTTCTGTGACCTTGGGTAAGTCCTTCCCCTCTCTGGGCCTCAGTTTCCCATTTGTAAAATGAAAGGGTTGGACCAGACTCCAGGATTTTCAAACTCCAACCTTAAGAGGACATAGAGGAAAACAGAAAGAATGCTGTCTGGCTGGGGAACTAGGAGACCTGCCTTCTCATCCCAGCTCCGCCACTAAGGAGCCTGACCTCTTTGGGGCTCTGCTTCCTCATCTGTAAAACATGGTGCTATAGTCATTCATCCAGTCCTTCAACAAATATTTCTTGAGCATCTACTATATGCCAGGCTTGGTGGTAGAGATATGATGGTGAGTCAACCCAGACATGGTCTTTGTTCTCATGGAATTTCCAGTCTGTTGGGGGTGGAAGGAAGGACTAAAAGATGAACTGCAATCAAATAATCACACACATGAAGGTGTAATTAGTGCCAGGCCAAGAACTGAGGGGAAGATCACACTTGGTTCTCATCAACTGAGGGATAGCCACAATCTCCACCAATTCCAGTGTTCTGTGATCTAATAGGCAGCCCTGCTGGGAAGCGCAGAGAAACTCTTAGAACTCACATTTAATACCATTGGGTTTTGTTTTTGTTTTTGTTTTTCAGAATGGCACAGGTCAATTAATTCAATCAATCAACACCCATCTATTGGGGACATACTACAGGGAATCAACCACCAACTCCTGCCTTCCTGGAGCTTACACTGGTGGGCAGAATGGACTCATAAACTGATATAGCTATAAAATGTCTCATACCATTCTCTGACTGCTAATTAATTATTTCAAATAGTAATGTTGGTAAGAGTTAAGAATTAAGTAGGGATTTGGATGCAGTAGGGCAATAAGAGGAATTTCCTTGCAAGTAGAAATTGAGCTAGGCTTTGAAGGTTTGCTGCATAGTTTCAGATAAACAGAAACAATGTTATCAGGGTGCAATGGTCCCATTCCCTACTACTAGATAGCATGGGTACATGGGACATACAAGTGATATCCAAATTGTGAGACTCCTAAATCCCCTTTTGAGGCAGGAGAGATCCAAGCCCCACTTTTTGTCAGGGACCAAAACACTTTTTCTGGGACCTAATCTGAATACCGTCCCCTGGATTGTAAGGCCTGCTATTGATGAGATTTCTGACTTGGGGCAGCCACTTCGCCTCAATGAGTCTGTTACCCCATTGTAAAATGAAGGGGTGAGATGATATCCAAGGTCCCTTAGAGTACCCAAAAAGATGGCTAAAACTTCTTTCTTTGTAAGAATTTTTATTATTTTATAATAAAACTGGTGGCTGTTACTACAGAGTATAAGCTGTGGGATCTGAGGCAAGTTACTAAGTTTTCTAAACCTGATATATTTTAAAATTTGTTTTTAAAATAAAAAAGTAATACATGTACACTTTTTAAAAAATCAAATACTACAAAAGACTATATACTATGATAGTTATAGAGCTTCTGTTTAGGGGATGAAAAATTTGGGAGATAGTGGCAATGATTGCACAATATCATAAATGTAGTTAATGCCAATGCATTGTACACTTAAGGGTTAAGATGGCAAACTTTATTTTATATATATATATATATATATTTTACCATAATCTTCAAAAATTAATAATGTAATATACCAAAAACTACAGAATTGTTCACTTTAAATAGGTTAATTTGTGGTTTGTAAATTATATCTCAATAACAGGATATTCTCGGGCCGGGCGCGGTGGCTCATGCCTGTAATCCTAGCACTCTGGGAGGCCGAGGTGGGAGGATCGCTCGAGGTCAGGAGTTTGAGACCAGCCTGAGCAAGAGTGAGACCCCCATCTCTACTAAAAAATAGAAAGAAATGATCTGGACAGCTAAAAATATATAGAAAAAATTAGCCGGGCATGGTGGCGCATGCCTGTAGTCCCAGCTACTCGGGAGGCTGAGGCAGGAGGATTGCTTGAGCCCAGGAGTTTGAGGTTGCTGTGAGCTGGGCTGACGCAATGGCACTCTAGCCTGGGCAACAGAGTGAGACTCTGTCTCAAAAAAAAAAAAAAAAAGAATATTCTCCACCCCAACCTAGAACTTCTGATCCCTTCCCCAGAGCCAACTATTTGTTTCCTGTCTCTCTCTCTCCTTCTAAAACAGTCCAGGCATAAACAAGTATATCTGAAAATCTATCATAGATTTTTCTTTTAATATAAATGGAAGGAAGTGATATACTGTTCTGTGCTCTGCTTACTTTACTTAATAACATATGTCTTTTGGTTGTTGTATATTAGCATATGCAGATTTACTTCATTCTTTTCCACTTCTACATAGAAGCCATTGTAGGCACCTATTATAATTTATTTAATGAGTCCCCTTGTTGATGAATATATTGATCATTTCTAGTCTTTTTTTTATAGCAAACAGTGCTGCAGTAAACACTGTTGCACTTCATGGTTTTAGGAACACACATGAATATATAATCTATAGGATAAATTCCTCTTTCTGGTGTTGCAGGGTCCAAAACTTAGTATGTGTTAAATATTACTATTGCCAAATTGACTTCCTTAGAGTCTACCTAGACTCTACCTTACACTCCTACCAAGAATTCAATCATTCATTTTTTTTCATTCAACCAATATTTGATTACCTACCATGTGCTAGGCACAATTCCAGGCCCTAGGGACATAGCAAATGAACAATTACAGTAACAAAAACAAAAAAATCTATTCCCTAATGGAGTTTACAGTCTTATAGGGGGAGAGGGCAAACAAAAAAGTAAAATATGTGGCATTTTAGGTGGCAATGAACGCTATGGCTAAAATAAGGCAGAGAAAGAAGTGTTGTACCTCAGACTGGGGACAGGGAAGGGGGAAGGTAAAAAAAAAAACAAAAAAGAAAGAAGAAAGAAAGAAAAGAAAGGAGTGTTAGCCAGAGGTTGGGGTTGGCAATTTAAACAGGGTGAATAGGGTAAGAAAATTCTAAGCCTCAGTTTCTTTATGTGTAAAGTAGGATAATAGTAGTACCTATGCTGCAGAATTGTTGAAAGAATTCAATGAGATTATGTCTGGTATATAATGAACATCTCATAAATGGTAGCTATTATGATAAGCAATTTTACAGTTGAGGAAACTGTAGCCCAAGGAGGAACAATTTGCCTGCAGTCCCAGAGAAAATTAGTGGTAAGAACCTAAACCCAGGCTTCCTGACCCTCCTTAAAAGGCACTTCACAATACACCAAGGGACCAAAAGCACCAAGAAACCATCCTCCTGGGGCTGCTAATGGGTAACATGGTTTTAGCTTCAAGAGTGCTCTGAGAATGTGATTTTCAACATGCACAAGATGGGAGGGAAGATGTGTAAGTACACAAGGTCCTTCTGCAAGGAGAGGCTCAGGCCTAGAGCTGAGCCTGCTGGGGTTTACTCACAAGACGTTCAGATCCAGGACAGTGCTCTCAGCCAAAGGCAACAAGCTTTCTGGCTGCTGCTGGCCCATCTGCTCTGATGAGACTCTCCCAAACCCTGGACTCCCATTGGTTTCATTCCAAGGAATCTCCTGGAGGAAAGATAAGCAGCGGTTAAGTCACAGCTGTAGAAATAATAAGATCTGGAGGGGCAATTGTATCTGTTTGGTTGGGCGAGATTTTCAAGCAGGCCAAGTATGTGGTGGTGGTGGTCTTTCAACTCTCCCTGTGCCTTTTTCTCATCCCACGGCAACTCCTCTCTCTGGCCACAACCAGACACCCAGTGTTTCCCTGGGCCTTCTGCCTGCCCAGAGCCCTCTCCTTGCCTGGGTTCTAACTTTCCTTTAGCCCTATTCTTTCTTAAATGAGAGTTTCATTTCCTCCACTCCTCCTAACCCCTTCTTTGGAAATACATATTTTTAAAAAGATGCTTACTGGCATAACAGAGTCAAGATGGAACCGGAATCATAGAAGTCAGTATTCTGGGCTTGACCTCTGTTCACGAGTGCCTGTATGACCTTTCCTGGGCCATAATTTCTTTATCTAAAAAATGTCATATCTTATATGGCATTTCAGTCACCATGGAGTAGATTTTTTTACAAAGGGCAGACCCAAATGATCTACCTAAAGACAAAAAAAGTACCCAGAGAAGTAGTGGAGCCAAGGGCAGAAAATTTCAGAGTGGAGGTGCCAGGATCACTAAAATGCTATTAAGAGGTGTGTTATGATGACCAATGTCTGGTCATTGGTATCCAGTATCCAGTCCTGGGTCAGCTAGCAAGGAGCTTACACATGGACAAGAGGCCTAGGTTTTAGAGTCTACTCCTCTATTGAGTAGACCTCAATGTAGGGGAAATCCACACCAGCTTTGGACCATGCCACCTCTACTCTTGAAAAGGGAAACATAAGAAATAAAAGGGGCTTTGTCCTAAATCATCAACACCTCAGTTACTTGAACATCATGGTGCAGAGCTAGCTGCAAGGTTCCCCTGTAAGGCTAGAAAAAAGTCTGAGAAACATTAAATCAGATTGGTAAAAGGGGATCTTGAACTCAAATTTGATAAAGTAACCCAAGAAAATTTCAAAAGATATTAAAACTGCAAGCAAATATGTGCATGTTTCTACTTCTGTTTAAATAGTGGATGGTTACATTAACAGATGAAGCTTCTGCTGGGGTTATTTGAGAAAATGTAAATATCTTAGTGACTATCACTAATACCTTCTTTTTTTTCTTTTGAGATAGGGTCTCAATCCTCCTGCCTCAACCTCCCAAGTAGCTGGGACTACATGCATGTGCTACCACACCTGGCTAAGTTTTTTATTTTTTGCAGAGATGGGATCTTGCTATGTTGCTCAGGCTGGTCTCAAACTCCTGGGCTCAAGTGATCCTCCTGCCTCAGCCTCCCAAAATGCTAGGATTACAGGTGTGAGCCACCAAGCCCAGCTAATATATTCTATCTTTCAAGGTGGCATCTATAATCTTAATTTTACCCACAGAGAAAGGTAGGGAACAGCAGGGGGATGGAGACTTGAGATTCCAAATTCTGAAATAACCTGTGATAGTCACTATATCATTGTTCCTGCCTGAAAAAACAATCCAGATCTCAAACTTTTCTTCTTTGATGCGCTGTGGTTGGTTGACAACAAACTCTCACAGACTTGAGCCTTGCAGCAGAAGCAGTTACACACATTTTGGTTGGAAAATCTGCCAAGCCTGCTTAGATCCCTCTCCCTCCTAGGACACCAGTATGGTCAGCCCTCCAGAGTGAGCCGTGCATCCCAGCCGAGAGGCACTGAAAAAGAGGTGGCACTGTTTTCACAGAGTCCTCAGTGACTTTCCACTGAGCTGTGGGAAAATTTGGCAGTCGACTGTGGCTGAATCATAACCCAGAGGTCCTGACCCCTCAAATCTTTGAAGATTCCTTTCATTCCTTTCCCAAAAGGGGAACCTGGCAAACTCCAATTGGTTCTTCCATTTACCTTCTGTTCCTCACAAGTACACGTAGGTGTGGAGTTGTGTACCCTCGGCGGTGGCAAAGGGGTATCAGAGTAACAGCATCTACAATCTGTAATTACAATAGTTTATATTTACTAGTACCTACTGGGACAGGCACTTTTTATAGATTTTTTTATGGAATCTTCTCAACCATCCAGTGGGATATTTATTATTATTACCATCCCTAGTTTACAGATGAGGAAACCGAGGCCCACAGAGGCTAACTTGGCCCATGGTCACAAAGCTGGGGTGTAAGGTGCTAAGATTTAATGTAAACATTCCAATTTCAGAGTCTGTGCCTCTAACCACGATGTTATACTGTGTCCAAACACCAGCACAGATATTCTAAGCTCAAAGACACTTCAGGTATCACAGATCAACCCCTAGATTTTGCAGCTGAGAAAACAGACCCAGTGAGATGACAGGAATTACCCAGTGACGGAGCCAGGGTTCGAGGCAGGTCTCTTCACCCCAGGGTTCCACATTCTCTCTACTGTATCAGAAAGCAGATTCTCTGCACCACCTTGAGAATCTGGAGTTTCTCTACACCCTACCCCTTATTCTTTAGGGAACAGAACTTAACTTTATATAAACATAAAATATTCATATACTTTTTCTACGATTTTCCAATCCCCCTTTTTTAAAATACACTTTTTTTAGAGCATTTTAGGTTCACAGGAATATTGAGTGGAAAGTACACTCCATACACACAAAGCCTCCCCTAACTAATATCAACATCTCACACTAGTGGGGTGTTTTTCTTACAATCGATGAACCAGCACTGACCTATCATTATCACCCGAAGTCCATAGTTTACATTAGGGATGACATGTATCCATCATTATAGCATCATATGGAATAGTTTCACTGCCCTAAAAATCCCGAATACTCCATCTATTCATCCCTTCCTCCCCCAAAGCCCCTGGCAAAAGGTGTGTCATGAACATCCTTTTTGTGTTATGATGATCTTTTTACTGTCTCCATATTTTTGGCTTTTTCAGAGTATCATCAGTTGGAATCATACAATATGTAGCCTTTTCAGATTCTTTCACTTAGTAACATGCATTTAAGATTCTTTCATGTCTTTTCATGGGTCGATAGTTCATTTCTTTTTAGCACTGAATAATATTCCATTGTATGGATGTGTCATAGTTTATTTACTCCTTTACCTATGGAAAGACATCTTGATTGCTTCCAAATTTTGGCAATTATGAATGAATAAAGCCACCATAAACATTCATGTGCAGGTTTCTGTGTGGTCATAAGTTTTCAACTCCTTCAGGTGAATACAAAGGACCATGATTGCTGGAGCATATGACAAGAATAGGTTTAATTTTATAAAAAACTGCGAAATGTTCTCCCAAAGCAGCTGTACTATTTCACATTCCCACCAGCAATGAAGCAGAGTTCCTGTTGCTCCACACCCTCATCAGCATTTGGTGTTGTCAGTGTTTTGGATTTTAGCCATTTCTAATAGGCATGTAGCGGTATCTCAATGTTTTAATTTGCTATTCCCTGATGATGTATGATGTTGAACATTTTTTCACACACCTATTTGCTATCTGTATATCTTCTTTGGTGAGAGATCTTCTTTTGTTCAGATATTTTGCCCATTTTTTAACTGGGTTGTTCTCTACCCCTTTTTAGGGACTTCTTTTTTTCTTAACTTGGCTCCTTCTTCCCACTGTCTCCTTTTTTTTTTTGTTCTAAGAAAGCTAAAGTAATTTCAAGTAGGATAAAAAAAATGTTTTAGGCCGGGCGCGGTGGCTCACGCCTGTAATCCTAAGCACTCTGGGAGGCCGAGGCGGGTGGGTCGCTCAAGGTCAGGAGTTCGAGACCAGCCTGAGCAAGAGTGAGACCTCGTCTCTACTAAAAATAGAAAGAAATTATCTGGCCAACTAAAATATATATAGAAAAAATTAGCCGGGCATGGTGGCTCATGCCTGTAGTCCCAGCTACCCAGGAGGCTGAGGCAGGAGGATTGCTTGAGCCCAGGAGTCTGAGGTTGCTGTGAGCTAGGCTGACACCATGGCACTCACTCTAGCACGGGCAACAAAGCGAGACTCTGTCTCAAAAAAAAAAAAAATGTTTTAACCAATTTTCCCTTCTTTTACTAAAGTCTTTTTATTTTATTTTATTTATTTACTTTTTGGAGACAGGATCTCGCTCTGTTACCCAGGCTGGAGTGCAGTGGCACAATCATAGCTCACTGTAGTCTTGAACTCCTGGGCTCTAGCAATCCTCCAACTTCAGCCTCCCAAGTAGGTGGGACGCACACACACCACCAAGCCCAGCTAATTATTAAGATTTTTAGAGAGACAGGGTCTTGCTAGGTTGCCCAGGCTGGTCTTGAACTTCTGGCCTCAAGCAATCCTCCCACCTCAGTCTACCAAAGTGCTGGAATTTACAGACATGAGCCACCACACCAGGCCACCGAAGTCTTTCAAACATTGCTATTCAGCCATGATTTCTAATAGTCAATCATCAAGTAAGTGTTTCCTGATCTCCTTCTGATACCCTTCTCTACCCCTTCCTCTTAGGAGATGACCATCTAAGGTTCCAGTATGTCCTCTCAGCTCCCAGTTTCCATCTCCAAGCCTTACTTGCAGGTTCTTCCTTATATTCTACCTCCTGTCATGGGGACAGTGTCCCTACTCCTCTGAGATAGTCTGTTCACAGTGACCTTGACCCCACTAACCTTCTCACCCGCTTCTACATATGGACCAACAAATGATCCCCCTTTCTTTTGTGATGGATTAGAAATGGGTAAAAGCCTGGGAACAGCCACAAGTGGTAGAAAGGTTTTGGTCTTTGTAGTCAAACCTTGTCTCCTCTGTGCAAGTTAGTTAACTTGCCTCACATCCAGAGACAACAGACCCGTGCTTACAAGGTGATTATGAAAATTAAATGTAAAATGTTTAAAGGAGTTAGTCCATATCCTAGTACAAAATAGACACTGCTTTCTCTCTCCTTTCTGGATCCACCCGCCCCCTTTCCTTCCTTCCTTTTCCTTCCTCCCTCCCACTCTCTCTCTCTCTCTCTCTCTTTTTAAGACAGGGTCTCTGTTGCCCAGGCTGGTCTTGAATTCCTGGGCTCAATTGATCCTCCTGCCTCAGCCTCCCAAGTAGTTAGGATTATAGGTGTGTACAACCACACCTGGCTTTTCTTCCCTCCTCTTTTCACAAAAATATTCAAAAGAGCTTCATTTTTAAAAAGCTCTATCTCACCTTCAAACAATGAACTGTTCTTTCTGCTTCCTGTCATTCCAAGCTTATTGAAAGTTTATCCTCACTGTGGACCCTTCCTTGCCCCCAATTCAATTAATTTTGACCACTATGTATTGAGCTCCTACTAGGGACCATCATATCCCATTTTAATACCCCCCCAACACTGAATTCAATACATAATTGCAAATTAGTCTTTCTGCAGCATTGACTATGGCCGGGTACTCTGACCTTGGGTACCTGCCCATTCCTGCATCTCCTCTAACTTCTCTAAACATTTCTGTCCCAGGCACTGTCTACCTCTCTCATCTTTCCACATCCTGTCTCTGGGTGACCTCTTCTATTCCCACAGATTTGACAACTACTATTTGCTAAAATTTCCAGATTTCTCTCTCTCTAGTGTAAATTCTAATCCTTAGGCCCCAAAACTGGTTTCCACCCGTTCACAGGGATCTCTGTTTGGAGGTCCCAGGAGCGTCTTAATCTCCAAACTTCATTTTTTTTTCTAATGGCTCCTATTTCCTAAATGGCCTCATCATTAAGCCACTACTCAAGCAAGAAGCCCAAATCATTTTTTTTTTTTTTTGAGACAAGGTCACATTCTGTTGCCTGGGCTGGAGTGCAGTGGCATCATCACAGCTCACTGCAACTTCAAACTGCTGGGCTCAAGCGCTGCTCCTGCCTCAGCCTCCTGAGTAGCTGGGACTACAGATGCACACCACCATACCCAGCTGATTTTTTTATTTTTTGTAGAGACAGGGTCTTGCTGTGTTGCCCAGGCTGGTCTGTGTTGCCCAAGTGATCCTCCCATCTTGACCTCTCAAAGTGCTGGGAATACAGGTGTGAGCCACTGCACATGGCCCCAAGTCATCTTGAATGTCCCTGTCTTCTATATGCCATATTCTGTACTGGAGTAGTCACAACCCCTTTGATTTTTATTTCCACAGTGGCTCTTGAATCCATCCTCTCTATTTTTAGGGCTTTAGTTTGGGCCTTTATCATGTCTCACTTCAGGTATTGCTGCAGACTAACAGCCCTTACTGCCAGTCACTCACTGTGCTCATCCTCTGCTCAGATCCTGGATTTATCTAGTTAATGGATGAGTGTATTAATCATCTGCTATAAAGTCTTCCATAGCACTGACTACACGAAATCCTGAATATTGATCTCTCTAGCTCCTCATTAGAATGGAGGTACCTCAAGATTATTAAAGACCTTTTCTCATTAATTATTGTATCCCATGGCCTATTATTGTACATTAAATATGCATTAAGAAATGCTTATTAAATGAATGAGTAAAAGCCCAGAACTATGCCATGTACAGTAGGGAATACGAAAGAAATATAGTATGAAGGAAACACAGGATGGTCCCTGTCCTCTAGGAGCTTACATTCTTGTTGAAGCAACAAAATAAACACAAGAAATACGTACCTAAACTGACATGCAGACTCTAAATGCCAGAGGAGCTCAGAAAAGAGAGAAGTGAGTATAAGATGGACCTGTTTGTGAAGACATCACAGAGGAAAAAACACTTAACCAGGATCTACAAGGATGGGTGGAGTTTGTGAGAGCAGAATATAAAAGGCAAAGTGCTCCAGAATGGAAATGGCACAGTAAAAAATACAGTGTATCTGCAGGACAGAAAGGAGCCTGGCTTAACAGGAAAGTATTAATCTGAAAAGGCTCCACTGGAAGACAAACACACTAAAACAGGAGAAATTGGCTTTCTGGCTAGCACAGCCTTCCGGCTAATACAATGATGCAGGCAAGACCCAGTGAGGAAGGTGATGATGGTGGCTGTAGTAACACTGAGGAAGGATCAAAATGTAAGATATTTCACAAGCAGGAATGATAGTAACAGGCTTAGTGTAAGAATAAATAACCAGACTTAAGTTTTTAAGCCTGGGAAACGCAAAGAAGGATATTAGTAAGAGGAAGACAAATTTATTTCAAGATTCAGGATACTTCACTCTAGCCCAGGCAACAAAGTGAGACTCTGTCTCAAAAAAAAAAGATTCAGTATACTGAGTTGAAGACAAACTGCTCTGCTTTGGGAAAATACAATAGGCTTTAATACAGTAAGATTCAGAAATGAGACTGTTTAAATCGTTAGTGACCAGGCTTGAGTTGTATATAAAGAAAGAGTTTTACAATAGTTTCACTAGATTCTGTGTCAGTAGGACAACCTCTAGATATTTTCTTTTTTTTTTTTTTGATACAGAGTCTCACTCTGTTCCCCAGGCTAGAGTGCCATGGCATCAGCCTAGCTCACAGCAACCTCAACCTCTTGGGCTTAAGCGATCCTTCTGCCTCAGCCTCCCGAGTAGCTGGGACTACAGGCATGTGCCACCATGCCTGGCTAATTTTTTTCTATATATATTTTTAGCTGTCCAGATAATTTCTTTCTATTTTTAGTAGAGACGGGGTCTTGTTCTTGCTCAGGCGGGTCTCGAACTCCTCACCTTGAGCAATCCTCCTGCCTCGGCCTCCCAGAGTGCTAGGATTACAGGCGTGAGCCAACGCGCCCAGCCTCTATATATTTTCTTGGTTTTATTTTCTCCTTACTCTCTGCTAGTCTCCATAATCAATTCTGTTTTGAACCATGCTTTCCATAGAAATGAGGTTTGATTGTAAAGTAACAAAGTCCAAGTTTAAACATGCAAGAACTTCTCTATCCAAAACCGATTCCAAAAATGCTGTTTTTGCTCAACACTTTTCTGGAACTTCTCCGTTGGAGTTGCTTTCAGAGTCTATCTACCATCCAAACAGGAAAACCAAAGATTTCATAGTCATATTTTATTTGTAAACATCTCCAACCTGATCACCCATTAACATAGCCCTGTTTGTTTTTTCAAAAGTAAAATGTACCCTCAAGAAAAAGAGAGAAAGATTTCTTGAGTGCCAACACCAGGGTTATTCCAGAGGTTGTGCTCCTTAGGTAACTTCAAGAGAGGCTTTCCAAATATTCTAACGCGTGATAACATCACTGTAGGGAAGAAGTGGAGGAGAATTAATGTGTCAGAGCCCCTACTGAGAGCTGAGCATTGCACTGTTAATTATTTCACAGAGCTGCTTTTCATTTAACCCTTGAAGCAACCATACAAGCAAGTACTATCATTTTATGCTAAAGATATATAAAGGAAGTCCAAAAAAGTTCAGTAACTTGCTCAGGGTTATAAAACTAATACATAGCAGAGCTGGAACTTTAAAAACATGATTTTGCTACTGTACCCTGCTGCTTCTGATAAAATAAGAACACTACTTTCCAATGGATGGAAAAGTTAATAAACAGTACCATTACTGGCCGGGTGCGGTGGCTCACGCCTGTAATCTCAGCACTCTGGGAGGCCAAGGCGGGAGGATCGTTTGAGCTCAGGAGTTCGAGACCAACCTGAGCAAGAGACCCTGTCTTTACTAAAAACAGAAAGGAATTATCTGGACAACTAAAAATATATACAGAAAAATTAGCCAGGCATGCCTGTAGTCCCAGCTACTTAGGAGGCTGAGGCAAGAGGATCACTTGAGCCTGGGAGTTTGAGGTTGCTGTGAGCTAGGCTGATGCCACAGCACTCTAGCCTGGGCAACAGAGTGAGACTGTCTCAAAAAAAAAAAAAAAGTACCATTATTATATATTCCCATATTATATGCCTACAACTTTAATACTCTTAATTTGTTTCCCCACTTTACATGTTAACTCAAGAAACTATCAAAAGAAATATGAGGAACCAGCCATCAAAATTTGTTATAGATTTTAAGTCTACCTTATAGAAATAGAACATCAGGAATAGACATGTCTTTGCATCACCAGGCTTGACTCCCTCTGATTATAACACGGTTTAAGTATGTTATAATCCAGGTCAACAAGCCAATAGTATTTCCTTCCCCTTATACAGTATCTTCAAATGGAGGCTATTGTGTATTTACCATCAGGGGCTTTATTCATGCACTCTTAGTTGAACATAGTAGGTTTTATTTATTCCTCCTTTGAATTCTACTCATTCGCCACTGGAACACCATCCACATTTATATATAGCAGACTCTTATACTATCTTAAACTGGGTTGGAAGCCTGCAGGCTTGAATTATTTAAAAGAAAAACATTTCCACTTGTCCTGCCAAGTACGTTGATCAATGCTCACTTAAGTGATGTAATCACCTCCTCTCATTTTGTAAGCTCTACTCTCTCTCTCCAGGTGACTAAGCAGTCTGCAATCTTCCTTCCTTTAATTGAATAATTTTCAGGCTTGTGTCTTATCCTTCCGGTTTTTACAAATTCATGCAATCACTTTCTCCTGTGAATCTGGTAAAGGGTTTTGTGGCTAGAGTCTTTTAGCATACATATCTCTAGAACTCTCTAGAGCTGCTTCCCATATACTGTTTCAGTGCAACCCTTTATCTACTCTTGTGTTCTAGACAGACTAGCTACTCTGCAATGGATGTCTTTTTTCCTGCAAGCAGTCTTGCTTTTCTTTCTTCTTGGATTGACCTTCCTGTGTCCTCTACACATCCTTCTGGCTCAGATGTTTGTTCTCCCACCTCTGGACCTTAGTGGTGCTTTTGCTAATGTTATCACCTAACACTGTAAACACAGCTACTGTTTATTAAGCACTAACCACGTGCTGTGTTTGGAGCCTTATGTATGTAACACAAACTATCCAGCTTTTCCCCCATCCCCTATAAAGTTTGCCACTTACAGGCCTGGCACAATGTCTGGTATACACTCAAAATAGAAGCCATTATTATTATGATTATGAGAAGAAGCCATATGACTTATTCATGTTTGATCCCAATATCTGGCATGACGTCTGGCTCACTCAATATGTTTATAAAACTAAGCAATGGGCTGGGAGTGGTGGCTCACACCTGTAATCTAGCACTTTGGGAGGCCGAGGCAGGAGGAAAGCTTGAGGCCAGGAGTTTGAAACTCGCCTGAGCAACAGTGACATCCCATCTCTACAAAAAATAGAAAAATCAGCCAGGTGTGATGGCACACACCTGTAGTCCCAGGCACTCGGGAGGCTAAAGCAAGAGGATCATGTGAGCCCCGCAGTTGGAGGCTGCGGTGAGCTATGATGATGCCACTGCACCCCAGCCCTGGGGACAGAGTCAGACTCTGTCTCCAAAAAATAAATAAACAAAATTAAAAATTAAAACTAAGCAATGAAGAGAACAAATGCTGAATAGTTGTAAGACTCTCTGAGACAAATTGTGCAGCTTGCAATGGACTGCTGAAACTAACTCTTCACAGTCTGGACAAGAAAAGTATATAGTTAACACAGATGGGGTTGGGTTGCCCAGAATCATGGCCTGGAAGTCCAAAAAGTTGTATAGAACTAGGCTTTAGAAGTTCTTTTTGGCTAGCAACTGCAGGGGCTGGGTATGGAAGAGGGATTGCTCAGGACACAGGCCAGTATCTGCTCCCTAGGTGCAGAATGTATGGTGAGACCAACTCCCTTGGATCAGAGGGAAACGTGGGACTTTAAGAGAGGCTCCTGATGATGAAGGGAATTCTCAGAATTGAACCCTATAACTGCTGCACTCACAGAGACCCAAAGGTGAGGCTCTGGGGCCCTGGGATTTAGAAAGGGTAGTCTAGGAAGCAGTCTATGCTAGAGTGTGGCAAGAGGTAGCAGGACATGCCAGGCACAGTGGTGCCCTCCTACAGTCTTGGCTACTTGGGAGGCTGAGGTGGGAGGACTGCTTGAGCCCAGGAGTTCAAGTCCAGCCTGGGCAACATAGTAAGACCCAATCTCTAAAAACAAAACAAAAGAAAAGAAAAAAGGGGTAGCAGGACCCAAAAATCCAGATTCAAGCCTTTGGCAATGCTATGCTTAAAAGGGGGCTTGTGTACTGGCATTTCAGAAAGAGACTTGAAATTAAGGAAACAAAACAGAAATTCAGTTACTGAACTGGAACACCAAAAGGTTTAATGCCCCAAACACAGAAGACTAGTTATTAGATTTGGGGCATTAATTCAGGATGGGGTAGCAGCAAGGTTGAGATCTGAAGTAGGCCCCAGATTCTGGGACTACGGGAAGGACCAGTCCAGTGCTTAAGGTGGGGGCTGAACTTGCCAGTGGTAAGGCTGATGGGGGGCAGGGAACCTGGTAAGTTATATTACACTATGGCAAGCCCTCTACAATAGATCATTAGCGCATCAGATAGCCTCTCAGAGTACACCACCTACTTTGCTTCAGCATGAAGGATTTTGGGATGTCAGTTATTTACAAATGGTGAAGTACAGAACATAAGTCTGTTTGGCCTACCTTAACAAATATCTAATTCTTTCTATGGACTCGTTTTATTCCCACACTGTGTACTACTTGGCCTCTTAACCCCCACGCAGTGTTTTGGTTCCCTAACTGGTCCCCAGATACAACCACTTTCAGGTTGAAATTGTTCTTTGCAACCGTGAGATAGTTGTTCCTGATTCTGGAACAAGAACTCCTGTCACCATTAGGTCCCAGAATATAGGGTCCATACATTTTTGCAATAAAGTGGTCCTTTTCCTTTAAACCCAACCAAACCAAACACACTAAAAAAAATTAATAATAAAATCTTCCCATCACTTGGTTCTTCAGTTAAGACCACACTTACTGACTTTTACTTCTTCAAATACCTTTATGGTTCTTTGGATTTGATATCCTTAAGGTTTATTTGGTCCATATTACAGCAATACGCAGATATCATAGATTCTCTACTTCAACTACTCATCTGATGATTGACTTTCTTCTACAATACTCCCACCAAGTGGTTATCTGGACCACACTTAAACACCATGAATAACTGAGAATTCATCGTCTGCAGAGACTGCCTATTTTGTCTTTTGACATCACCTGTTGGAAATAACCGTGTTGGGCTAAAATATGCCTCTCCTAGTTTCTATCCATTGACTCCATCTTCTCTCCTTAGGGACATGTGAAATAAATAGAAACCTCTTATACATGGCCCTCTTCAAAAATCTGAATAAAGTGACAATATCCTTCCTGAGTTTGTTTGCCTTGTTTTGCTAAATAAATGTTCCCAGTACATTAACCTCTTCGTTGTTATTGTTAAATATTCTCACCAGTATCATCTCTCTCTTTTCTGCATATTTGACATGATCTGTATGCTGTATATCTAGCCCAGAGCTAGACTAATTTCAGGTGTGCTCTGGTCAGTGTAGAACAGAGTCACCTTCCTTGTATTCTGGACACTATGTTCTCATAACTGCAACCTAAGACTGTATCAGCTTTTTTGGCAGCCACAATTCACTGTTGACTCATGTTGAGTTTATAGTCAACTCAACACCCCTAAATGCCCCATATACTACTGCTAAGCCCACTGCATACTCATGCAATTGTTTTAGGGGGAGAAGAAGGTAGAGTGGAAGGTTTATTTACCACATTGATACCTCATGAAATTTGGGGCCCGATGATTAAACCTGGATTTTTGCATTCCTGTGATACATAAACCTATGCTTAGTTTGCTGTCACAAACGATTAGAGAAACTAGTGATGAGTAATGGACTAGAGTTCAGCTTAGGCTAGTCAGCTTTACTTTATCTCATGGTCTCAGACTGCAGCCTTCCTTAAAATTACCTATCTTTCAAATGTATGCTATTTATCACCAGAAGAACTGGTGGAAAGACTATAAATGATTCAATGCAAAGCCATTATCGCCACTGGAAAAATAACTCAAAGATAAGCATCCAGTACATTTAAGGATGGTATATTTATAATTTCTCATTGAAGAATTATATCTAAACATCTTTTCCTCAATTAAAAATATGGAGGTAATATATAGATTTTCTTTATATATATATGTATATTTACTTATTTATTTTTATTTTTTGAGACAGGGTCTTGCTCTGTCACCCAGGCTGGAGTGCAGTGTCGTGATTATAGCTCTCTGTAACCTCGAACTCTTGGGCTCAAATGATCCTCCCACCTCAGCCTCCCAAGTAGCTAGGACTACAGGGATGTGCCACCACGCCTGGATAATTTTTAAAAACACTTTCTAGAGACAAAGTCTTGCTCTGTTGCCCAGGCTGGTCTTGAATTCCTGGCCTCAAGTTATCCTCCTGCCTCAGCCTCCCAAAGTACTAATATTACAGCTGTGAGCCACTACGCCTGGCCAGATTTTCAAAGGTATTTCAACTTAGCTTATTTGATTCTTTCAAATCAAAGAAAGTAAGGAAGGTATTAGTATCCTCATTTTAGATGAAATGGAGACCCAGAAAAGTTATAACATGTCTATTGTTACATAGCTAAAAAGAGGTAGAACAAGGGTGAATCCTAAGTCCTTGGATTTCTAGTCCAGTTCAGTCCTTACTATATAATGGCATTCCAACACAGGTGAGACCTAGTCCTTAGCCTTAAAGCACTAATATCCATGGTATTTTCCTTAAAGCACTAATATCCAAGGTATAGGGCAGCATGTGCTCTACTTGCACTTGCCATCCAGATAATAAAAAGGGTCTCATACTTGAGTAATCATAAAAATCATAGAATTTAAGAGAATTAGTCCAATACCTTTAATTTTAGAGATTAGGAAGAGGTATCAAACAATTTACCTAAAGGTACAGTTACCTAATAGTAAAATCAGGGTTAGAACCTATTTATATACCCAGTCCAATATTCTTTCTCTTACACTACTGTTTCTCAAAATATAAGTAGGCAGCTATCTGTTACCTACAGCTAGGACATTTCTGAAAATGGTATTGGATACATATTCTCTGTAAGAATGTCATGGCTAAGGATCCCACCAAATTTCTAATCCAAAGAAATATGGGCCAGAAAGCCAATCAGAGAGGGATGAACCATGAGATATTGAACCAGCAACTTCCCAGTAAACAGAGTTGTATTAATACCATATGAAGCAGTCCAAAGGGGTGGACCCCCCCACCTTAATATCAACTGTTATTGGACCTACTGAAGGACTAAGACTACTTGTGTCCTAGATAACCAGGACAAAGACACCCAAAAGTCTAGTTGAAAAGAAAGGATTATAAATCTGCCACAGCCAAGGGTAGTCTTTTTAAAAAGCAAGCTAAATAAGCAGCTGAGTTAATATACGTAAAACAACCAGGTAAGTGACTATATAAACATTTATAAATACTGATATGGTGCTCAATTTGATTCAACAATCATTTACTGAACGCCAGTTATATGCAAAGCACTACAAATTCAAATACATGCCACACCTTTATTCTCAAGAAACTTAACAGATTCAATATTACCCGCACAGAGTGCTATGATACCACAGAAATGGGAACTTAAGCAAGCCTGAAGGAGCCAGGAAGGCTTTATAGAAGAGAAGACACTTGAAGTGAATCTTAAGGTTAGAGCAAGAATTATCTAGGTGAAAATGAGCTAAACAAAGACAGAGGCATAAAATGGTGTATAGTGTTTGTGTAACTAGAAGTAGTTTGACAATGCTGGAGCCCAATGCTGGGCAGGGAAGAGGCATAGTATGAGATGAGACTAAATCACAAGGCCATGCCATCTTAGACTTCAGCCTAAACTAATGGATCACCCTGGAAACCAAGGTCAGAGGGAATTTGAAGTTGGGAAAAAGGAAGACTGATTATGAGTTGGTTGAAGTAATCTAGGAGATGGTAAGAGCCTATACACGGAGAGTAGCAACAGGAATGTATAAGATGCATCAGATAAGCCATATTCCAGAGAAAACTAGGCTATTAAACAATGTTTTTTTTTTTTTTTGAGACAGAGTCTCACTTTGTTGCCCGGGCTAGAGTGAGTGCCGTGGCATCAGCCTAGCTCACAGCAACCTCAAACTCCTGGGCTTAAGCGATCCCACTGCCTCAGCCTCCCGAGTAGCTGGGACTACAAGCATGCGCCACCATGCCTGGCTAATTTTTTCTATATATATTTTTTTAGTTGGCCAGATAATTTCTTTCTATTTTTAGTAGAGACGGGGTCTCGCTCAGGCTGGTCTCGAACTCCTGACCTCGAGCGATCCACCCGCCTCGGCCTCCCAGAGTGCTAGGATTACAGGCGTGAGCCACCGCGCCCGGCCTAAACAATGTTATCTGATGGGTGAAGACTCCTGATCTAAATATTTCTCTCAGGGCTTCTCATTTCCACATCAGAGACATCTCCACATCAGAGACATTTCTACAAGATCTTCCTGTAGGATCTTTAAGAGTTCCCTACTAAAATGGAGTTGATCAGTGCATTGTAGTGCAGATCAACTAACACTAAAATGGATTATGCGTCGGGCGTGGTGGCTTACGCCTGTAACCCTAGCACTCTGGGAGGCCAAGGTGGGAGGATCACTTGAGGGCAGGAGTTTGAGACCAGCCTGACCAAGAGCGAGACCCCATCTCTACTAAAAATAGAAAAAATTAGCTGGCCAACTAAAAATAGAAACAAAAAAGAAAATTAGGTGGGCATGGTGGTGCACACCTATAGTCCCAGCTACTCGGGAGGCTGAGGCACAAGGATCACTTGAGCTCAGGAGTTTGAGGTTGCTGTGAGCTAGGCTAACGCCACGGCACTCTAGCCTGGGCAACAGAGTAAGACTCTGTCTCCAAAAAAAAAAAAAAAAAAGATGGATTATGGAAGTTTACTGGTATAGTTAATAATAATGCATTCTATATTTCAAAATAGCTGAAAGAAGAGATTTTAAATGTTCTCACCACAAAGACGTGATAAATATTTGAGGTAATAGATATGCTAATTACTCTGATTTGATCATTCTACAATGCATACATGTATTGAACATCACATTGTGCCCCATATTCTTTTTTTTTTTTTGAGACAGAGTCTCACTTTGTTGCCCAGGCTAGAGTGCCGTGGCGTCAGCCTAGCTCACAGCAATCTCAAAGTCCTGGGCTCAAGCAATCCTCCTGCCTCAGCCTCCCGAGTAGCTGGGACTACAAGGCATGCGCCACCATGCCCGGCTAATTTTTTCTGTATATATTTTTAGTTGTCTAGATAATTTCTTTCTATTTTTTTAGTAGAGACGGGGATCTTGCTCTTGCTCAGGCTGGTCTCGAACTCCTGACCTCGAGCGATCCTCCCACCTCGGCCTCCCAGAGTGCTAGGATTATAGGTGTAAGCCACCATGCCCGGCCAACTATTACTTTTCAATTAAAAATAAAACTTAAATTTTTTTTTTTAAGTTTACTAGCAGTAAAGAAGGCCTCACAGGTATGAGGTATGGGCAGGGCTAGTCAGGACAGGAGAAGTAAGGCAGCCAAAGCAAAAACAAGGGACAAATAGTTCAGGCTGCTTAAAGGGAGACAAAAAAAAACCCTCATATGTTACAATTTTGGGTGGGCTGGCCTTGCTTTGCTAAAAAATTCACTTTCAGTAAGCTTGGGTAATCTACAAAACTTTCATGTGAGACACTTAAGCCTATGTAAGGATAATAATAACAAAAACAATAAAATAAACTCTACTAAAGGAAGAACTGTGACTTCTGAGCTAAGAAACACCATGTAGGGACAAACTGACCCAAAAATTGGGCCAGAGAAAGTTGCTTAGAAATCAGATCACCTCAATCTTTTTTCCCTTGACTGTAAGTGAAATACTGGCTCCTATAGTTTCATTTCCAGTAAAATGTCATGTTTAACTTGGAAATCTGAAAAATGCCAAGGACCCTGTCCCCTTAACTCACAGTATTATTGGGAGGATCAAATGGGACAAGAAGATGCAAAAGCCCTTCTGTGCCATAAAGTGCTAAATGAGGGCATAAGCTGCCCCTCTGGCTCACAGGAGAAAAGGGGACAGGTAGGATCTCCATGTCGTGGCTCTTGCAAGCACTACTCACCGGCAATCATCATAAAATTTTAGTCCTCAAATGTTAATGAGCAAAACCCACAGTACCTTAAATACCTTCCCCAAGGATTAAAATCAAGGCACACTGTGAATTTAAAAGTAATACCTAAAAACAGACATACATTTTTAACAAATGAGCTCATTCCATAGAACCAGCTTCTATAATGAAACCCTTTTGTCACAAATAAGCACACATAGAGGAATTTATATATGACTAGATTATCAGAATTAGGAACAGACTTAAATCATCTCTATAGACCGTCTTCCCAATTCTCTCCCCTCTCTCGCCGTTCTTACAATAGGGAAACTGAGGTCATGGGGAACCCAGACTAAACTAGGTTTCCTGACTCCTGGTTTAAGGCTCTTTTTTCTATCAAATAATTTTTAAAAAATATTTCAAACATAAAGAAAAGCATAGGTTTAAAAATACATAGGTAATAACACCCAGATTTTTAAAATGTTAATATTGGCATATACTTCAGATCTCTTTAAAAAAGAATGTGAACACTATATATCAACAGATAATTCCCATTTCTCTATCCTATTCCCCTACCTCCTTCTATAGGGTTAACCACTATATTGAGGTCATACGTTTTCTTCCTGTGTTTTTGTACACTTACTTTATGGATTATATTTAATATATCCATAAATCACACCATGTTGTCAGAGAAAGAGTTGTTCTTCAAAACAAGGAAGAATCCCTCACTCTAGTATGCTTGTATGCAGTTACAACCTTTTGGGTTTGGCTGGATGTTGCAGAAACAACCTAGGGCAGAGTCTAAAGTCTTTTTAAATAATTACCACAGAATAAATACCACAGTGAAGTATTTTGAAATCAGAATAAAAAATAAAACAGACAAATATAAAAATTTTAATACAACTTTTTAAAATTCTTCTCAAGTTAATGTTTTATATGTGTGAAACACTGGTTTATAATGACCTAATGTGAATGACCTGTCACTGAAAAATTGGGAAAGATAGATTAAGCAATTTAACTAGTAACAACAGTTTCTAAGGCTGGGAACAGTGGCTTATGCCTGTAATCCTAATACTTTGGGAGGCCAAGGCGGGAGAATTGCTTGAGCCCAGGAATTCAAGACCAGCCTGAGCAACATAGTGAAACCCCTTCTCTACTAAAAACAATTAAAAAATTAGCCGAGCATGATGGCATGCGCCCATAGTCCAAGCTACTCAGGAGGCTGAGGCAGGAGGCTAGCTGGGTCCCAGGCACTGGAGGTTGCAGTGAGCTATGATGGTGCTACTGTACTCTAGTCTGGGCAAAAGAGTGAGACTCTCTCAAAAACAAGGAAAAATAAAAAATAATAGTTTCTACTCCAGCTTCAAGGTCCAGCTCAATGTCACCTCCTTAATGAATTTGTCCATGATCCCAGAGTTAATTCCTTCAACAATCATTTATTGAGTGCCTGAGCCATACAGATACAAAAGTGGGTCAGATCCACTTCCTGTCCAGAGTTCAGAAATAATTAAACAATAGTGTTTGACAAATGTACTAAGAGAGATATCTATGAAGGGCTGGTGGAGCCTAACTTTTTCTGGGGCAACTGGAGAAGACTTTACAGGGGAGGTAATGTTTCAACTACATCTTGGAGGATGAGTAGGAGGTCATAAAACGGGAGGACGGAAGGTGATTCCAGGTATGGAATCATTGAATGAGAAGATACAAAGGATGCTATTAGTTTTAGAAAGACAACTAAGGATAGACGTTGGAGGTGGAGAGACAAGTTAAGAAGAGTGGCAACAATTCAAGCAAAAGATGACATGATTGCAGGCATGAGGAGGGAGGGGGAAGGATTCGAACAAAATCTAGGAGATAAATTTAGCAGAACTTGATGCCTGATTGTATGGGGGAAAGAAAGAACATGGAGGAGTTGTGGATGACTTCCCAAAACTTCACATACGAGTGGGTGGTGAGGCCATGATGGAAATAGGGAACACAATACAGAAGATAAGAGCAGGCCTGAGAAAGGGAGGAACAAGTTTAGTTTGAGGTATTCTGAGGTGGAGTTGAAACCTCTTCCATGAGGCCTTCAACGATGTCCATTTCTAGGCCAGACATCACTCCTTCCTTTGCACTCTGTTGCACATTGTATACCTTTTTCGTGTCAAATTATTTAAATCTGCTGTACTTACAAGTATATATAAGTTTGTCTCTACTTTAAATCATGGACAAAAGGTACCAGGTCTCATCCATCTCTGTATTGCTCTTATGGCAGTGCCTCAAACACAGAAGGTCCTCAGAGTTTGTGTTCTTGAAAAGGCAGCTCCATCAGATACTAGAACCTGTCAGCTAACATTTATCAAAACAGGG
This sequence comes from Lemur catta, assembly GCF_020740605.2. Classification (NCBI taxonomy): domain Eukaryota; kingdom Metazoa; phylum Chordata; class Mammalia; order Primates; family Lemuridae; genus Lemur; species Lemur catta. The sequence goes on from NC_059148.1 coordinate 11,412,173, forward strand.
AACAAAACTTGTGAATTGGTGGGTCAACATACAATACCTGAAGTATTTGGCCCTCCAGCACCTACTTTTAATGTGGCAGCCAATTCTGGATATAAATTAGTTCCCTTTGTGCTTATCTTACAAGCTAATCTTTGTATTCCTATTTTAAGGATAAAGTAACCCAAGGCCCCAAAGTAAGTGACTTTCCCGTGGACACAAGGTTTGCAAGTGGCTAAACCAGGATTAGGGGCAGACGGGTTTCTCCACCATGCGGCCTGCCCGAGGTAAGCGGGCCTTCCTGCCCTAATTCTCAGTCTCTTCTTTGTCCCCTGAGGGGGTGGCAGCTGTGTGTCAGCGGGCGCAGCAAGCGGGGCTCTCACTCCTGCCATGTCACCAATAGGCTAAAGCGCCCCGAGGGGCACACACACTGCAGATGGCAGAGCCGACAGGCGGCCGGGGGACAGAGGGCTCGCCCCTGCCCCGGGACCCCGCGTTTTCAGTGTCAACTCCACGCAGGCGCACGGGATCGCAGTCTTCCGTCGCCTCATCACCTCACCTTCAGCTCAAACGAAGTCGCGCCAGGTGGCGGCCAGGACTCCGAGCCCGGTACCTCGGGGTTCAGAACTCCTCAGACGGGAAGAGCCCCCGGCAGACGGAAGTGCTGCCTCCGGCCCGTGGGACGCTGAATCCCGCCCCGCCCCCTCCCGGGCAGTTCCGCGCGGCGGGCCGGCCCCATTCCGCGGACCCGAGACCCCGGTCGCGGCGGAACGGACCCCGGGAGGGACTGAGGGGACGCGCTGGGCGCCATTTACCTCAGACCCGCGCCTAGCTTCCCTCACTGTCTCTCCAGGACCTGGCCCGGACACCTCGGGGCAGCTGAGGGGTGCAACCTTCAGACAAGGCAGAGCGAGAGGGCCACGGACACATTAGGGCCGGGCGGCCCGGCTGGCGGAGGGCGCGTGTCCTGCCGCGTGCCGGGGCAGCGCTAAGGGCAGGGGGCGGGCCCACCCGCGAAGCCCTGGAGCGCTGATTGGCCGCGCGCTGCGGAGGCACGAGGAGGGGGCGTGTCCACACGTGAGCTCTCCCCGCGGAGGCTGCGCAGGAGGGGAGGGCGCGTGCCCGGGCCTGGCCGCCTCCGCCCCCTGGGGGCAAAGGGCAGGAGTCTGCGTCGGGACAGCGGCGCGCTCGCGGACTCTGGCCATGGCGGGAGCTGAGTGGGAGTCGCTGGAGCAGTGCTTGGAGAAGCACATTCCGCCCGCAGAGTTGCGAGAAGTGAAGCGCATTCTCTATGGAAAGGAGACCAGGTCTGGGGCCCGGAGGCTGAGTTGGGGGGTCTTGGGGCCGCCGAGTGCGGGTCTGGGGGAACAGGGGGAGGCCTTCGGGGTCTGAAGGGCTCTGAGGAGGCGGTGAGGAAGCCCTGAGTTGGCAGGCAGAGACCATGCTAGGTTTTGACATGTCGGCCCCCAGGCCCTCGGGGGTCGTAGGATTCCAGGGTGACCTTTACAAATCACTTCTCCCTTACGTTGCCGGAGCCGGATGCCTGGAACGGGAAGGGAAAGGACTGGTTCTTGCTTTGCGGGGCTTTCTCTGGCCACCCCGACACTCCTTCCCCTTTTGAATGGCCAGCTTCCTCCCCAGAGCTAGGCTTGTCCTCCAGCCAGAGACCCCTCGCAGAGGTACTGACTGTCCAGCCCCAGACCCTCCTTCCTGCAGTCACGGGGCCTCTGGCCACTCTTGGAGGTAGAGGCTGGCTGAATCTATTTGGTGAGGGAACCTTTCCCACTTAACAAACGTAGGAGTTAGTTGCCACACTCAGGGCAAGTGTTTTTTCCCACTCCCAGCAAGTTGTGTGCATCGCTAGGACTTTCTGAGGGCTGAGCAAAGCTGGAAAAGACACTTCCCCTTCCACCCTTATTTCTCTTCAGTCCAGTCTTCTCTGTGGCAACCAGAAGGATCCCGTTAAAATGTGAATCATATCCTATTGCTCCTTTGCTTAAAACTCTTTAAGGGATTTCCTGGGCTCTTAGAATGTCATCCAAGCTCTGACACCATGCAGCTCCTGACTAAATCACCTTCCACTTCCTTGCTCATTTGGTGGAGGCCCCTTGCCTCCCCCAATCCAGCCAGACCAAAAGCTCCATGACCTTGCAGCAGGAATTTGAACAGCTCACCTGTAAATGAATTGTGAACTAAAATAAAATCTTAAGGCTTCCGCCTCACCAGCTGACTGAATGGACCCCCTCCTGGCCAAGGGAATACCCTAAAACTGAATTGCCTGCCATGGGGAGGGAGGTCGGACATGCCTCACATGCCCCCCTCCCTTCTTGGAAACATCCTTTCTAACTCATTGGCAGGCCTACTGCTGTGCAAGACAAACCCACAGGTCCTCAATTTGCACAACAAATATATGTCTGGTCACTTGTCTCTGCTTAACAGACTTCTTTATCTAAAAACTTTCCAAGCCTTTAAACCAAGCTTCATTTTTTTTTTTTTTTTTTTTTTTTGAGACAGAGTCTTACTGTGTTGCCCGGGCTAGAGTGCCATGGTGTCAGCCTAGCTCACAGCAACCTCAAACTCCTGGGCTCAAGTGATCCTTCTGCCTCAGCCTCCCAAGTAGCTGGGACTACAGGCAATGTGCCACCATGCCCGGCTAATTTTTTCTATATATTTTTAGTTGTCCAGCTAATTTCTTTCTGTTTTTAGTAGAGATGGGGTCTCGCTCTTGCTCGGGCTGGTCTCAAACTCCTGATCTCAAATGATCCAGCTGCCTCAGCCTCCCAGGGTGCTAGGATTACCGGTGTGGGCCACTGTGCCCAGCCACAAAGCTTCATTTTTTTAACCAATTACAAGTCAAAGAGTCTTTAAACCCACCTGTAACCTGTAAGTCCCCCAATTTGAGATGACCCACTTTTTGAGACCATACCAATGTATGCCTCACATGTATTGATTTATGACTTTACCTGTAATTCCTGTCTCCCTGAAATGTATAAAACCAAACTATAACCCAGCCACAGCAAATCCACTTGCTCAAGGCATCCTGGGCATGGCTCCGAGTCTTGGTCCTCAAATTTGGCTCAGAATAAACCTCTTTAAATTACTTTCCATAGTTTGGCTTCTTTTTCGTTGACAGAAGGGTGTTAACTAGATCAGTGGTTCTCAGCCATAGCTTTTATGGAGTTACTATAGGGAGGCCAGACCTCAGATCCAATGGTCTTTTCACAGGTAGTGGATGGTAAAGTTAGCACAGCTGCCTTTTGGGGTGAGGTGGTACAGAACTTTGTCAGAAAGGGCTCTTCATACCCAAAGAGGGGCTGGATGAAGGCCCTTCCCTGTGTGCTCATGCTGCACTCTACTTCCCACTGCACCTGGAAAGACTAGTAACTAGAAGTGTCTTAGAGCTGGACTCCCAAAGAAGTTATCTTAAATAAAGCAAATGATGGCTCAGGTTTCTAGGGATGGGAATTTGTTTGTTTAAGGGTGAGGTGGGCATGTTCTCTTGGAAAAAAGATGGAGAGAGCTCATGGGTGTCAGGGAGAGGTAAAACAGAAGAGTCTTAGGAAAAGAGAAATGAGTTTCCGACAGAGGTGACTGGTTGGGGCACATTCTGGAGCAGGACTGAGGTCAGGCCAAAGATTACCATGCAAGACGGTTTTTACCTGAGGGTTTGCATCACTCCACAGTGGGGAGGGATGATGATGGGTGGTAAAATGGGAGCCAGCATCTATTGACTAGTGACTGCCCTGCCTCTTCCTGGGTTTGGCTCACAAGAACTGAGTAAGTGGACCCCGTTTTACTCTCCTTTTCCTACTCGCTTTTCTTCTGTTCCACTCAGCATTTACCCTTCCAGATTTTATCCCTAAGGTGTAAACCTTTATACTTGCTCAGTCCTTGGAATTTTGTGGGATTTGGCTATGAATGAGATTTCAAACTGAAGATAGAAATTTATCACTCATTTAAAAACTCTTCTCCCACTTGAACTCCTGTTCACTCCTCAGTGCACGACTCGGACAGGGCCGCTTCCGTCCCCCACCCCACTTGTCCTCAGCCCCTCCTCCAGACTCCCACTGTGCTCCACACAGGACCACCTTCCCTCCCAATTACAACACTTCGTAAATGTTTGCTAAGTGAATGAGCTAAATGGCCCTTTGTCTGTGCCAGACAGATAAAATCCCCAGAGAACACGGACTCTCAATTTTAAGACAACCAGAACCAAAAAGCATTCATTCATCTGACAAACATTTGTTGAGTACTTATTTTTGTTTCCGGCACTAGGGAGTAAGCCACGGTTCCTGCCCTTGGGTGCTTTCCATCTTTTGATGGTTGCCTTACATTGTGAGAGGAGGATGCAGGGAGAGCTTGAGAGAGTTTACATGTTTGGGGTTGGGGGAGGTCAGGAAGGCTTCCTAGGAGTGCCATGCTTGAGCTATATCCCAATGGAGACAGGAGTTTGTTAGGAGACAGGAAGGGCACATGTCCCCAGAAATGCCTATTTGGGGACTGCACATATGAGAGGGGCAGTCATGGAGGAAAACCCAGGAGAGGAGGCAGGGGTAGCCAGGGTGGATCTTGGGGGCTCTGAGGCAATAGAATTGTGTCCTGGTAATGGTGTGAGACTTCAAATTATTTGCCCTGGTGGCTGTGTCAAGAATGTCCTGGAAAAGGGTTTGGAAAAGTTCAGCTTTGGATGAGTTGAATTTGGGGTGCTATTTAATTCCCAGGGTGGCTGTCACAAACTACCACAAACTGGGTGCCTTAAACAACAGAAACGTATTCTCAGTTCTGAAGAACAGAAGTACAAGACCAAGGTGTCAGCAGGGTCACACTCCCTCCAAAACCTCTTGAGGAGAATCCCTTCTTGCTTTTTCTAGTCTCTGGTGACTTCTGGCATTCCAGTCTCTGTCTCCCTATGGCCTTCTCCTGTTGTCCCTGTGTCTCTCCTCTGGGTGTCTTATAAGAATACTTGTCATTGTGTTTACAGCTTACCCGGATAATCCAGGATGATCTTACCTTGAGATCCTGACTTTAATTGTATATGCGAAGACCCTTTTTCCAAGTAACGTCCCAGTCACAGGTTCTAGGTGTTAGGATAGGGACACAGTTCAACCCACTACAGGAATCCTTGGGGTCTCCAGGTGGAGATGTCTGGAGTGGTTTGCTGTGCTGAGGTAGGCTTTTTGGGGAGAGGCTGGGCTGTGAGCTCTCCTGGAGATGGTCTTTCCAGGGGAAGGAGGAGTGGGTGCAGAATGGGAGAGGCCCAGCCATTATGGAGAACCCAGATATTAAAGGGATTAGAGGAACTGAGACTTCGTTGGGAGGCTCCAGGTGAGGATGCAGGGGTGGGAGGATCCCAGGAGAGGACAGGGAAAGAAGAGTCAGATGGTGCAGAGATGTCTAGTAGGTGAGGACAGCAAGGAAGCCACTGGCTTTAGCAATGGCTGGTGGCAGTTCTTGAGGTGGGGAGTTGGAGGTGGGGTCTGAGCTAGGGGGAAGTGTGTGCGGAAGCTCCCTGTGTGGGGGAACAGAAAGTGAGGGACCAAGAAGGATGTGTGTGAAGTGCCCTCACGTGCTTGCATGCTCACCAGGCTCCTTGCTCTCTCACTGCCCCCCAGCCCCCCCCCCGTTGCTAACAGCATTAATGGTGGATATGGCGGCTCTGTAGGTGCTAATGGGGAGAGGTGTCCAAGCTATGTATATTGTGCAGTGGAAAAGGCAAGTTGAAAAGCACCAAATACAGAACGATGCCATCGTATTTGTAGTACACACACATACATACGAAAATGTTGGAAAGATGCATAAAACATTGCTAGAAGGGGTCGTCCCTGAGGTTTGGGACTGGGGTTTAGGGGTGGGATGAAGAGGGGAGGGAACTTATTTTTCATTTTATATCCTTTCCCACTATTTGATTTTCCCCCCACGAGCATGTGTTTCTTTTATAACAAAGCTGTAGTTTAATTATTTAAAACACTGCTGGTGAAGAGCCATTAGAGGGGGAAAGATGAAGTTGCTGAGGAGGCAGGAGCTGGCTGCCGAGAGGTCTGCCTTGAGCCTAGATGGGAGAGGCGGGGGCGTGGGTGGGTGTGCCAGGGCCAGGGCCAGGGCCAGGATGGGAAGTGAAGGGCTTTCCTCCTTGAAGTTGGAGGTGAGGCCCTGAGGGCTGGAGGGTCTAAAAGCCAACTACAGGGCCCAAGGCGACAGCCGGGGACATGAGACCTCCGTGAGATTGTGGCTCATTTGCTGGTCTCTGCCCTCCTGGGCTGCAGCTGATTACTGCCTGTCTTAGTCCTTTCAGGCTGCTGTAACAAAATACCACAGACCAGGAGGCTTATAAACCACAGAAATTTATTCCTCACAGTTCCAAAGGCTGGGAAGTCCAAGATCAAGGCACTGGCAGATTTGATGTCTCGTGAGGGCCCACTTCCTGGTTCATAGATGGCGCCTTCTCGCTGTGTCCACACATGGTGCAAGGGGCAAGCAAGCTCCTTCAGGCCTCTTTCATAAGGGCACTAATCCCATTCATGAGGGCTCCACCCTCATGACCTAATCCCCTTCCAGAGGGCCCCATCACATTAGGGGTTAGGATTTCAACCTATGAATTTTGACTGGGCATAAACATTCAGTCCACGGCAGTGCCCCACCACGTCCCACACCCCAAGCCTTTGGTGGGCACAGCATTCATTTATTGAATGTGTCTACACAGAGCACAGCTCGAGGGTCTGTTGGTTCTTCAAGATGAAATGGGGTAGGACGTGGTGATGGATTGCTTTGGATAACGAGAGGGCAGGGAGACCTTATAGGTGGTGATGGGACAGTGGGTGGGAGTGCTGAGGAGAGGTGGAGCCCCAAAGGTGGCTGCCCTGGACGGGGAACAGGCTAATCTGCATTGCCTTGGGCCTGGGAGAATGAGTGTCCCCAGGAAGCTGGGGGATGAGGAAGTGGGGAGCCTTGGGGCCAGCCAGGGTGGAGGCAGCATGCAGCTTAGATGGAGGGGAAGTTGTGCATCATGGAAAGATGGGCAGGGAGGCCCGGTGCGGCCATGGGTAGAGGTGGTGGTCACAGCCAGGTTTGCACACCCGAGGGAAGAGCTCCTCCACCTGGTGGCTTCCTGGTGTGAGACCACAGGCTGAGGGCAGGACCCGCCAGGACACTCCCATAGAGTGGTCTGGCTCCCAGGCCCACAGGCCTTAGACACACAGAGCCTTTCTTCTTTTTCTCCCCGTGGTGTCCCAAGTCTACTAGAATTGTACCTGCTGGAAAGTTTTGTGATTGTGTCCACCGCCGCAAACTTGCCCTGGGGCTGAGGCCTGTGAGAGGGGCCCTTCCGCCCGAAGGTGGGAGGACTGTCTGAGGCAGTCACAGCAAGGGGAGGTGCAGTGTGGGCACTGCTGCTATTTCTAACCTGCCGAAGTGAAGGGAAACTTGACTATTTGAAAAGCAGGCTGATTGTCAGGGGCGGAACCGAACTCAGAGCTGTCAGGGCCATCACATGGAAAGTGCCTGGCAGGGGGCGGCGACAGGGGGCTTGGGCTGACAGGGCTGTGATTTTGAAAGAAACGTCTTTAAGAAAGTGATTTAAAGTAGGAGAGAAATATTATTATTAGATAATGGCTGTCAGGTTATTTTTTGATGTGTTCTGTGGGTATTTCATAACCATCTCGCCCTTAGATGGTAAGCCCTTCCTGGCTGGGGGCCACGTCCCATGCCTCTGCGGGTTTCACCCCAGCTCCAGGCATGCAACACGCATCAGGTGGTGTTTGCTTTTTGGCCAGTGGTCACTTCAGTGGGAGGTGCTATACATAATCCTCTACCCCTTGTTAACAAACCACAAACCTGGATGAGCACTTGGGCCTTCGGTCTGAGCACCCAGACCCCACCAAGCCCACCCAGCATCGGGCGTGGAACTGGCCCCCCAGTGGGAGCAGCAGCAGGACAGGGCAGTGGGGATCCTTATTGGCCATAATGGTCTCAGCTCGTGGCTCCCCCATCCAGCCTGCCTCCTGAGCCCCGTTCTCCAAGCCCCTCTCTGTGAGCACAGCCTGCCCCAGCCCCTAGGCTCAGCTTAGCCCTCTGATTCTAGTTCAGAATCATTTTTGGGGATCTGCTCGCTCCTTTCTGTGCTGACTGCCGGGACTTTAATCCCTGCCCTGATTGCAGCAACTGTGTGACACCAATCTCTTGACTAGTCGCCCCTTTGCCAGCCTAAGCAGACAGCTTCCCCGCTGAGGTCTCCCCACTGACTTGGAGTGACATCCAGGTCCAGTGTAATGTCCGGTCATGGCTGGACTCTCCTGCTCCCCAGCCCCTTTGGGCCCTGGCACTGGGTGCCCTTTAGCCAGGACACCCTCACCGCTTCTTTGCCTGGGGTGGGAGAGGGTTTTCAGTGCACCAGACTGTGTCAAAATCATCTTCACTCTTCTTTCCTTGCCCATCTAGGAAGCTTGATCTGCCCAGCAGAGCTTTTGAAGCTGCTTCCAGGGAAGACTTTGAACTGCAGGGGTACGCTTTTGAGGCAGCCGAGGAGCAGCTGAGACGACCCCGCATCGCACGTGTGGGGCTAGTTCAGAACAGAACGCCCCTCCCCACGGATGCCCCAGTGGCAGAACAGGTGCAGCCACTTTTGACTGTAAATACCTAAACAGGGCTGTGGCCGTCCTTTGTTTTGCACACTCCTCAGTCCCTGGCTGGCCACTCCTTGGGCCTGTAGGCTCAAACACCTCGAATGGCAAGAGAGATGTTCCTGCCCTGGCATCCCTTCTTCTCCCCAGCCTGTGTCTCTGTGTCTCTTTCCTTTCTCTCTCTTCTGGTTCTTACCTTTCCCTTTTTTTTTTTTTTTTTTTTTTTTTTTGAGACAGAGTCTCACTCTGTCGCCCTGGGTAGAGTGCCGTGGCAAACTCCTGGGCTCAGGCGATCCTTCTGCCTCAGCTCCCGAATAGCTGGGACTATAGGAAAGCGCCACAATGCCTGGTTAATTTTTCTATTTTTAGCAGAGACGGGGGTCTCGCTCTTGCTCAGGCTGGTCTCGAACTCCTGACCTCAAGTGATCCTCCCACCTCGTCCTCCCAGAGTGCTAGGATTATAGGTATGAGCCACTGCACTGGGCCATTGGTTCTTACCCTTTCTATCCTTCCTCCTCACTATTCTTCTGCTTACTTTCCGACTATTGATCCGAGGTTCCATTTATCAACTGGGAGGGTGCCCTTTTGGCTGGCTCATCTGTTCTCTCCATGGGACGCTGCCTCTCAGTCACCTGCCAGGCAGCTGCTGGCCAGCACACACCGGTCAAGACTGTCCTCTGCCTTAATCCTAAGGGTGGGGACTCACTATACCCAGAAGTCTGTCAGCTGATGGTGCCTGCAGGCTTACAGGAATAGACAGAGATTTGCTTTTGACCTTACAGTTAGTAAATAAATGTGACAGCATCTTGTATTTCCCTAAAGAAGCATGTTGTCACAGGCACAGGTGATTTGTTTTATATACTTCTCCACAGCCTTCCTCCAGCTGCTCAAACTTTGAGGGCTTTCTCTGCAGAGGCTTCCTTAGAATACAGCGTGCTTGAGAATTCTTAGGAATTCTTGAGAAACCTGAGGTCACTCGGATTCCAGGTCAGAATCTGCGTCTTTCACATCGGTCCTCCCTCTGCTTTTGTTGGATTAACGGAGGTCTGGTTCTTGGTTTACTTTTTGTCTCTGGACTCACTGTTTGTGGAGGTTTCCCCATATTGTCAAGTCGCAGGGCCAGTGATGTTTTCTTCACCCCTACTGCACACAGAAGTATGCCCTGCGTATTGCCAGTGCCAGCAAATGTGTGTTCACGTGGCTGGCACCATCACCAGGTATCCATGGAGCCCTGGCGTGCACAGCCTTTCAGGGGGGGACGCTAAGATCATTGGAAAGAGTTGTGCTTCTGGGTGTTCAGCCTGGTGCCTTTGGTCTTTCTTCAAACAAACACTTCTCAGTGTCCCCTTGGGAGCCAGGCATCCTGCTGAGGACAAGAAAACAATGAGGATGCCTTCTTCCTGCCCCTAAGGAGCCTGTGGGGTCCTGGGAGTGACAGACTGGAAGAACAGTGGCACACAGTGGGAACAGCCTTGCCGGGGGGCTACCAAAGACCAGGGCTACCTCGACACTTGGCCCACAGCTGGAGAGTCTGCAGAGGCTTACAGGCGACATGTGACACTGATAACAGCTCCAGGAAGACTGGATGGTGGGGAGGGAAACACATTCCTGGCTGAGGGCACAGCATACACCAAAGCAAGGGGATTTAAAAGAGCCAGAAAGGTGAGGTGTCCCATGATAAGATGCAAACAGTAGTCAGATATGGTGGCTCACGCCTGTAATACTAGGCGTTTGGGAGGCTGAGGCAGCAAGATCATTTGAACCCAGGAGTGTGAGGCCAGCCTGAGCAACATAGCAAGACCGCATCTCTACAAGAAATAGAAAAAGCTGGGTGTGGTGGCTTGCACCTGTAGTCCTAACTAGTTGGGAGGCTGAGACAGAAGGATGGCTTGGTCCCAGGAGTTTGAGGCTACAATGAGCTATGATCGTGCTCCTGTACTCCAACCTGGTTGACAGAGTGAGACACTACCTTTAAAAAAAAACAAGAAATAGATGGACACAATAGAACTAACAGGACAAGGCTCGTCCAGTGCCTTGACGGCAGGACTGTCGAGAGTAGACTGTGTCCCAGGCTGAGGGAGCAACTGACCCAGGGGTTGTTTGTGTGTGCAGACCCTGCTTACGGTAAGCAAGCACTGTCCTCGTTCACACCTCTCAGCAACCCTGCAGAGCAAGTGGTGGTTTCCCCAGCACCAGGTGAGGAAACCGAGGCAGCATCCCAGTGTCTGTGAGCCTCTGCACTTCCACCTTCTCTTGCAGGTATAGGACCTGACAAGAGAACCAAATATTGGAACCTCCCTACCCTACTCATCTTCTCCCACCTGGCCAGGTGGGGGTTTCTTTTTCCATGTACATTGTGATGAGATCGTAAAAATTACATTACCAATAGAACTAAATGGATTTTAATCCTTGATTTAAAAAATTTTTTTTTAATTTCTTTAATTTTTCTTGTTGAATTAAGCAGAATTTAATCCTTTCTTTCTAAATCGTCAGGTCGCTGCCCTTCACAAACGCATAGAGGCCATCGTAGAGGTGGCTGCAGCGTGCAGAGTCAACATCATCTGTTTCCAGGAAGCGTGGAGTAAGTCTCTTTTGTGGCCCTTTCTCTGCCGCCTTCATACAGTCGTGTGTTATCTCCATGTTGCCAAGAGTGTCTGCTGTCAGATTGTCTAAAAAATCTCCTTTGTTTTCTCGGCCTTAGAAAGGTTCTCTGTCAACATCACCAGGAACCCAGGGCCCCCGGCCTCCCAGTCTGTTGTCTGTTCCTGTCAATTCTCCCTCCCGAATCATTCTGAATCCACTCACTCCTCCCCACCTCTCTGTCACTGCTGGGTCCCAGCTACCAGGATTTCTCTCCCGACTTTTGTAATTCCCTGCAGCTGATGTCCTGTGCCCTCCACTCTGGCCTTTCTTCACCACCAGACAGCCCAGAGCCGGCCTCCCTATGAGAACATTCCTGGTACCATGTACCTTTTTTTTTGTTTAATTTTTCTTCTTATTTTTTTTATTTAGAGACAGGTTCTCGCTCTGCCATCCAGGCTGGAGTGCAATGGTGTGATCACCGCTCACTGTAACCTCAATCTCTTGGCCTCAAGCCATCCTCCTGCCTCAGCCTCCCAAAGTGCTGGGATTACAGGTGTGAGCCAGCACACCCAGCCCCTGTACCTTTGCTCTGCGTTACTTTTTATTTTTATCAGAGTTATGCATGCTCGTGGTTTAGTCAGATGGGGTCTACAAGGTCTGTTACCAAAAACACAGCTATTCTCCCCAGAGGCAGCTACTTTCAACACTTAACTGGTTCCTTTTGAATTTACCTTTTGTTAGTGTTGCTACTTGCCAATTTTTCAGTTTCTCCTCACCTGTCGACGTCCCCCTGAGGAAGAAGTCAGTATGGTCCCTTCGCCTCCTCCTGGCCCTCTACATGCACGTGCCCTTCCTGTTCCGTCCCCCCACCTGTTCTCTGCCAAGCCATTTTGTCAACTTTGATTTCTTTTCCTGAATAATTTTCTGTTTTCCCTGGAGTTTGCCTTGTTTTCTACATTTTACCACAAGTTCAGCCCCATTCTACCAGTTCCTAAACCCCTGTCGTGTGTTTCAGACACCGTCTAGCAGTCTCACCTCTTTGCAGGTGTCTGCCCCAGAGCCTCCTGACTGCTCTGGTCTGGACTGGGTGCCCCCTCTGCTGGTCACACGGTTGTCATCCTGGCATCTCGCCTTGCCATCATCCTGGAGAGTCCCGCAGGAGTCCCTTTGCCTTGCTCTTGTATTTCTCCATTCCCACATCTTCCTCTTTCTTGGTTTACACCCTCATGTGGGTAAAAAAGTGTAGTGGATTCTTATAATTTTATGTCGCCTAGGCATCTATGTTGAATACAAGTTTAACTTTCTCATCCCAGACTTGGGGCTCAGTCACCCTTGACACAGTGTCCAGTTCTACATCATACTCAAATGGCTCGAGCTGGTGGCCAGAGATTCGAACAGAGAAGCATCTCTCCTGTCTAGTAGACTGGGCTCCCCGCTTTCCTGCCACTTCCTTTAAATGGACAACCCAGGCGTTTGCCTGCTAACTTAAAGTGACCACACTGTCTTCCCTTATATATACTGCTAGTTGCCATGCATTTTTCTCTCTCTGCTTAATTCTTCATTTTTGCCTCATGTGACCGAGGGACAGAGGAGTCCCCTCCCAACTCATTGTGCCCTCCCTACCCAGGATCTGTAAGTAAAAATCTTTGAACTTACTTCCTATTGTGGTAGTATGTTGAATTTGTACCTTTCATCAGAAGAACCAGGGGCTTCCCCCGGCTGTGTTTTCCCCAGGATACCAGGGAGAACACAGGTTGGGCTTGCAGCTCCAGAGCAGTGGTTAGGCATAAACTGGACATGGGTCAGATGAGCCAAAAGGGGATCTACAAGGATAAATAAGTTTCCCATGTGAGGGACCCCTGGTCACAAGTCAGACAACTGGGCATCGGGCCATCCTCCAGGTACAAGAAGTATCCCGTGAAAGGCACGCTGTGAACGCAAGTCCAGCTCCCCTTCATTTCCCTTGAGAGCAAGGTTGCCGGCCGCTCTGGTACTGGAGCCCCCGTTTAGCTGGAGGCTCTCAAAACAAGTCGTTCCCTGAGAAAGAGCACATAGGAGGGGGCCAAGCTTGGTGGCTCTTGCCTGTAATCCCAGCACTCTGGGAGGCGGAGGCTGGAGGATACTTGAGGTCAGGAGTTCAAGCCCAGCCTGAGCAAGAGTGAGACCCCATCTCTACCAAAAACGGAAAAATTAGCCAGGAGTCATGGTGTGCATCTGTAGTCCCAGCTACTCAGGAGGCTGAGACAGGAGGATTGCTTGAGGCCAGGAGTTTAAGGTTGTGGTGAGCTATGAAGATACCACTGCACTCTATCTGGGCAACAGAATGAGACTCTATGTCAAAAATATATATATATATAAATATATATATATATGACAAACTTTGAGACCTTGCCTATCTGAAAATATATTTCTTCTACAATTTGTTTGATAGTTTGGGTATCAAATTTTAGGTTAGAAATCACTTTCCTTCAGAAGTTTGAACACATTGTTCCATTGTCTTCTAGCTTTGGGTATTATTGACTAGTCAAAGCCATTTTGAATTATAACCCATTGTCTATGACTTGTTTATTTTTCTCTGGAAGATTATAGGGTCTTCTCTTTTTCACTAATACTGTGCAATTTCATAATGATGTCCCATTGTGTGTATCTATTTAAATCCATTATTCAAGGCACTTGGTGGGTTCTTTCAGTCTAGAAACTTGGGTCCTACAGATCTAGGAAATTTTCTTGTATTATTTCATTAGTTTTTTTTTTTCTTTTTTTTTTCCTTTCTCTTCTTAATAGTCCCATTATTAGGATGTTGGAACTCTTATTAGGATGTAAGGAACTCTAGTTCCTTAATTTTCTTATGTATTTCCTCCTAGTTTTTATCTCTTGGTCTTTTTGCTCAATTTACTGGTAGATTTGATTCAATTGGTCATTCAACCCTTCTATTTGGTCTTTCATTTCTGCTATCATATTTTGAATTTACAAGAGTTCTTTTGGTCTGAAAGTTTCTGTTTTATTACATCTTGTTCTTGCATCATGGTTGCAATATCTTTTCTTATTTCTAAGGATATTAATATTGAGTAATTTATATTCTCCCTGCATGGTCCCTACTTACTCCAAATTGATCTCCTTTTTTTTTTTCCCCTCTGATTTTATGTTTTAGGAATTGGGGATTAAAAAGCTGATTGCAAACTCTGAGTTTGTGGAAGGGACTCACCCACTGAGCTCCATTATAGGATAATCTGGTTTAGTGGTAATTCCCAGGTAATCCCAATGTTAATATCTCCGGGTCTTTTCAGACTGGTCAGATTCCCCAGAGGAGATTCTTCTTCTCTGTTGCCAAGAAGGGGAAGAGGACAAGGGTCCACCATGCTGATGTTTACTCAGTCTCTCTGTTCTGACACTTCACTTACCTCTATCTGTCTTGGCTTCCCCAAGACCAGAGAGCTTCTGCTGACCCGTATCTGGACAATGAGCCTCTAGCCTCCTGCTGGGATAGAAGGGGCAAGTCCCGGCCTCTTGGAATGGAGGAAGGACCTGGGCTTCTAACTGCTTCTTAAGCATACTTGTATCCAGCCCTTGTTTATCACTCCTCACCACTTCCCAGCCTCAGAGGTGCCCTGTGCCTCTGGTTCCGAGCTCCTGAGGGGGTCACGATGGAGAGTGGTGTGCTTCCCCGCCTTCTCGACTGCTGGCGGGACTCACTTTTCTTTGATCTGCTAAGATATGTATCTGCGTCCCTCTGCTTTCCAGCCCCTGCTGTTCTGGTGCTATTGTCCCCTTTCTCGGTGCCCCATCTTTGTAGGGTTATACCTTTGAACATCCCTTATCTTGCCATGCTGGTGAGGTTTCAGGAAAAAGCATGTGTCTGTGTCCGTCCTGTATCTGTACCCAGAAGTCCATGTCATTTTCCTATTTTTTGTTGCATTTGCACTTTTACTCTTATTGGTGCGACTCTTGATTTGTCTGCCATCTCCATTAGACCATAAGCTCCCTGAGGCCAGTGCTTGTATTTGTTGGTTTGTTTTTCCCATCCCCACCCCTGTTTTATCTTTAGTGGCAAGAGCAATCCCTGGTGCTTGATAGGTACTGAAAAGTATGTACTGGATGGTTTAACTGACTTCTTCCCTTTGTTGCATCTGGAACTTCCTCTCATCCATCAAGGCCCAGCACAGACACCCCCTCCTTCGTGGGGCCCTGGGGACTCCCCCATGCAGGGCTGAGCACTCTGTCTTGCCGGCTGTGTGGCTGTACCAGGGTATAATTCACTTACTTTGGTCTAGGCTGGCAGTTCCTGAGGGCAGGGTGTTGGTCAGTGAGTGCAGAGCCCCTTCCCCTCTGGTTTGAGAACTATAGTTGGGGCTTTGCAGCCAGCCTCACCCAACCTCCATTCCCTATCCTTCTTTCGAAAGTTTGTTTATGTGAGCATGCTTGTGTGAATAGGAGAAACAGCCGTTTATTCTCTGGGGTCACTTGACTCATTCCTAATGCTCTGAAAGCTGAGAATTAATGGCCATTAAGGAACATTTTTGTTTTCAATAGCTTTTCTGTTGACTTCCTTAAAATAGTTCATCTCTCTTCATGGAAGGCAAGGCTGGGGAGGCTTGAGCCTGGCACGAAGGCCCCTGAGACTGTTGCTGGCAGTGCCTGCTGCCCACATGGGCAGCCAAGGTGGCGATGGTGCCATTGGTGGTATATTCACTCTGGCATACTCTTAGGACTAGGCTTCCTGGGACTGGAGGGAATTGAGAGGCTGAGGCTTCTTTTCTGTGAAACAGGAGGGTCACACCAAGCTCAGCATGTGAGTGGCATCTGGGAGATGTTGGCTACAGTTGTTATTCCTAAACAGGCCACAAACCCCTTGCCGAGGCCAGTTAAACACTGTCCAGTCGCATCATGCAGCTTCCTGCAAACCCTCCTCCAAAGTCAGTTCAGAGCCTGCGGAACAATAGCACACATCTGGAAACTTCCACTAGGCTATTCTCTCCAAAAGAAGAGGACTTGGGTTATTGTAAGGCAAGAGATCTAAAGAGTATACAGAATTGGTCCAGACAAGGAATTTATACTCCACACCACGAGGAAGAAGCAACACAGCCCAGTTGGAAATAGCCCAGTAGGAAATGGGTGAAGGGTATGAACAAGAAAGTGAGGGGGATGAATCCAGAATGGCTAGAGGACATGTGACAGGGTGCTCAACCTCCCTGGTGAACAGGGAAACCTTTAATCACGTGAGACACCAGTTCACACCAGCAGACTGGCAGATACTGAAGATAACTCCAGGTGGTGCAGATGCCCCAAGTGTAGCTGCAGCTGAGCTGTAGAGCAGCATTACACACAGTGCCAGACACACACAGCCAGAGGTCCTGGTGCCCACCCCCAGTGCAGTCCCCTCCCTCCCCTGCACAGGAAAATGCCGTTTTGAACCTCGTGTGCATGGAGATGACAGACATCTCTGAGCTGTCACTACATGTGTTATTAGCACTATTTAGAAAAAAAAAGCAAACAAAAACTAATGAGTTTAATGAAATTTCCTTTTTTAAAATCAGCTTTCTCAGGTTGAATTAAGAATATCTTTATTTTATTTTATTTTTATTTTTATTTATTTTTGGAGGCGAGGTCTTACTGTGTTGACCAGGCTGGTCTCCAACTCCTGGGCTCAAGCAATCCTCCCGCCTCAGCCTCCCAGGTAGCTGGGATTATAGGCATGCGCCACCATGCCTGGCTAAGGAAATTTCCTATTAAATTAGCCCCTGGTGGTGTCTAGCCAAAGATCACAAGAATAATGGCATTTATCCTTGAAGTTAAATCCTGTCCAGTGGTTCCCGAAGTTCTTGTGGGGTCATTAAGTGGGTGGCTTTTCTTATTTCTAAAGAAGCTTCCCTGTCCCTGGGAGGAGGAGAGTGTCTGTGGTGACACAGTAAGGGTCCCGGCACCATCCTTAGTGGCTCTCTGGTAGTTTCCCCAGTCACAGGAGCTCCACCAACCTGCAGATTGGCCAGCAGTGTGAGATCTGCTAATTGGAAACTCTTTAAATTTTATTGTGGTAAAATGTACATAACACAAAATTTACCATTTTCACCATTTTTAAGTGTGCAGTCTGTGGCATCTAGTACATTCACGTTGTTGTACAATCATCACCACCATCCATCTCTAGAACTTATCATTCCAGATTGGACCTCTTTTTTTTTTTTTTTTTTCTTGAGACGGAGTTTTGCTCTATCACTTGGGCTAAAGTGCTGTGGTGTTACAGCAACCTCAAACTCCTGGGCTCAAGCAATTCTCCTGCCTCAGCCTCCCTAGTAGCTGCAACTATAGATGTGAGCCACCACATTCAGCTCCTTTTTCTATTTTTAGTAGAGATGGGGTCTCATTCCTGCTCAGGCTGGTCTTGAACTGCTGACCTCAAGTGATCCTCCTGCCTCTGCCTCCCAGAGGGCTAGAATTACAGGTGTGAGCCACCTTGCCCAGCCAGATTGGACCTCTCTACCCATTAAACAGTAACTCCCCTTTCTGTCCTGCCCCAGCCCCTGGCAAACCATCATTTTACTTTCTGTCTCTATGAATTTAACTAGTCTAAGAACCTCATATAACTGGAATCCTATAGTATTTGTTGTTTAATGTCTGTCTTTTTTCACTTAGCATGTTCTTCAGGGTTTACCCATGTAAGCATGTGTCAGAATTTCCTTCCTTTTTAAGGGGGCTGAATATACACATACATACCACATTTTGTCTATGCATTCATTTGTTGATGAGACACTTGGACTGCTTCCACCTTTCGGCTGTTGTGAATAATGCTGCCATGAACCTGGGTGTGCAAATACCTGTTCAGATCCTTTCTACAATTGTTTTTAACACTGTAGGAAAGACATTTGGCCCAGCCCCTTGTTTTGCCATGAAGCCCAGAGGGTAGAGTCTGCCCAACACCCACAGCCAGGGGCAAGACTCAGAAGCCAGGCTATGGTACTCCTGGGGCCATGTTCTTTTTTTATCTATTTATTTTAATTTATTTAGAAATGGGGTCTTGCTCTCTCACCCCGGCTAGAATGCAGTGACACTATCATAGCTCACTGCAGCACTCCTGGGTTTAAGCTTTCCTCCTGCCTCAGCCTCCCAAGTAGCTGGGACTATAGGCACCATCACCATATCCAGCTACTTTTTTTTCCCTTTTTTTTTTTTTTTTTTTTTTAGTGATGGGTTTCACTATGTTGTCCAGGCTAGTCTCGAACTCCTGGCCTCAAGTGATCCTCCCTTGTCAGCATATTCTCTTGCGGTGATTTCCTGCTGCAGATTGCAGAGCCCCTCAGAGGCCATGCATGTTGGATATGATTCTGACCTTTTTCCTTTATACAGCTATGCCCTTTGCCTTCTGTACGAGAGAGAAGCTTCCTTGGACAGAATTTGCCGAGCCAGCAGAGGACGGGCCCACCACCAGATTCTGTCAGAAGGTAGGACATTAACTGCTCCTCTGGCAACAGCTGCCAAATATGTGCACGGATCACCGAGCACAGCCACAGCTGTCAGGTGTGGCCCTTCACCATGGAAAATGCACCCATTTGGTGCTTGTTTTACCAGATAAGATTAGATAAGAGTATTTGCCCCCTTTTATTTATTTATTTTTTATTTATTTATTTTTTTTTTTTTTGAGACAGAGTCTTACTCTGTTGCCCAGGCTAGAGTGCCATGGCATCAGCCTAGCTCACAGCAACCTCAAACTCCTGGGCTCAAGCAATCCTCCTGCCTCAGCCTCCCAAGTAGCTGGGACTACGGGCATGCGCCACCATGCCTGGCTAATTTTTTTTTCTATATATTTTTAGTTGTCTAGATCATTTCTATTTTTTTTTTTTTTTTAGTAGAGACGGGGTCTCGCTCTTGCTCAGGCTGGTCTCGAACTCCTGAGCTCAAACGATCCGCCAGTCTCGGCCTCCCAGAGTGCTAGGATTACAGGCATGAGCCACTGTGCCAGGCCCATTTGCCCCCTTTTAAAGTGTACTTTTACTTACAATTTTAAAGTTTCAGGCCGGGCATGGTGTCTCATGCCTGTAATCCTAGCACTCTGAGAGG
This sequence comes from Lemur catta, assembly GCF_020740605.2. Classification (NCBI taxonomy): domain Eukaryota; kingdom Metazoa; phylum Chordata; class Mammalia; order Primates; family Lemuridae; genus Lemur; species Lemur catta. The sequence continues at coordinate 11,431,396 of NC_059148.1, forward strand.
CCGAGGCGGGCGGATCGTTTGAGCTCAGGAGTTTGAGACCAGCCTGAGCAAGAGCAAGACCCGATCTCTACTAAAATTTAAAAATATAAAAATAAAAAAAATTAAAGTTTCAGAGGCAGAGGGCCTTTAGTGGTTTTTCAAGCGAGGAAACTGCAGCCTAGGGAGGGTGATTTGGAGGTACCTTCTATGGTAAGTTCCATACCTTGTGAGTGGCAGAGCTGGAATGCATGGACTCCTGGTCCAGGGCTCTGCCTACTCTGTTGCAGCTTGCTTGGCTCACAGAAGCTTCAGTGCATGGCCTGTCTCATCAGTGTAGAAATTAGTTTTGATTTTTTTCATTAAAACCTCATAATACATGTTGTATGATTGCGCTTATATGAACTGTCCAGAATAGGCAAATCCATGGAGACAGAAAGCAGATTCGTGGTTGCCAGGGGCTGGGGGTGAGGGGAGAAGGGAAGTGACTGCTAATGGGTACAAGGTTTCCGTTCAGGGTGATGAAAATGTTCTAAAATTAGATTGTGGTGATAGTTGCACAACTCTGAGAATATACTAAAACCCACTGAAGTGCATGCTTTAAATGAGTGACTCCTTGTTCTACCCTTTCCCCCTTCTCACTACTGCACTTGACTTGTTTTTTTAAAAAGAGTGAATTTTATGCTATGTGAATTACATGTTAATAAAACTGTTATCAGAAAAACCCATAACATCCCAAGAGATGGCAAATGATAATTTATCCTTATTCTTACCTCTAACAAAAGACTCTTTTCTCTGTATTCAGACTATATACATATACTTAGGGGGCTTGGGGCAGAGCTATAATCATGGTTACTTAATCAGTACTGAGCTGTGATTCCAACCCTCGTTGTTCTCAGGCTATAGAGAAAAAATTCCCTCATTCACCCGGTTGTTGATCCTTGCCATGGGGACAAGAGGAGGGGACTCGTTAGGGGCTTCTGCAGGTAAAGCCTGAACCAGGGCTGGAGGAGGGATGTGATGGGAGCTGGTGCTGGGGGACACCTTGTCTGTCCCGATGCAGACTGGGGCCTGAGGCCACCCTTAGCGTGGCTCCTAGCGTTGCCTTCTGAGTGTGCGTTTCTCTCTCTCCTGTCATTAAGGCCAGAGGTAATGATGGGCTAATTAGAGTTGAGAACAGATGACCAGCTGGGGCTGCTGCTCCTAGTGGTCACCAGGTCCTGATGTCCTTATTTGAGACAAAAGGAATTTGGTATCAAAGAGCTTTATGGAGGGTATAGATGAAAAGTATGATTATTATTTTTTTTTTGAGACAGGGTCTTGCTATGTTGCCCAGGCTGGGCTTAAACTCCTGGTCTCAGGTGATCTTTTTGCCTCAGCCTCTGAAAGTGCTGGGATTATAGACGTGAGCCACTGTGCCTGACTGATTATTCTTTTTTTTTTACTGTGGTAAAAAGCATATAAAATTTACCTTCTTAACCATTTTTAAGCATACAGTTCAGTAATATAAAGTATATTCACATTGTTGTGCAATAGATCTTCACAACTTTTGCATCTTACAAGTCTGAGACTCTATACCTGTTAAACAATAGTTTCCCATTCCCCCAGCCCCTGGCAACCACCATTCTACTTTCTGTTTCTGTGAATGTGACTACTCTAGGTACCTTATATAAGTGGAATCAAATTGGTTTTAGGGGTTTTTTTTTTGTTTGTTTGTTTGTGTGTGTTGAGACAGAGTCTCGCTCTGTCACCCTGGGTGGAGTGCTTTGGCATCAATTGTAGCTCACAGCAACCTCAAACTCCTGGGCTCAAACGATCCTCCTGCCTCAGCCTCCTGAGTAGCTGAGACTACAGGCTTATACTACCACACCCGGCTAATTTTTCTATTTTTAATAGAGACAGGGTCTTGCTCTTGCTCAGGCTGGTCTTGAACTCCTGAGCTCAAGCGATCATCCCGCCTCGGCCTCCCAGGGTGTTAGGATAACAGGCGTGAGCCACTGCACCTAGTCAGAATCATACAGTTTTTGTCTTTTTCTGACTGGCTTATTTCATTTGTTAATAGCATCAGGTCCCCAAGGTTCATCTATGTTGTAGCATGTGCCAGGATTTCCTTCCTTTCCAAGGATGAATAATATTCCATTGTATGTATATACCACATTTGGTTGATCCATTCATCTGTCAGTGGACATTTGGGTTGCTTCCATCTCTTGGCTATTGTGAATAATGCTGCTATGAACGTGAGGGTACAAAGATCTTTTGAGATTCTGTTTTCAATTGTTTTGGATATATACCCAGAATTAGGATTGCCAGATCATATAGTAATTCTGTGGTTAACTTTCTGAGGAAGCTCCCTATGCTTTTCTAGAGCAGGTGCACCATTTTATAATCACACCAGCTGTGCACAAAGACAGTGAATATTCTTATTTAGCTAAGCTTGAGCATTAGGGCAACACGGTATTTAATATTCCAAACAACAAATCCGAGTGATAGCTCTGACCCCAGCCTAACTATTTAGTAGGATCATTGAATTCTTTTCCAATAAAAAAACACTGCAACAATTGGTTGAAAGTGAGACTTGCTATATTCATCGTTTCTCCAGCTGGCAAAGAAGCATGATATGGTGGTGGTGTCCCCCATCCTAGAACGAGACGGAGAGCATGGGGATGTTCTGTGGAACACAGCCGTGGTGATCTCCAATTCTGGAGCAGTCCTGGGAAAGACCAGGAAGAACCACATCCCCAGAGTGGGTGACTTCAACGAGGTGAGCCACCCATCAGATGGCCAGCCCGCCTCACTCAGCCCTCTGTGCGCACATCTCTGCGGGCCTTTCTGTGGGTGAAGCAGAATCTGTGTGGGAGCGTGCTCCACGTCACGCATGCTCACTGGAGCACAGTGTAGCCACAGTACTCAGAGGGTCTCCTGACACTGCCCTACATCACACGGGCGGACAGGATTCAGGTGGGACTCTCGGGTGAGTCCCAGGCACCTTTAACACTGTGTGTGTGTGCGTGTGTGCGTGCATGTGTGTGCATATACGTAACCTGATTTGGCTTCCTGAAATATCTTTGAAGTAAGCATTATATACATTCAAACCAAAATAAATAGTGCTCAAGCATGAAGTGGTTCCTGCGGCCCCTTTCACGGTCTGAGCTCCTAGCTGCCACGGTCTAGTCCTTGTTTGGAGCATTCCTTGTCTGTGGCTCACATGGGGTTTGAGTGGGCCGTGTGTGTGTGTCAGGTGACAGTGGGTGAGTGTGCATGATGTGCATGTCCGGGTATGAGTGCATTTACGTGCGGCTTCTTGTGCCCATCATCAGGGCATAAGTCAGAGGGGCTGTTCTGATTGGTTAATGCCAATCCATGGGTGGGTAAGATGGGGGGGTGGATGTTTGAAGGAGGGAAATGAACTCCACCTAATGCCTAAGATATTAAATCAACTTGATTTGCAATTAATGCAGTTGTTCAGGATGTGGTATCCCCAGTCCTCTGACCTATGTCCTCAATCGTGGGCACCCCGGCCACTCTCAGGCTGGTCAGGCGGATAAGAAACAGTCTGCAGGGCTAGGTGAGGTTCCCTGGGAAGAAAGAAGAACCCAGTGTTTCTCAGTAACAGCCAGAGGTGGGGGCAGGAAGATGTACCCCTCACCTGTTTACCCTGGGATTAATCTTTAGCTCCCTGCAGATAGTGCAGGGCCTGTCCCACTGCAGCAGGATCTGCTCTGGTGTCCACCATGTGCACACATCCTGGTTACTGCTTGACCCTGGACAATTTTGAAATTAGTGGGTGCAAGGCTCCAGGAGCAGATCTGTTTGGGACCCCGGCTCACCCTCTAGCCTCCCTCAGTTCTGTCCCAAAGCCAGCACCCCACCGCGAGGGGGCAGGTAGAGAGGCAGGGGTAGGAATTCAGGGTCCAGTCTGCCTGCCCTACGAGGATGTCCTAACCCCAAGTGGGGTACCCAATGTGCTTTGTGGAAAAAGAGCACTTTCAGAGTGTGGGTTCCACTCGCAGACTTGGCCTTAATCAGCTGGGCAAGTCACACGCCCACTCGGGAGGCAGTTTTCTCCTCTGAGCAGAAGGAGGGTTGTTCTGGGTGAGTTCCGGGTCCCTTCAGCGCCAACATTCTAGATAAGAACGTGTGGCTTGATGAGGGCATTGACCAGTCATCGACCAAACCTGAGCCTTGTAGTTGTACCATGCTGGAAACCTCAGTAGAGTTTGTCCTTGAAATAGTGTGGAAGGTTGCTTTGGGGATTTTTTTGATATGTCACAAAGGAGATTGTGGGTAAGTGCTTAAGCCCTGGCGATTTCCCCTTGGGGTTGACTTGTTATTGTGTCTGGGGTTATTTATTGTTTTTAACACACTGAAAGTCTTGAACTTACAGTAGAGTCACATTCAAGAGTGTTACTTTTGGACTACTGGTGATATTTCATTTTTTCTGCCAAGACTAACGAAAGGGAAATTTTATAGGTTTGAGGCATGACTATATAGCCCTTTATTTTTCAGTCAACTTACTACATGGAGGGGAACCTGGGCCACCCCGTGTTCCAGACGCCATTCGGAAGGATCGCTGTGAACATATGCTACGGGCGGCACCACCCCCTCAACTGGCTCATGTACAGCATCAATGGGGCCGAGATCATCTTCAACCCCTCGGCCACCATCGGAGCGCTCAGGTCACTTGGTGGGCAGGGTCGAGGGGGTTCCCTGGGGCCCAGCCATCTCAGGCCCAAGGCCAGGCAGCAGGGCTCAGAGGTGGTTTTGATAAACTGCAGCCAGCAGGCACAGCCACCAGGATATCTAACAGAGCTAAGCCCCGGGGTTGTATATTGTTCATTTGACCAGGTTTCCAGTGAAAAGAATTCTCAAGATGACAATTAACAACCGCCTGCCTCCCAGAAGAGCCACTGTACTGTAAAACACCAACCTTAGCTATGATACTGAACTCTGAGATGAAAATATGTAACAGCCTCCACCCTCCCCTGCAGTGGTCAGGATTCAAAAAGCCTCACATCCAAGGGCCTGGAGAATACTAGGTGGGTGGCCAGCGTTAGCCCCTGGACGGGGAACTGCAGGTTCTCAGTCCTCAAGTCTGCAGTGTCCTGCATGAGGGGGGCAGACGTTTGGGCGAGAGAAAGAGCAGATGAGGAGTCAGAGCCAAGAGGATCCTTAAGGTATCAGTCAAGGAAACTTCTTTTTAACCAGCGAAGTGTTTTCTTTTTAAACACCTAACAACAGCAAGTCTTTCGGTGTTAGCCTCACCCCTAAGTAGATAGAACTGCTCTGGTCAAGGCAGAGCCAGGGAGGGGGTGCACTGGCAGCCTGCGAGCTCCTGGGCAGGCCCCCGGGGCCCCTCATTCAGTAAGTGCGGCCGGCGAGCTGAGCTGGGCCTGCGTGACTGCGCTGCTGCTCCTCTTCCCCAGCAGCTGAGCCTTTGGGTGCTTTCCAGGTTTGCATCATTACAAGTAATAGCTCTAGGAATTTATGTGCAAATATTTTTCTCCCAACTCACTTCCTCCAAAGCAGGATTGATTCCTGGAGCAGGAGGTGCTGGGTTTCACTCTCTGTGGCCTCAGTTGCCAGTGTCCCAGCAGGGCAGGGGTGTGCAGGGGGAGTTCTGGTGGGCAGCTCTGCCAACTCACACCTGTCTCTCTTGTCCTCACTCCCGACTAAATTTCAGTCGGGTTTCTTCTAAAGTCAGATGGATCGTTCACTTTACCTTTTCTTTTTAGAATGGTGCCTCCTTCTCAAGAGTGACAGCTCTGCATTCAGAGTTTGCACAGCCAGATCCCTTACCCAGCCACAAACCCCAGTCTCTTACCTCGGGTCCACTGTCCTGTCCGTTCACCGGGAGGTCTGGGCCGTGATCAGGAGGGGTGCTGTTGGGTAGAAGAGGAAAATCAGGCCTTGATCTCCCCTCAGAGAACATACTGGAGACACATGGTGGCTTGGTCATCCGTGACAGCATCCATTGGCAGTTGTGGGTGGGATAATTACTGATCATCCAGTCACCTGGCCTGGGCACAACCTTGGGGCCACCCCGTAGAGCAGCCCCCTCCTGCCAGCTATGTTTAAGACATTTGGTGAACCCCATCTCCCCACAGGGGTCCCTAGAAGAACCTGAAGCCCATCCCCTGGGCACCACAGGCAAAGCACTCAGCCACCTGCTTTGTGTGTGCAGAGTCCCTCTCGACTCGACTATCTTGGGTTTTTTTTTTATTAGCCCCAGTTAAGCAAACAGAAGCATCCCAGTGCAATATGCACATAACTGCTTATGTCTTCAGCAGCCTATTAGGCTTATTAAAAATGATTGATTTTCCTTCCTCAGCCAAGAATCACACAAACCTTGGCTTTCCAGGGTGTAATGAGGCTGGCAGTAAAAACTTTAACAGCATTTGTAAAGCAGTGTGTTTCCTGAGCTCCTAAAATGCTCACACCCTTTGACCAGATCTTGATACTCCTAAAACTATAGCCTGAGGAAGAGTTCAAAAAGAGGAGGGAAAGCTGATGCACATTAATGGAAAGGTGTTCGTGGCAACGTTATTTACGATAGGAGAAAAGGTGGCAGCAGGGGCTGTGTTACGTTGGGCTGAGTACATTGCAGCCTGTCTCTTCCAAGGGTTGTTGTACAGCCACTAAAAAGAGTCATTATAGGCCGGGGTGCAGTGGCTCACGCATGTAATCCTAGTACTCTGGGAGGCCGAGGTGGGAGGATCGGTTGAGCCCAGGAGTTTGAGACCAGCCCGAGCAAGAGTGAGACCCCGTCTCTACAAAAAATACAAAAATTAGCCTGGTGTGATGACACACGCTTGTAGTCCCAGCTACTCAAGAGGCTGAGGCAGGAGGATCACTTGAGCCCAGGAGTTTGAGGCTGCAGTAAGCTATGATGATGCCACTGCACTCTAGCCTGGGTGACAGAGCAAGACTCTGTCTCCAAAACAATAAAAAATAAAGCCATTATGGAGGTAATGCAACATCATGACAGAAGTCTGAGCAAGAAAAAGATGTATCCAGGCTGTGGTCAGAACTCTGAAAAGATTTTTTACCTGTGGAGAAGGATGATTATGGAGTGTGAGAAAATGGCAACAAGTTATTTATTAGAAAGGTAGGATTCTGGGTGACTTTCTTAAAATCATAAATGATTATTTGTGGAATTGATAAGTTTTTTTGAAGCACAATGCTGGGCAAATCCTACCAGCTGCACACAAGCATCAGATCACAACTTCCAGAACCGTCTTCTGCCCTCTGTATCAGAGACAGACACACATACACACGTGTGCACGCATGCTATGGGTCATTTTTACGTCCCATAGTTCTAAGCACACAATAGAGTTCAAGTGCTTTTGGACTGATTGTCTCATCCTGACAATCGCAGGATGTGTCCCTTGCAGGCTGAGTGGCCAGAGATCTCTGCCATGTATGTACATTAATGGGACAGTCGCTGTCCTGTCCCCTGGCTGCATTTCGCTTTCCCACTGTGATCATGGTTAGGGGTTTGTGTACTCTTCACTGGGAATATGGCATACATCCCCGTTCCCCTCTCAGACTCTCCACGATTCCTCCACACACTGGGCTCTCACGAACCCCGACTTCCTTTCCCTTGGTTGTTTTGAGAGCATAAATTTTATCGCCAGCTGTGGGTTTGAGTCCTACACAGAACACCTCCCTGGAGAATCACAAGGAAGATGTTTTATGGCAATCGCCCTAAAACGATTTGGTCTATTTAATTCCTGAAAATGTCATTTACTGGTGTGTTTCTGTAAAAATCCCTTCTGAAAAGTTTTGTCAGCTTGGCTTAGCAGCTGGGGGAAGAAAAAGCAGCGAAATGAGTCCCCTCAATCAAGCCTGTGATTTTTTTTTTTCCCAGACTCATGAATCCTCCTGAGAATTAGGCTTGTGACAAGCACCCACCCCCTCCACCTACTCCCTGGTTTAAACCAAGTGCACACTGCCAGGAAGGAAGATTCTGGGGCATTTTGCTTCCAGTCACTCAGCATTTCGCAGTGGGCATTACCCTGTCGATCTAGGGCCTTAGTGATGTTTCTCAGACAAGAGATAGTTCGTGACAAGGCCCAGGATTCCGTGGGGCATCTTAGTGGGGCTGGAGAAGGGCCGGGTCTCCCACCACACCCTCCCTTTTCGGGAGCTGGACTGAGGAGGGCCCAGACTTCAGCCGAGCCCGTGGGGTGCCTCTGCCTTGCCAGTAAGAGAACCAGGGAGCCCCTGCTCAGAGACTAGGGGTTCGTAAGAAGAAAATGGGAAGGCACTGGGAAACGGGCAGGCTCGGAGGAGGTGACCCTGCTGCAGAATCTGACCCTCCATCCATTAACCTAAGTGCCTTGTTTACTCAGCCTGAAATTTCCCCGGTTGGCATCTGCTTTGCAAGGCAGCACAGCAGAGTAGGAAAGTCGGGGTGGAGAGTTAGAGCCCATGCTCAGCCCTCACAGGCCTTGTACAAGCCTGCTGGACCCTCAGCTCCCTTCTGCCGTTTACCAGGACAGGGTCTGCCTGGCCTGAAAGGTGGGTTCCCAGGAGACGGAAAGGAGGTGAGAAGCAGCGGTTATGGAACTTCTGCCACGTGGAGCTTCATCTGCATGGCCATTGAGTCTTCACGGTCTTCCTCTGAGGACGTGTCAGAAAAGGAAATCGAGGCTCAGGGCGAGGAGTTGATCCAGGGCTGTCCCACTCTTCCAGCAGACCACAAACAGCCACGTGGCTTCTGCCTGCAGCAGGTCCTCCCCAGCAGGCTGCTCGGGCTCAGGCAAGGTGCGGAGGACAAGCCAGCCTGCTTGCAGGTTTGGGGTGACCCACAGGTGCCCCACTGGCTGTCCCCACTGCAGGCCCAGGAAAGCCAGCAGTCAGGCTGCAGCTCAGGGCTGAGCATCCACCAAGTCTGGCCAGAAAGTTGGCAACCTGGTTGCTCTTGTTCCTCTCTTACAGCGAGTCTCTGTGGCCTATCGAGGCCAGAAACGCAGCCATTGCCAATCACTGCTTCACCTGTGCCATCAACCGTGTGGGTGTGGTAAGTCCTCGAGGTCTGGCCAAGGAGAGGAGCCGCCGTCTGGTGGCCCTGGTGGGGACAGGTTATACCTCTTCTCCCTGTTCTCTCTGGGCACATGCCACAAATCCTAGGGACCCCAAAAGGGGGGGAAACTGTCTTGGTCTCTTATTTTTAAAGATATCATTATGTCCTCCTATTTTTTTTCCTGTTTTTGCTTTTAGCTGAAACCATTTTGAAAGGCTCTTTGATGTGGTGGTGGTTTCTTATTTTTCCCCTTGACCCCAAACAGGGAACAACTGTGACTTCCAAACACAATGCATTTGTTTAATAATAATCCTCTGCCTTATCTTATTAATCAGATGTCAAACTCTAATCAGAGCTTCTAGTCAGTCTGAAATAACCAAGGTTTCCAAGCTAAGTCGATCTGATTTGTGGCAACATAAAGAAACTCGGCATGTTAATTAGCCTGTGGAAGCCCATCGCAGGTTGATGTAGGTTCCCATTAGGCTTTGGGGAAGATACTGAACGCAGTGTGTGGACCCACCACCCACTCACTGCCTTCGCAGACCCCAGGCTGGGGTTTTGTTACTGCAGGCGGGCCAGCCTCAGATGCCTTCCACGGCCCTGGAACCAGTCTGCACCCAGTGTCTTTCTCTTCTCCAGATTATAAACTCCCCAGAGACAAAGTGCGGGTCTTTACCTTGCTTGTCAAATTCCCCACCTGCCGCCCAGTGCTGGGTGGACATTTAATAAGCACTTGTTGATTGCTGAGTGAGTACAGACCATTCCATCTCACTTTAACCGTTTCTGAGCTAACTCCACCTCAGCGGAGGCCTATGCAGGGTCTGGCCAAGTGATCTGGGATGACTGTAGTGATGGTGCCACCTATAGGTTCCTCTTATCTTCGTCTTATTTCACAGGAGCACTTCCCGAATGAGTTTACCTCTGGGGACAGAAAGAAAGGTATGTTCTGTGAATTTCCATGGTGGTTGCAACTGAGGAGTGGGCCTCGGTCTCCCTTCTCCGTCGGCTTCCTTGAGACAGGGTCTGCCCCACAGAGCATGTCACACACCTGGCACCTGGGAGGTGGCGCTGACTCCTCTCTGCTTCATTGCCTGGGGTGTGGACGTCTGAGTGTGGCCGGGGTGTGCATAGGCAGTCCTGGGCTTGGGGATCAGATCGAACTCCATCCCTCCCCCGGAACTGGTGTGGAGATGGACCAGGAAGACGTGGGGGAGCCCTTCATGAGCTCCCTGAAAGAGGGAGGGGCTGTCATCCAGCCTGTAGACCCCTCTCTCTCCTTTCCTTTGTCGTTATCCCACCCTCAACCCAAAGAAATGCCCAGAGCGTCGGTGTGGATTGCCTTGGGTTTTCCAGAGTCCACAGCTTGTTTTGATCTGAGGGCACACACCACTGGCCTCTGCTGGGAGCCCCACACCCCCAGGTCCCGTATCTCTGGCCAAAGATGCAGGAGGGAGGGGTCGCTCCCCTCAGCAAGGGGGTATCTGGACTAACTCAGGGGTGTCCCCTGGGAGGCCAGAAGGGGCTGAGCGGGACTTTTACAGGAAAACACTTCCTGAAAAGGTCCCAGATGCCCCCACTTGAGGCCTCCCCAACTTTCGGGATCTCCAACCCCAGTTAGCTACCTGCTGACAGGTGCAGAAGAGGCAGGGAAATGGGCATCCACTGGGCGCCTGCTGTGTCCGGGGCTGTACTAGGCCCAGCCCCACCTGCTCCTTACTCACCTGTGGGGAGCCTTGAGCCCTCCCTGACTGTTGAGGGCACCGAGGCATGGAGGGAGGGTGAGGGTGACACGGCTGGCAAGGCAAGCGAGAGCAGAGCCTCCAGCTCACCTGTGGGGCCACACAGGAAGACCCTCCCAGAGTCATGTGACTCCCTGGGGCTATGGGTAGCTGATGTTGGGGGCCAACACCTCTACAAGGGTGACATTTAGAAATTTTCCCAGGGGCAGAGGAGAGTAAGTTGAGGAGGGGACCTTTGAAGCAACCTGCTGGGCCTTCAGGCCTGAGGAGCAGGACAGGGCTTTGGCCTCAGCATCTGGCAGACACTGGGGAGAGTGGTGAGGACGCCTTGTCCTGGGTGTGCCTCGCTGTGCCTGTCCCTCTGCAGAGCCCACAGTGCCTCTGTACAAGCACACGAATGTGACCAGCCTGGGCAACATAGTGAGACCCCGTCTCTACAGAAAATTTAAAAATTAGCCAGGTGTGGCGTTGCGCACTTGTAGTTCCAGCTACTTGGAAGGCTGAGGCAGGCGGATCATTTGAGCCCAGGAGTTCGAGGCTGTAGTGAGCTATTCTTACACCACTACACTCCAGCCTGGGTGACATGAGACCCCGTTACTAAAAAAATAAGTAATAAAATTTTTTTTTAAAAGCTCACAAATGCTTTACTTTGCTCCTTTAAAGCTCACCGTGACTTTGGCTATTTTTATGGCTCGAGCTACGTGGCGGCCCCTGACGGCAGCCGGACCCCTGGGCTGTCCCGTAACCGGGATGGGCTGCTGGTTGCCGAGCTCAACCTCAACCTCTGCCGGCAGATGAATGATGTCTGGAACTTCAAGGTGGGTCCCCAGGTCCCCTGCTGTTCCCCTGCTCCTCTGCTTTGGCCTCCATCCTGCTCTCTGGGCTGGGGACCACCGCTGCTCGGTTTGCCCTTAGCGGCATGAGCTGCCAGCTCCCCACCCAAGGGCCCTGGGTTGAGCAGGGGGACAGGTCTCTGCCTCACTGCTGGCTCCTGGGGAGGAACCATGGAGTCAAATGATGCCCAAGCAGCAGGCTGCAGTAAATCCTCCTCTCATCTGATTTAGATTCTGGGCGCCTTCAAACAAATTAATCTCAATTTCATTTGTCCAGAGAATAGAGTGGACTGGCTTATTTAATCCTTTTTCCTTTCCAGGCATCTACACTTATCACAAGATAAATGTATGTGTCTGGTTCTGCCTGCAGCCAGGCTCTATGGTCCAGGCCTTGACAACAGTGGGAAATGGGTCATGCAGAGAAATGGAATCTAGGCCTGGCTGTGCCGCCGCCTTGCTCAGTCAGGAAGCAACTCCTTCTGCTCCCAGGCCTAGTGTTCCCCTCGGAGGGCCCATGCTGCCTTTGAGACCTAGTGCCCTGTGACCGCAGCAGTCTAAGAGGAGTGTGGGTGCCTGCCCTCCTAGCCTAGGACCCCCTCCCCCCAGAAGGGGGTTCATGGCTTTGGGGTTTGCTGTATTAGTGTCCAGCAGTATTTCCACCAACTTGGCACCCATTTATAAGCAAGTCATACATGCAAATAAATGTTGCATTGTTATAACTGAATGATTGCCCCTTGTGACTAGGAGGACCCCAGGACTTCCAGTCTTGCCAGACATGGGCTCTAGGCCTTGCCAACCTGTTTTCCTGAGTGTGTAGGTCCTTGGGCACGTCCCACACCGTCAGGTCCTTGCCAGACAAATGAGGTGTTGTCCATGAGAAAGTCTGACCTGTCTCTCTTCCTGAGCAGCTCAGATGAATGCAAGATTCCATCCAAGCCAGAGGTCAGAGCCAAGAGCACCAGCCAACTCTTTTAACAAGTATCACCAGAGGCAGTGAACAGAGTTTTCTCATTAGACGCTTCTTAGAAGCAGGGGCTTTCCCAGCTGTGGTGATGGGTGGGCATGAGCTCATGTCAAGGCCTTTGGAAGGAGGGAGGGAAGGTGTGCCCCCTGCCCAGCCTCCATCTGTGTCCACGATGACATGCCACATGGAGTAGACAGACCTCCAGACCCAGCCAGGAGACCTCCGTTCAAATCTGAGCCTTCTCCCCTCCTGGTTGGTGACCATCGTTTGCTCTTCTTGGGATCTGCAGGACCATGGGGAACATCCCTCCTCCCTGCTTCAGGACAGACCACACCTGGGTAGACAGGTCACAGAGGTCACAGCAGGCGAGGCTGGGCTGTGTGAGTCACCTGTGAACTTCGCCACAGCACCAGAATCAGTGCTGAGAGGTCACACGGGTTCCTCTATGTTACAGTCTGAACTCTTCCTGTCAACCAGCCTTCTTGACACATTCCTGTCCCGAGGCTGCCCTCCAGTGGCAAGATACGGTGGCATGTGGTGAGGGACATTTATAAAATGAGAACTTCTAAAGTGCGTCTGTGTTTTGCTTTCAGATGACGGGCAGGTATGAGATGTACGCCCGGGAGCTTGCTGAAGCTGTCAAACCCAACTACAGCCCAACCATCCTGAAAGAGTAGCTGTCTTCACCCCCGCCTGCCTTCGGGTGGAGGGACACCTCTGCCCCGGTGGGTGAGCGGGCACGGCAGGTTCACCATGTCCAAGTGGTACCTGATAAGTCATTGTCCAGACTGGTTTTCAAATGCCTTGGGCGTGGGGAAGGTGGAGTGGGGGGTGACTGCTTAATGGGTACAAGGTGTCCTCCAAGCGTATTGGAAATGTTTGGGGACTAGATAAAAATGATAAACATTTTGAATGTACTAAATGCCACTGATTTGTATAATTTAAAATGTTTCATTTTATATTATGTGAATTTTACCTCAGTTTTTAAAAGACACCCACGCGCTGCTTGTGCAGGTAGATTTGATGTTAGACAGGTGGGACACCCCAGTCCCGAGCGTGGAGTTGGTGTGCCAGTGGAGAGCGGGTGAGGGCTGACCCCGAGGGCCTGAGCCTGCGGCGTGGCTGCGGCAGATGGGGCAGTCTTTGGCTGTGTCACCTTGGCTAGGCTGCAGTCCCCGGTTATTCAGTCAGACGCTAATCTAGATGTTGGGCGAAGGCATTTTGTAGATGTGACTAAAGCCCATACTCAGGTGACTAAGTGAGTAAGATTATCCCAGGTAATCTGCGTGGACCCAGCGTGATCACTCAGAGGCCTAAAGAGCAGAGCGAAGGCTTCTCTGCTTCTCTGCCAGGTGGAAATCCTGCCTGTGCATAGCCGTCCCACCGGACGGCCTGCCCGCCACCGTCACTAAAGTCAGTTCTTTGCAGTCTCTAAGTATGTGTGCCCCACTGGTTCTGCTTCTCTGGTTGGATCAGACTGATTTTGGTGCTGGAACTGGTTCTAGAGGAGTAGAAACTTTTTTTTTTTTTTTTTTTTTTTGAGACAGAGCCTCACTCTGTCACCCAGGCTACAGTGTAGGGGCGTCATCACAGCTCACTGCTACCTCAAACTCCTGGGCTCAAATGATCCTCCTGCCTCAGCCTCCCAGGTGGCTGGGACTACAGGCACATGCTACTACACCCAGCTAATTTTTTTAGATAGGCCTGGCCGGGGTAGAGAACCTGCGGCCTTGGGCCCACATGTGGCCTTTCTGGATCCTTGATTTGGAGAACAAATCCTTTTAATAAAGGGACTTGTTTTATGAAGTTTGGATTTGGTTGAGGGGCTGCACTCGGGGATCTGGAGGGCTACATGTAGCCTTGAGGCCACAGGTTCCCCACCCCTCACTCATGCTCAGGCTGGTCTCGAACTCCTGGCCTAAGGCAATCCTGCCTCGGCCTCCCGGAATGCTAGGATTAAAGGCATGAGCCACCCTGTCTGGCCTCAGTAAACATTTGAATCGGCCTGGGGTGGAGGGTTTTGTTTCCATGTGACTGTTACCGATGCCACAGGGAGACTCTCAGGTGAGAACTTGCAATGGTTCCGTGTGTGTGGCCCACAGGCTCCTGTGCAGTCTTGGATGCCAACCTGTGGCCCTTCAGTTTTCTTACCTGTAAGATGATAGGTGGCTGGGCTCAAGGCTCTCCAGGGCCCTTCAGCTCTGGCAGGCCACCTTCCTGCCAGGGCACAGCTTTATTGCTGGCATGTGGGGTGGAGTAGGGTGGCCAGACCACAGTGTGCCCAAAAGAAAAAAAAGGCTAAGGCATTCTCAAGGATAGACCATATGTTAGACCACAAGACAAGTCTCAGTCAACTTAAAAAGATTAAAATCATACAAAGTATTATTTTCCCATCATAATGGAATGAAACTAGAAATCAGTAGCAAAGGGAAAACTGGAAAATTTAAAAATATGTGGAAGTTAAAGAAGACATTCTTAAACAACCAGTGGGTCAAAAAAGAAATCACAAGGGAAGTTAGAAAATATCTGAGCCCCATGAAACAGTAACACAGCATACCAAAACTTGTGAGATGCAGCAAAAGCACTGGTAAGAGAGGAATTTACAGCTGTAAATGCTTACGTTAAAGAAGACAAAGTTCTCAATCCACTGACCAAACTTTACACATTAAGGAACTAAAAAAAGAAGAGCAAACAAAATGCAGAGCCAGCAGAGGGAAGCAAATAGTAATAAAGATTAGAGCAGAGATAAATAAAATATGGAAAAACAATAAAGGAAATCAATGAAACCAAAAGTTGTTTCTTCACAAAGGTCAACCAAATTGACAACCTTTAGCTAGACTAACTAAGAACAAAAGAGAATTCTCAAATTGCTAAAATCAGAAATGAAAGTAGGGACAATACAACTGAATTATAAGAGTTGTAAGGATACTGTGGACAGAAATGGGCAAATTTCGAGATACACAAAACCTGCCAAGATCGAATCATGAAGATTTTATTTTTTTTTTAAGAGACAGGGTCTCACTCTGTCACCCAGGCTGGAGTGTAACCTTCAGCTCCTGACCTCAAGAGATCCTCCCCCCTTGCCCTCCCAAAGTGCTGAGATTACAGACATAAGCCACTGTGCCTGGCCTAATTCATAGAGAAATACTAAAAAGCACAAACATCATGTCAAAAACTGTGAAGAGTTGGAGATTTTATCCTATTTGCAAATGATCGTTAGTCTACTACAGTTTCATAAATATTCGCAAAAGACATGAGAATCTTGGGTCAGAGACAAAGGACAATTTATTGCAGCAACAGCAGTAGCCAGAGTACCAGCACTTCCTTACAGCAGTTCCCACAGGGCCACACAGAGGACCAAATGAATTCTCGAACCTGCAGTGGTTTGTATTGAGGAAGAGGGAAGAGAGCTTAGAGATTTCGCTTCTTTTATACTGGAGGGTTGATGTGCCTTCCCTTTGCACTAAAGGGAGGCATTATCTCTACCAACGTCACAAGAACACCTGTTCTTTGCTCTGCACCTGTCTCTATTTTCCAAGGCCGTTCACTATACTAACTTCCTTGAAAAGATAGTCCCAAACACAGGCATTCATAGTTTTAAGTCATAAGACTCACACAGAAAGATGAGATGCCCATGGAGAATTATCTCACAACGATATCCACCCGTCATTTCTATACAGTGTCAGCTTCTGACAGTTCTCCCATGAGCATGACATTTTATTTTATTGTTTTAAAAAATTGTTTAAGGCTGTGGCCACCCTTCTGGCTATGCCTCGTTTCCCAAGGATGAGGGGCTCTCAGTGCTAAAGTCCCGAGAATATGCCATTTTATCAGTCCCTCTGGTTCAGCTGACCGACAGAGGCCAGATCAAGTAAGTTCAATTTATCTCACAGCATTTAATTAACATAATCAACAGGGCTTCAAGCAGCAGAATGAGCCCCTCCTGGGATATAACCTCAGTCCTGACCCCAGAGTCCTCAGCCCAACAGGCTGAACAAATCCCATAAACCGTCAATATTTGGCTTTCTCAAATGTTGATCTTTCCACTTGGCTGAAGTTACTAATCCAGGTGAGTAGGATATGTTGGATATTGCACAATCTCCACTGGTGGCCCACAGGGAGGAAGTCTAGGGCACGTCTGTCATCCATCCCAACCCTGGCCAGTGAGCTGCACTGACCTGAGTGCTTTCCAAGGCCCAGGTGGGACCATCGATCACCTCAGCTAAAGTCAGGGACAGATGTTACATCACCTTTTCTAATCAGATGACTCCCATGATAGGGATGACTGTCCCTCCAGTGCAGGTAAGTAACCAGTCAGCTATCAGGCCAGGAAGCTCCCCTGGTAGCCCAGGGCAGCCTCACTTTAGAGAGATCTCCACAGTCGCCTGTGGGCTGCATGATCTGTTGGTGGTATTTGCTTCAACACTTGAAGGTCTCTTAGGACCACCCTGAAGATGCAGGACACCGTTTGGGGAAGGTTGGCGGGCTCACGTCTGGCTTCCACACAGGAAGTAGTCGTTTCATTTCCATAGTCATGAGGGCACACATAGTGTCCCTAGAAAGAATTTTTTCAGCTCTTAGGGAAATTGGTGAAAATAAATAGATAGATAGATAGTGTTGTTTATAATTGTTGGGATCCCCCAAGTGGGACCTACATCAGTTGGGGCACAAGTCCTGGCCAGCTGGTAGGCCTTTGGGTTTCTAGTTCACTTCAAATAAATGAATCTAGCCCTTATATTTGGAAGGACTGCCTAAGAGCAGTTAGTCCAGTCTATCTGTTCATCCATGCCACCAGCTAGGTGGCATTTGTCTTCTCCATAGAACGGCTGAGTGCGGTCTATGGGAATGGGGATAGGAAAGACATCTGGTGGCCTTGCAGGTGGGTTTCGTGGGAAGTACAAGAGCCAGTTGTGTCCCCAGCTGTTCAGGAATGATGATCAAACTGGTCAAAGCCATCTGATGGGGGAAGGCAAAACCTGCAGTCAGTTAAATTTAAGATGCTTGCAAAAGTTTGGGAGAGGCCAGGCGTGGTGGCTCACACCAGTAATCTCAGCACTTTGGGAGGTTGAGGCAGGAGGATCGCTTGAGGCCAGGAGTTTGAGACCAGCCTGGGCAACATAGCTCAAGACCCTGTCTCTACAAAAAAACCAAGAATTAGCACATTCCTATAGTTCCAGCTACTCAGGAAGCTGAGGCAGCAGGATTGGTTGAGCCCAGGAGTCTGAGGCTTCAGTGAGCTGTGATTGTGCCACTGCACCCCAGCCTTGGTGACAGAGCAAGACCCCTGTCTCTAAAGAAAAAAACAGTTTGAGAGAGCTGCACCAGGGTGTGTTTGTCATAAAGAAGTCTCCAGGAGCAATTATGGAAGACAAAGTTCATTATACCCCTCCCTCCTTATCTCCTAGGATTCAAAGTGTTTCCTACTAGGTACTGGAGTTTTTGCTCTCCGTCCAAAATCAGTATGTGCCATTCTAGTACCTAGAAGGTCACCTCTTTTTCCAATTATCCCTCTTTTGCACCCAGACCTTTTGTTTTGAAGGGTCAGGTCCAAGAGGAACAAGGGCATTTTTATAAAATGCACAGAGACCCATTATGTTCTCCACTTCGTCCTGCATGGGCTGGGCCACTGTGGGGTCTCTGTGAGCAGTGTGCTTACCCGAGTGGTCCTTATCCTTATGATCTAAAACCGTGTCCATCCAGCGAGGCAATCCAGGTGACTGAACAAGAATCAGGTTTGAATCCTTATAGTGGGACCGCCATCTAGAATGTGTGCCAGCCAGAGCCTTGAATACCTGGATTCTTGTCAAGTGGCTTTTGTGATAAAAGTCACGTCATAGGCCGGGCGCGGTGGCTCACGCCTGTAATCCTAGCACTCTGGGAGGCTGAGGCGGGTGGATGGCTTGAGGTCAGGAGTTCAAGACCAGCCTGAGCAAGAGTGAGACCCCGTCTCTACTAAAAATAGAAAGAGATGATCTGGCCAACTAAAAATATATACAGAAAAAATTAGCCGGGCGTGGTGGCACATGCCTGTAGTCCCAGCTACTCGGGAGGCTGAGGCAGTAGGATCGCTTAAGCCCAGGAGTTTGAGGTTGCTGTGAGCGAGGCTGACACCACGGCACTCACTCTAGCCTGGGCAACAGAGCGAGACTCTGTCTCAAAAAAAAAAAAAAGTCACGTCATTGTCAGACTACAAATGATCCAAGAAGCCAAAAACATGATACAGATTAGTTTCAAGGGTCACAGTGGTATGCCCTGAGTTGGCTGATTGGACTGGAACAATCCAATAACCTGAAAAAGGGTCAACAGTGGTGAGGCACCACCAGTAACCCTGGGAGGAGGTCAAAGGTCTGCTGAAGTCAATCGACCATGAGCAGGCTGGGGCCATGCCCTGTGCAAGGTGACCTCCTCCTCTGCAAGAGACATGGGCCAACCTTTGGTAGGAATCGCAAGGCTGGCATGCATTGGTAGCCTCTGTGTCAGAAACGGTCTTTTCCTTTGTGCCCATTCCACAATGGTTGGATGTGTTGCCATGGACCCCTGTGGCACTATGGTTACTGTGGGCTCCAGTTGGTCTCATCAGAGAACAGCCTCCTACCTTGGTCATCTACGTGTGTGACCCACGCAAGACAATTGCAGCCATAGTTTATTTCCACAGTTCATGGCCCCAGAGACGAATGTTTTTAATCTGCCAGTTGAGGTTTTCTGAGTGGCAGACCAAACAACAAGGCCACTGGCAACAGCCCAAGAGTCAGTAAAAATGTAACAAGGCTTACAAGTAGAGTATTGGCCCAGGGCCTACTGAGCAGAGTGACTCATCCATCCTCAGTTGTATGTAGCTGCTGCTGACAGTGAACAGCGCAGCAGCCCACGGGACACCACCAGCTATCGGCTTAGCCGGGCCTTCTGTGAACCAGGCCCAGCCATTTAGGAGAACCTCTGTGCGTTGAGGCTCCCACTGAGCCAGTGGCTTTGCTCTGGTGCAGTGGGGGGTATAAGTTCCCCCCACAGGGTTAGCTTTCAATTTTTTCATGTAAAACAGATGTCACCAGGGCCAGGATAGCTGCATTCTTGAATTTACCATTTCCGCTTTACAAGCAAGGCTTTCATGGGTCAGATGTTCTGTTTTATTTTTATTTTTTAAAGACAGGGTCTCTGTCACCCAGGCTGGGATGCAGTGGTGTGATCACAGCTCACTGCAGTGTGGAACTCCTGGGCTCAAGTGATCCTCCCACCTCAGCCTCCCGAGTAGCTGGGACCACCACGCCTGGCTAATTTTTTAAAAAATTTTTGGAGAGACAGGATCTTTCTATATTGCCCAGACTGGTCTCAAACTCCTGGGCTCAAGCAATCCTCCTGCCTTGGCCTCCCAAAGTCCTGGGATTTACAGGCATGAGCCACTGCACTCAGCCTCAGGTTTTCGGTTTTAATAAGAGCCCAGATAGTAAGCTTTTCAAAAGGGATGTACCTGCTCACGGTGCCAGGGAGGCAGTAAATCCAAAACCCCAAGGGCCCCCTTTGGGTACAATCTGCTTCCCTTTGCCAGAGGCTCCAATTAGCACAATTATCAGTCACAGAGACTTACATAGCTCAAAGGAATCCTTAGGCCTGCAGGCCCCCAAAGGTAGAGAGTGGGCCACAGCTTGCCGGACGGCTTCCAACGCAGCCTGTTGGTCTGGGCTCCACTCAAAGCGTGCTGGTTTGCGGGTTAGTGAATGTAAAGGACCAGGTAGGATGCCCACATGAGGCATATGCTGTCTCCAATACCCAGAGTCCAAGAAGGTGCAGGGCCTCCTCTTTTGGTGGTGGTGGAGGGCTGGAAGGGTCAGGAGGAGAGGGCGGCTTTTCCTTGATTGCTGGAAGGATTAAGAATTGTGGGTCTGCCCACATAATCCCAAGGAACTGAATTTGGTCAGGGATTATCTGTCACCGCTGCTGGTGGAGGTATGATTACACTATGGTCAAGGGCTCTGAGGCGGAGACTTTTGACTTGCCGTCCCACAGGGCAGCACATTGTGGTGAAAGTTCTGGACATCAGAGGGCAGAGGGACCCACCCACTGGGGCAAATGCAGAAGAGTTTCTCCCACTAGCACTTCCTGCCTGGAAGCATCCCCTCTGGCACTTCAGGACAGGTTTCAATTCCTGTTGTGCATTCAGACAGAGACACAACAAAACAGTGCATTGAATGGTACCGAAGAGCCCCAGGCACTTAATTTTTCCTCCCACCCCACCACTGTGAAACTTGCCCAGACCCCATCAGTTGAACTTGGAAACTCCCCTTCCCCCTGAGACCAGGGAGGATGACTTAGGCACCCATATCCAACAGAGCCATAACAGTTTGAGTCCCTCCTGCCTCCAAAGTTCCCCAGCATGACTTGGGCAGGTACACATGGACTTTGGTCCCCCTTGAAGATGGGGAGACATCAACCCCATCCTTAGCCATTTCTCCCTAAAGCAGCTGAGGTCAGGGTACAACAGGATCGAGGAACTGTCAAGTGCCTTCAGTTCCAATGGGAAGACATGAAGCTGGCCACGCCCCTGCCTGAGGAGGGTTGGCAACAACCAGGGCACCGTCAAGCAGCTGTTCTGAACGTACGTCCTGGCACTTGGCCTGCAACCTCCTCCCCAATTCTTCATTCACAGGCACGTAAGTAAAGGACCACAAATTGCCCATTACCACACAGTCAACAAGTTTGTTACCAGTTTCCGCGGACTTCCTATTCATTGGCCTGCAAGGCTGTCGTTCTTTTTCCAGAAAGCCATGTCTCAGGCAGCATCCCATCTTTGTCACCAAAACTATCAAGAATGATGAAGGGTCTTACAAGTTAGCCTGCCACAGTTTCATGGATGCTGAAAGAAAACACAACACTCCTGGGTCAGAGACAAAGGACAGTTTATTACAGCAATAGCAGTAGCCAGAGTGCCAGCATTTTCTTTCATTGATTCTCCAAGCCTCAATTTCAAAGGAGGCCAGGGAACACCTGTACTTGCAAAAGGCTGTAACAGGCCAGGCGTGGTGGCTCACACCTGTAATCCTAGCACTCTGGGAGGCCAAGGCTGGAGGATCGCTTGAGCTCAGGAGTTCAAGACCAGCCTAAGGAAGAGCAAGACCCCATCTCTACTAAAAATAGAAAAATTACCTGGGCATGGTGTTGTGCACACCTGTAGTCCCAGCTACTTGGGAGGCTGAGGCAGAAGGATCGCTTGAGCCCAGGAGTTTGAGGTTGCAGCGAGCTATGATGATGCTACTGCACTCTACTCAGGGGAACAGAGGGAGACTCTATCTCAAAAAAAAGAAAAAAAAAAAAGGCTGTTACAAGACGGAAACCCTGAGTTTAAAGAAGCTGAATCTGAGTGAGGGTGGGCATGGTGGCGTATACCTGTAGTCCCAGCTACTCGGGAGGCTGAGACAGGAGGATCACTTGAGCCCAGGAGTTTGAGGTTACAATGAGCTATTTTTCTGGCATTGCTCTTTAGCCTGGGCAACAGAGTGAGACCCTATCTCAAAAAAACAAAACAAAACGTAAATCTTTCCTAATGGGCAGTACATCTGCCTGTCTCTTGCTCCAAAGGGAGACCCTATCACTGTCTTCCAAGGGTATTTGCTATACAAACATCCTTGAAAAGATAGTTCAGAACAAAGATAGTACCTCTGGTGTGGTGACTCACGCCTATGATCCCAGCGCTTTGAGAGCTGGAGATGGGAGGATCACTTGAGGCCAGGAGTTCAAGACCAGCCTGGGCAACATAGTCAGACCCTGACTCTACAAAAAATGGAAAAATTAGCCAGGACTACAATGTGCCTGTAGTCCCAGCTACTTGGGAGGCTGAGGTGGGAGGACTGCTTGAGCCTAGGAGTTCAAGGCTGCAGTGAGCTATGATCATGCCACTGCACTCCAGCCTGGGTGACAAAGTGAGAGCCTGCCTCTAAAAAGTAAGTACATTTTTAAAAAGAGCCTAGCACTTCTCCCACCTTGCTTCCTCCCTCACCATGTGATCTCTGCACACATGGCCTCCTCTTCCCCTTCCGCCATGAGTGGAAACAGCCTGAGGCCCTCACCGGATATAGTTACCCAATCTTGACCTTTCCAGCCATCAGAATTGTGAGCCACATAAACCTTTTTGCTTTATAAATTACCCAGCCTCAGGTATTCCTTTATAGCAACACAGAACACACTAAGAGAGAGGAGAGCTATGGGAAGGGCCGCTGATCTGGGCCCGTGGAGTCTCAGCCTCCATTTCCTGGCATTGAGGTTTTCCCTAAACACTAAGTCCATGTTGGTCCCATAACTTGGCCCCCAGACCAGCAACTGAGTGGGTGACGTCTCAGTATTTTCCTGGCTTCCTCCTCCTGTTCTGAAGCTGGAGGGTGGGGGCAAGTCCACCATGTGCGTCCCTGGATGCTGCGGCTGGGGCAGGTTGGGCAGGTGCAAACCAGCAGGAAAGTGGACGGATCTGCCCTCTCCCAGCTGTCAGGCCGTGCGCCAGCCTTTGCATCTGAGCCAGGCGCCGGGGGCCAGCAGCAGCCCAGTCTCTGGCTCTAGAACTCAGGGTTCACTTCCTGGCTCTCCTGGCATGGCTCACCTTCACAGGGTCACTGGCATTACTTCTGACTGTGGCCTGGGCTGTGAGTTGGGAAAACAGCAGTGATGGGCTTGGGTCGCACTCTGTCTTTAGTGCACTGAGGGGTGACCTTGAGTAGTTGTTGCCCGTTTCTAGGCTCCAGTCTCCCCCTTCAACAAGACCAGTGGTTGCCAAGTGTCAACATATTTCACAGAATACCAGTGTTACATAAAAGCAAACTGTGGCCAAGTAATGATGGACTGCAGGATTATATGGAGCCTTTTCTGCACATGCAGGGTGTGCCAAGCTGGCTTGAGCAGAGCACCCCGTTGTATAGAACTCACCACTGGTGCTGTAAGGGGCACGGCTTGGGATGTGCTAGACAAGATGGTCTGCAGGCATGTTCCTAGCTTTGTCTGAGACTTAATAAATGGAACCACCCATTGGCCACCATGGTAGGCAGCCTCTCAGCGGACCTCCGGGGAGCTTGCCTCCTGGTGTTCAAGCCCTGCATAATCCCCAGTTGTGTGTGGACTTTCTGACTCACATCTAACAAATAGACTACTGCAGACACGATAGGACGTCACTTGCAATTAGGTTATAGAGACTGTGGCTTCCATCCTGGGCACTCTCTGGTACATGCCCTCTTTCTCTGTCTCAGGTCACCAGCTGCCATGTCATGAGGATACTCAGGCAGCCTGTGGCTGGCAGCCCTGGAGGCAGATGGTCCAGTCCCAGTCTAGCCCTGAGGTGACTGAAACCTCATGAGAGACCCTGAGGCAGAGGCACCAGCTCAGCTGCACCCAGAATCCTGAGCCACAGACACTGTGAGATAATAAATGTTTGTTGTTTTAAACTGCTAAGTTTTGGGGTAATTTGCCATGCAGCAATAGAAAACTAATAAAATTGCACAATGCCTTCTGTAGCCACTATGTCTGATTCTATTTGTAAAGCCGATGATTATGTCTAATTGTGGCTTGTCCCAGTCTCTGCCTGGCACCAGGTGTCCAGTGTTCTCTGGTGGCCCCTGGGGCCCAAGGGGGAGTGGGCCTCATGAGCTGGTGTGCAGACAGGTGGACTCACAAGGCAGCTGGGCACGGCGGTACCATACCCTACCCCAAAGCGGTGTGGACCATTAGCAGGGTTGGATGACACGTGTGCCCTCTTACCCCTGGGTAGTTGGCCCTGGTGTGGCATCTGGGCTCAGACCTCTGCTCTGGTCTGGCCCCTTAGCTCCCAGTGTCTCCCCCACCAGGAGTCCCTGGTCTGTCCCCCACTGTCCTGACCCTGCCTGCTCTGAGCAGCCAACTCCACCGGACTCACCGTCTCACCCTCTTTTGTCCCTCCTCCAACACCTCCCTCATTCATCTCCCATAATTGCGTTTGGTACAGTTCGGTGGAGCTGAGCCCTGAGGCCCTCGTACCTGCATCACCACTTGTCCAGGCCTTGCACAAATGTTGAGGCCTGAGCGGGAGGACCATGGGCCTGGAAAGCAACACCTGGGCCCCCGTCCCAGCTGAGCCTGGGTACGGTGAGTGAAGGACCTGGGTTCCCACATGTTCGTGCTGAGAACTCAGGAAGGGGACAGGGATTGTGCAGATTAATGCAGCTTCCGGAAGGCCAGCCAGGGGCTGCCACCATTTTTGCAATGAGAATGTTTATTGAGAATGGCTCATTACAAACAAAATATATTTATGTATAAAATCTCTGCAATGCAAAAGATCCCTTTCATCCCCCTGTGGCTAGAGTGAACAAAGCCCACTGCCCCTCGTGGCTTCTGAGGCTGTGCCCGGCCCCAGCGTGTGGACAGGCTGGACAGCTGTAGGTGCCATGTGCTGTGGGCAAAAGTCCCTGATGTCCAGGCTCTCTCTCCGGTCTCATTTTCATGACTTGTGCAAGAATGCCACAGCGTGGCCTACATCCTGCTTCTGTGACCCTCCCCAGGCAGATAGGTCTTAGGAATGGACAGCTTTTCATTAATCTTACAGATGACCTCTAACTTGTGGCTTGCCCTGAAAAGCCGTCCTCTGGGCCCAGGGACTGAGTGTTTCTAAACATCCTGGATGGACTGAGGTGCTGTGACCACTCTGTGGAGGCCACTCCCCACAGCCGCGCCCAGCACGTGCACTCTGCCCCACTCACGTCCAGCCAGCCTGAAAGCTTCACTTCCTCCCACTGGTGCCCTTCATGCAGCTGTTCTCACCACGGTTTTGCCCGAATGTGTCCTGAGGATGCCCACGCCCCACGGCTGCTCTGTGTGGTACTCCTGGGCTGGGTGCCAGAGCTCCCTGCACGCTGGGCCACCAGCATTAAGGCAACGGAGACGAGGCCAGTCTGAAGCCAACACCAGTCTCTGAAACCCAGGGTGCTGCTCAGCCAGCATCTCCCTTTTGGCCAAAGGCTGCGTCTGGGGTTGAGGAGCAACACGGCTGGGTGGTTTGACAGCCCTCGTTAGCAGAGCCCCGGTGCCACCCCGGGGTGAGCTGATG
The DNA here is from genome assembly GCF_020740605.2 of Lemur catta. NCBI lineage: Eukaryota > Metazoa > Chordata > Mammalia > Primates > Lemuridae > Lemur > Lemur catta. The sequence goes on from NC_059148.1 coordinate 11,456,984, forward strand.
GGTGGGGACAACAGCTGCCACCACGCCACACCTTGGGCACTGGAAGACCCAGAGGTGCAGGGATGGTGTTGCTGTTACTCTTCTGCCAGAGACAGGCCATGAGGGGTGGGTGTCCCCAGCCCCTTTGGGAATGATCCCTTTCCCTTATTATTTTAGGTGCAGTCATGGGTTCAAGACCCAGCTCCACCACTGTGCCGGGAGGACTCTCCCCAGACGTGCTCCTCAGACCGCCGGCCAGGCCCCTTCCCTGTGAGAAGGAACTTGGCCCGGCTTACCTGCCGGGTGAAAAGAGGTGTTAGTGGTTCCAAAGTACCTTCACTCTTGCTATTATTGTTTTACTTGAAGGTGATCCTCACCCCTCAAAAATGAAAACACAAATACCCCCCCCAACACCCACCCAAAAGAAAAAGAGAGGAAGGAAACAGCTGTCTATGCTACGCGCCGTGTCGTGTGAGCCCAGGCAGGCGCCCCCTTCTCGGGCACGGCAGGAGACAGCCAGCATTCTGTGCGAAAGGTCCTGGCGTGAGGACCAGCTTGGGTGCCAGGCTGCAGCTGCCCCTGCCTGTAGCTTCACAAGCGCAGGCCCTAGCACCCAGCCCTGAGGGGCATGGGGCTCCCCGCACCCCCAGGTCAGAAAACGGGCCCTGCTGTCAGGACTTAGGCTGGTGTCAGGAGGCCTTCTGGGTGCGGGCAGCTCTCTGGGGCCCAGGCAGCTGTTTATTCCCACAGCACCCTCTGTGCTGCCGGCCATTAGACCCACCAGCCAGCCCAGGCCCAGCCCACGCCCCCAAGGGCGTGGAGGACATGGAGGGCTGGGGGGCCTGAGTCCCCAGGGGCTGGGGCTCTGCAGGGCTGAGTGGCTGTGAGGTGTGTCTATGCCAGAGGCCCCATAACCCCCCACAGAAACTTGGGCCCACCGGGAGGCGGGAGAACGCAGTGGCATCCACCATGGGGCATATGGGGTCTGCAGCACTTCCAGGAGAGAGGGGCCTAGAACAGTCCTCACCCCCAGGGTCTTGGGGTCAGCTACACTGTCTCCGAACACCCAGATGCTGTCTTGACAACTGGTATCCATCAAGCGACTTCTCTCCCCAGGCTCAGTCCCAGCGTCTACGGGGAGACTAGCTTAGGCCTCTCCCTAGTCTTGGGTCCAGCTCGAAGGCAGGAAGGGCACCCTTGGGGCTGGACTTCTCTGGGCACGGCTGGAGTCGGGCCCAGGGTCCTGGGGGAAGGCTCCTCTCAGATGCTCTGGGGACGCTTCCAGCACCCAGCAGGTGCTCAGGGTGAGCAGCACGGCAACACACAGCACCAGCAGACGCAGCAGCCTTGTCACAACCTCCTAGAGTTGCCTGGGGCTTTGCCAGATGGGCTGAGGCTGCAGCTCCGCATCCCGGCTCCAGCAGCCCCGGGCCTGGACCGGGGCATCCTGAGTGGGCCCGGATGCGGTGGGGATGGGGTCTGAGGGCCTGGGCACACCAGGCTCCAGCTGTCAGCTGTCCAAGTAGACAAAGAGGATGTCCTCGTCTGTGCCATAGCTGGTTCTGGCCTCTTCAAAGTTACTGATGCTGGTGCTGCACATTCCTGCTAGGGGCAGGGAGGGCAGAGTAAGGTCAGTGGGGGGGGGTGCAGGGAGAGCACCCACCCCGCTGGCACCCAGGGAAGCCGGGTGAGGTCTATGTCCCTCCTGCATGGCCACCCTCTCTGCTCAAGTCCTCTGCCCCCCAGAAGCCCTCCTTGCCTATCCTGGCCTTCATGAGCTTCCTGACCCCTCCGCAGTTTAGCAGCTAGCAGGAGTAGGCCGCAGAGGGAGGAAGAAACATGCCCCGGGCCACACAGACTGACGGGATAAGTCTGCCTCAGGGCAGTGGGCAGGCCTGGCTGGGGCTGGTCACTTTCATTTCTGAGGATGGTGCTGGCTGTCTTAGGAGGACTAGGGACAGGGAGGAGGGATGCTGCAGACCGTGCAGCGTGAGATGGTGAGGTGGGGACCTGGGCAGTGGTGTGGGGCTGGCGGGGCTATGGACGAGGCCAGCCTGGCTGCAGGCTGGTGGCTGGTTTGCCTGCATGGCCACAGCGGTGAGCCCAGGAGGAGCAGGGGCTTTGGTGAAAGGTCTTGGGCACACCAGGTTGAATGGGAGGGACTTGTGGGGCCGGGCACCTGGGACAGTGAATGTAGACAGACCCGCCCCACCCTGCCCACCCAGCACTCACGGTCGGCGTAGGCGGGGTTGTTGTAGAAGATGCAGCCGGTGGCCCGGTTGTAGCCGCGCAGGACGATGAAGTGGCCCTGGTAGTCGGGTGTGCGGCAGAAGCAGCGGTGGCTGCTGGGGGCGAAGCAGCAGTACTTGACAGGGCTGGAGCACAGGTCGCAGTGCAGCACCCCTGAGTTCACCAGCACGATGGCCACATGGCCCTGCGCCAGGTGCGCCTGGATGTCCTGCACGCTCACTGTGCTGTGGGCGGGAGGGGGTCAGTGGGTCCCTGCTTGCACCAGTCCCCTGTGTCACAAAGCTCGGGGGCCCAGCTCCTCTTCCCTTCACCCTGAGCTCCATGCAGGTGGGAACATCCCTGCTGTGTCACTGTGGCCCAGGCTCAGCTTGGTGATGGGGGGGTAGAATTGGGGGGGAGGGGGGAGGGGGGAGGCTGGGGGGGGTGTCTGAGTGTGCGCAAGGACAAGCAGGCCCTGTCAGGCCCTTTGTGGGGATAGCTGGAGGTCAGCTCCAGGTGGGCCCGGCAGAGAAGCACTGGAGCAGCACATGGAACCCCACCCCCCGCTTGGTTAGTGGGTTTTTTTTGCCAAGCCCTGTCTCTCCTCTGCCCTAAATCATGTGTAGTTTACGTTGAAACTGTTGGCCCAATCTCATCCCCCAAATCTGAGCCAAGCACACAGCTTAGCCAGTTTCAAAACCAAACGCTTCTCTGAAAGGGCTATTTTTCTTTTTTCTCTAAGGCTCCTTGTGGCAGGAGGCGCTTCCAGGAAAACCCCCAGGTCGGTGGTGACGGCTTCCTGGAGCTGCCACCCCCACTCCGAGGCAGACTCATAGGCGCTGCCTCGTTCTGTGCCCTCCAGTAGGCAGCGAATCCAAATAAAAAGCTGGAAGGAGCAGAAGGGGCTGGGGGGGGCCCTAAGCCACGGGCCCCCCCATCTTTGCTGGTGAGGGTGCTCACCCATTCGGGCCCTCTCCAGGAGTGGCAGTGTCAGCACCACGTGGCCTGGCCCAGCTCCGGCCACAGCCGAGTCACGGGGCAGTCTGGTTTGCTGCCTTGGCCAAGGAAACATGCCATTTTCCCCATTTGGTCTTTGAAACAAAATAGCTGGCCGGGTTCCCAGTGGTGTGAGAGAGAGCAGGGCCGGGCTGTGAGGAAAGCTGCAGGCTTCGTGGAATGGAGTGTGGGAATGCTGGGTTCAGATCAGGGCACGGCCAAGACGCGGGGGTAACCGTGGGTGGGTCTCTCCCATCCTCAGTTTCCTCCTCTGAGAAACGGCGCCTGTCACGGGCCACTAAGTAAACATTTGCTGCCTTTCCTTCCAGCATGTGCTCATAGGGCCAAAGGATGAGTGGAGATTCCCCCCCATTTTTCCAAATTACGTATCATGTGGTTACATTATGTAAATGATGAAAATGTAAATCTGTAAAGAAAGGAGAAATCTGAGAAGAGTGATCCAGGAGAGGCTGACCAGGGACTAGAGGCAGCAGGCCTGAGCACGGCCCCACGGAGAGCCTGAGAACGCCACCCACCCCTGGGCAAGCTGCTCCAGGGTCTGCCTGCATCCAGCCTCAGCGTGCGACGGGAAGGGGGAGGCCCTTGTGAGGTCACAGCAGCTCAGGGGCAGATCAGGGAGACAGGCCTCCCCAGGCAGCCCACACGCTGGCTCCTCCTGCTCCGTCCTGTCAATCGCTGTACCAGCACATTCCTCAGGCCCTCACTCTCCATAGGGCTCCTGTGTTCTGTCCCATGCTACCTTTCCGTGAGCAGCCCAAGCGCTGGCCGCAGTCTGTCTTGCTCACCTGTCCTCCCGCACCTGCTCAGGAGCCACGCCAGGCTGGAGCCTGGGTCATGCAGCTGCACTGATCTCCACTTTATGGATGGGGAAACCAAGGCCCAGGGGGGCAAGTCAGTGTCCACAGCCACCCGGGTGGGAAGCCCCAGTTCTGCCTGACCCCGGAGTCCTAGCCTTTCCCAGACGCCAACCCACGGCCTCCCCCACGGCAGTCCCCGGGTGAGCAGGCAGGTGAGGGAGGGCCGGTGGGGAGGGGATGGAGCTCACCATTTCTCCACCAGCACCTTGCAGGCCTTGGCTTGTGCAAACAGCTGGTTCACCCGGGTCTCCTCCGTATCAAAGTGCTTCCTGTAGAAGGACTGAAGAGAGAAGTGCAGGCTGGCGCGGCCGCCGCCCTGGCTGCCCACCCTGGCCACCCTCGCCCTATTTGGATGAAGCAAAGAGCATGCTAGGGAGGCGGAGGTACAGAGGACAGCACATATCAGCACGCTGGGTCAGAGAGCTGTCTGTCCCGATCAGGGCGTGTGCAGGATCACACAGAGGCACGAGGAGTGTGCTCAAGAGATGGGTGGGCAGCCGGGCAAAGATCATTTCCCCGGGGAAGGTTAGCCGCCCTCGGGCTAGTATGCTATGGTGGGCAGGAGTAGCAAATGAGCAAGGGCGGTGGGTGAGGCTGCGCCCACCCGGGACGGCTCAGCCACAGCTCGGCTCAGCCAGGCGCGCTCCCTGCAACACACTGTGTTGACACAGCTGAAAAGACAGTCATTTGGTTTTCTTCCAGAATACCAATTCCCCAGCTTAGAGCCGGCTGTCCTGATGAGCAGGAAGCAAAGGGGCAAATGATGGCCAAGTGGGGTCAGAGTGACATGCTCTGAGATCCTGGGCCTGCCTTGTGTTGAGGACGGTGGGCCAGGACACAGGCTGAGGAAGGCAGAAGGTGGGTGGCAGGAGCCAGGACTCGACGTTCAGATCCTCTGTGCAGGCGGGACGTCAAGGTCACCTGCTCTGACTGGCTCACAAATCCTGCCCGTAGCCCATCTGCCACTGCTCCGGGTGGCCTAGGCCTCTGTGTGGCCCCACGCGGAAAGGCGCGCAGGCCGGGTGCGTACCTGGTTCTTGTAGCCCTTGTCGACGCCCAGGGTCTGGGTACAGAAGCGGTGCCGCACGCCGAAGTGACGCATCAGGTAGGCCAGGTCAATGGTCCAGATGCTCCTGGTCAGCCGCAGCTCCTGCAGGGCGCTCTCAAACTCACCGTCGTCCAGCTGGCCCAGGTACCTGTGGGCAGACACAGAGGTGGGCTCGCTCTCAAGGGGAAGCTGGCCCGACTGCACTCCACCCGCGGGCCGAGGAGCCACTGTCAGAGCCCTCGGTCCCCAGAAGGCCACCTCCTTCATCGTGAAGCCCCATGTCCTGTCCACGATCTGCCCGAGAACAACCCGAGGACTGTCAGGGCCCTGGAGTCGAGGGCCTGGATGCTGCTTCTCTGGTCTCTTGTCTCTTGTGGGCCATGTGACCTTGGGCAAGTGACTGTCCTCTCTGGCCTCATTAGCTTTGTCTCTAAGATGAGGCCCTTGGATCACATCAATGGTTTGCAAAGTTTTAGGCACAAAACTCTTTGGCTGACCCTGTTTTGCAGGGAATTCCAAGATGTAGAACAGATGTGGGAACAGGTGATCTGGGGTTCCAGGCAGCCAGCTGAAAACTCAGGTGATGGCCATGGTCCCTCCTGGCTCTGACTGTCAAGGTCCCTGTGATATTCATGCAGCCTCTGCTCAATGGTCAGCATCCCAGTCTCCCAGGAGACCAAGGCCAGGAGGGTGGAGGGCCCCTGTCCCAGACATGGGGCTGCTCTGTGGGGCAGGCCTGAGCACCTGGGACTTCTTGGGCATCCCCAAAGTCCCCAGGCATCATCAGAGTGGAGACCTGGAAGGCCCACTGTACCCCTTGTTCACTTTTGCAGATGGGACTGGGCCCAGGTGGAAGCTGGGCCTCTTTCAAGCCCTGCCACGGCCAGCTATGTGCACAATGAATCCCACCCAGGTCCCTCACTGGGTCTCCCCTGAGCCGGAGCAGGTGGTGTGGACGGGGATGTCCTGGGCCCCCAGCCCTGGGCCGCCCACTCACCGCAGCACCATCTTGGAGCAGGCCAGGCCGCAGTCCCAGTGGTACAGCTGCTGGATGATGGGCACAGGCAGCTGCACAAAGTCCCCTGCACGGAAACGGAGGGAGGTTGCGGACCTGTGGTGCAGAGCCTGCCACGGCCACTGCCCACAGCCCTTCCAGCCCCCAGTCCGCTCTCCTTACAACACCAGCGAGCTCCCCAAGCATGAGCCACAGCCGGTCAGCCCTACTCGAAATCCTCCAGTGGGCTGGGGCCCACACCTCTTAGGACAACACCTTGGTGGCTGCTGCCCAGCACCCTCCGCCTCCTCACCACCCCTCGCCCTCGGCAGACCACCCTTCAGGCAGAACCTTCACCTGTCATGATCCCTTTGCCCACCTGGTCCGTCTGCCTGGAAGCTCCTGGCTTCCCAGGTGCCTGAGCTAACTCCTGCCCATGGATGTCACTTCTCCACGGTGCCACCTCTCCCGGGCCCGGTGCACCACTATGTGCACTCACAGCCCTCACACCTCCTGCTCGGAGACCTCTTTGGCAGCAGCTCTGAGGAAGCAAGGACGGGGGCTGCTTTGCTTCCTGCTTTCGTCCCAGGACCGGCACGTGGGCAGCATTCAGCACATCCAAGTCTCTGAGCTCACCAGTTCCCCAGAGGTTCCCCTGACTCCAAGGACCGCAGGACCGTCAGGGTGTGAAGACCACAGCAAGGAGGAGGGGCTGTTGCATAAGCTGTGTGGTATGTGGGATGCTCCTTTGAGCTCTGTCCCCCTCCGTCCCCAGGTCATCTCTCGGTCTGCCCTCGCCAGGCTGTGAGGTGGAGCAGAAAGGGCCCGACCTAGAGTTCCACTCCCAACTCTGCCACTGGCTGGCTGCGGGCTGGGCAGCTGACTTCCTCCTGCTGGATTGAGTTTGGCCATCCCTAAACGGGGGGGACTTTGGTCTGATTCAGTCATTCAATTGACAAACATTTCCCAAGAGCCTAGCAAGTGCCTGGCACGCGTCCTGGAGATATAGCGGTGATGCAAAATCCCTGTCCTGCTGGATGCCAAAAACAAACTAACCTAAGAGCAAAACAGGGGCCCGTGCTAGGGAAGATGGCGGGGGTGTGCCGGAGAGAGGTGCGAGCCAGGGAGCACGCGGCAGAGGGGAACAGCACGTGCTGAGGCCCTGAGGTGGGGGCAAGCAGGCCCATGGCATGCAGGACCCTCCTCAGCCGTGCTGTGAATCTGGACAAAGTTCAGAGTCTAAAGAACCAGAAGGGACTTCTTTCTGCCCGTCACCACTCATGACTCGTTCATGACACGCATTCAGCGCGTGAAAACCCAGCCCCTTGTCGTTTCCCCATCTCGAGGGTCTCTGGGGCCTCTGCTGGCCTGCAGGACCACTCCATGCAGAGGCGCCCCAGGAGCCCACCTGCTGTGCCGGCCCCGGGTCCCACCACTCCCCTGCAGGTACCACCCAGGAGGGCCACTCTCTAGTCCTGGAGTCTGTCCTGGCCTCTCTGACCTGCCGGCCTTTGTCCGAGTCCCAGGTGCCTAGCGTCCTATGTCTGACCTTCCCCAGCCTTCAAGGCTTGGCTCAGATGCCACCACTTCCGGGGCCTTCCCTGATCCCAGGCTGGTTACGCCCTTTCCCTCATCTGCACTCCTCCCAGCCTGAGTTCACGCTTTGGCTCACAGGATGTGACCCTGGCACAGAGCTGTCTGTGCCCCGCTGGGCTGCTTATATGTTCACGGGAGGCAGGGACCTATGCCTGCTCCTGGCCTCTTTCTTCTCCACTCCTTGCCTCCAAGGGCATGCAGCAGGGCCTGTGGAAGGCAGGACGGCATGGGCGGCAGTCACCTGACCTCTCTGTGCCTGCTTCTTCCTCTATGAAATGGGCCACTGTAGATGCCAGCACTCAGGGTGCTGTAAAAAGTACTTTGCAGGTGCTGATGTGCACCCTGCTCCCCTGCTGGGGCCTGGTACGCTAAGCCGGGCTGGGCTGAGGCTTCATTCCTTTCCTTCCCCTTACCCCACGTGCTTCTAAAAGGAAACCAAGCCCTTCATTCAAGGCCCTCGCACATTCGTCTCCTACCACTACCACAGATTCAGTCCTGCCTGACTTCTCATCCTCTGCCCCAAATTCCACTCCTAGCCCCTCTCCCGTCCCTGCACACAGCAGATGGAGGGATCTCATTCAGTTTCCGACTGCTCTTAGAATACAGTTCTTACCCCTTACCACGGTTTGCAGGGCTCTGCCCAACCTAGGCGCCTCCAGCTTTATCTTGGCCCTCACCTGTGTTCCAGTTACCCTGTGAGCCCATCGGCCTTTACTCTACCCCAGGGTCTTTGCATGTGTGGCTCCCTGTCTGGAACTCTCTCCCCCTTGCTGTTCTCAAGGCTGCCCCTTCTTGTCATTTGAGTCTTTCCTTCACAGTGCTTAGCAAAAGTACCAACAACAAGGCACTGTGTCTCCTCAGTAGTCTGTAAGTTTCCTAAGGGCAGGAGGAACTATGATTTGAATGTGACCCTCCAAAGTTCATGTTGAAACTTAATCCTCCTTGTGATAGTATCAAGAGGTGGGGGCTTTTGGGAAGTGATTAAGTCATGAGTGTCTTATAAAAGGGCTGGAGGAAACTAGCTTAGGCTATTTTGTGTGTATGTGTGTGTGTGCTTCTGCTCTTTTTTTTTTTTTTGAGACAGAGTCTCATTCTGTTGCCCGGGCTAGAGTGCCGTGGCGTCAGCCTAGCTCACAGCAACCTCAAACTCCTGGGCTCAAGCAATCCTTCTGCCTCAGCCTCCCAAGTAGCTGGGACTATAGGCATGCGCCACCATGCCTGGCTAATTTTTTCTATATAGTTTTAGTAGTCCAGATAATTTCTTTCTATTTTTAGTAGAGATGGGGTCTCACTCTTGCTCAGGCTGGTCTCGAACTCCTGATCTGGAGCAATCCTCCCACCTCAGCCTCCCAGAGTGCTAGGATTACAGGTGTGGGCCACCGCGCCCAGCCTGTGCTGTTCCTCTTTGCCATGTGAGCATACAGCATTCATCTCCTTTCCACCCCTTCCATCATGTAAGGACACGGAGACAGCACTGCACTATCTGCCTTTACCAGACATGGAACCTGCCAGTGCCTTAATCTTGGATTTCTCAGCCTCTAGAATTGTGAAAAATTAAATTTCTGTTGTTTATAAATTACCCAGTCCTGGGTGTTCCATCATAGCAGCACAAATGGACTACGATAGCAGGGACCTTGCTAATCTCATTTACTGTTATTCTCAGTGCCTGGTATCTGATGCTTAGTAGTAACTCAATAAATATTTGTTGGAAGAGGTGAACTTATTAAGCACTTACTGTGTGCTAGGCTCTGGGGACAAGAGGCAACTAAAGACCCAAGCCCTGACTTCTAGGAACTCATATTCTACTTTTTTTTTTCTTTTACAAAGTGAGTATGATCTAAGGGACTCATATTCTAAAATAACTGCCTGCAAAGGGCTGAGCAATGGCAGAGCTCTAGGCAGGGTGTTGTGCTATCATGGCGATGCCTCCCTGTTCCAAGAACCCCTCACTGCAGTCACATGCTGCCTTTGTTTTTCTCTACTCAGGCTGTTTATTCCCCAGGCTTTGCTCTTGAATATCTCTTAGTCTGGGATGTTGTCTCCCATCTCTGAACGCCCAATGTTCTGATCTGTCTCCCTCTCACTAGAGTCCTTGAGGTGGCATCTGCTCTCCCCACTAGACAGAGAATTTTTCAGTGACAGATGGAGACAGGGTTGCATTTGCCTCCTCCTGACCCTCAACCCAGAGTGGGCACTCAGACGTGCTTGGTGAATGGAAGGCATTTTTTTAAAGGACCTTATCCCTTGAGATGCCTGGGCCTACTTGTCACTGCAGTGCTCCCCCTCCCTCCATCCCCCCAGGCTACAGCCCTCTGAGGCTCCCTCCTTACTCTGTGGTTTGGGCTATGGCACAGACTAGCTGTGCCATCTTCTGCCAGGTTATGACTTGGTCTGTGCCTTCCCCTGTGCCCAGCAGTAAAATGTGGTGCAGGACAGCTGCCCTCTAGGGCCCTTAGTGACTCAGATGCTCCTCCTCTTCTTGCCCTGTGCCCTAGAACACCTTAATTCTGAGGCCCCACAGGGTTCAACCTGCTCACATTGCCATCCCCAGCCTTGGCATGAGCAGGTCGGATCTGGATACGCTCTTGTGGGGAGTGATAAGGGTAGGCAAGCCTTGGCATTTGTCCCGACTTCAGCCTTCTGAGCCCAAAGCCACTGCCAGATGTTGATGCCTGGACATGGGACTGCCCCACATGAGAGCTATGGTCTACTTAAAAGGCCTTGGCCTGGCTTCGGTTGGGGGCTGTCTCCAGAGAGGAAGGTAGTCCACTGACCTTGAGCGCTTTCAGCCTCAATATGCTCATCTGCAAAAGTGCAAACAGCAGGGGTAACTACTTCACTGAGGCATTATGAGGATTGAGGTACTGCATGTAAACAACTTAGCACAGCGTCCGCCCCATAGAAAGCTCCCTACAAATGCCAGGATCAGGAAAAGCAAGGCTCGCGTCTAAGATCACAGAGTTAGGTCATTGAAAGAATTGGGATGTAAACCCCAGTATAGCATCAGACTCTACTCCACACTGCAAACACAAAAGAGAACATTCCCTGGGTGGGATGCCACGGTCCCACTGATACCTTAGGTCCCCACATGCTCCTGACCTCTCCCAGGAATTGGCTCCTCACCTCAGAGTTTACTAGCACTTTCCCTTTCTCATCAATCCTGTGCCTTAAGCAGAGCAGGAATCACGTCTCCCTCCACCCCTGCTTCTTGGACAAGCAAACTAAAGCCCAAGGTACTGAACGCGTCTTGGTCTCCGCTCCAAAGGGGCTCAGGCTACCGCTGGGCAGAAGGAACCAGAGGGTGAAGAACTGGAGCAAAATGCAGAGTGTGGGTGGCCAGGGGAAGGGGCCTTTCCACTGCTCGGTGCTCTCGGCCAGTTCCCTGACAGTCTCGGCCTCGGTTCCTTCCAGCTCCCCTAAGGCACTGGATCTCCCAAGGCAGCTTTCGCTTCTGGGGGAGGTGGTGCCCCTGCCACCCGGACCCTCCCACCTTGCAGACTGGGGTCCCAGCCCTGGGAGTATAAGGAAATCCCAGTTGACCGGGGCGGGGTGGGGGGAGCGAGGCGAGAGTCCACCCAAGGTCGCGCAGCTGGACCCAGCCCGCGCTAGGGCGGGGTCCCCTCGTTCCCTGGGTGAGGCTTGGGCCCACAGAGGCACTGACCGGGCTCGAGCGGCGGGCCCGCTGTCTCCGCCTCCGTCCTCATGACCCGGGCGGCGCGGGGCGCCCATGGCCCCGGCCCAGAGCGGGCTACAGCGTCAGCTTCGGCTGGGGCAGGGGAGCGGCCAGAGCGCGTAGAATTCCTCCTTCGCCGCCGCCGCCGCCGTCGCGGTAGGGAGATAGCGAGGCGGCTGCTGGGCCGCCCCAAATCCCGCCCCGGCCCAGCCAGGGCTCCGACCTAGAGGCCCCGCCCCTTCCCCAAGCCCCGCCCTGCCCCTTCCCCAGACTTGGATTGCTTGCAGCCCTCAGCCTCCGGATTCGAGCCCGCCTCGGCCATTCGCAGTCTCGGCTTCTGGCGGCCCCGCCCCCTGGCCCAATCCTCGCGCCGCCACTCAGGGCCCCACCCCCGAACTGGGCCCCGGAAGCCCCGCCCCTCCTCTGAGCCCCGCCTCGAGGCTCCGGCATTTCGCGAGCATAGGCTCCCCGGAGGCTCTTCCCCTTAGCAAGCCCCGCCTCTGCCAGGCCCCGCACCTTTGCCGGCCTCAGGTGTAAGCCCTGGTCCCGCCCAATGCATCGCCGAGGCTCCGTGCACCCTTCCTCCAACTCCGTTAGGGGCGACCCTGGGCCGGCCCCCGCTCTACTCTATACCTCAATCTCTCTGTCCGTACAAGATGCCTCGCCTCGCTCAGGGCGCCCCTTACCTGGAGGTGCCGGGATCCAAACGTTAAATTGTTAGGGGAGGTCCTGGCCCTCAGCCCACCTCCTGCCTCCCCCCCATCCCAGGGCCCAGGCCCCAGATCCCCGCCTTACCGTCCAGCCCATCCTTGATATGCGGTGCTTGGAAGTGCGAGCCCCTTCTCCAGCCCCCTGCTGGCCCAAGGGTCGGTGTTTCCGGCGGCCCCCAAGCCCAGTCGTCAGCCTTCTCTTACGGTGCCGGAACTATCCTACTGCAGCCTGCGTTTCCCAGCCGGCTGAATGAGGAGTATGCACAAGGGAGACCACGTTCATCACTGGGGAAAGGAAGGGGGTGGGCCCTGCGCGTGGCATTCTGGGAACGCGTTGTATTCTGGGAGCTCGGAGCCCGCCATTCGCTTACCCTCACGCCTTCACACCGTTCTCCGCCGCACCGAAGAGAAGGAAAAGAAAGCCGGAACCGGTGAGGAGAGGCCGGGGACAGGCGAGGGGAAGCCAAGGCGCCTGTGGGGACCCAGGGGCTAGAGAAGGGCGCACCGCGTGGAGCCCTGCAGGACTCGGGGAGGGAAGAGAGCGGGAAGCCTTGGCCACCCAAACATCAGCGCAGTCCCCTAACTCCTGGAAGTGCGTGCTTTAGCTTCTCCCCAAAGTACATTCTTCTCATTTTCTGTACCTTCCCAGGTCGGTGTTTTTCAAAGCATCCAGGCAATGATCTTTAAATCTTTTCTGATTGATTACCTCCTTCCCCCAAATCCTATCTGAGTCATCCTTTTCAAAGTTCTTTGCATCTCTGCTTCCGACCCCCTTTCAGGCACTGGTCTTTTCGTCCTTTCCACGCTGTTGAAGAAATTTTAACAAGTTTCCCTGCTTAAAAACTGTATGTTCGATCCATTTTGTAATTGCTGCTACTTTTTCATTGGATCGTTCCTTACCTATAATTCTGCAGTGATTCCCCACAGTCTTCAGCATAAAATCCAGCCTCCTAAGACTGAAAGTCAGGGGTCCTCCTCACCAAGGGAGCCTGCCTGACTATTCCAACCTCATGTTCTCCTTTCTCTCTTGAACACACATGATATGTTCCAACCTTGAGTCGTTGCTCATCTCAGAATTAAAAATCCACTGCTTGTCTGTTTTAGTTAGGTCAAGTACTTGTCCTGATTGTTTTTCCTTCAGGATAAGCATTTCCAGCATATAGCATGTTGTCACTTTGTGAATACTATGATATTTTCTCATTAGCATTGTTGGTAAAGTAAGTGGAGCATCAAAAGGTTGAATTATTTTTATTTTTTGTTTTTATTTCTTAAGGCAGAGTCTCAACTCTGTTGCCCGGGCTAGAGTGCCATGGCATCAGCCTAGCTCACAGCAACCTCAAACTCCTGGGCTCAAGCAATCCTTCTGCCTCAGCCTCCCAAGTAGCTAGGACTACCAAGTAGCTGGGACTACCAAGTAGCTGCACCACCATGCCTGGCTAATTTTTTCTGTATATATTTTTAGATGTCCGGCTAATTTCTTTCTATTTTTTTTAGTAGAGACGGAGTCTCGCTCTTGCTCAGGCTGGTCTCGAACTCCTGAGCTCACACAATCCACCTGCCTGGGCCTCCCAGAGTGCTAGGATTACAGGCGTGAGCCACCGCGCCCGGCCCAAAGGGCTGAATTAAAATACAGCCTGCTCTCCTGGATTTGTCTGGGTCCTTTGGTCTACATCTGCGTCATCCAGTACGCTAGCCACTAGCTACGTGTGACTGTTGAGCACTTGGAATATGGTCATAGGGTCACATTATGTCACTGGTGTGACAGAGAGACTGCGTTTTTAATGAAGTTTAAATAGCTACCTGTGGACAGTGGCTGCTGTATCAGATAGCTCAGGTCATATCATAGTTCTCAAAATGGAATCATTCACAACTATATGTTGACAAATGTATATGCGTTCCAACCCCCTCTTCCCCAACATGTATACAGTATTGGCTGATGGTTGTTTTGATGACAATAAAGGGACATATGGAAGTTGGGAAGCACTCTCTTTCATTCCCATTCGCTTCCTCTCTGTCCAGCACACTGTTCCTCCCCATCCCACAGCTTGCATGTGTTTGCCAGATAGGGTCCTCCAAGCCAGGAGCTAAGTTTTTCTTCCATAGAAATTGCAGCTTTGCATCTTTGGTAAGTTGTATGGAGGGTCAGGCCTTGAGGGAGGCATGGTGTGTGCCACATGCCTTCTCAGGCTCTGAAATATGAACTGACTGTTGTCTCTCTCGCTGTAGAACTCTCTTCCTGCCAAGATGTCTATTGGTGTACCAATTAAAGTCCTGCACGAGGCTGAGGGCCACATCGTAACATGTGAGACAAACACCGGCGAGGTATATCGGGGGAAGCTCATCGAAGCTGAGGACAATATGAACTGCCAGGTACCCTGCTTTGCACTTGAGACTTGGGGGAAGCATGCACCTGTGTCTTAGAGGACAACAAGATGGTAATTGGAGATTGTTTGGAAGTTGTTCTTGTTCAACAGTTATTTTCTGAGTCCCTAATTCAGGGCAGGCACTGTTATAGGCTCTGAGTATGTGGGCATGAATAAGAGACACATAGTCTTGATACAGAAAAGCCATGTGGAGGTTTGAAATATTTAACTTTGCCCTTTATTTTCTCCATTACACCTTCATTTTCTCCCATATTTTGGGTGCCTATGTAACAGGAATGATGCTACTCACTGTGGTAGAATTCTTCAGGTTTGGGGCCATTATCCATATGTCCCCCCACATGCTTTGCAGTTAGCAGAATCGACTCACATACTGTGTTTGGTTGCCTTTTTTCTTGGAGGAGGAGTTTCATTTGATTGTTGCAACTACCTTATGAAGTAAGCAGTTTTGGTGACAGTCTTGTCATCCATAAAATAGGGAAAATGAGATTAAAGGACTCATCTACTGAATATCACTCTGCTGATAAATGGTGAAGCAGGGTCCTGACATGGTCCCCTTCTTATGGCACCACTTTGCCTTTTGTGTAGTCATGTGGATTTTTACTTTACAAAGTGTATTCACACACTTTCTTTGTTCTTTAAGCCATTGGTTAAGAACTTGGGTTTTGGAGTCAGAGAGGTGGGTTTGAATCCTAATTATGTGACCTTAGGGATGTTAGTCACTCAGTTTCCTAAATTGTGAAATGAGGGTGATGTTATTTTGGGTCCTCTGCGATGTAGATGCCAAGACAGGATTAGACGTGCAAGAGCTTTATTGGGAGAAATGACAATTAAGGACAAAGGAGCAAGGGAACAGGAATAAGCAGGAGAGCTTTCACTCCAGGATGCTGGTCTGACTGGTAAAAGGAGGATTGAGCAGGAGGAGCCTCAGACTGCAGCGTAGCTCTGAGGAAGTTTCAGCTAGACAGAGGTTTGCTCATTAGAGGGATCCAGCGTGGGGCAGAAGTGACCTGGCTGTAGTACCCCCACTGTGGTCAGTCATTGGCTGGCACCCTGGGGAGAGAGTGGCCTCAGGGCGAACACTGTGGTGGATCCCACAGGTGGAGGCTGGAGGCTGTCAACTCCCTGCACTCCTCACAGCCTGTTCTCTCTTGAAGGGAGAGCTGAGCTACATACTCCTGAGACTGCCATAGGGATAACACCCACACCCTAGACTTTTACAAAGATCAGATGAAGTATGTGTGTGCAGTAGCTAGCTCAGTGCCTCACGCCTTGTAAGTGTTTAACATATGGTACCTGTTACTGTTTTCCAGAAGAGAAAACTGAAAGTCAGAGAGGTAAAGTGCGTCACTCAAGGTCACACTGCAGGTCAGGTATCCTGACCATCCATTGCTTTGCGGGGTTCCTGCCTTTATTTGTGATTTCTCTGTAGCCTTGAGAATCTGTGTTTTTCCTGCCAGGTTGACCAGCTCATGGAGTTCCCTGGCATGCAGCGAGGCAGACAGCTGGTAACTCGGGTTTATTTCCTCACTGTCAGTGCCTTAGAGGTGGACGGTGTGGGCTCTCTGAAGGGTCTTGTAGTTGCTGGTCTCCTTCAGCAGGAGGACCCAGAGAGCTGCAGCTGGCTTTGCCTTAAAGGGACTGGCCTTTGGTACTCCTTGCCTTTGTGTGGTGCCACTTTCATAGATCCGGTTCTCTGGCTTAAGCCATCCTCATCCATTTTAAGGCATTTTAGTTTGGTGAATAGAATGTAAGATTGGGATAGTAAATCTTAATGTGTTTATTTCACTAGCCATTTTTATATGGACAACTTGCTGAGCTTCCAGGGCCTCTGACATCCCATCTGTAACATAAAGGTATCTGACCAGATGACCTTAGTGGTCTCTTAGAGATGCAGCTGACAAGATACAAAGTGCACAGACCCTGGCATCAGGTTACGTGCAGCCTGCCACCTAGTGTAACTTGGGTTGAGCTTTGAACCTCCCTGACCCTCTATTCTCTCCTCTAAATCAGGGATAAAAATAGTACCTTGGCCTCAGAACCATAGTGCAGAGGATATGAGTAGATGTGTGCCAAATGCCTGACCAATGGTGGGGGCCAGCCACCTGCCTCCCGGCCTGTATTAGTCTACTAGGGCTGCCACAACAAAGTTCCCCACACCGGGCAGCCTAACAACAGAAATTTATTTGCTCACGGTTCGGAAGACTGGAAGTATGAGATCAAGGTGTCAGCAGGGCTGGTTTCCTCTGAGGACTGTGGAGGAAGGATCTATTCCAGGCTTCTCCTCAGCTGGGTAGATAGAGATCCTGTCTAGCCCCTGTGTCTTTACAGGGTATTCCTTCTGCAGTGCCTCTGTCCAAATCTCTTCTTATAAGTGTTCCAGACATATGGGATTAGGACCCACCCTAATGACTTCATTAAACTTAATTATGTCTGTGAAGATTCTGTCTGTAAATATGGTCACATTCTGACATACTGCGGATTAGAAATTAAACATTTGAATTTTTGAAGGAGCACAGTTAAGCACATAAAGCTGCCCATGCCACAATGCTGAGGCTTCACTATATCTTCCAAAACCTGAGCACATTGAATAAAACCCAGCAGGACTGGTTGAGGTTGCACGGTCTTGTAGTCCCAGCTACTTGGGAGGCTGAGGTGGGAGATCTCTGCAGCCCAAGAGGTCAAGTCCAGCATGGGCAACATAGGGAAACCCTGTCTCTTTTTTTTTTTTTTTTTTGAGACAGAGTCTCGCTCTGTTGCCCAGGCTAGAGTGCTATGGCGTCAGCTTAGCTCACAGCAACCTCAAACTCCTGGGCTCAAGTGATCCCCCTGCCTCAGCCTCCCGAGTAGCTGGGACTACAGGCATGTGCCACCATGCCCAGCTAATTTTCCTATATATATTTTAGCCATCCATATAATTTTTTTCTATTTTTAGTAGAGAGGGGATCTCGCTCTTGCTCAGGCTGATCTCGAACTCCTGAGCTCAAACAATCCGCCTGCCTCCACCTCCCAGAGTACTAGGATTACAGGCGTGAGCCACCGCACCCGGCCTAGGGAAACCCCATCTCTTAAAAAGAAAAACAATCAGCAGGCTGTGGCAGAGCTAAACCCTGTGGTGGGTGAACACGGTTCACTTGATTCACACTCCCTGAGCATTGCAGGGGCAGGGGCTGGGGCAGTGAAATAGTGCTCCCAGCACTGTCTTTCCTTCCTGGCCTCAGTGAGCTTGGGAATGAGGACATCCTCTCAACACTTTCCTTACTTGTTCTTGGCCAGAGGGCAGCTGGAATTTAGTGGGGGGGTTTTGGGGTGGGGTGGGGTGTTGTTGTTTTGAAATAGGATCTCTCTTGTCCGGGCTAGAGTGCAGTGGTGTGATCATAGGTCACTGCAACCTTGAACTCCTAGACTCAGGCAATCCTCCTGCCTCAGCCTCCCACAGGGCTAGGATTACAGGCACGAGCCACTGTGCCTGGCCAACATTTTCTTTTATAAAAGTGGGGTGGGTAGAACACCACAGAGATTTGGAAAATAGCTGAGAGAATCCCACCACAACTATTGGCATGGACTTCTTTTCCTGAATGTGTTTTGAGGTTTTGGTGATTACTTTTTATTCTATCCCCTTTCAAAAAGAGTTAGAGATGGTTTACAAAAGTTATACGGCAGGATAAATATAGACAAATAGGTCATGGTGTAGGTAAGCTCAGCAACATCCCCAAAGAAAACACACCATCTTTTTTTTTTTTTGGTCAAGTGAAGCAGTGGGAGTGGAGAAGGGACAAAGGAATCTGTTAACTGGTTGTGATCAATGAGTTGTAAACACCGCTGCTCTCAGACCAACCATCCCTTGGATATTTTTAAGGTAGCCTGTTAATGTAGCAATTTTTTTTTTTTTGGCATTTGAAAATTTAAAATATATGTGTGTGAAACCTAGGATGAGGTCCCTGAGATGGTATTTATTGGGTCAGAGAGTGTAGGCAGTTCTGTATATCTGGTGTTAGGCTTGGAGGGCAGGAACTTTGTTCTCTCACTTCTCATACCCCCCTGCAAGGCAAACATCATCTGGTGCTGCAGGATGTGGCATCAGCTATGGGTGAGGGTGCCCTATTCCTGTTGCTATGAGCATACCCTAAGGGCCCCTTTTGGAGAGTCACATGGTCCCTTGTTGTTTCTTTTTTTTTTTTAAGACACACAATCTCGCTCTGTCTCCCAGGCTGGAGTGCAGTGGCGTGATCACAGCTCACTGCAGCCTTGAACTCCCGGGCTCAAGCGATCCTCCCACTTTAGCATCCTGAGTAGCTGGGACTATAGGCGTGTGCTGCTGCACCTGGCCCACATGGTCCTCTTTAGCTGGTTTTTGTTTGTAGCAGAAATGGGACATCCCCAATCTTTGCCTGGCCTGGGGATGGATGACTTAGAGCCAGGGGCCCTCGAATTTGGAATTTTCTGTTCTTGGCTGGGTGTACTTAATCATGAACCTGAAGCACCTGTCTTTATTTAGTGTCAATGAGGGAACTAAGGAATTATTTTCATCAAAATTGGGAAAAATTATTTCTTAAGAATGCTTTTTAAAAACCATAAAAGGAGCTTTAGATGAAGAATAATGAGTAGGAATAAGGTCATAATTTTTTATTTTATAGATTAGACTGTATATAGCCTTTGGGGGGAAACTTTTTTGGGTGTGGATTTTATTTGAAATCCAGTGTGAAGTGTTCCCAGAGGTTTCTTCATAGATTTTTAGTGAACGTTAGGAGTGTTCTGGCCCAGCTGTGATCAGTATTCAAACACTTAGGACATCTCATAGTGTGTTGTTTTGATGGAAAGTTATAGTATTTAACTTGGTTTTTACAAGTCAAGAATATTAATATTTGAATTAAAAATAAACACGTCATAAATGGATAATTCACAGAAGGAAAAATACAGTCATGTGTCACTTAATGATGGGGATACAGTCTGAGAAATGCGTCATTAGGCAATTTTGTGGTTGTGCAACATCGATAGAGTGTACTTACACAAACCTAGATGACATAGCCTACTACACACCTAGGCAATAAGGTATAGCCTGTTGCTCCTAGGCTACAAACCTGTACATGTTACTGTACTGAATCCTGTAGGTAATTGTAACACAGTGGTGAGTATTTGTGTACCTAAACATAGAGAAGGTGCAGTGAAAATACAGTATTATGATCTTAGGGGACCACCATTGTATGTGTGTTCTGTTGTTGACTGAAATATTGTTATGACTGTATATAAATGGATATTTAAAATGCAAAAATAATGGCTTTATTAATCAAATATGTAAATTAGAAAACACTAAGAGTGTCTAAACTTGAAAACTGGCAAAATAAAAATAATAGTGCTACCAAGGGTTTTGCTGTACTGCCAGTAGAAGTGTAAATTGTTTTATACTTTCTGGAAATGCATTTAACATGTCAGTGTAGGAGAGTTCATGCTCTTTGATGCAATAATTCTAGGAACGGACTCAAAATTGTAAAGAAAGGTTTATGTGTAAGGGTATTCATTATAGTGCTATTTTTAATAATGAAATCTGAAAACCAGCATATCTAGAATAAAGTTAAGTAAATTATAATTAAACATGTTAGGGTACATTACAAAGAATACTATTTGTCCAATAAAGTAACATAGATGATTTTTTTTTTTTTTTCTTAGTTTTTTGGTTTTTTTTAGACAGGGTCTCGCTCTGTTGCCCAGGGAGTGCTGTGGCGTTAGCCTCGCTCATGGCACTGGGCTCAAGCAATTTTCCTGCTTCAGCCTCCCGAGTAGCTGGGATTACAGGCACCCACTACCACGCCTGGCTAATTTTTTCTATTTTTAATAGAGACAGGTTTTCACTCTTGCTCAGGCTGGTCTTGAACTCGTGAGCTCAAGCAATCTTCCTGCCTTGGCCTCTCAGAGTGCTAAGATTACAGGTGTGACCCACTGCGCCGGGCTGGATGATTTTTTTTTTTAAGTGTTGGCGGTTGTGCACCACAGTGCCTGGCAAGTATTTAATGTATGTCAAAGTGCTGTTGACAGAAATGGGGAGAAAATACAAAACTCCATAATGTGTTTCCTATTTTATAAAAATAAGACCAGATTATAAATGATACGTACACATGCATTATAAGTTTTTCAGGAAAACCAAATGTTTGAGAAATTATCTTTTGATGGAAATTACTGTATATGTGATTACATTTTTTTAATTGAGACAGGTTCTTGCCATGTTGCCCAGGCTGGTCTGGAACTTCTGAGCTCTAGTGATCCTCCCACCTCAGCCTCTCAAGTAACTGGAATTACAGGTGTGCACCACACCACACCTGGCCTAAAAATTTTTCAAAATATTTTTCTCACTTTACAAATGGTAAGTGTGTGTTAAGTTTATGATCATAAAGCACAGTAAATATTGGCCTGGCACAGTGGCTCATGCCTGTAATGCTAACTAGCACTGGGAGGCCTAGGCAGGAAGATTGCTTGAGCTCAGGAGTTCAAGGCTAGCCTGAGCAAGAATGAGACCCTGTGTCTACTAAAAAGGGGGAAAAAAAAAAAAAAAACAGCTGGATGCACACCTGTAATCCCAGCTACCCGGGAGGCTGAGGCAGAAAGATCACTTAGAGCCCAGGAGTTGGAGGTTGCAGTGGGCTATAATGACGCCACTGTACTCTACCCAGGGCGACAGAGCGAGACTCTGCCTCAACAAAAACAAACAAGGAAAAAAAGAATAAAGAAATGTTTTTTTAAAAAAGCACAGTAAATATTTAAGAAGAGAGTCATAGTCAAACCCATTTCACTGTATTCAGAGTGACAGCATTTAGAAGTTTGTTTTATTGTCTCTGATGCAGGAATCTAGAGTAAGAAAAAGAAAAATTAAAAAGTTTTAGTGGGAGAAATTAGTAGAGTTAATGGGTTCTGCAAAAGCTGAAATGGTGCTTTTGGAGCTTTGACCTGACCACCCAATTGCTGATGGGACTGTTTGAACTCTTTTCTTGGCTGTGGGATAGCCATCTTTGGAAAAATGGTCTCTGCATGGAATTTAGTATTCTGTCTTCTTATAAAAATGATAACCTACAAGAAGCTGTCGCATGATTGGGTCAGTAGGACACTGCTCATGACTAATACGAGGAAAGTGTTTGAAACTTCTGAATACGATGTGTTTGAATTTCTTTAGCTACATAGCCCTCTAGCTTAAAGGAAAATTAATTTTTAAAGTATACTTATATACTTTTTTTCCTGAACTATCTTTACCCCATAATACTTTTGTGTGTATTTTATCAGTGGCAACCAAGTGTCTGTACTTTGGTGCGTGTGTGTGTGTGAAGTTGTACTGAAGAGTGTGTGCATTTCTAGCGTGTTGACAGTCCGGAGGCACCCCGACATCACTTCACAGTCCTGAAGCTAGCTTTCTCCAGCTCAGCCCCACGCATGTGAGAAATTCACACCACTTCATACTGTAAAGATTCCCTTCCTTTCTCCTAAGATGTCATTCCAGTTGGGTACCTAGCTTATGCCATCTGTCTCATTGTGGCTGTTTTAGGAAAGTTGATTAAACTGACTTTCATTAAAATCTAGTTCAGTGACAAGTTGCTGCCTTTCGCTTATGGTGCAAGCACAGCTCGGGCCTGTTAGCAAGCTGTGGACTGCTGGCATGTGGCCCGCAGTGGGACTGTGGGGTTTGGTCACCATGAGCCGTTTTTCTGTCTGCAGGGAAAGTGAGAGCAGTAGTGAGCCTGGTTCGCAGAGTTGGAAGAGGAGTCGAGTGATACTCTACTGCTCTGGTCAGGACATGGGTCACTTGTGGAAACGTCTTCTAGGGCTTCTGTAAGGTCCTCTTTCAGGGATTCTCAGAGCAGACTGGGGGGGGCTCTGGCAGGGAAGGAGTGATGTGCAGGGTGTGCTGGACAGGGTGTGGCTTTGTGGTGGCATAGCACTCCAAACACATTTTGACTATCAGACTCAGCATTTACTGAGGCTCGATTATGTGTTAAGCAGTCGAGACGGCATTTAGACATATTTTGTCTTGTTTATTTTGCTCTTTAACCATTCCAGGGAGTAAGCAGTGATCTGATGCAGTGGTTATAAGAGTGGGTGTCTTTAGACTCAGATAGACCTGGGTTCAAACCCCAGCCAGGCCAAGTAGGGGCAGTGTGACCTTAGGCAGGAGAGCAGAATCGGCGAGGGGATTGGGCTGGGGACAGGTCTGCCCCTGACAGGCTGTGCCACGGTATCTGGCTCATCTGTCTCATTGGATTTTGTGTAACGTGAATTACTGTGGGAAAGTACCCAGGCCAGTGTCTGCTAGTAAGCGCTTGGTAAACGTTGGCTTGTTTTGTTCTATTTTCCTCAACATTGTAGGTGAAGGAATGAGGCTCAGAGAAACCACAAAGGTCATGCATGGGCACCACATGCAGTGGTGAAACAGAGCCCTCCGGCTTGGGTGGCTGGGGACTGAGAAGCAGAGGTGGCACACAGTGCCTGTATGAAGGGCCTGGAGTACCGGAGGGGTGTGAGGCAAAAGCTAGCACAAGGAGAAGAGGGGGGCCAGACAAGAACTTACAGGATGCAAGCACTGGGGCAGTGGAATCGTGACCAAGGATGGGGTAGTCACTTCAGAGACTATGGGGGTCACTCAGTGAGTGCACCCCTGGCAGGTGGTAGACCTGGGTCTCCCCTATGGGTCTCCAGGCTTGTTCTCTGTCTTCTACAGAGTCACCACGTATCTCATACTGGTGAGCCTGGGTTGGATCCGGGTTTCTCTCTTGGATGGTCTGACCATATCTGGTGTTCATTTGTGGCACCGGAGGTTGTGGAATTCTCCAAGGGAAGAAGAACAGGATGGCAAGAACTTTGGAACTAAGTGAAAATTTATTAAGGAACTGGGGGTGTGGATCCTGGAGCAGAAGGTTTATGGGAAACTGGAGCCCTGTTGCCTCTGAAGGTAAACAGAGACAGAGGCTTGAAGCTCTAGAAACCATTCCAACTGCACAGCTACAGCAGGGGCAGCCACAGAGCACCCTGGCCTTTTCTCACTCTGGGTTTCAAGCAGACGCCAGGTGACCAGTCAGCACTGGAAGAAAAGAGCGAGTTGAATATGAGATGGCAGCAAGCCAGATAGAGGTCAGGGGAGTCAGCTCAGCTCTCCGCTGTGTTCTGAGTGAATTACAGTCCTCTCTCTTCCATCCAGAGGACTCGTAAAGTAAGCAACTTTTTCTTCTTGCTGAGGCTGCTGACGGATTTGTGCACCTTCCTGTGCAAGCAGGTCTCCTGGCTGGTCTCACCTCCAGGCTCCTCCGGGGTCCATCCCACAGTCTACCCTTGTTGGTACATTTGTCTTTCCAAAGTGCTACCTTTAACCCTGCTGACATTGCCTGTCCTCAATCTTGAGCAACCCCTATAGTTCCTGAAGTGACAACCATGTCCTTGGTCACGATTCTGCTGCTCCAGTCCTGGCATCCTGTAAGTTCCTGGCCAGAGCCCTCTCTTCTCCTTGTGTCAGCTCTTGCCTCACACCCCTCCAGTACTCCAGGCCCTTCATGCAGGCCCTGTGTGCCACCTCTGCTTCTTAGTTCCCAGCCACCCAAGCCAGAGGGCTCTGTCTCACCACTGCATCTGATGCCCATGCATGACCTTTGTGGTGCCTTTGTGGTCTGGGTGTCAGGTGGATGCAGGAAAGGACATAGTTTGGACAAGCAGTTTGAAGCTGTCCGGTTAGGGTTCATCACCTTTGAGAGCTCCTCCTGTGTTTGCTCAGGAGGCAGTACAGCAGAGCTGGGGCTCTGGAGCCAGGCTGGCTGGTTCGAACCTGGAGTCCCCTGCATTCCAGGTGTTTGACCTTGGACATTTGCCTTGGGTTTTTTTATCTGTACGTATGGGAGAGCTCGTACCTCCTGGAGGTGTCCTGAAGACATCGCTGTGCAGTGCTCAGTGCAGTCCCAGGCCTACGCAGTGAGTGCTGACATTGCTGTGGTGTTTCACCAGCTTTGCCTGGCTCAATTATTTCACAGTGTCAGTCTCCGCCTTTCTGGACACCCCCCTTCCCACCAGTCAAGGCGCCCCCTCCTTCGTATGCCCTGCCCTCCGCTGCTGCAGTGATGCTTACTGATGAACTGGTGGTTTCCTTCCAGATGTCCAACATCACAGTCACGTACAGAGATGGCCGAGTGGCACAGCTGGAGCAGGTGTACATCCGTGGCAGCAAGATCCGCTTTCTGATTTTGCCTGACATGCTGAAAAATGCACCCATGTTAAAGAGCATGAAAAATAAAAATCAAGGCTCAGGGGCCGGCCGGGGAAAAGCTGCTATTCTAAAGGCCCAAGGTAGGTGCTCATGCACTGGTTTTAAAAGACAAACTTGTATCTTTTAGAAAAGGGCCCGGGGATGAAGTAGACCTGGCCTCCGCAGTCTCCACACCCACTCCACCCCTTCTCCCTGCAGCCTGGGGAGGTGCTGTGAGGCGATGGGGGCCTTCCCTGTCATGCGTCTACAATCCCAGTCGCTGGGCTTATACAAAATCCAAGTGGCACCTTATAAAAGGTGGGATCCCTGTGTTGAGTGACAGTTAATAAATCTCCTATAATTAATTTCTAGGGGGGCTTTCCTTTCCCGAAAGAAGGTCTGCCCAAGAGGTCTGGGGGCAGCTTGCTCTTGTGTAGTTTGCTGAGCCGACACACCATGGTGTGGGTGAGCTGACTCTTGAAACAGCTGGGCAGTGTTTCCTAGAGAGACTAGGTAGTGCGGGTGGACACCCGGCATGCACTTGGGAGATGCTGACAGTGGGGCTCCATTTTCAGATGAGAAATAAAGTAGTTTTGAGCCATGTTTACCCACAATAAAGGGGCTGGGCTTTTTTTTTTTTTTTTTTTTTTTTTTTTTTTTGAGACAGAGTCTTACTCTGTTGCTCGGGCTAGAGTGCCATGGTGTCAGCCTAGCTCATGGCATCCTCAAACTCCTGGGCTCAAGTGATCCTCCTGCCTCAGCCTCCCGAGTAGCTGGGACTACAGGCATGCGCCACCATGCCCGGCTAATTTTTTCTATTTATAGTAGAGATGGGTCTCGCTCTTGCTTGGGCTGATCTCGGAACTCCTGGCCTCAAGCAGTCCTCCCACTTTGGCCTCCCAGAGTGCTAGGGTTACAGGTGTGAGCCACTGCACCCAGCCTGGACTTCTATTTTCAAAGCTTCTTATACTTGAAAATAAATTCTTCCTTTAGCATGTTCCGAGAGTGGGACTAACCTTTTTCCAGTGTCTTAGTCTGGCTTTTTTTCTGGGCTAGCCCAATCAGGTTTTATATTTGGGTCCATGAAGAGTTATGCCATGTTGATTAGATAAGAAAGCAAGTACCATTGTTAGAAAATGTCTTAGTGTTGGTAAAAAAAAAAAAAGTTTGCATCAGCAAGGCCCTGGGTTCTCCATCAGTATCTTTAGCTGCTGTACATATTTTATATGTGTGAGGAAAACACTCAAGTTGTGTTTTTCCTCTATTCTTGTAGCACAACAACAATCAACACAGAAGACTTCTGTGTCCACAGTTGTTTCTTCCCACACCAAACAAGCAATCAGCTCTGTAGGGGATGCCAGCTGGGTGTCTTCCAATTCAGTTCAGACCCTGTCTACCTGGAGATAGCCTTAGAAACCACAGGTTGAGGGCTCAGTCTCACAGGACCACCCTGTCCTTCCCACCAGGCTCAAGTCTTGGCCTCCAGAACATCTGACCAGCCAGCATCAGTTTGGGGTTCCCACGTCCCCCTGTCTGGATTTGATTGATTTGCTAGAGTGGCTCACAGAGCTCAGGAAAACACTGAAGTTTACCAGTTTATTACAATGGATATTTCAAAGGATACCAGTAAACAACTAGGTGAAGGGATACATAGGGTGAAGTCCGGAAGGGTCCCGAGTACAGGAGCTTCTGTCCCTGTGGAGTTGGGGTGTGCCACCCTCCTGGCTCGTGGATGAGTTCTTGTTGACCTTCCTGTCAGGCTTCCCATGTTCAGCTCTCCAGAAGCTCCCCAAACTGACCTGTAAGGAGTGACTGTCAGAAATCCTGGCTTTATGACTAGAACTGTTGCTCTCTGCTTCCTCGGGGAAGGGCTGCGCTCATTGTCACTGTGGAGCTGCACCATCTCTAGCAGAAGGCGGCCCCGTGGCCGTGCAGGAGAAGGCACTTGGCAGTGGGTTTGCCCAGGCCTCCTGACTTCTGCCTGAACCATCTGCCTCTCCCAACCCTTTGCTCTGGTTCTGTCAGCAGCTGGGTGGGTTTTCGTGTGCCTTCCCTTCCTCTTTAGGACAGCTCCAAGCAGAAAGGGCTGAGGCTCCAGTGAGTAGGCATCCAAATATTTTCATCTGTCCTTCAAAGCCACTGGTCTCCCCAGAACCCTTGGGTTATAGGGAACAGCAGTCTTACCATGCCCTTTGTATGGGGTGTTGTTTTGTTCTTGCTGTTATGAAACATTACTTTTCCCAAAAAACACAAAGAATGATAAAACCACTCATCCACATTACACAGATGTTAACACTTAAGTGTATTTGTCTCTGAATTTAAAAAGTGAATTAAATGCATCTGTAATGTTTTATTAACACGCCCTAGGCCAGCCCTGGGAATTCATCTTTTCTGTGGTTCTCAGACCACCTTCTTTGCCTTCAGCACCCTGCCTTCCAGCCCCTGCAGAGAGCAATGCTGGAATCCTCTCTGGCACCAGTCCCCAGCCCCTGTCCCTCTGTCTCCACCCCCCCAACCCCTACCCCACTGTGAAATGCAATGGCCAGGGTAGTGGTAGACCAGGTAGCCCGTCAGGTCCCTTCCAGCTGATGTGCTAGGGCTCCAGCTGCTCCATGCCATGAGCATTCACTGACCCGGCCTCACCCTTTCTCTTCCTTCCTTTCAGTGGCTGCAAGAGGAAGAGGACGTGGAATGGGACGTGGAAACATCTTCCAGAAGCGAAGATAATTTTCTCTGTTGAACAGAACTTTGCCCTTTTTTCTTTTAGGTTATCTGGGTTTGTGGGGGTGGATGTTTGTGTGTATGCCCTAGGTTTTCTTTTGACATCTTTTTCTTTAGATCAGGGGAAATGTTAAACTAAACTAAATAAATCTGGTTGTTTGGTTTCTTTTTTTTTTTTTTTTTTTAAAGAACATAAGGACTATGTTCATTTTGGAGTTTGCTTTGGCAGCAGGTTAAATTTTGACACCCTGGGAGATGTCCCGGGAGAGTGCTAGTATTTTGAAATAGTGCAGTTATTGGTAAGTGTTTAAGCAGCTGTCCCTGGCCAGTTGCTGGTTAAGCTCCAGAAAAGTTCACCTCAGAGAAGTGTGTCTTATTTGTCTTGAGACACAGATACTTAGTGTGGCACTTTGTTCAGGTAGCCTTTGTGATGTCATCAGCTCAGCTTTAACCACACAGGTGATCCTGGCCCGTGAAAACGTCTGTACTCTGACCTCTGTGGCCTACAAATCCTAGTGGTTCGGCCATTTGGGAAAAGTAATCACATAATAAAAAGGAATTTAGAGTGTCCCAGTGGCCAGCTGCTGTGGCTCCTGCACTGGCTACATAAGTGGTCATTTGGGGGGACAGATTCTTGTGGACGGATCAGAGCATCTCAGCATTGATTGGCACCTCCATAGTTTCTAACGTAGAACAGGTAATGGGAGAGGATTTTGTGTGCAGAAGGAATAATTTTGGCAAAAACACAGAAACTGGAGAAGCTGCCTGCAAAATTTAAATACTGAAAAGAGGTCTTGCCAGGGGTTCAGTATAGCAGGAGCTACAGCATGAGCCATCAAGAGGAAGAGTGATCGATTATTGGCTTTTAGAATATTGCTCGTTGAACAGGTTGTTCAAATAACGTAAGAGAAGGAAGAAGAAAATCCAATACATCTAATTGACGTGGCATCAAGTAGTGATTTTCTAATAAGCTTTCTCTTGTAATTATGACGCTACCAATAGGTAACACAACTTACAGTATTCTAATAGTAAAGAACTTCTAAGGACTAAGCCTCAGTGAGTTGGCCAGATACAACAGGCACTTAAAATAAGGCTTTAAAGACTGTCTCCCCAGAGAGCCCCCGTGTCTCCCACTGCAGCAGCCTCCACCCTTTGACACATGTGGATTTGGATGACACTGGGCTGATGGTCCCTGCAGGCGGTGCTGCTCCTGGGAGGGGCACTGGGAGCAGTGGCCATTTCAAGTGAATGTATTCACTGCGAATGGAATGAAAGAATTAATTTGTTTTAGATTTGACCAAGAGTTAGTTTGTGAATATTGTTTCTGGTAAGAAGAGAAACTTGTACACTGAGTGGATTTCTTTGAAATCTTTCTAAGTGGAATTCTTTCAGGTAGAGGCTGTTGTGCTGCCCACGAGTACCCTGCTTGGATTACTTTCGCTCTTCCTGCTGGCGGCCTTGGTTTGCAGACATTGATTTACTGACTTATTATTAATGAAGCCTACTAGGTTATTGATATAGAGAGTGAGAGCAGTGGTTTTCAACATCAGCTAGGGGTCTCGTTAGAAATGAAGATGCCAAAGCTCACCCCTGGAACGGGGCCCAGGAATCTGCATTTTTAGCAATGCCCTTGCGCCCCGGCTCGGTGATTCTGGTGCAGTAGATCTGAGGCCACATTTTGACCCTATACTGGAGTGTGTTGTTTCAGTATAATCACTACTTAATTTATTGTACTTTTACAATAGACAGTACTTTGAATAGTCACGCTTAATAGTAATGAATTGCATCCTGGATCTGAGAAGCTGACTTCTGACGTGGTTCACCCGGGCCCCATGCAGGATTACCAGCCTCGCGTGATTCTGCACACAGGCAAAGCTGGCTGTGACCCTACCGAGATCCTGGAAAGTCCAGGGGTTCTCATATATGGTTTTGTTTCTAATTAAATGTTCACAGTAACAATTCAAAACGTTTATTGTAAACAATAAAGAAAACCTAAAATACTTAGCTTTGTAAACAGTTTTATATCCTGCATTTTAGAAAAAAAAATATATCAGCACATATTGAAAACAAGTAGTTCTGCAGGGTTTCTTATGAAAAACAGCAGCCCTCCTCTCCTGCCTGCCCTTCTCCCCTGATTTCCCCTGCTTCAAGACAGTCCCTTTCAACTCTGCTGTCTCAATTCAGGCATGTTTGTGTGGCCACTCCTTGATGTTTCCATTTTAGGCATTATCTTTTGAATTCTCTGTCGTCTTCCTGTTCACCATGAGTATGCTCCCTCTCACCCATCTCCCTGATACTGTAATTCTGGTTAGATTGAATTCAGTGTTAAATTATTATGACTTGGGTATTCAAATCACAGCTAAGCCATGTAGTAGACTAGATTACTGTAGAACTTTATTTTCTAACCCTCTTGCATTTTTATGTGCTTAGTTTTCTGTCTGTCACTAATTCAACCTTAGTCTTACCTGAAGACCATGCATGACACATCTGTTGTATCAAGAATAATTCTTACCCACCCCAGTCTGGCCTGGTCTCCCCGTGTGCCTAATGTGTTGCTGTCATCCTGGGATGTCCCCACATCCCCGCACCTCTCCTCTGTTAAATCTCCTGTTTTCTTCGTAACTTCTTCCTCTTAGCTTATCACCTTACTCTGGGGAGTACCTGCTGTAGAAGGGGTACATGGGAAGTACTTTTTGAGAGACTGCATGTCTGAAAATGTTCTCTCGCTTGGTTTGATTGGGTCTGAAATTCTAGGTTGGAATTGGTTTCCCTACAGAATTTTGAAGGCATTGTTACTTTGTCATCTAGAGAAGTCTGAAGTCATTCTGAGTCCTGATCCTTTCTAGGTGACTGTTTTTTTTCGCCTTCTATCACCAGTGTTCTGAAATTGCATGATGAGGTCCTTGCTTGGCAAAGCTCTGTTTCCATGCATTGTGTGATGCCCTTGATGAACCCGGTCAGAATAGACTCTCATCCTTCGTTTCTGGGAAATTTTCTTGAATTATCTGTTAATGTCCTTCCTTTGGTTGTCTGTTTTTATAAGAGTGGGGTATTAAAAAGAATATTTGTTTGTAAGAAGATCAGATTGAGCTTTGGGGGTGGGGGGAAATCCCCAATGTCCTACTTTTAGGACATTCCTCTTGGACTGGATATATTCTCAGGGAAAAGGTCAGTCTCAAGCCAGGGGGGTTTACCCAGGATTTTGGTTTAATCAGATAAAGTAAGGTGACAGACATGAAGACAACTGCCTTGAAAGAAGAGTTTTACTATAGTTTGCAAGAGAAGAGGGTATACCGCTCCACACAGGGCCACATGGGGAAACACCAGGGTGACTCAGAAGGCGAAAAGAGCAAGGGGGGAGCATGACTGAACCTTTATTGTGGTTTCTGCTGGCAGGAATGAGGCAGGTAGGCAAGTTTGGATTGGATGGTTTGAGTAATTTTGGTGGGCTGGCTCATAGAGGTGGTCTCTCAAGTCCCTGGCCCTGAGGCGATTCAGGGAAGAGGAAGAAATACTGGCTTCCTGTGTGAGAGTTAGGTGGTTAGGGGTATGGACTTTGGATCAGTTGGTCTGGTGATACAAGCTGATTGCTATCTCTAGGAATTAGCTAACCCTGGGAGGGGCAGTCACCAGGATTAGCAAGACCCCAAAATATCAAAGCATCATAAAATGCAGAAAGCAAAACGCATGATTAATACAAGTATCCAGGAAGGTCTTGCCTCGTAAATGAGGAATAATTAGCCTGAGACTGAGCGCTGCTGTGGGCCCGCCTAGCAAGTCATCAAAACAAGACTCATGAAGGGATCAAACTTTTTCTAGGCCAATTAAATGTATCCCAGAACAAGACTCAAAAAGATTTATAGGAATATAAAAATATCCAGCACCCCACAAGGTAACACTGACAATGGCGTCCAATCAAAGATTACTAGGCATGCAAAGAGGCAGGAAATCACAACCCATAATGAGAATAATTAAAAAAGATCCAAAACTGATACAGATGTTATTATACAGTTATAACTGTATTCCATATATTTTAAAAACTGAGATTTTAGAAGATTGTGATTTTAAGAATCATTATAAAACTATAGTAATAAAAACTGCATGGCATTATCATCAAGATAAATATGAAGCCTGTCTGCAAAGTACATTAAATTAACAATGACTTGATACTTTCTGGACAGACTTTGTAGATCAAAGGAACAGAATAGTCTGAAAACAAATCCACACACCTGTTAACTTTTTTCAAAGGCCCAAAGACAATGCATTGGAGAAAGGATAGCCTTTCAACAAATGGTGCTGAACAACTGGATATCCATATGCAAAAAAAAAAAAAAAAAAAAAACCCAAAACAGAAAACCAAAAAACCTCCAAAATTTGGATCTATACCTCACACTATGTAAAAAAGTTAAAATGGATCATAGACCTTAATGTAAAGCATAAAACTTCCAGAAGAAACATAGGAGAAAATCTTAGGGACATTGAGTTAGGCAAAAACTTAGATATTACTATAACACCAAAAGTACCATCCATAAAAGACCAAATTGATATATTGGACTTCACCAAAATTAAAAACTACTTTCCAAAGTCATTATTAAGACAAAGAAAAGACAAACCACAGATCATGAGGAAATTGTGGCAAAGCAAAGTCTAAGGATGTGTATCCAGAATATATAAAGAACTCATAAAGCTCAACAATAAGAAAACAAAACCAATTTAAAACATGGGCAAAAAATTTGAATAGACTTGACTAGAGAAGATAATGTGGATGGCAGATACGTACATAAAAAGATGCTCAACGTTATTAGTCATTAGGGAAATGCCAGATTAAAACCACATTGAGATACTACTACACACCCATTAGAATAGTTAATGTTGAAAAGACTGACCAGACCACATGTTGTCAAAGATGTGAAGCAACAGCAACTTGCATTCGCTGCTAATGGGGATGTAAAGTTGTACAACCACTTTGGAAAACAGTTTGACAGTTTCTTAAAACGTTAAAGAAACACCTACCATACGATCCAGCCATTGCACTCCTACGTATTTACCCAAGAGAAAATGTCTGTGCAAAAACCTGTATATAAATTTTCATAGCAGCTGTATTTGTAATAACCAGAAACTGGAAATAATGCAAACATCCGTCAATAGTTGAATGGATAAATCGTGGTACACCTATCCAAAGGGAATACTATTTAACTAAAGGAACTTCAGATACACGCGAAAACATGAGTGATCTCATTAATCATGTTGAGAGAAGCCATTTTAAAAAGTACATCCTGTATGATTCCATATATCCAAAAATCTAGAAAATGCAAACTCATCTATGGCCACAGAAAGGAAATGGGGGCAGGCAGGAAGAGGCGGGAGGGAGGGGTTACCAAGAGGAATAAGGAACTTTTGGGGGTGACAGGTAACATTTACTCTCTTGATTGTAGTGGTGGATGTATACGTAAAGGCAAAATATATCATTGCACAACTTTAAACTTGTGACACTTATGTCTACTTTATTGTGTTTCAATTATACCACAATGAAAGCTTATTTTAAAAATAAAAACAGAGTACACAGTTGGGAAAGAAAATACTCATTTTCATTGGTGATTGTTGACAACTATCTCTAAGAGAAAGAAGTATGTTTTCCTTTCCCTCCAGGTCCAGAAAAAGCCCTCCGTGCTGGGCTGATGTCAGCAACTAGGATCAGTTGCTTGAGATTCTGGATTCTCAGAATGGAGACTCAGCGAAGGCTGACCTTTCCTGCCGACTCATGTCCTAAAGCACCTTATTTGGGCTCAAACACCCTTCCAGGACAGAAAAGTTGTTCTCAAGTGTTGGTCACGTTGGTCACGTTGGTCCTGTGGAGCGCAGTATCTCTCCTCCATGCTTCCTTTTGATGTTCTCAGCCTCCCCACAAGGAGGCTGAGCCCCAGGGCGCCGAAGGTACTTGCAGCTGCCACAGCCCTGCAAGGAGTGGGCGTGGGTCCTGCATCTCTAGGCAGGGCTGTGTCCAGCCTGGAAAGTACTTCCAGACCCACTTACAATCCTGGAGGAGGGCAGAACCTGGACTGTCACTGCCCCCCTCCCCACCTATCTGCAGATGAGGAAACTGAGGCTTGGGGGTCCTGACTGGTCTTGATCCAGGAACAGTGTGGCTGGAGGTCTGTTCCCTACAACAGGACCACAGTGGTCCTCCGGCCTCCAATGGCCTCTTTGGAAGGGGCTTGCTCATTTAGGTGAATCCTGGGGCAGAGCAGCCCCAGGGATGGCTGCAGGACAGGCAGTATCACACAGGGGTTAATGTCACAGGCTGATGCTTGGCTACCTGGGTTCACCCCTGGTTCCTCCAGTTCCTAGCTCTTTGACCTTGAACAAGTCACTTAGTCTCTTCCTGCCTCAGTTGACTCACTTAGAAAACAGAGGTAAGGCCATCAGAACAGTACCTGGCCCAGAGAGTGGCTACGAAAGTGCTTGTTAAATAAATAAATAGCATCAGCCCTGGCCTAGTCCCCGAGGTTTGGGCTCCTGCCATTGCCACCCAGACAGCGCTGGGTGGAGGCCCTGCCGACACTGAAGAGCGCCTGCCCAAAGCCTCCCCACCACGGCAGGCACTTTCCAAAACCTATGTCATCACTCCAGCCGCATAAGGGGAGCCTGGAGTACCTTAGTTCCCAAGATGAGGGAACAGGCCCCAAGAGGACCGCACTGCCAGCAAGTGACGGAGCCGGGACCAAGGCCAGGCCCTCTAAGACGGCCTGGGTAAGGACGGGCCTGGGCGAGGCCCACCTGCTTCCTCCTCTGTCTGGAGCTCAGGCTGGAGCTGTCCTGGCTGGAGCTCTCTGCCTCACCGGCCTGCATGAGGCACAAACCGCCACTTCTTGGAGCTCAATGTCCCTGCCCGTAGATGGCCTTGCTGGTGGTCATGAGGCCTGGATGTTGAGGGCCCCATGAAGGGCTACGGACACCTGCATGGCAATGAGGCCGACCTTCTCCACTTCTCTTGAGCTGTTTAAGGCTCCGGCTTGGCTATCGCATCGCACGCTTCCATCCAAGAGGCGGAGAGACTGAGACCATCTGCTGCCGCCTGGACTCTCCCAGAGCTCGCCTGGGACACTGGCTTGGTCCTCACGCTACATCCTGGTAGGACTCTCTGCGCAGTGACATTCAAGGGTATACCGGCTGGCTTTGGGCCAGTGGTGGGCAGGGAGCGAGGAGGGTGGGAGGGACCGGAGAGCTTGGCATTTCTCCAGCAGGAGGTGTGGGGACAGCTCAACTGCCTGCGTGTCACAGGTTTACCGCCTGCCTGGCCCCAGGCTGGCTCTCCCGTTCTTTGAGTCTCCACGGGCGCCTCCCCCTTTCCACCCTGCTTTGCCTGGCTCTGGGGAGCCTGAACCCCCATTCCAAGGTGGGGGTACAGGGAAATGCTTCTGTGGCTTCCGAGCCGCTGGGCAGGCCCTTGTCTTTGAAACAAGGAGGGCTGGGAGGGGGCCGGGCCTCCAGGATGGAGCGTCGAGAGCTGGAAGCCCTGTTTAACGGAGAAGGGAGTGACCCAGAAAAGGGAGGGCCTGGCCCGGTCCCACCGTGAGTCAGGACCAGAGCCGGGCAGAACTGCATGCTCTTAGCACTCTTTATTTTTTTTTTATTTTTTTTTATTTTCTCCTAGAGAATCACAGGAAGAGATCTTTGTGCTCTTTCCGCAGCCTCCCATACGGCGTCCACCTAGAGCAGTGAGATCTCTGGGGCCTAAGGAAAGTCCTTTCCTCACCGCCTCCCTCCCAGTCCCGACCCCAGCCCATCATACTTCTTAGGCCACCTCGTTTCTGGCCCGAGGCTGTCATTGATCCGGCCTGCCTGGGAGGTGCTGGAGTACATGTCCTGGGGGGAGGGATGTGCCCAAGCTGTCAGGGAAGGTCATAGCTGGTGGTCCTAGGGGGTCCCCTGCCTTCTTCTTGGCCTGGGGGCTTCCTTCTGCCACCAGGTCTCTCCTCATAAAGCAGGGTCCCACTGCCCCCAGGCCCTACCTCCTGGCTCAGCAGTGACTTCCCCTCTCTGTGCCTCAGTTTCCCCCCCGGATATCTCTATTCTTTTCTTGCCTGCCCTGCCTGTCTCCCAGTTGGGCTGTGAGGGTGACCATGGCATTGGGCTTCTGGTTGGGAGCCCACTCACGTGGTGCTTGGGGAGGAGGAGACACAGTCCCCACTATCTGGGACAGGCCTGGGACTGCTCTGCCCACAAGGTGCCCTGCTGCTGACTATGCCCACCCCCACCCCCTGCGTGTTCTCCCACAGGGGCACCCCCAGGGCCTGCGGGGAACACACAAGCTGTCTCTGGCCTGATGTGTCTCCTAACCCTGCAGAGTTGCCTGCTCGCCAGGTACAGGAGGCCTGGGGGACGGGCAGTGCCGTGCCCTGTGAGAGATGGGCACCCAGTCCTCCCACTCCAGTCTGCTGTGGCCCTCGCCTCCAGTCTACACAGCCCCGTCCCGAGCCTAAGGGGCCCTGGGGAGAGTTGGCAGGCTGGCCTCAGACGTGAGGTTGCCGTGGGGCTCTGTGCAAAGCTTTGTCCCTCCCTGGGCTCCCAACTGGCTCCCCCAGCTCCCCACTGGCTCCCCTGCCCAACCTGCCCAGATGTGAGGGCCTGGCCCTCGGAGGCCTCCTCTGACTCCCCAGGACAGCCACACCTTGGTCTCCGTGGGGAACCCACCCCTTCCCGCCCCAGCAGCACAGCTGGCGCTCAGCAACCACGAGGTCAGTGATGCAGAAAGGCTGAGATGGGGCCTCACCCTTTATTGCGGGATCCACACTGCGGGGGCCAGAGCCCCTCCTGAGGGGGGAGGCTGAGACTCCAAGCTGGGCTGACCACCCACCCTCCTATGGGCCCATTTTCCTTCTGTCCTCTTAATCCCAGGCCAAGCACTTATACTGGACCTCTGGGGGCCTGTGGGACCCCCTGGGCCTCCGTCACCTGCTGTCCCATGAGCTTGACAGCATCGTATGTCAGCAGTGGCGAGCCAGGAGGGTGGCAGGTCACCTGGTGCAGCAGGCCTGGGGCTCGGGGCCCGGCCCGGCAGCTGCAGAGCCCCAGGTGGAAGCAGGGCCGGTGGGCTCGGCTGCGCAGCCCCCAGGCTCCAGGTCCAGGCCCTCGTAGATGGTGGGGAGCGAGGTGCGCTGGCTGAGCCGCCGGCGCAGGCCAACCAGCAGGGGCTGGGGCAGGGAGGCCACGTCCACGTTGTTGCCCAGGTCCACCCAGGCCAGCGTGGGGAACTTGGTGGTGTCCTTGATGGCCTCAGTGAGCTCCCGGGCGGTGGCCTGTGTGAGCCGGTTGCCGTTGAGCAGCAGCTGGGTGAGGCGGGGCAGCGTCCACAGGCTGGGCAGCAGCAGGCGCAGCAGCTCGTCACTCAGCTCCGTGAAGCTCAGGTCCAGCACCGCCAGCCCCGCGCCATGGCTGCCCAGGTAGCGCGTTATGTGCTGCACGTCTCGCGCCGACAGCGGGATGCCCGAAAGGTCCACGGTCTCTCCTGCCAGCAGAGTCTTCTGCAGGCTGCTCTTGAGGCTATGGAAGGGTTGCGGGGGGGGAGGACTGAGCAGGAGCCCCCAGGCCGGGCCCGCCGACCAAGGACAGTGACCTGTCGGGCCAGCCCAGGCCTACAGTCTGGCAAAGCCAGGTTCACACTGTCACTGTCTGAGTGGGTGGCCGTGGGAATGCTCGGAACCTCTCTGAGCCTCAGTTTCCCCTTGGATGGAAAGGGGATGTTGCAGTTGTGAGGACTGAACACACACGCACGTTCAGGCCCCGCGAACTCGCCGTGTGCCCGGCATCACCACCCGCTATAGCTGTCACCTCACTGATTTCTACACCTCCCCAGTGGGGTGGGGATGACGGTCCCGTTCTACAGAGGCGCAAACTGACGCCCAGAGAGGTGAAGGGGCTCTTCCGTGGCCACGCTCCGCCAAGGCGGGAGCCAGGTCTCCAAACCAAGGTGCTTTGACTCCGGAGCCCACGTTTCTTCCCTGTGCCCTTCAGAAGTCGGTTCCTCTAGGGCTGCGGTCCCCAAGCCCCGGGCCGTGGACCAGTACCGACCAGTCTGTGGCCTGTGAGGGACTGGGCCGCAGAGCTCTGCTGCCCTCCGCCCTCCCCAGCCCCATCTGAGGAAAAATTGTCTTCCAAGAAACCGGTCCCTGGTGCCAAAAAGGTTGGGGACTGCTGCTGTAGGGTAAGGAAAAACTTCCTACAAGGGGACAGGGTATCAGGATGGTCCCCTCAGCCTTCAGGGCCCTGGGAGGCAGGTGGTGTGGGTGAGGCCGGCCCCGGGGAGGCTCCCTGTGTTCTCAGCTGAGAGGGAAGTTTAGAGAGGGAGGAGTGTCCCGCTGCCCTCTGCACACCCCTCTAGGTCTCTCTCCTGTTGTCTGATCAGAGCCCACTCGGCAAGTAGGGCTTTTGGGGGGCCAAGAGCAGTGAGCGCCCTTCCCGGGCCCCCACCTGCCATGACAGGGAATGGCCTCCTGGGTTCCAGGCTGATCGTGGCCCATGAGGCCCAAGGTGGGACAGGGCAGAGGGACGGACAGGGGAGATGTGCCGGGCCCGCTCCCAGCTGGGTGCCTGTGGGCAGTTCTGGGCTGAGCCAGTGCCATGCGGCTCCGTGGCCGAGTCACTCCGGGATGGAGTGACTGAGGGGCCCACAGCAGAGTGAGTTATCAGGCGGCCACAGAGGCCTTGGCTTCAGGCAGCCTGGCATTAGCAAGGAATTCCCAAAGGGCTGCAGGAAAATTGGGGGTGGGGTGGCCCTGGGCAAGCCACTTTGCTGCTCCCGGCCTGCTTCCTTCCCTGTAAAATGGGAATCGTGACCCACAATCTCCCTCCCTCCCCAGTTGTTGCAAAGACCCAGCTGAGGACGCCTGCTGAGGTCACCCTGGGTCCAGGCCCTGTGACAGGCCAGGTATTGAGGGGCCAGTGAGTGGCAGGAGGCAGGACAGTCCCATGGAAACGGGAGGCAGGTCACACAGAGAGTGTGGCTTGGCTTGGGGAGCATCTGCTGCCACGGGCCAGACTGGCTTCCAGGGGTGGAGCCCTCGAGTAGACAAGACTGAGGGCCTCCCAGCGTGGGAGAGTGCAGGTGTCACCCTGGGATGGGACCCTGAAGGACAGGGAGGAGGGACTATAGCCAGGCTTCCCTTACCAGCTCTGGGTCCTCCTCCGGGGCAGGCTGGACCCTCGCTGCTGCTTGGAGTGAGGGGTGAGGTGGTAGATGAGCTGCCGGCATATCTTGTCCGAGGACTTCCAGAGCTCGTAGTCCTGTAGGGGGACAGCAGCATCTCAGGGTGAGCCTGAGCCCCTGCCACCCCCTCGGGGCCTTGGGGACAGGGCCTGGGCAGCCAAGTATGTGTGTGTGCACAGCTGTGCATCATGGATCACTGAGCTGCCCACCGGGGCCTCCCCCACTCAGCCCCCACCCCAGCCGTGGCCTGGCGCGGAGCCAGGGGAGGCTGCCCTCTGGGAGCTGGACAGGCTGGTCCGAGGCCCGCAGTGCCCGGCGGGAGGAAGCCCAGACAATGGGCCCTTGTTCCCTGTCCTCAGGCCCAGGGCCAGCGTCTCGGGCTATCAGCCGGCTGCCTGCCCACCCTCAGCACCCCTCAGGGACTTGCCACAGGGGGAGGAGGCCGCACCAGGCCCCTCGAGGGAGCCCTGCTCCACTGACGTCAACCCCAGGGAGTAGGAACAAGCCAGGTCAGCATGTTCTTCTTCCTCTCACTCTCCCAGCGACACTGCGCCTGTGGGGCCTGGGTCTGGGCTGACAGGGCTGGGGGGTTTAATGCTTTACAGCCACCACCTGGCTCTCTGGTCCTAACCGGGCTCTTGTAGAGGCCTAGCTCGGGGCGGAACATGGTGCGCGTTCCACAAAGCTGGCACCGAGCACGCTCCACTGCCCAGCACGTCCTTTCATCCAGGCCCTCTGCGAGCAGCCCCAGGAGCGTGCAGCACACGCAGCGGCAGCAAACCCTGGCGGTCACTGTGATGGCCGTGGGCTAGCCACACAGTCCTTGGTGCCAACTGCACACAGCTGGCAGGGCCCATAGTGGACACCCTTGTTTCACGAAGGGGACTCACTATGATTAGGGGTCTGGGACTGGTGGCTGGCCACAGCCACGCGTGCTGGGGCTGTGTTGATGCTCATGACAGGATGTCTGCAGGTGCCATCGGAACAGGGTTCTGGGCAGCAGTGGGGTGGAGGCTGCAGGTGGCAGGCTCCAGCGCAGCATGAGGCCCTCGCTGCTGTGGAGGGGAAGCAGTGAGCACCCATCCCCAGGGGTGTCTACACAGGACAGAGACCAGTGGGCAGGGTCTCCAGCCAAGAGTGGCTCTCTTCTGGCCGAGACTCAGAGGCTGGGACTTGAATTCCTCTAGTGGATTTGTCAGAACAGTCTGTGCCCACAAGGTCCTCGTACGACTTCTGCCCAGCTAGAGTCTCCCCTGTCTGGGTCCCCACGCCCGGTGCACAGTGCTGCTGCTCGGAAACAGGTCTACCCAGCACGTGACTTTCAGGGTCCAGCAAAGCACAGCTCACACGTGCTCCAGCTGCTGGCCAGCCTAATATACTGAAGCTGGCATCAAGTCCCAGAGAGTGACAATGACCAACCACATAGCAAGCCCTGGCCCCCAACCCCCAGCCCTGGGCTCTCCTGGCCCCTGTCAACCATACTGCCCAGCCCGGGGCCCCAACCTGCTGGCCTCACCTTCTTGGGGCACTGCAGGTCCCGGGCCAGGTTCACAAGCAGGTCATGGGAGATGGGGTCCACCAGGTTCAGGAAGGCCGCGTCCCTGTAGAGGATGTCAGTAAGGAGGGTGCCCTCGAGGCCCAGGTCCTGCAGGTGGTGGAGAGAGTTGAATGAGCTGGCTGGGGCCTCCCTTCTCCAGGCCCTGTCTCAGCCATCCAGATGCCGCTCACGCCCGTCCCCGTCTCTGTCTTCCTCCCTGAGGCTTGCTGGGGTCTCTCCACAGGCGGTGATGGGCCAACTCCAGCAGCAGGTGGACCCCTCAGATGAGGAGAGGGGAGGTGCCTCGGGGGCCTCGGCGAGGTGATAAGCAGATCCAGGAACCCAGATTCCCTGGAGGTGAAGTGTGGTGCTGTGACACCTTGCCTTCTCTGGGGTTGGGGCTTGCCAGGGGGATTCTTTGGGGTCTCCTGCTCCTCGTGTAACCCCCAAATGCCATTGTCCCCAGCATTCCCTTCAGGCCCTGCGCCTTCCCATCTATCCCTTAGTTCTCCTGAGCTGCAGCCACCATCTGTTTGCTAACAGGTTGGACCCATCTTGTGGGGCTGGGTCTCTCCCAGCTCAGCTGTCCCAAAGGCAGTGTGTTCATTCCTCACCCTGAAATGGCAGGAAATGCCTCCCGTGCCCATCTTCCCAGGCACTGGGGCCAGAAGCCCAGGAATCACCCAGCTCTCTTCCCTCTCCGTCTCTCCCCCGGCTCACCCGGCCAGTCTCCTTCTCTCTCCCCACCTCTTCTGCCAAGTTTGGGGTCTCACACCCCAATAGCTTCCTAGGGCTCCCAGCCTCCCGACACCCCTCCAGTCCACCCCTGGGCTGCCAGAGCCGGCTCTGTGAAACACACACCTGAGCTAAACCAAATGCTCTAGCAGTTAGGTGACATCAGACTCACGCACAGTCTGCAGAGTTTCCGAATTTCCTGTGCCTGACAGTCACACCCTCCCCAGCCCACCAGGCCCCTTGCCCAGCCTCTCGTACCCCTCGAACAGACCTGCTGTCCCTGACCTTTCAGACTTCTCCCGTCTACTCCCATAAGCCTAGTGTAGGGCTGAACACCATTTTGCAGGGTCCATTTAGAGGACATGCTGGCACCTGACAGGGCAGCCACAGCCAGGAGGGGCCTTCAGACCCTGTGTGGGCCCTCCCCAAGCCAGAAAGTGACATGCTCTGGGCACAAGTCCTGGGCACAGGAAGACGGGCCGGGCAAGAGTGTCCATGGGCCACAGTGCAGGGTCCCTGCAGGTTATGGGGGAGGACAGGCCCCCGCTGGGGCTCAAATCCCAACCTCAGGGACATAAGCGGGTGACCTAAGTGGTCTCTGAGGGCCCTTTCCTCCCCAATATTTCCCAGCTAAAATGCCCATCTGGTGCCTTGGGCTCCAGACACTATCCCAGAGATCTGTGCCTCTGGGCGTCTGGGTGATTCAGTGCTGCTCTGCTGTCTGCATTCTCAATGTGGTTCAAGCCACAGATGCCAGCTAGGGAGGATCCAGAAGAAGGAAGGGTGGCTGGTGAGCCCGGGCAGACCCACAGGACCTCAGACCACAGCCTGCCAGCCTGCCTGCCGCAGGTCTGGACAGCTCCTCTTAAAGGGCCGGCTCCTCCTCCCCAGCCTGCTGAGCTGAGAAAGGAAACCAGGTGCAGGAGGTGGAGAAGGGCTGGGAGGCTGAGCTCTGGCCCTGGCTCGGCCCCAATTCTCTCTGTGGGCCCTGGGCTCACCACTTCTCCCTATGCCTCAGTTTCCCCATCTCTAGTCATCCACCGTCTGCAGTCCAAAGCCTGCAAGGCTCTTTTCAGCTCACAGGAAGGGGGAGGGGGTGGTGGCAGCTGCTCCAAGGGATGGAGGTGGGTGGGAGGGTCCAGGGATGGTGGGGACAGAGAGAAGTGGCTTGCCCTGTGGTGATGCTGGGACCTGCACCCATGTCTCTAGGAACCCAGGGCTTGGGATCTGGGATTAGGGTACCCGGTGAGTGTGGGACCAGAGCCGCCCGCCCAGATGTGTTGCTTTGTACAGATGCTGGGCATGTATGCTCAATGCGCATGATCTGTCTGGCAAGAGGACAGGTGATGCTGTGGCCCTGGGCTGCATTGGTGTCTTGTGGTGAGGCTGCACCGGCAGACCAGCCGGGCTGTCCCCTCCCAGGGTCCTCTCTCCAGGGTCCAGTGCCTCCCCCATCCTGGAGGAGGGGAGAGTGCCCCCTTCCCCACCTGCCACTCCTCCCGGCCCCCTCCCGTCTTGCCTAGGCCTGGCTCTGGGCTATTCTCTCCAGGCCGGGGGTACCTGAACACACACAGCCCGCCTCAAAGCCCAGGGACGGGCACACTCGGCGGCCCCCAGTCCACGCGCAGTCGTCCTCGCCCGGCCCTCACTGCAGCCGCCGCCCTCTCGCCCGGACGGAGCCCACCCGCTGCAGCCCGTCTTG
Source organism: Lemur catta (assembly GCF_020740605.2). Taxonomy (NCBI): domain Eukaryota; kingdom Metazoa; phylum Chordata; class Mammalia; order Primates; family Lemuridae; genus Lemur; species Lemur catta. The sequence goes on from NC_059148.1 coordinate 11,499,576, forward strand.
CCCTCGGAACGCGCCAGCCGCGCCCCGCAGCTTGCAGGCCCCCGGCCCTCCCCGGCCGCCGCTCCTTCTCTCGCCTGGCGCAGGAGGCGCAGCAGCTGCCGCGCGCGCTCGGGCCGCCGCTCGCGGAGCGTGGACTGGATCTCGCGGAGCCAGCGCACCCGGCGCTCGTAGGGCGCGGGCCCGCCGCCCACCGCCGCCCGGGCCTCCGAGCCCGCCCGGGGCCCGGCCCGCCGGCCCAGCCGCGCCCCCATGGCCGCCGCGCGGCGGGCGCGGAGCTGCGGGAGGCGGGCGCGGGCGCGGGCGCGGGCGGGGGCGGGGCTGTCCTGCCCGGCCCCGCCCCGGCCCGGGCGCGGGCTGAGCGCCGGCCCCAGGCTGCGCCCGAGCGCGGCGAGGGGCTCCTGAGTTCAGTCGGGGTCTCGCTGGAGGAGGCTCTGCCCGCCTGGGACTTGGCGCTGGAGCTCTGTCCCGAGGGCTGGAGACGCCGCGCCTGGCCAGGACGAGGTGGCTTTTGGCACCTCTCAACCCTCTGGCTCCAGTGCTGACCGGGGAATAACTTGCTTTGATGATGCAAAGAGCGTTCCAGGCGGGGTGGGAATTCTACTGCGTCTGCCAGCATTAGGTAGTGCCAGCACCTGCTTTCAGGAATGTCCCCTGCAATTGTAGTATATGACCTGTCCACCTGCACGGACACTCCTGCATTGACAAATATTTACCACCACTCGCTGCTTGGCCTGGGCAGGTGGGTGGAGCTGGGCTCACTGCCCCCTGCCTGGATGGGGAGTGAGGTTAACCGTTAAGCTCAGCTCTGGGCAGGCTGGCAGCGGGCAGGCTGCATCTGCCCGTTTTCAGTTGTCCTGCCTGCCAAGGGGAGGGGGCGGGCAGCGTGAAGAGGGGCCCCTGGCTCAGGGGGCGTCCCACCTCCTGGGGCTCCCTCAGCAGGAGTCTACGGTCACGGTGGGAGGCCTGCTGCCCCCTTCTCACCCCGACCCCACCTCTGGGCCCTTCACATTCCCTGGGTGGGGGCATTTGGGGCACTGGACTGCAGCCCCCACTCCCACAGGCAAGGAGCACTGTCTAGCTTTCGGGGACAGGGTGTCCGGTCACGTGTGCAGGAAGGGGTGCAGGTGTGAGGGGAGACTTGTCAAGGGCACATAATGAGGGATGACAGGCTCCTTCCTCTGGGTTAAGCGTTGCCTGCCCAGAGACTGGGGGCAGGGTGGCCGGAGCCTGTGGGCTGAGCCCCTGAGACAAGGCGGGGGACAGCAGCAGGATGTCTTGACTACCCACTGACCCCCAACTCCTGTTGGGCCTGTTCCTGGGCCGCCTTCTCCCCTGGCACCTGCCAGCTGGACCCAGCAGCCTCCCGTCCCCTCCCTTGCAGCCAATATTGTCCTGGGCCACCTTGGCACTGCAGGTTTCCTTCCTGGCAAACCTGCGTGACAGCCCTGCCTGCTCTCCCCAGGGCCAAAGCGCTGAGCTGAGCTGTTACTGACTGGACTGAAGTGGTGACCAGGCCAGAGCTTTAAGCAGCAGCCCCAGTGCCCAGGGACCTCTCAGACCCCTGCCCAGAGCAGGCAGCCCGGTAAGCCCTCGTGCCCCTCCCCACATGCTCAGGGCTGGAGCCAGAGCTGGGAGGGCTCCCAGAGCCTGACCGTATCCTTCCAGAGGCTGAGCCAGGCCTGGACATTGTCCCCTTGAATGTGAGCAGACTGGGCGGGGGAGGTGAAGGGTGAAGGAAGGGGGGGCGGAGCCTGGTGTCCTGAAGGGGGCAACCTAGGCAGTGGCATGGGGGAATGCCCAGAGCTTAGAGTCCTATGAACAGCAGAGAACTCCCCCCAGCCCCGCCTGTCGCCCCCCACCCTGTGTGCGCCTTGCCAGCCTCCATGTGTACTGAGCTAAAGGCTGCTGGCCCCTCTCCCTGGAGTTGCCCTGAGCAGCAGAGCTGTGTTTGTGGAGACCCGTGGGATAGGGGAACTGCAATGTGGCCCTCTCAGCCCCCCAGGGCTGGTGTGGGGGTGCAAGAGCTTGTCCCAGGTCCTTCAGGGCAGGCCTGCCACCCCTAGGGAGCCAGTGAGGTGGGAGGTTGGGGGCCAGAGAGTCAGGTAGGAAGGACACAGCCCTACCTTAGGCCCTGATGGGACCTGCCAGGAGACAGGTGTTGGCAACAGCCACATCTTTAGTGTCCCAAGACCTTGGCCACTCATGTGGTGGCCCAGTTGAAGTGACAGTGAACCAAGGTCTGGGTAGTCTAGCATGGGGGTGGGGAGGTGGAGGGCTGCAGCCAGGGATGAAGCTAGACCTGCTTTACCTTCGAGCCCCTTCTGTCCCCACCCATTGGGATGGTTCAAGCCCAGGAGGAGAACGGCCAGCTCAGGGCTGATGTTCCCTCAGCAAGTAGCCCAGCGACACTGAGCCTCCTGGGAGCCACTGCAAAGAAGGATGCAGAATGGTTTTGGAACATTCACCAGGAGGAAGAAAGCGGGTGGACACTCTGTGGGGACAAAGTTTCCCCAGAGCTTGCTCTACAGGGACAAGCTGTCAACCTCCTGCAGGGCCAGGAATCATCATGGGGCTATTGGAGGCAGCAGAGCATGGCGGGTGATCAAAGGCACAGGCTCAGGACCTGGATTCAAGTCCCCTGGGCCGCCACTTGTTGGGTGTGTAACCACAGGCAGGGTAAGGAGCTGCCATAACAAGTCACCATGGATGCAGTGGCTTAAGACAACAGAAATGGGCTGGGCGCGGTGGCTCATGCCTGTAATCCTAGCACTCTGGGAGGCTGAGGTGGGAGGATCGCTTGAGGTCAGGAGTTCAAGACCAGCCTGAGCAAGAGCAAGACCCTGTCTCTACTAAAAATAGAAAAAAATTAGCCAGACAACTAAAAATATATAGAAAAAATTAGCCGGGCATGGTGGCTCATGCCTGTAGTCCCAGCTACTCCGGAGGCTGAGGCAGGAGGATCGCTTGAGCCCAGGAGTTGGAGGTTGCTGTGAGCTAGGCTGACGCCATGGCACTCTAGCCAGGGCAACAGAGCGAGACTTTGTCTCCAAACAAACACACAAACAAAAAAAACACAGCAGAAATGTATTCTCTCCCGGCTCTGGAGGCTGGGAGTCTGAAATCCAGGTCTGAGCAGAGCCACACTCCCTCTGAAGGCTCCGGGGGAAGATCCTTCCCGGCCTGTCACAGCTTCTGGTGTTCCCGGCAGTCCCAGGCGTTCCCGGGCTGCGGCTGCGTCACTGCCCCTCTGCCCCCTCACACGGCCACCTCCCCTGCGTGTGTGTGCATCTGCTCACATGGCCTTCTCGTAAGGATCCTAGTTACTGGACTGCCGTCTGACCTCATCTTAACTAATCACGTCTGTAAAGACTACGTCCAAAGAAGGTCACGTGAGGAACAACCAACTCAAACTGTGTTTTCCCTCTGCTGCCACAACACAACAGCAATCCACACAGAAGACTCCTGTGACCAAACGTGTGGCGGTTTCTCCCGACACACCAAGCCAGCAATCAGTTCCGCTGCGGAGGCCGCTTGGGTGTCCCCCCAGCCAATCCAATTGGGTTCAGTCTGACGCTGCCCACCTGGAGGGAGCCGGCTTCCAGCTGGCCCTCCCACCCCTGCCCGCTTTGGGTTAATTTGCTAGCGGCGGCCCATAGAACTCAGTTTCTCGGTTTATTACAAAGGCTATTTTATTTTGTTTCTCCTCAGACATACTTTATCACTTCAAGTCAGTAGCTCAAAGATATTTTAAGGGATACAAATTAACAGCCAGATGAAAAGATACATAGGACAAGGTCTGGAAGGGTCCCAAGCGTTGGAGCTTATGTCCCCGCGGAGTCAGGGTGTGCCGCCCTCCTGGCAGGCGGGTGAGATCTTGTTCACCCGGCCGCAGGCCTCCACGTGTTTAGCTCCCCGGAAGCTCCCCGAGCCCTGTCCTCTTGGGCCTTTCCCGGAGACTTCATTGGATAGGCACGATGGAAGCACGGGCAACCGTGTCGACGTGTGATTGGACGTAAAGGGTGTGATCTAACACTAGCAGCCTGCGTGGGGCAGCCCAGCGCGGCCTGTCCGGATGCTTCTTGGCCTCTCTGTCCTTTCTCCTGGGAATGCCGGGTCCAGAGCCCAGCTCTGTGGAGTGAGGGTCTTAGGACCCACGGTCAGGTTAGAGCCCTGCCCTGGGGAAGCGAGAGGAGGGCAGCAGATCCAAGAGAGAGATTCTGTTTCCTGAGGGCCTAAAGTGCCCGACATTATAACAAAAGACTGTCACAGGGGCTGTGGGAGTTATGGGCCAGGAACTGTGGACAAAAACCTATATAGAATATCACGGATCACATTCTGAACTTCCAAGTGGATCTGATTTGGGGGGGCACTCTTCAACCCACAGATGAGTCTCTGCAAACCTCAATTTCCCTATCTGTGAAGTGGGGAGAATAAAGTGCCCATCTGGCAAAGGTGCGGTAGGATTAGAGAGCAACGAGGAAGGGCCCTGCACACTGAAGTGCTGCACGTTGGCGAGCTCTTTTTACTAACGAGTCTTCTACGACTGTGCACTGGATCTACCTAGCCACCCCGCCGCCACCGTCCACCCACTCAGCGATGATTACTACGTGCTGTGGATCCCGCAGACACTAAGGCGGAGGAGGTTGTGGCAGCAGCTGGCCCGCAGAGTGGGATGGGGTGCAGGGCGCCTCAGGAGGAGGTGGCGTGGCGGTTGGGGTCTGAAGAGAGCTTCAGGCCTTGGCAATAGCCTGTGCAAAGTCCCAGAGTCCTGGCGGGAGCAAGAGGAAAGGGCAGGCGCCAGCAAGGCAGCACAGGGGGGCTTTGGGGGGCTTTTCGTGTGGGAGGGACATGCTCTGATTTGCACACTGAGCACTGGGGCTGCAGTAGGGAAACAGCGGAGGGGCTGGGACCTGGGACTGGGAGTCCCCAGATGAGGGGGTGGTCCGTGGGGACTGGGGGATCAAGTGCAGCCAGGAGTGGGGTCTAGAGGCAGGAACAGCTGGACAGGACCAGTGAGGGCGCAGGGGCGGCCGCCCGGGGCCAGACGGTGGCTACCGTGGTGGTTGGAGGTTGGGGAGGGCAGCTGCTTGGCTCAGGTTTGGGCATGTCCCCCTGGCACGTCAGAGCCATCCGCAGCGGGGCTCAGACTCGGACTCCCGGCTGAAAGAGTCATCCTGAGCCCAGCATCCGAGAGGTGAAGGAGGCCGAGGAGATCCTGAAAACGCAGGTGAGAGCAGAGCAGGGTGTGCGTGGAACTCGCCGGGCAGTTTTGGCATCCGTGAAGTCACAGGGGTTGTGTGTGGACAGGTGGGCACAGGCGTGGAGACAGAAGTGGGTTGGTTGGCTCTCCTGGAGCCCAGGCCACGTGACAGGGTGGGGGCCGGCGCAGGGACAAGACAGCCTTCCTCCCCCACCCCCTGGAGCTCCCAGACGCAGATAATTACCAGGTGATGTGATAAGTGCCACCTGTAGAGGGTGCCACAGGGAGGACAGGGTGGTCAAGAAGGGGGAGGGGGGGCCCTTCGGGCCTCTGCTCTGAGCTGCTCATCAGGCGGGGACAGAGACAGCCGCAGGCCTGGGTGGCGGAGCCGGGCCAGACCCTGGGAGGCCCTGCAGTCTGCGGGTGCAGCCATCTCAGTGAATCTGCCCGACAGCCCGTCTGGTTATCCCTGCTCTTCAGGTAGGGAACTGAGGCCAGGAAAGGGAAGGCCCCCCACATCCCCTGCCATCAGTGGCTGGGGTTGAGTTTGAACTCCCTAGGGACTCCAGGGCCTGCGCCCATGCCATCCTGCCTCTGAGTTTGGGAGTTGGATTTGGTCCACCAGGTGCCAAGCCGGCCCTGCAGCCGGATGCTCCCAGGCGTGAACGAGCTGGCAATTCTGGAGGCCCACACACCTGGCCTGGCTCCAGCCTCTGTCCTCACATCAAAGGTGGGTGCTGGAATAGCAAATGCTGCCAATGGCACTCAAGGGTGTTGGCCAGGCTGCAGGGACGTGGCAGCTCTGCCCATGCCCCCCACCACGCCTGGGTGACACCAGCCCCTTCACTGAGCTGAGATCTTCCTTCCATCCCTTCAGTGTGGTCTGGGTGGCTCGGACAGGCTGTGGCCAGGTAGCCACAGGGCCTGGGGTAGCCCCTGTTCTCTGCTCTGTGGCCTCACAGCCTGCAGAGAGGCAAATTGGGTACTGATGTTGGGAAGAACTTGCCAACCAACTGCAGTCTTGCTGGCTTTAGAGGTGGTGAGTTCCCCGTTGGGGCAGGTGTGTAAGCCAAAGATCAGAGACCAAACACTTGTGATTCTGTGATCCTAAAGTTGCTATGATGCTTGCATTTGAAGACAGTTTCATTTAGTCTACCAAGAGTCTCCCTGGTGCAGGAAACCTGGGGACACAAAATGCCCTGGATGATGTCAGCTTTCTGTTCCCAGGGGTCCCTGAGATGCCGTCCTGGCAGTTCTGGAGCATGGGTCAGATGCTGCTTGCATCTGGACCCACTCGCCTTGCCCAATCATTGCGAAGCTCATGACCGCAATTCAGGATGTCATGGCTCTGCCAGCCGTGTCCCTCACGGTGGCCCCCCTAAGGCATGAGGCTTTTCAGGTGATTCCTGGCACTCAGGTGCAGTCAGCTTCCTGGAGCTGACAGTGGGGTGGGGCACGGGGGAGGCTGCAGTGAGATGCCAGTTGCAGGAAGTGGTTTGCTCGGCCTTTGCTGTGTCATGGGACCTTGTTCTGCCCAGTGGCTTGAGCAGGTCCCTTCCCCTCTCGGGCTATGGTTTCCTGTGCTGGGAGCTCTCTTCTTGTCCCACTTTCCCAGATACAGAGGGGCGCACACCCAAGCCTGCGGGAACAGGCAGGGTCTTGGAGGCCACTGTGGGCCCATTCCTCAGAGGGGAGGCTGGGCCAGGTGCTGAGCCTCCCACGGACCGGCCCTCTGAGCCTCCTGTCTGGCCAAGGCCCCCAGGCGCTATGGGCTGCTGGTACCAGCACCGCAGGGATGATTAGGAGGTGAAAGGCACTGGGACGGGGCTGGCACTCCCATGCTGGCTTGGCAGCTGCCCCTGGCTGAAGGCCAGCTTGGCCCTGGAAGGCGCCTCAAGGAGCAAGGACACGGAGAGCCCAGCTCAGCTGGCCCCCACCAGCACTCCCTTCTTCCCACGGCCCCCTGCCCTCTGCCGCCTTCCTGGAACTGGCCAAGGAGCTAATGAGAACCCACTGGGGTCTTAATGAGTCAGCCAGGGTTAATGGGTTACCCGGCCCAGTGACACATTCACCAGCCTCCCAGGGCTCTCAAAGTCCAGACTGGCCTGGACTTCAAGGTCTAAGCTAGGCTACCCTGTTTTCCGGCCTTGACACCTCAGGGCTCAGGAAGGGCTCAGGGAGGTCAAGAGGTCCCCCTTGAGCCCTCACGGTTCCTGGAGAAGCCTCTAGTTGCAGGCCTCAGGCTCAAGTGCTTCCTTCCGCCCGCCTGGTCCTCCCAGTCCAATCCCAGCTCGGTGGGGCTCCCCGGGGCCCCATCCTGGTGTCAGCCCCTTCCGCAGGGCTCCTCCTCCTTGGCTGGCCATGCTGTGTCCTGCTGGCCAGGCTGGGGCTCCTTGAGGGAAGAATCTGGAGGGGCCAGGATTGGATGGGCGAATGGATGAGTGAATGAATGAATGAGCTGAAGCCAGGGCCGGGCTGATGGTGGCGATTCTGGCAGGCAGAAGACCACATGTGGACCTAGATCTGCGGGCTGCGAGGTTTGGGTCTGCCAGCGCCTGGGGGCCCCGCCCCATCTCATCAGGGGGACAGAGCAGGCTGAGACCCGGCCTCATTCAGCCCCACCCTCAGAGTGCAGTCTCTCATTCAGGGTTTGAGACCCCAGTGGGCTCAGTTGTCCCAGGTCACACAGCCCCAGGGACAGGACCAGGAGCCAGCCCTCTTCTCACCTGGAACAGTTCCTGTGCCTTTAAAGCCTCCCCCCACCCCAGGCCGCAGGGGGAGGGAGGGGAGGAGCTGGGTCGCAGCAGGGGATAGGGACTTAGTTGGTTTTGGGTGTGCAGTTGGATGACCAGCCCGGAAGTCAGGTGAGCCAAGGTGCATCTGGCTGTGCCCCAGCGCTGTGTGACCCAGCAGTACCACTCACCCTCTCTGAGCTGCTGGACATCGTAGGTGGGGGAGCTCGGGCGTGGGGGCTCCTGGGAGGGCCTGGGTTCCATTCTCAGCTCTGCCATATGCCGGCTGCACTCTAGAGGCGCCCCTCTTCCTCCGGGAGCCTCAGTTTATGCGCGCCTGTGCAGTAGGAGTGAGGTTCGTGGGAACGGGTCCTGCAGAGGGACGGCACAGGTGGGCAGAGCCCCCGCTTCTCTGTCTGACCGGGGGCCTGTGTTTCTCGTCTGAGAAGTGGGCTTGAGACTCTGCCTGCCCGGGCTTTCTGGCCAGCTCTGCCGCAGGGGCGAGGCGGTGGAGGAGGGCTGGGGTGGAGCCACCTGAGAAGCAGCCCTTGAAGAAGCCACAGCTCCCAGGAAGTGGACTTGGCAGTAAGAGAGAGGAGTGCAGCACGGAGAAACTGAGGCCCGGGAGGATCCAGCAGCCACGGGTGGGGGTGGGGACCTGCCCTGGAGCGGAGCTGCAGCTGTGATGGGGGCTGGGGGCCACGTGTCCTTGGGCCATGCTCGCCCCTGTCTGGGCGCTGGCAATGGGTGGGGGTGGGGCGGGGGCGGTTGTGCAAGGGGTCATTGCCCAACTCCAGGGGGCGCCCGCCGCCTCATGGTCATCACATGTAGCGCCTTCCACAGGTTTCCGGCAGGTGGAACTTATCAAGTCTTAGCGAAGGGGCGTTTTTCTTTAAATCCCAACCCTGTGCCGCCACAGTAGGCAGCGTGGGGGACACTTTCCAACTCCGGGTCTGGGTGGCAGTGAGCGTCCCGTCCAGGGGTGGAGGCAGACTGGGGAGGCGGCTCTGTGCTGGGGGCTGGTGGGGGCAGGGCGTGTGGGCCCCGGTCCCACTTGTGGTCCGCATGCCTCCTGGGGCCAGCTGACCTTGGGCCAATCGATTTTGCCTAATCCTTGGTTTCCTGTCTGTTAATGGGTTTGGGGCTGTGCCCCAGTTTCACCCTTGTGATTCTGGGGTTGCAGTGACACAGCCGTCGAGCTGGGTTGGAGGATTAACAGGGGAACTCTGGGCTGGCTGCTCTGCCTGGCTCTTCCTCATGCTCCCCTCGGCTGAGTCCTGAGAACCTGCCCTGCTCAAAGTCAGTGTCTCGGGGTGAGTGAGGCTTGCACACTTCTGGGGATGGGGAGCTCACCACCTCATGTGCCCACAACAAGAGCTGTGGGGTCTGGAGGAGACCTCTTGCCCAGCCCTGTAGTCTTTCCTTGGTTGACATGGTTTCCTATTCTTCCCTAGGTCCCCTCTCTGCATGTAGTGGGTGGAGGGCTGGACAGGACAGAATGTGACACACTTGGCATGTGAGGAAGGGCCTCCTTTGTTCTGTAGGTCATACCTCTGTTGACATGGCCATTGATAAGGTGCCTCCCCTCCCTGGACCCTGCCAGCTGCTGCCAGGCTTCATCTGTGGCCCTATTCTCGTTGAGGTCACCTGTTGGGGTCTGGGCCATCCTCTGCCCACTCAGACATTCTTTCTGCCCTCCAGCTGCTACTGATCCTGCCATGTCTTGTACCACCTCAGGCAGGGAGGAAACTGCCGAGCAGGCTAGGGACAGAGCCCTGTGGCTCTCCACTGCAGACCCCTCCCAGCCGACTACCCTGGAATGCAGCCACGCAGGCAGGGCCAAACCCCTGACGGTCCTGTCTGATGTCCAGCCCTCACGGGCAGGTCCTGGGGCTTTGGTCCCCGGTTCCTGCCCTGTCCATCTTCCCCTCCACCCTCGAGCCGTTGAGGATTCCATGGGAGAATTTGGTGGGTTCTGTCCAGAGCCCGCTCAAGGGCACTGGGTGACAGAATAAGGCCCGTGATGGCAGTGTGAGCCAGGCAGGCTGCAAAACCCGGCCGGATTCCATGTCCCCTTCCGTGAGCTCAGGCAGCCTTGAAGGAGGATGGTGGAGTAGGTGTTACCGCCTCAGATGGAGGCTGCAGGGGCTCCTGGGCACCCTAGGCACAGCTGGCCGGGGGTGGGGAAGGGAGCCATGACTCAGGGAGTCTCTGACCCTTATCCTATGGGTCCAAGGTCCCCTGGGGCCAGGCCCGCAGCTGTTCCTGGCTCAGACTTCCGTGGTGGGCTTGTCAGGGACATGCCGCTAAAACCAAGTGGCCAAGCTTGCCCTGCTGGGCTGAGGGACTTTGGGCCTGCCTTTCTCGGCTGTTCAGGTGGTCCCTTGGTCTGGGGTGCCAACGTTCCTGGGTGGGTGGCGGAACCAGCCTGGATGCTGGAGCCCCGGGCCTGTTCCAGGGACTCACCGTCGGTACCTGGCAGCAGCCTGTGGTGAGTCCTCTTAGGCCCGGGCTCTGGTCTGGTGTCAGGAACCATCTCTGGGGCACTGTCAGGCTCTGAGTTCAGACACTCTGGACAGGGAAGGGAGAGCCAGGGGGGGCCCCTGCCTGGGACTCGCTGGAGGGGTGCACAGGCCGAGGGAACCGAATCTGGGAGGGGGAGCCCCTGTCCCAGGCTCACAGCACCTCCTGCCCAGGGCCCTCCCAGGGCTGCGTGAATGTTAGTCACCTGGTGACAGGCCGAGTCACCGCACCTCCTTGCTGACGTGACATCAGCCTCCCCGTGCTCCCTGGCAGGCGGGACCTCTGTGAGAGCACTGCCTGTCCCACACCCTACGCAGACGCCTTCAGCTGCCCCTCGGGGATGCTGGGGGCCCCCCGGCTGGCCCCTTGTCCCCTCTGCGACTAGGTAAGCCCCTGGGTCCTCCGGCCCCTCCTGCGCCTTTCCCGCCTCTGCTCCCCCTGGAGGTGCCCAGCCCCGATCCCAGTGCTGATTCGGAGGCCCCCTGAGGAGCTCTGCAGGGCCGCGCCTGCCAGTGGGGGGGCCCGGCCAGTTCGGTGGCCGGGACTTTCCCAGGAGGACAAGTCTGCCTCTTCCTCCCAGGCGGTGCAGCCCAGAGCTGTCTTCTAAGGAAGAGGAGCTCTCCTGGGCCCCCGCCGCCCCCGGGCTTCAGGTACGCCCACCAGCGTCACAGGAGGGGGTCTGGGTTTGAGGCCAAGCGCAGCTCCTGACCGGCTCTCTGGCCTCGGTTTCCCCTCCTGACAGCGACGTGGGTGAGAGCCAGGCCTCTGGGTTTGGATATTCTTTCTGTGAGTCTTTGAGAGACGTTGGGGGTGGAGGGTGGGAAATGGAAGCCCGGGCCCCCAGCAGGGTGTCTTCCGCCAGGCTGGGGACATCTGCCTGCCGGAGGCTGGGCCGGCCCTCCCTGCTGCCCTGGGAGGAGGGGGGCACTCCCCTCCCCTCGCTCCCTGGCGGTCTCAGCCTTGCTGGGTACCCCCTGCTCCTTGGGGAGCCCACTTGGGCCTTTGGGTAGACAGATGGACAGACAGACGGCTGGACAGGGAAGGCTGGAGCGTAGACCTCAGGGGTCACGGCTGGCTCTCCCCAGGGCCCCAAGGAGAGGCTCAGCTCAGGTGCCCAAGCCCGAGAGAGATGAGGCCATGTCCCCAGGGTGCCCAGCGTGGCCCGGCACAGTGGATGGGACGAGGCCCCCACCCCTCCACATGTGATAAGAATGTTCTGTGTCTCTGACAGATAGATGCCACCATCCGTGGCCCAGCTCCTAAGGCCCCTCAGCCCTCCCAGCATGGCTGTCTCTGTCAGGAGCCCTTAACTGTGACCCGGGCTCCCCTCCAGGGCCCAGGGTGTCAGAGTGTGCAGAGGGCTGTCGGGCCCATGGGCCAGCGAGGACGGCAGGGCCACCGGCTGCTTTTTGGAGGACTGGGGGGGGGGCGGTGTGGCGGGGGGATGCAGGGAGGGGCGTGCAGTGGGCCAGGCCAGAAGCAGGTGGCGCCTGGATCCAGGCTGCTGTGGCCAGGGTGCGGAGGGGGCACTGTGGACACTGGACACGCCTGGGGCTGTGGGGCAGGGGTCCCTGCAAGACCAGCGCCAGGCCCTCTGCCCCAAGGTTCTGCATCCATGACTGGGGTGGACGACTCTGTGCTTTCCCCTGCGCGATGAGGGGTCAAATGCTATCCGCCATTGTCCCCAGGCTCCCTAAGCCTGGGGTGGGGACAAGCCTTCCACACTGCTGTCTGGAATGCCCCCTGTGTGTGGGGAGCGCAGGGGACTCCACTGCTAGACCAACTCTGGGACGCTGTCTCTGCCTCTGAGTTGAGATGCTCGGAACAGGGACGGGGCGAGCAAAGCAGAGGGGACCCCAGCCCTGGCTCGCTGGAGGGACGCCGCCCTTTGGAGGGAACTGGGTCTGGGAGAGGGGAGCCCCTACCTGTGTCACCACATACCTCTTCCCTGTTGGGCTCACACCCGTCACTTGCTGCCACAGCCACAGGGACCCAAGGGTCCCTGGTGTCCCCTGCACAGCCTGAAAAGATGTTCCCCGGTGCAGCGTGCTGGTAACTGCAGCCCCCTCCTTCACAACGCCCCACAAGCGAGGTCACTGTCATCCCGGCGGGACAGTCTGGCAACTTGCCCCAGCCCCACAGCAGGTGGCTGCATCCCCTCAGCCTTCATTGCCACGCTCAGCCCCGCAGCCTGGGCTTGTGCCGAAATGCCCCGTCCCCCTCGCCCTGCTCTGTGCAAAACCCTCTCCGGCTGCGCCTGGGAGAAGCGCTGGGAGGATTTATGGAATCACGTGGGCCTCTGGTGGCGTCTTCGGCTCCAGAGTTCAACTGGAGTCAGAGAAACCAGCCAGAAGCTGAGGGGGGAGTCACATGGAGCCCCCCGGAGAGGGCTGGACCGGGTGGCTTCAGGTACACCCATTCCCCCTTGATTTTCAGGAGAACGAGGAGGCTGCCTGGGTGGGGAGTCTCTGGAGAAGATTCGGTGGCCACAGGTGCCTGCAGCGTGTGAGGGAGACATCAGTCATTTCAGCCAAAGCCTCCCATCTTTCAAGGCCACCTCCCCAGGCGAGGCTTGGGGCTCCCATCTGCTGCCACACGGTGAGTCCCAGCCCCATCCAGCAGGTCTGATTTCAGGAGGGGACCGTGGAAGCTGAGCCCCATGCTCTGGGGGGGGGCACTCGGGGAACCCCTGGACAGTGCCAGGCTCTGGGCTGAGGTGGGGGACACAGGAGGGATCAGGCCTGTCCACCCTGGAGCTCCCCGCTAAGCAGTGGAGGCTCGGCCGCTAGGAGGGGCTCCTGAGGTCTGTGGGCTCCCGGGACGGGCCCTGAAGATAAGCAGGGAGGGCTTGGGAGGACAGAGACGGCCCGGAGCTCCTGCATAGGGCCTGGCCCGGGCAAAGGTCTGGGGGCCGAACAGCCCGCACGTGTCCTGGGAGGCTGGAAGGAGGCACAGGCCTGTGTTCCCGAGGCCTGACTTTAGACTGTGCCCCGCGGGGGAGGGGCCTGACCCGGTCCCCGCCCACCCCGCGGCAGAGCCATGAAGAAGCGGTTCGTGGTGCTGGGCCTGCTGGCCGTGGTCCTGGTGCTGGTCATCGTCGGCCTCTGCCTCTGGCTGCCCTCGACCTCCAGGGACGCTGACCGCCATGTGTACCCCAGGGCAGCCGTGGCTGCGGATGCCAAGCAATGCTCAGAGATCGGGAGGTGAGCGGGGCTGCCCGACCCGGCAGGGTGTGGGGTGGGGTGGGGACGTGGCCCTGGAGGACAACCCTGTAAGTGAACCCTCGCCCCTCCGAGACTCAGCTTCCCCACCTGTAAATGGGCTGCCTAAACAAGTAGTGTCTGATGTGCGTGGAGTGCCTGTCCTTTCCCTGCACCCTCACTGTAGCCTGTGGTCAGGGGAGAAGGGGACAGTGACCCTGAGGGCAAGGTGTGGGTCCCCCAGAGCCCAGCAGGGCCCCTTTTCCCAGTTCTAAGAATCTCTGTTTCTCTGGACGAACGCCACTGTTTGATTCTATTTTAGACTCCTATTGCACATTGTGTATAAAAATCACTTCCCATCTAAAGACTTAAACAGAAAAAAAAAGTCATTAATAAAACATAGCAATTTCCCATTCTTTTTTTCAAAAGTCATATACATTTGTTTGCTTAAAAAAGAGGAGACTGTAAGCCTTTAAAACAAAAACTCACCGGGCGTGGTGGCTCACACCTGTAATCCCAGCATTTTGGGAGGTGGCGGTGGGAGGATTGCTTGAGGCCAAGAGTTGAAGACCAGCCTGGGCAACATAGTGAGACCTCGTTTCTACAAAGAATACAAATAAATAAATAAGAAACAAAAACTTGCATGGACTCCTCTTCCATCCTCCCTTGGGCAGGGCGGCCAGACAGGTGGGCGGGTGGGCGGCAGGGTGTGTGCGGTGGGGACAGCAGCCTGCAGGTTCTCACCCCAAGACGTGCCACGCAGGGACATGCTGCAGGAGGGCGGCTCGGCGGTGGACGCAGCCATCGCGGCCCTGCTGTGCGTGGGGCTCATGAATGCCCACAGCATGGGCATCGGGGGTGGCCTGTTCCTCACCATCTATAACAGCACCACACGTGAGTGCCCGGGGAAGGGCACGGGAGGCTTGGGGCTGGGGGCAGCCCAGCAGGGTGGCCCCTGGGCTCCAGTGCGGGGTGAGGGTTGGCGTGAGTCCTCCTGCCTACCTGCTTCTCCTTCCAGGAAAAGCTGAGGTCATCAATGCCCGAGAGGTGGCCCCCGGGCTGGCCTCCACCAACATGTTCAACAGCTCGGAGCTGTCTCAGGAGGGTGAGTGGGTCGGGGTGGGGGTGCAGAGCCGGCACGAGCTGCTGGGAAGGGGCCCTGCCCTCACAAGCGTGCCCCTGTCTGGAGCCCAGGAGCAGCTCTAGCACCTTCCATCCCTCCTGGCCCCCTAATGTAAGGTCAGCACCATCCCTGGAGGGAAAAGGGACAGGAGTGTCTGTTATTTCGACTCAGGCCTTGCAGGGCCACCCTGTGGCAGCACAGGACAGGATACTTATTAAGATACCAACTGTCACATGCCAGGGCTCGCTGGGGCCGGCACCCTGCTTGGAGCTTTTCACCAACGAGACCCCATATCCCCCTGTGCCCTTGGGGGTAGGGGATGCTGTGTTGACGCCCGTTTTACAGGTAGGGGCGCTGAGGCCCAGAGAGGTTATGCAAGTGGGCTGAGGTCACACAGCTGGGAGGTGGTGAAGCTAAAATTGAACCCAGGCTTTCTAAACCCTGTGTTTTCAACAGGCATCCCATTCATTCATTCATTCATTCATCTGTGGGGATAGCTCTCTGGAGTACGGGGTGAAGTCTCTCTTTTCTTACCTGGCCTTACGTGGAGAGGAGGGCCCCAAAGTCCCCAGGTAGCTGAGGGAAGCGAATGTCCTCCCAGGGCGCCCCTCAGAGGAGGCAGGATGGACCGCAGCACAAAGACTGGAGGGACGGAGGGGCCAGGCACACCCCAGCACGTCCAGCACCCCAGGCAGGCGTCCCGGGCGCTGCCCTTTCAGTGGTCCCCTTGGGGTCCTCCCCAACATACAGAATCTCCGATGTTTTTACACTCACGGAGATACTCGGAACCTATGGAATTTAAATCACTCAGAGTATGAGTGTGTTGGAATTTTACAGACTTAGCATCTCATGGACGCTCGGAATTCATTTATTTAACTGGGGACTTATTGAGCACATGTTAAAGTGCCAGGTGCTGTTCTGGAAGCCGGGGTACAAATAGACAGCAGGTGGAGTCTGTGGCGTGGTCAAGGTGACATCCAGGTGGAGAAGACAGAGACGATCAGACACTGCGGAGAAAGCGGAGCTGGAGGGCCCAAGGGCGGGGGCTCCCCCGAGGGGACCTGGCCCGGGAGGGGACGTCTGAGCAAAGACCCAGAGGCAGGGTGGGGTGAGGGAGGCTGTGCCAGTGTATAGTGGGTGAGCGAGTGGTCCAGCCAGGACGGGTGGGGACAGAGCCCTTCGGGGAGCCGGGGAGGCTGCAGCAGGTGACCCAGGAGTAGGAGGACAGGGGGTCAGAGGGTGGCCCTTGCAGGTCATGTGAAGCCCCTGACTCTCGTCCGGGTGAGGTGGGGGCCCTAGCGGCGTCTGAGTGGAGGGGGTGGGTGGCCTCTGGCTAACAGGCCCCTTGGGCTGCTGAGTAAGGGGCAGGAAGCAGGCGGCACCTGCCCGGAGGTCCCTGCAGTAATCCGCAGAGAGACGAGGGGGTGGGAAGGGGCTGATGCCGGACACACCTGGACGGTGAGAAGGGTCGGGTGTGCAGCTCGTGTGGGGCGTCCCGTCTGTACCTGGAAGGACGGGTGGCCCGACCAGAGACAGGCAGGGCTGGCGGGAAGCAGGTTGGAGCGGACACTCGAGCTGGGAGATGACCGAGAGTGGCAGGTGGAGGAGAGCGGAAGGAGATGGGGGAGGCTGAGAGGGGCGCTGGGTCTGGCAGCGCGGGGGTCGCTGGTGCGTCTGAGCAGGGCGGTGTGAGCGCCTGACTGGCCCGAGGTCAGGAGAGGATTTTTTAAGGTGGGGGGAACCGTGTGCTGGGTGTCGGACCTCCCGAAACGGCAGCTCCCAGAAACTGCACCAGCTTCGCGGTGGCAGAGATGGTTCTGGAGCTGCAGCTGCCAAGCCTGGGAGTAGCCAAGGTGGCACTTGTCATCTCAGGGTGGCAGCAGGAGGGTCCCTGGGGGGGGGGCTTGGCTGTACTTTTCTGGGCTCAGGGTGTCGTGCCCAAGTGGGCAGCGGGGCTTGGTGGGGAGGCAGGCCCTGGGCTGTTTCCGATGGAACTGGGGGCGCCTTAGAAGTCAGAACTGGAAGGCAAAGCTGTGCATAGTCAGCCGGGGAAACTGAGGCCCAGAGAGGGAACAGGGCAGAGATTAAGGCTCGGGTCCTGCTTCTGGGACGGCAGGAGAGAGGAAAGGGGGCCCTTTCCTGGGGCTGGCTCGGCCTTGCGGGCAGCTGGGCTCGACTGAGCTGGAGCCGGCGGGGCCCGGTCTCGCCGTGCCGGGGTCCAGCTGGAGCCCACGAGTCTTGAGGGACGAGCGGCCTCGTGGCTGGGACTGAGAGCTGGGAGGGGTCTGGCTCCCCTGAGTCTCACTGCGCGGCCGTGGCCTGGCACAGGACTTCAGACACGGAGGCGCCTGCGGAGACAGACACTAATCCCGGGACAGGGAAACCCAGCCCGCGTCCGAGACCCCTGTCCCCACACACTCCCGCCTGCCCAGCCCAGACAGGACCTGAAAGCTCCCTTTGCTCCCGAGTCCCTCCGGCCCTGTCTGGGGAATGGGTCGGGGAACGTGGCTGCGAGAGACCCTGACGTCCCCGTCCCGGGGCGCTAACCGGGGCGCTCTGTCCCCAGGTGGGCTGTCGGTGGCGGTTCCCGGGGAGATGCGCGGCTACGAGCTGGCGCACCAGCGGCACGGGCGGCTGCCCTGGGCGCGCCTCTTCCAGCCCAGCATCCAGCTGGCCCGCCAGGGCTTCCCCGTGGGCAAGGCCTTGGCCGCAGCCCTGAACAGCAAGCGAGACGCCATCCAGAGCCAGCCCGCCTTGTGGTACGTCTGTGTCGCAGCCCCCGGGGCCCCTGCAGGCCATGAGCAGCTGGCAGAGCTGCGTCTTGCTTTCAGGAACCTGCGCGGATGGGGGCCCGGGGGTCGAGGACGTGTAGACCCTTCCCACTGAGCCTGGGGCTTGGGGCCCAAGGTAGATACCGTGGCCACCATGTGTCCTGAGTGGCAGGGGCCTGGCCAGAAGGGGCACCAGGAGGCTGAGCCCCAAGTGACGGGGACACTTACCGTCCACGCTTCGTTCTCAGTCCCCTGGTGTGGGTGGGCGAGGGGGTGTCTGGCTGCCTTTCACACTAGCCCCCTGCCGCAGCGAGGTGTTCTGCCGGGACGGCAAGGTACTCCAGCAGGGGGAGACGCTGACCCTGCCGCGGCTGGCCGACACCTACGAGGCGCTGGCCCGCGAGGGCGCCCAGGCTTTCTACAACGGGAGTCTCACGACACAGATTGTGAAGGACATCCAGGCGGCCGGTGAGCGGGTGACTTGGGCCTGGGTGAGGAACCCCGCAGAGGGAACCCTGAGCCAGGGCCCAGAGCCCTGGGGTCCTCCTGTCCTGCCTGGGCCCTCGGGGAGCTCCTGGCTGGGTCAAGGCCGAGAGAGGCCGTATGGTCCAGGAGAGAAAGTCCTTATGGGTTAAATGCAGGGGCCGGGGCAGGGGAAGTGCTAGAGTGCAGACTGAGGATCCAGGAGGACTTCCTGGAGGAGGTGGTGGCTGAGCTGCTGATAACTTTGTTAGGTAGAGAGAGGAAGGGATTCTGAGCGGAACGAATAGCTTGGGCTAAGGTCTGGGGAGGGGCAGTTTGATTCACTGGGAGAGTCACCAGGGATGAGGGGCGGCTTGGTAGGAGGGGCCTTGTGGGGCAGGGGCCTGGGAGCTTGGCTGTGGCCTTCTTCATGTTGTTGTCACTGTTTCATGGAGGAGGGTGATTAGCAGGTTGCCCTTTACTACTGAGGCTGGAACTTGGGCGGTCAGTGCCCTGTGTGCCTGGAGCTGGCTCCCTGGAGGTTATGAGCCTCCCGCGACCCACCCATTCATCCCCGGAGGACGGGGCTGAGCGGGGGGTGGGGGGGTGGGGGCAGGAATTCTGCACTCAGAAAAGACCCTCTGGCCACAGAGGAGAGGAGGCAGACCGGGAGGCCAGCCAGCCAAGCAGGTCGAGGGCGGCTGGCCTGGGCCTGGCCGTGGGTAGTGAGTGCCCTCAGGGAGGACAGAGGGGCCAGGAGGGCGTGGGCCGGTGGGGTGTGGGCAGGGCTCCAGCCTGGTAGCCCCTTCCAAGGTGCACCCCGCCCTCCCTGCTACGGTGCAGGTGCGTCCCGCCACCACCACCACGGTGCGGCCCCGTCCCCGTGTCCACCCGAGCTGCTGTCCCTTTGCAGGGGGCATTGTGACGGTCAAGGACCTGAACAACTACCGCGCTGAGCTGATCGAGCACCCGGTGAACATCAGCCTCGGGGACACAGTCCTCTACGTGCCCAGCGCGCCGCTCAGCGGGCCCGTGCTGGCTCTCATCCTCAACATCCTCAAAGGTGAGGGGCCGCGACCCTGCCTCTCCCTCCCCACGCTCCACCGCTGCTCAGCTCGGCCGGCCTGGGTCCTGCGTCCTCCCCTGAGCTGTGCCCCTGCCCCATGGCTCGCCGTGTCCCGCAGGGGGCAATGCAGAGTGACCAGGGCACGGTGGGCACTGCCCCGGGGCTGGAGGAGGAAGAAGAGCTGTCGGGAGGGAGAGGAGTGTGGGAGTTCCGGGCCAGGGGGCCTGGTCCAGAGGGCGTCCCCGGTAAACCTATGATCTGTGACATCTCAGACCACCTGGCCCTGTGGCTGAGGCATGCGCCCCAGGCCCGGGGAGCCCTTGCCTTATTTCATCCATAAACGGCCTTCTGAAGCGGCCACTGCTGTTGGTTATCAAACATTCCCCCTCTCGAGGTGGGCAAAGGGGCTGGGGGAGGTGTCAACCCTCTGAGCCCCTCCGAGCCCCGGGAGCCTGCCAACGTGCACCTGGCTCTGACCAACCAGGGTACAACTTCTCCCGGGAGAGCGTGGAGACGCCCGAGCAGAAGGGCCTCACCTACCACCGAATCGTGGAGGCTTTCCGGTTCGCCTACGCCAAGAGGACCCTGCTGGGGGACCCCAAGTTTGTCAATATGACTAAGGTAAGGGGAGAGCTAGGCCCCAGAGGGCGCGGGGCCTGCTGTAGAGGCAGCAGGTGGGCTCCTGGGGCCACTGCAGCCTTGTGTCTGCTTTATGAATCTATTCCTGCCACCGACTGTGGTTGCGGGCCTGCTGTGTGCTGGGGTGGACTGGCCACCCCGAGTCTTGGTCTCTGGCCCATGGAGCTCACAGTGTGGGGAGGGACAGGGGAGACAGACTTGACAGTGGGCAATTAGTGCCCTCCCATTCTGGTCACACTCCTGCCACAGGGCCTTTGCATATGCTGTGTCCGTGGCCTGGAAGGTTCTGGAGTGGCCAACACTGAGATCAAGAATGCACGGAGGCGTTGCAGCCCTCAGGGATGATGACAAGGAGGGGTGAGGGGGAGAGGCCAGGTGGCAGAGGGCTTGGCCGCCTGCTCTCCGGTCACTTCAAGGAACTAACGCTTCCCAGATCCCCACTGGTGCCCCACTCACCCACCAGGTGCACTAGCTCCATGCTGGGCCTCCACGGGGACCCCTGTCTTGTCCCCTTCCATCGAGGGACATTACATCCCTTCTTTCCCACTGGGATCCCCGGCATGGAGGTGGACCTGTAGACCCCTCACGCCGCCCCATGGTCTCAGGGGAGGGCCCTGAGCTGCCCAGCAGGTGAATTCTCTTTCCTGGCGAGAATCTGCACCCCATGCCACGGCCAGTGACCTGGCGTCTTGTCTCTCGGAGGGGACGGAGCCACCGCAGTGCACCCCCCTGGCACCTCTTGGCTCCGGCCAGCCCGTCCGTCCACCCATGCGCTGGCTCAGGGCACCACGGCCGCCATGCTCTCTCTGCCTCTGACCGGTTTCCCTCTGTAGCGCATCATTCCCGCAACAGAGGCAGCTGCTGTTGCTCCAGAACCTTCCACCTCTGCTCCCCTAGGGCAAACATGGCCGGGCTCCGTGCTCTCTCCCTTCAGGCTCCCCTCTTCCTCACGCCACCCCCACACCACCAGATACCCAGGTCCAGCCTCAGTTTCCCCTTCAGGCCCCTTTCAGCAGCATCTCACACAGCCGACCCTACTCTCCCTCTTTCCTCAACTTTGCATTTTGCAAATGTGCACACCTACAAAAATGCTTTAAAAAACCCCCAAAATGTCAGCGCCCACCCTGTTCCCTTCCACGGGAGCCCCCAGTGTGGAGACCCTGGCGGATTTCCTGACTCTGTCTGCCCTCTGCCCCCCGGCCCCCGCCCCCCGGTCGATATCCGTGTCTTTTCTGAGTGATTGGACAGTAAGTTGCTGATGTCACACTTGGGGGTGTGACTCCTACAAGGGAGGACCCGGCACCCCAAAGCAGCCAGAAACCCCGTGTCAGGGCGATGTCACCTGTCACACACTCGTGTGGGATCTCCCCCAGGCCCCGCGTCCTCTGGGTCCAGGATCGTCAGTCACACTTGCAGTTGGCTGTGCGGGCTCTGTCGTCCCCTAGCCTGCGGTGGACCCCTTGGCTGTGTCGCTGACTTTCACAGCCCAGGGCGGCTGCCCTGGAGAATCTCCCACATCCTGGATTTGTCTGTCTGTCTGCTTGGGAGCAGATTCAGGCGGAAACGGCTTTCCCTTGGGTTGGTCGGTTCATCCGTGGGATGTCACTGAACCCGTCTTGCGGCACATCCTTTGGCCTCCAGGGGCCCTTCCTTGCTGTCTCCTTCTTCATCTCCTCCTCTGCTCTGTCTGTCCTCACTGCTGTCACCTTGGGGACCTTGGCCAGGCTTGTGGCTTTCAGCAGCCTCCCGCTGCCGTCACCTCCCCATTTACCTCCATCCTTATGCCCCTCATGGCCACCAGAGGGCCCCTGTGAAACACTCCCCTGGCGTGCTCACTCCTGCCCCACGCCTGTGTGTCACAGAGCAAGAGTCCTTGTGGGACTGCTGGATGGGCCCAGCCTGCATCCTCAGCCTCTTCTGCCCCTCAGCCCAGTCACTGTCTGCCTGTCACTCACAGGCCTGCTCCGCCTGCCCGAGGGTTTGGCATGGACCATTTAGACCTCATTTAGTATGTCACCTCCTCCAAGAAGCCCTCCCTGACCACTCTGTCCCCACCCATCTTTCTCAATCCTCCTTATCTGGCTTGCTGTTTCAGCACGTCCCCTGCCTGTGTTTGTTTTTCCCACCGTGAGGGCAGGAGCGTGCCTGTCTAGCCCCTGCTGACCTTCTAGTGCTGGGCACGTGATGCAAACTCCACAGATGTTTGCACGAACAAATGAATGAATGAACATGACAAGAGTCTAGATGCTTGAGGGTCCGACAGACAGACATTCAGAGTTGCTGGAATGCCGCAGAGACAGGGGCTGCAGAGAGCGGGTCAGGCTGCACACGTGAAGAGCTGGGCCTGACCCCGGGCCCTGGGAGCCACGGGAGATTTAGGGGCAGGAGGGTTGTGGTCAGAGCCACAGTCTGGGGGGCTTTCTGAGACCTGTTCGCACAACCCTGTGCCCCCTCCCCACCTCCCTCCACCTCCTCAGGCCGGCTCTGGGGTCTCGGCAGGTGGTTCTCAACATGACCTCTGAGTTCTTTGCGGCCCAGCTCCGGGCCCGGATCTCCGATGACACCACTCACCCGACCTCCTACTACGAGCCCGAGTTCTACACGCCCAACGATGGGGGCACCGCCCACCTGTCTGTCGTTGCGGAGGACGGCAGTGCTGTGTCTGCCACCAGCACCATCAACCTCTAGTAGGGGACGCCGGTCACCTGGGTGGGACAGGGCCGGGCCAGGTGGGCCAGGGCTGCCTGCGTGTCCCGTTAGGGGCTCCGACACCTCCTCCCATGGCAGGATACTGAGGCCCCACCTTGGGAGCTTGCCCTGGGCCTCCTGGGGAGTGAGTCTGAGCTTCGGGAGGGCCGGCAGGCCCCACAGGGCAGGGCTGGCCGGGCTGGGCACTGCGTCTGACCTGGCTGGGCTGCAGCTTTGGCTCCAAGGTGCGCTCGCCGGTCAGTGGGATCCTGTTCAACGACGAGATGGACGACTTCAGCTCTCCCAACATCACCAACGAGTTTGGGGTCCCTCCCTCGCCCGCCAATTTCATCCAGCCAGGTGTGGTATAGGGGTCAAGGGGCAGGGGCTTTGGGTGGGGAGGGGGCTGGTGGCCTGGGCAGGCAGCTGACTGGCACCTGTGTCCCCTCCTGCCGGCCTCAGGGAAGCAGCCACTCTCGTCCATGTGCCCGACCATCATAGTGGGCCCGGATGGCCATGTCCAGATGGTGGTGGGAGCCTCCGGGGGCACGCAAATCACCACAGCCACCGCACTGGTATGTGCCAGCCCCTGTCCTCCCCGCCCGCCCCGCCTCTGCCGCCCCGGGCCCTGCTGACCGCACACCCGGCCCCGCCAGGCCATCATCCACAGCCTGTGGTTCGGCTACGACGTGAAGCGGGCCGTGGAGGAGCCCCGGCTGCACAACCAGCTTTTGCCGAACGTCACGACGGTGGAGAAAGACATCGACCAGGTGGGCTGCGGGTTGGGGTAGCTGCGTCACCGTGTGGGGCCACAGGGCACCCTGGGCTGGAGCCCGGGATCTCCTGAGCCGTCACGGAGTGGACATTGGTGGGCGTCCTGCCCAGGCGGATGATCCTCGAGCCCGTCACCTGGGCCCCCAGGGCCATGAGGGCCGGGCCAGCTGCTGCAGCGAGACCCAATAAGCCAAGGTGCCCCCAGCTTGCTCGTCCTGGTCACTGGCCAGAAATGGCGCCCTCCAGGCTGCGGGGCCCGTGACCGCACAGACGTCTGGGCCCTGCTGAGGCCCCTCCCGCCCTCCCACCCCCAGGCAGTGGTTGCGGCCCTGGAGACCCGGCACCACCAAACCCAGGTCACCTCCACCTTCATCGCCGTGGTGCAGGCCATCGTCCGCACGGCCAGCGGCTGGGCAGCTGCCTCGGACCCCAGGAAAGGCGGGGAGCCTGCCGGCTACTGAGCGCTCAGGGTGGACGAGGCTGACCGGCAACCGGGGACCAGATGCTCGCCGGGCCGGGGGGACGCTCTGTGGGACGTGCTGCCCTGGGAGTGGCGGAGCAGAGCAATAAATGGGGGCCACCGCGCTGGGCTCTGGCAGCCTTCGTGGCCGGGGTCCCCGCCCTCTGGGCCTCAGTGTCCCGTGTGTGAATGGAGCCGTCCTGCTGGGGGGACAGAGGTGGGATCCGGAGGCGTTCGCGCCGCGGGCGCTGGAGCCGGGCCCAGCGTTTTCAGGAGGGGGAGAGCTTGGCGGGTGGCAGGGGCCCAGGGGCAGCCCCTGGCGCTGCTACCCCGTGCCGGCCACCAGGGGGCGCTGCAGCCCGCGGTCACTCGGGCGGCGAGCGGGTGGGCGGCAGATGCCGGGAACCAGGCGCCGCCTCCTCGGCCCCTGGGGTGTCCGGCTCACCCTGCCCGCACTGGGGACTGGCAGGAGGGCCAGAGCGAGGCCCCGGGGGGCTTTCCAAGCACAAGCCGGGAGTGAAACCTGAGCTTGGGACCAGCTCCCCCCGGAGGCCTGGTTCTCAGGGAGCAGTGAGCGAGGAGGTCCCCAGGTCCCCAGGGGCGGGTCTGGAGTCTGGAAGGGACCTGCTGGACACGCATCCTTCACCACGGCCCGCCCCTGGACCTGCCTCGGGGCCTGCTAACTCGCCCTCCACACGGGGTGGCAACACCTGGGTGAGGGCCGGTGGAGGTGGGACGGGGACACAGCCAGATGTCACCCACCAGTGCGCACAGGGCCCCGAGGGCAGGCGCCAGGGCCGGGGAGGGGCTAGTTGAGGCCAGGTCTGGACTGTCCTTCATGAGGCCAGAAAACCTGGTGCTTCCAAAACGCCCACGGGGCTTCATGCCTGCAGGGTGCACCCCGGTCTGAGCCTGAGCCCTAGGGGGCTGTCTCGGGTCCCCAGGGACAAGATGGAGGCCAAGCAGTGTGCAAGTCACCTCCCCCTTATGTTGGCCTGAGAGGAAAGGCTGTGGCCCCATTTGCAGGGGAGAAGACTGAGGCCAGAGGGGCAGGCCTTGCTCCAGGTTGCGCAGCAGCGAGGGAAGTGGGGGCTGGATGTGGGGATCCCGGGGTCCGAAACGCTGGTGGGGTTCACCCCAGGTCCTCAGGCCTCATGGAGCCCAGGACTACCTCGGGGGCTTGAGTGGTCTTTTCTTCCCATTGTCCTCTATCACCTATTGGATAAGGACACTCAAGGCCCTTCCCCACTGAGCCTCCCTGGCTGTGCCTCGGACCAGGCCCAGTGTGACACCCAGTCCCTTCCCGGAGCCTCTGCACTCTGACCTCTCCCTGGCCAGGATGGCTGGGGAGAGGAGGGGGCCGTCCCCAGCCCCGTTCCCCTGCTGCCCTGGTCTCTGGCCTCCGAGGACTGCAGGGGGTGGGTGGGCTGGCCAGGGCTCAGGAATGCACTGTGGTTCCTGGTTGAGCAATGTCACTGTGGCGTGGGGGTTGGGTGGGGGCGGGAGGAGGCGCCCACAGTCCCTCGCTGTGAGGCAGCAGTGGGAACAGCTTACGGGAAGCCCTGCCCCTAATGGCCACTCCAGCCCGGGATGACCAGGGACTCTGGCTGGACATGGGGGCCTGGCAGGCTGCGTGGCCTGTGAGTGTGAGAACACAGTCCCTCTCTGGGCCTCGGTTTCTCTGCTGCACCGGGAGGTGGGCAGACACCTGGGGCAGGTGACACTCACCAGGGAAGGCGGGGAGGACATGTGGGGGCCGTGTAGGGCTAGAGGAGTCCTGCCCTCAGTCCCTATCCCCCGTCCCCCTGCTGAGCCTGGTCCTGGGAACTCCTCCAGGGTCCTTACACCCCCAGCTCCGAGGCTGGGGAGGACAGGGCCCAGGCTGCTGTCCCCAGGGGCGGAGGCACTGCCAGCCTGGGAACAGCAGGATGGACACCAGCAAGCAAGCTCGCAGCCAGGAGGGGCAGAGCAGCAGTGGGGCAGGGGCCCAGGCAGGGCAGCCCCTCTCCCTGGAGGCTCTTGGCTCATCTCCAGGACGGCAGGTCCCAGGGATAGACGGTGCAGCGGGCGCTGGGTGCCCAGGGCTGGACGCGCGGCCTGTCTGCATTCCCCACGTGGCGTCTTGTAGTCATGGGAGTTTGGTGCTCCGGAGTCTGCCTGTCTGAAGCCGAGGCCCCCCTCCTGGTCACCCCGAGCCCCTCCCAGGCCAGGCTGCAGCTGAGCAGGGACATGAACCTGGGTCCTGAGTGACACCACCTTGGGTCCCCACTCCCTCTGTCTCTTCAGCCCCACCTGGCTGCGGAGGCCGAGCTGCTGCCAGGGCAGCCTTGCCTGACCCAGGGGAGGGAGTCGGGGCGCCCGAGCCCTGCTTTCCCAGCCTTGCCAGGAACCGGCGAGTGGCCTGGGGGTTCCTGGCAGCCCTGCACCCTGCTTTCCCGGGTGCGGCAGGCACCAAGTCCTCAGGCGGGTTGACACGGGGTAACAGTGGGCGCCGGCAGGAGGGGCCGTGGGACCGGCTAGCAGTGAGGGAGTTAACTGCAGCAGCTGGCTCCTTTCGGCAAGAAAAACTTCCCCTGGATGCTGTGCTGCTGGCCTCCCGCCAAGGACCAGGCAGGAGCTGAAAACTGGAAGTTGAGGCGTGAGCGACTCTGCCTCGGGAGTGAACACTGGGGAGCGCAGCAGCCTCCAGCCGCCTGCTGTCTGTCCGCTGTCTGTCCGCTGCCGCTGTTCAGACCTGTCTGTCTGTCCACCCACCTGGGAGCCCGTCTCTGTCTGACCATCCTTCACTTACTGTCCTCTCTGTCCTGCTGCTTGTCTGTCTCTGGCTCCACTTGTCATCTGTCCAGTCGTCTGTGGGTCCACCTGTGCATCTTCTCGTCCATCCATCTGTCCATCCGTCCGGCCGTCTGTCTGCCCACCGGCCTCCCCTCTGCCCCTGGCCGCGGAGCCATGGCCTGGGGCCACAGGACCACGGTCAGCCTGGTCTTGCTGGGGCTGACACTGGCGCTGGCTGTCATCGTGTCGGCTGTGCTCCTCTCTCACCGCCAGGCCCGCTGTGGCCCCCCGGCCTTTGCCCACGCTGCTGTGGCCGCTGACTCCAAGGTCTGCTCGGACATTGGACGGTGAGTTAGAGGCGGGAGGGTGGCCCTTGGCAGGAGACTTTGTAACTAGTGGTGAGGGAGCGGAGGGAGCGCACGTGTGTGTGTGTGTGTGTGTGTGTGTGTGTGTGTGTGTTTGCACGTACGCTGGCCCGTGAGGCAGGGGCTGTGTGAGTTTGGGCTCTGGCACTGGCCAGACGTGGGTGCAAGGAGGCAGCCCCAGGGCCCTTGCCCAGAACAGGTGGGGGGGGGTGCCCACGGGGTGGACGGGGCAATGGCAGGGAGGGTAGGTGGTGCATGAGTCTGTTCCTGGCTCCAGGGCTCAGGGGGTCCCATTTGCACACACACACGGGAGTCGGTCTGGCCAGCCTGCCCCATGACCGGTGCTGGCCCTTCAGCAAGGCTGTGTCGGTTCTTCAAGGCTGGGGTCCTCTCAAAGGGGTGTGGGCAAGGGGGCTCAGGGGCCCCCTATGTGGGTACCAGCCTCCTGGGGCACACACAGTGCTGCCAGGGCCAGTCCCCACAACCCCGCAACCCCGGGACCACACCTCGGGTCTCTTAGACCGGGGAAACCCGGTGCCCTCCCTCCTGTCCTCCGTCCCTGTGTCAGGGCCTGGGCGAGAGACCGTTGTGAGGGTGTGGCGGAGCGGGGCCACAGTTGGCGTTTCCTGACCCTCGTCCAGGAAGCCCAGCCCCAGGGAGGCTTCCGCTGCTGCAGGCGGGAAACGTGGCAGGACCCCCGCCCCCTGCCTCCCACTGGGCCCGCAGAAATCCAGCATCCCTTCCCTGCCAGTTAAGGGGTCTGCTTCCCAAAGGTGTGTCCTGCAGGCTGCTGTGAGGAGCCAGGTGCTCTGTAACCTGGGGGCGCAGCCCTAGAGCGACAGGGTGGGGCTGGGCCTGGCCCAAGGCACCGGTGGGCAAAGTGTGTGCCGAGCCCCTTCCCGGCCTCCCTGCTCCAGCAGGCTTTCTCTTTCTGTTTGTTTGTCCATTCATTCACCTTTTCACTCTTTCTTCCATCCGTCCATCCATCCATTGTCCATCTGTCCCTGCCCCAATTGCTTGTACCACCCCTTTCCCCTCCTGACCTGGGCTTTCCTCAGGGCTTTCTGTCCCCTCCCTCAGGGCAGAGAACGGCAGCTCAGGGACACGTGGGGGCTGGCTGCTGCTTGGTCTCCCCAGGGGCTCCCAGCGGGTGAGGCCACCTGCCACCCTTGGTGGTGGCCCTGCCTGCCCAGGAGGACATGCAGAGATGTGGCGCCCACTCAGACCTGCAGTTACAGAGACACAAATGGGGCTGGAGGATCCCCAGTGGGGATGTGGCCCGGGGAGTGGGGGCTGGGCCCACTGTGTCTCCCCGAGTCTGTGCGGGGTCCCCATGGCAGGCCCTGCCATGTGCGTGAATCTCACGGGTTGGGTTCTCTGAGCTGCTCCCTCGTGGACCCTCCCTCAGTGAGGCAGGAGGATGTGGTTTGTCCCCAGTGTTTGGGGACACACAACTCCCTCCGCTTCCTGTTTTAAGAAGGCAGGAGTGGGAGGGAGCCTGGGGCCGCCCCAGCTGCTGCTGTGGAGCAGGGATCTTTCAACCCTGGGACCATGCCGGGGCTGGCAGGGGCTTCAGGAAGGTGCCTGGTGCTGTGTCCTCCTGGCCAAGATCCCTCCCTGCGGGGACCCCTGGCCACGAGGATGCAAGGTCTGCCGGGGCCACCTGCAGCCCAGGTTCCTTCCTCCCACCTGTCTCCCTCTCTCCCCACCGAATCCCAACCCCCCCGCCCCCAGCAGTCCCTCCCAGAGGTCCCCACTCTGTGAGCTCCTGGTTCTCTCTAGGGATCGGGCCTTCTGCTGCAGTCAGCCGCTGCGTGCAGGGTCCTAGGGTTTATGTGCTTGGGGACCCAGCCGCGTGCCTGGGAAACACACAACAGGAATGTGGCGATGGTGAGGTCTGTCATTTTCCCGTGTAATGTCCCTATTTTGATCCTTGTCTGAACACATAAATGTGTGTTTGCAAAAAGGGGGGATTTTCTAAACCTGTCATTTCTTCCCCATTCATCAGCTGGTGACCTGTAAGAGCCCCCCTCCCAACCCTGACATTCTTGAGTATTACTAGTGACTCGTGGATTATTCTTATTCTTATTATTTTTAATTTTAGGGACAGGGTCTCGCTCTGTCACCAAGGCTGGTGCCCAGGCTGAGGTGTAGTGGCACAATCGTAGCTCACTGAAGTCTCAAACTCCTGGGCTCAAGTGATCCTCCTGCCTTAGCCTCCCGAGTAGCTGGGACTATGGGCTCACACCACCATGCCTGACTGATTCCTAAATTTTTTTGTAGAGACAGGGGTCTTGCTATGTTGCCCAGGCTGGTCTCAAACTCCTGACCTCAAGTGATCCCCCTGCCTCAGCCTCCCAAAGTGCTGCTCCCAGCTTGTTATTTTAACTCAATGTTATAATCCATCACCATTATTCTTTTTGATGTTCAAATTGTCACAAATGTGAGCAGTGGGAGCCGCTTTAAGCCAGCAACTATGTTCTTCTACATGTCTTGACTGGTGTTGGAGAACTTTCTTGCCTGTTAGCCCGGGATGTTCAGTATCAACCTGAACACTCCCTCACCCAGATCAGAAATGGGGACTTGGTGGAGAAGGTATTTTAGGAACTAAGAGCTGGATGCTGGGAGTGCTTGTTCCGACCGGGACGCCCTCCTTGCAGGTTGCTTCTGTTCACAGAGCCAGAAAAAAACATATTTATAAAGTAAAACAAACAAACAAAAAACCCCAAAAGCTAACGTGAGTCCAGACTGACAGCTCCAGTTCAAATCCACCACGACAGGGATCGTCGCGATCTTCCCTCCCTGCATTTAGCCACCCAGTTGCCCTGGCGAAAGAGGTGTCCGAGAATATACACACATTGATTTTCTTGCTCCGTCCCAAAATACTCACGAAACGGTTGCAGGATTACTTCAGCCACAGCGCCACGACAGATAACAGATCTGCTAGGTAAAATTCAAGATGTCTTTGCAGGGTTCTTGGTGTTGCTGTTCTTAGCCTGTATACCAAGAAGATGTACAGTTAATTAAATTATTTTTCTCTATGGTTGTGCTATCAGTTCAACTTACGATTAGCTTAATTCTTTAGGGTTTTCTTTTTTCATCCTTTTTGTTTTAATTTCACTTTTGAATAAAATGTCAAAAGTATATAAAAAGGCACACTCAGAGGTCTTAGTCCCATTCATATTACCTTTCCCATTTCCTATTTGCTCTTCTAGAGGGAAACACTGATTTATTTTTCCTGTGTTTCTTTTTTTTTTTTTCCTTTTTAAGAAGAAAAAAGATGGCTCATGTCTGTAATCCCAGCACTTTAGGAGGCCAAGGCAGAAGGATTGCTTGAGGTCAGGAGTTCAAGACAAGCCTGAGCAAGAGCGAGACCACATCTCTAGGAAAAATAGAAAAATTAGCTGGGCATGGGGGCACACACCTGTAGTCCCAGCTACTCGGGAGGCTGATGTAGGAGGATCGCTTGAGCCCAGGAGTTTGAGGCTGCAGTGAGCTATGATTGTGCCACTGCACTCCAGCTTGGGTGACAAAGCAAGACCCTGTATTTCTTAAAAAAAAAAAAAAAAAGGTTAGAGTAGATTATTTTAGAGATTACAACATGCATCCTTCATTTATCAAAGTCTAACATCAGTTAGTACTTTTATCCTCTTCCTATATAAAACTTTGGAACTAACTAAATTTACCCCATAATGACTTCTATGCTATTGTTTCTGAGTATTTTAAATATGTGAATGTATGTATGCATATATGTGTCTGCGTGTATTCAATGTCCTTTAGACCTATTTATGTTGCTAGTGCAGAGCTACATGAAAGTAGAGAGAACTGTGTAATGAGGGCTTATGTATCCTTCATCCAACTCCAACAGCAATCTTACAGCCACGCTAATTTCACGTGTATTCGCTTCTACTCACCTGCCCCATATTATTCCAATGTAAATCCCAGATATATAATTTACCCATAAGTATTTCAGTATGTTTTATCTATTTTTAAACCCCAAAAGATAGGACCGTTTTCTATGTTACTATAATTTTATACCAATAACATTCATTTAGATTTACCCACACATTTACCGCTTCTGTTGCTCTTTATGTATAAAAATATCTTCATTCCACTTTCACTGTTGCAGGATATCGTTAGTGGGCGCAGGGTTCCAGGTTGGCAGGTGTTTTCTTTACTCACTTTGCAAACATCATTCGCTTGTCTCTGCTGAGAAGCCAGCCCTCAGTCCGCTTTGGCTCCTTTGAAGGCAATCTGTGTTTTTTCCTTTTGAAAAGTTTTATCTCTGGCTTTGAGCAGTTTTACATTGCTGTGTTTAGGTGGCTCTTCAGAAAATTCTCGGTTTTATCTCTTCCAGCCTTGCTTCTTCCCCATCTCTCTCTCCTGTCCTGGGTCTCGGGTTTCACGTGACTTACACCTTCTCACGGCGTCCCCTGTGTCTCTCAATGTGTCTCCTGCACGTTCCATCCTTTTTCCTGTCTGTACTTCAATTTGGATATTTTGTACCAAACTACCTCCCCGTTCACTAACCTTTTTCATTTTCCGTGTTTGTGTCTAATCTGCTGTTAATCGGCTATTAGAATTGGGCTCCTAATTCCATTTTTTTATAGTTGCCAGTTCTCTGATTAAATTCTTTATCTCACCTTTATATCCTTGAATACAGGTAAAGTCTGGGGTCTGAAACTTTCATGCTCCGGAGATCCTGTGGCTCTTTTTAAAGTTGTCTCTGCTTTCTCTTGGGCTTCATTCCTGCTGTCTCATTTCCTCGTTGGCTTGGTGGTTTTAATTTCACGCCGGAGGGCGTGTATAAAAGTTGTATAATATTTCAGGATGTGCACGTCAGGAAGGAAAAGAAAAAGAAAAAAAGGAAAAAAAAATTGTATAATAGTTTTTAGACATAATTTTGAGGCTAGGATTCTGAAATTCTGGGATCTCTTTCACCCAGTTTGAGTGGCAGATGATTTGAAGCTGGGTCCCAGTGCTCGTGAGGGCTGCTCTGTTTCTGGCCGTCACTCCTGGAGTGAGTACCGCACCCCCCCCCCCACCCCCCCCCCCCCCCGTCAAGTGTGGGGTGTTACAGCAGTCCCCTCCCCCAGCCACACAAGGATGTCAAAGGCACTGCTTTAGCCAGGCGGTGGCTCACACCTGCAGTCCCAGCTACTTGAGTGGCAGAGCAGGGAGGATCGCTGGAGCAGGAGTTGGAGACCAGCCTGGGCAACATAGCAAGATCCTATCTCTTTAAAAAAATTTTTCAAAGTGCACCGCTCTGCCTCTCAGCCCCTCTTCCGGGATTGACAGTTACCTTGAGGGAAAAGCCGCTCCAAATGCCAGCCCTGCCTCTCTCCAGCCCTGTAATTCACTACCTCCGATGCCTTTGAGCAAATATTTTCTATGTTCCTGGGTTTTTTAGTTCTCTGTGGGAAGTTTGGCCTGAATTATAGTCTCCCAATACCAGGAAGTCTGATTTACATTT
The DNA here is from genome assembly GCF_020740605.2 of Lemur catta. NCBI lineage: Eukaryota > Metazoa > Chordata > Mammalia > Primates > Lemuridae > Lemur > Lemur catta. The sequence goes on from NC_059148.1 coordinate 11,531,827, forward strand.
AATGGATTATTTTGCTAAAATGTAAGAGAAAAAGGCAGCCGCAGGGGCCCAGGTAGGAGAGGCTGCTGGCTTGGGCCAGGGTGGGGCGGTGGAGGTACAACCAGCCGGATTCGCCGGCGGGTGGGGATGTGGGGACAGAAGGAAGTGACCAGCCAGGGATGACTCCAAGGTTTATGTGTCAGGTGAAAGGGTGAATGGGCGTGTCATTTTCTAAAAGTGAGGACAAGGAGAGGGGCCGTAAGGGGGCAGGGGTAGGAGGACAGTCAAAAGTGCACTTTAGGTCGTGGGAAGTGGGAAGTGCTTCCCAGACACCCAGGGGAGGTCTGTGCACAGCTGGGCCTGCGTGTCTGGAGTGCAGGGGAGGCCACTGGCCTGGAGATAAAATTTGGGATCATGAGGACAGAGGCTGCATTGTATGCCACGAGCTTGGATGAGCTGACCCAGGACCCAGGACCCAGGACCCAGGACCGAGCCCTGACAGCAGGAGGCCAGGGAGACAGCGCCTGGCGCAGGGGGTCCTGGAAGCTGCCTGCAGAAGGAAGGGCTTCCAGGCTGGGTGGAGGGGGGGTGGCCGGCAGGCGGGCAGCCAGCGGGCTGGGGAAGCGAAGGCACGCTCCATTTAGTAAGGAGATGAGCCCTTTGTCTAGGGTGGGAATTGGCAGGGTTTTCCCCCTCAGTTTGTCGTTTGGCTTCGTTTATAGTGTCCTAATCTCATTAAAGGTTAGTTCTTCTGCCTGGCTGCAGCAGCCTTGTTTCCTTCATGCCTCTGGCTCCGTGCTCTCTGTGCCATTCCGAGGTTCCGTGTGCCCACGTGTGAGCCCAGAGCAGGGACACAGGTTCAGGGACTGGGCAGTGCTGGAGTCCCAGATGGGCTGGCTCGGTCAGGCTCCAGGTACCCAAGCTGAGGGGCCGCTGAGGCCAGAGGTCCCATGGGGTGTCATCTGCAAGGGAGCCAGGGCTACTCCCTCTTTGGGCCTTGGTGTCCTCTCTGTGCTGGCGAGCATTCCTGGATGTGCGGGAGGAGGCAGCCCTCGGTGAGCTGTGCAGGGCCGTGTCCCAGGGACAGGGGTCCTCAGGACACAGGCCAGTCTGACCCGCACCTCGGAGCTGAAGGACGTTTCCCTTGCTGCCCATGGACAGATGGGGAGGCCGAGGACAGAGAGCATTGTGCCCTGGTGGCTGGGCAGGACCCTGGGGTTGCCTCCCAAAGGGCAGCCCCGAAGGCGTTGGGCCAGCGTGTCTCCAGTGAGTGGTGTCCTAGGGTGGGCTCCGGGACCAGTGGGAGGGACCGAGGGGTGGCCTAGGCCTGGATCTGCCTGTGACAAATGAGTGGGTGCTGCTGGGAGCACCTAGGGAATAATGGCAGCAGAAGGACTTTGCAAACTGAAATGTGCCTTGAATATGGCAAAGGTCAGTGTAAATGGCATCACACTTTGCAATCTGTAGAGTGCTGTGGACCTGTGAGTGGCTGGATTTGAAGGGGTGGCCTGGTGTGTTCTCTGCCCCAACCTGGGTTTGGTGGCAGCAGATGGGCTGCCTGCCTGTCACCATTCCCCAGTGACTGCCAGGTGGGGAGGCTGGGGGAGGGGAGCCCCGCCGCTGACTCTGAGTCTCGTCCCCTAGAGCCATCCTCCAGCAGCAGGGCTCAGCTGTGGACGCTGCCATCGCGACTCTGGTCTGCACTGGCATCATCAACCCTCAGAGCATGGGCCTGGGCGGAGGGGTCATCTTCACCATCTACAATGCAACGACAGGTGGGCCCCCGCGTGACCCCCACGGGGACCATGAGCTTGTCCACACCACTGGGCAACCACTGCCCGAGCCCCTTCCCGGTGCTCCGGGGGGTCCCCACCTGCCCCCTTCACCTTGGTTGTGCAAAGCCCGGTATCAGGTTCTCTCCTGACTGTTAGCACAGGAGCCATCTCATGATGCAGAGAGGGAAACTGAGGCCTAGAGTAGGCGAGGGCTGTCTGAGGGGGCCATGACCTCTTGCTTGCCCTGCCCCGACCCCAGGGAAGGTGGACGTCATCAACGCCCGGGAGACGGTGCCGGCCGGATCCTCCCCGGGCCTGCTGAACCATTGCGCCACGGCCCAGCCACTGGGCACAGGTGAGGCTGAGGAGGGGACCCCACTCTCAGCCCACCAGGCCACGGGGCGGACCAGAGCACCCCCCTGAAGGGGCAGTGTGCCTCCTGGGCAGGCTGGGACACCCTGGCACTAGGGGCCGGGAGCCGTGGGCAGTCCCCACGCTCTGGGGCTGGGAAGGTCCTCCTGGGGGAGGGGCCCTCCAGGGGGGGATCCAGGGAGGGGCCAGGCTGGGCAATGCCCCGAGGGCTCAGTGGACATGGTCGCTGAGGGGGGGCGGGGCTCCGGGGCCAGTTTGTGCAGGGCCTGGGGGGCGCCAGGGAGGTTGAACAGGGAGGGACGAAGTCAATGCGGGCTCCAGAAAGTTCATTCTGGCTGCCATGGCAGGGGGGCCACGTGCGGGGTGACGGGGAACCCCTGGGCGGAACTGGCAGCCACAGGGCTGAGGGCGGGGTGTGTGGCGCAGGGGCCCGGTGGATCGGGGTGCCCGGGGAGCTGCGCGGCTATGCCGAGGCCCACCGCCGCCACGGCCGCCTGCCCTGGGCGCGGCTGCTGCAGCCCAGCATCGCGCTGCTCCGAGGGGGCCACCGCACGCCCCCCGTCCTCAGCCGGTTCCTGAACCACAGCCTCCTGCGGCCTCTCTTGCAAGCGTCCAGCCTGAGGTGAGCCCCACGCGGTGGCCCCGGGCTCCAGGCCACGTCCTGTCTGAGCCCAGCCTGCGCCCAGCTCCGCCTCGGTCTCTCCTCGTGCTGGGGGGTCGATCCTCAGGCGCGGGGGGCCCTAAGGCCAGGACGGCCAGTACTTTCCTGTTTCAGTTCCCAGACCTCCGGCTCCACATGGCAGAACCTAACTCCGGGGGGCTTAGGCCCCGGGAGTGGGGGGGACTCTATTGTCCAAGTGATAGGACTCCAGGGGCGTGGATTGCGGCTCTGCCACCCGCACTCGGGCCCTGGGCTCCCTGTCACTGTGGTGTGGCGCGAGGGTTTCTGCTGCCCCCTTGCCCACCTGCCAGCCCACTGACAGGTTCTCCCAGGGGTGTGGAGGGGACAGGCCCCAAGTGAACACCGGCCCCACTGGGGGACGTGCCCTCCCTGGGCCAGGGCTGTGAGCGGGGAGGGTGGTGCCAGCTCCACCCCCTCCTGGAGAACCTGTCCCCCTGCTGGGCACCCCAGCACCTCAGGACCCCAGGGCAGGGCTGTCCCCCCATAGGGTCCTGAGGACCGCACAAGATCCCCACCCTGGTCCCACCCTGAGGCTGTGCGCATGCCCCCCTAGGCAGCTCTTCTTCAACGGGACAGAACCCCTGAAGCCTCAGGACCCACTCGCGTGGCCTGCGCTGGCCGCCACCCTGGAAACGGTGGCCGCGGAGGGTGCGGAGGCCTTGTACACAGGCAGGCTGGGCCGCATGCTGGTGGAGGACGCTGCCAAGGAAGGTCAGCCTCGCCCAGGCCCTGCGCCCCGGCCCCGGGCAGGCCCCTCTCCGGCTTCTGCCTCTGGGGCCCCTGTGATCAAGGACCCCGAGAAGCAGGGGCCCTGAGAGTTCGGGCAGCAGAGGGGAGTCACCGCAGCCTAGCGGGCCTGGGCGTCCAGCTCCCGCTCCCACCCTCCCGTCCTCTCCCCAACCCGCCAGCCTCCGGCCTCTGTCCGCCCCCAACACCTGGCTCCAAGGGCCCAGCCCTGAGGCTACTGTGCACAGACCCACTGTCACCCCCCGGGTCCATGAGGCTAGGGGACGAGGGGAAACCTATCGTGTGACGAAGAGCCGGCGGCTAACCCTCTCTGCCTCAGTTTCCCCTTCTGTACATGGAGCCCTCCCTGTCTCACCCCAGGGAGCATTCTGACCCTGCAGGACCTGGCCGAGTTCCAGCCTGAAGTGGTGGACGCGCTGCAGGTGCCCCTGGGGGACTACACGCTGTACTCGCCGCCGCCGCCTGCAGGGGGCGCCATTCTGGGCTTCATCCTCAATGTGCTGAGAGGTAAGACCCGGGGGCCCCCACCCAGAACCCGCCCCTCTGGGAGCCCCACCTGCAAGCCCGTGGGTGGCCCCTGCCTTTTCCAGCCCAGCCTCATCCTCTAGGAGCTGGACTAAGGGAAGCATGACCTGGAAGGCAGGGCAGTGTGAACCCACCAGGGTGGCAGTTTCAGAGCTGGCCTCTGGTTCAGTCCATATTCGGGGCTTTGCTGAAGGTCTGACCTCATCCACCTGGAGTCCTGCTCCCAGCTAGTGACCCAGTCCCAGGGCACAGGAGCAGGTGGGCTCTGCAAGGGGTCAGGGGTGTGCACCCAGCATGACGCCCAGCCCAGCCTAGGGCAGCCTGCAGCGGGGTCCTGGCGGTGCCTGGGGCCTGGGGCTGCCCAAGGCTAGCTTAGTATTAGCGTCGTGTGGCTGCTGTAACAAACGACCACAAACCTGGTGACTTAAAATAACAAGAAAATTTATTCTTGCGGGGCGCAGTGGCTCACGCCTGTAATCCCAGCACTCTGGGAGGCTGAGGTGGGAGGATCCCTTGAGGCCAGGAGTTCAAGACCAGCCTGAGCAAGAGCGAGACCCTGTCTCTACAAAAAATAAGCAAAATTAGTCAGGCATGGTGGCATGTGCCTGTAACCCCAGCTACCCAGGAGGCTGAGGCAGGAGGATCACTTGAGCTGAGGAGTTGGAGGTTGCTGTGAGCTATGATGACACCACTGCACTCCAGCCCGGGCAACAGAGCGAGACCCTGTCTCAAAAAAAAAAGAAAGAAAGAAATTTATTCTATCACAGTTCGGGAGCCCAGAAGTCCAATGTCAAGGTGTTCACAGGGTCACATTCCCTCCAAGGGCTCTGCAGGAGAATCGGTTTTCTGCCTTGTCAACCTACGTAACAAACAAACGAGGCTGTCTAAAAGAAAAGGAGGTTTATTCAGGAACAGGCGTCCCAGTGGGAATGTACGTGTCATAGTAAACTGTGTGCATGTATATTCAGGGAGGTAAAGGAAAACGAATGCTTTTAAAGGAAAAAGAAGAAAGAATATTATCGCAAAATGAGTACGTAATCCTCCTCACTTTTTTTTTTCTTTTTTTGAGACAAAGTCTCGCTCTGTTGCCTGGGCTAGAGTGAGTGCTGTGGCGTCAGCCTAGCTCACAGCAACCTCAAACTCCTGGGCTTAAGCGATCCTCCTGCCTCAGCCTCCCGAGTAGCTGGGACTACAGGCATGCGCCACCATGCCCGGCTAATTTTTTCTGTATATACTTTTAGTTGTCTAGCTAATTTCTTTCTATTTGTAGGAGAGACGGAGTCTCGCTCTTACTCAGGCTGGTCTTGAACTCCTGAGCTCGAACGATCCTCCTGCCTCAGCCTCCCAGAGTGCTAGGGTTACAGGTGTGAGCCACTATGCCCAGCCTGAGACAATTATTCTTAACTACAAGCTGAATCACAGCCCGAGGGTGGACGGGCAGTGGCTGGACAGATGTCCCTGGAGATGCATGTTTTGTGTAAGGTCGCGTGGCTTTTGTGCAGTACTGTGGTTTCTGCAGTCTCTCGTGACAACTCTGCAGGAATACGAGTGTGAGAACCCTGCCTTTGAGCCTTCCCCAGCCCTATTTGTCAGGGTTTTTAAAAACAAAAGCGACTCCATTCTGATCCCGACCATTTTCACAGCCTCATCCAGCATGGGGCGGGGGGAGGGGGGGGCTGCCGGCGTTCCTTGGCTCGTGGCCGCATCACTGCAGTCTCTGCGTCTGGGTTCACAGGGCCTCCTCCTCTCCTCTGCATGTCCATCCTATAGGGACACAGGTGGTGGCATTTAGGGCCCCGCTGGATAATCTGCTCCTCTCAACTCCCTAACATACTTTGCCATTTGAAGTAATATTTGCTCTTGTGCCGTATAAAGTCATATTCTCAGGCTCTGGGCATTAGGCATTAGGATGTGGATGAATCTTATTGGGGGGCCAATATCCAGCCCCCCACACGGTGAGCCCCACCTGCGCCCTGCCTCCTCCCCAGGGTTCAACTTCTCGGCAGAGTCGGTGGCCAGCCCCGAGGGGAGCGTGAACATGTACCACCACCTCGTGGAGACGCTCAAGTTCGCCGAGGGGCAGAGGTGGCGGCTATGGGACCCTCGCAGCCACCGGGAAGTCCAGGTGAGGTTGCCTGGGGCTGGTGGGCACCCTCTTCCCTGCTCCAGGGCTTGGCAGGAAAGGAGGGTCAGGCCTGGCAGGGGGGAGGTTGGAGAGATTTGCACGTGGCTCTCGGCCAGGTCAGACAGGCAGTGGCCCAGGGCAGGGCTGGAAGGGACCCTGGGGTGGCAGGTATGGGGCAGGTACAGCAGTGGCACCATTTCTCAAAGGGCCTGGTGACAGGCAGGGTCTGTGTCTAGGCTGGCTTGAGGGAGGCCCCTCTGGCCACTAGGTAGAAGGCAGACTGGAGAGGACCCCCCAATGATCCCCCAGGCCCCTCACTGCCCACGCCCCCTGCCCGCCCATCCCAGAATGCCTCCCGAGACCTGCTGGGGGAGGCTTTTGCCCAGCACATCCGCCAGCAGATCGATGGCCGTGGGGACCACCAGCCCAGCCACTACCACCTGGCCGGGCCCTGGGGCCACAGGATGGGCACGGCGCACGTGTCTGTGCTGGCGGAGGACGGCAGCGCCGTGGCAGCCACCAGCACCATCAACACACCGTGCGTGGGGGCCTGGGGCAGGCAGGCAGCCCCTCAGCTCCACTCCCTGCACCGCCAGGCACCACCAGCATGGCCGACCACCCCCGGCCCCCTTGCTCACCCCACAGGGTGGCACCTTGCTTTTGCCCTCTCCCCTCTTCCCCTCCTGTACCCCTGACATCTCTGGCTGAAAAGGCTACTGCCGGGGTGGCCCCGAGCCAGGACTAACCTGGGCATCCTAGTGGGGGGCGCAGGTGGATCTTTGGGGACCCCTCCCGGGTGGTGCCAGGGAGAGAACAGCAGCTCCAGCATACTGAAGGGCATGTGTGAGGTGAGGGGGTCCTGCAAGGGTGGCCCCAGCCCCGGCTCTGTCCCCCCGGCTGCAGCTTTGGAGCGATGGTGTACTCACCGCAGACCGGCATCCTCCTCAACAACGAGCTTCTCGACCTATGCTGGAGACGCCGCCCGGGCTCCAGCGTCGCCCCCCAACCCGGTGAGAGCGGGGGCTCCCACCCAGGTTCCACAGGGGCCCTGCTGGGGAGCGGAGGGAAGGTGGCCAGGCCGGGCACTGTGTGCCAACCCTCGGATGGGCCACTGTGTGCTCAGTGGTGAAAGGAGACAGGGTGGGTGGTGCCCCTGGAGGGTGTTGGCCCAGAAGTAAGGCTGCAGGTGGCACCTGTCTGGCCCCCAGTTCCAGGTGAACGGCCCCCATCGTCCATGGTTCCCTCCATCTTGATCAACGAAGCCCAGGGGTCGAAGCTGGTGATCGGCGGGGCTGGCGGGGAGCTCATCATCTCTGCTGTGGCCCAGGTGAGCCTGGGGCTTCCTGCTAGAGTCCCCGCTCTGGGCAACTCTCCTTGGGGTGGGGGCGTGAGGGCTGGTGTAGGGTAGTTGGTGCCCCCACATTGCCTGGACCCCCGCTCTCTCCCCCAGGCCATCATGAACAAGCTGTGGCTTGGCTTTGACCTGAGAGCAGCCATTGCGGCCCCCATCCTGCACGTCGACAGCAAGGGCCATGTGTCCTATGAGCCCAGCTTCAGCCAGGTGAGGCTGAAGTCCAAGCCCTCACTAGGTGGTGGTGACCCCACCAAGTCCGTGCTGCTGAAAGGCCCCTGGGAGGAGCTCAGCTACGGAGTGTCTTAGGCCAGGCTCACTTCAGCTTTGGGGGCCACAGGAGTTGAAGTCCTCAATGGGGGAGGCAGTCAGTGGCTTCCAGGGCAGTTCTGTGGCCTCGAAGGCAGAGAACAGGGTGTTGTCTACACCTCTCCTGGGCTGAGGACCTCAGCACCTTGGTCTCTGGTCTGTCTACACCATTTTTTTGGAAGCTAGTTTTCCTGGCTGTGGCCTCTCAGACTCTCCCTCATGGTGATTTGTTTCCTTGTGTGATTTTGCAACTTCCATTTGCGAGTTTACTCATAACAGAGGCTGTTTTTCCTATGGGAGTCTGCAGAGTGATTTTGTTCTGGGGCATTGGGGTATGTGTTGGTGTTGGTTCTTACAAATATTTTTTGGTTTCTCCACAAAAGGCCACAGCCCAGGAGCTGAGTTCTCTCGGCTGACTCCCTTCCCTCTGGCGGACAAGCTTCCTCAGGGCTTCTCTGGCCTGGCGGGTGCCTTTGTTAGAATCTATTTAAAAGACTGACGGCTTTTGAAGGCTCCAGACTTTACACCCAAGATCAGTTCAGCTAGCTGGGGTTCAAGGTCCTTGAAGCGCCTTTCCTGTTATGAGCGTGTCTCAGTCTCAAGGCCGCCTTCCACGGCCCTCGCAACTCTGCAGACCATAGACTGGGGGCCTTTCGTCCAAAGGCGGCTAGTCCCTGAGAACCTTAGTCTTCAGACCTTAGCCTGGTAGACAAACTCTTGGAGTCTGAGGCCCTGTCTCCCTTTTCAGGGTCCTCCCAGTGGCAGGATGTCCCTCTCAGCGTCCTCGGGTTCCAGGGACCTTGTCTCTGGAGGCTCTCAGGATCCAGGCACATCCTCTTACCCCTTCCTCCTCATTCCTCGTCTGAGGCCTTATTTGGCAAACATCAATTCTCAGGACCTGGTGCTCTGAGGACCTCACTTGGACTCTGAGAATTTGGGAGATGACAGTCTGGGGGCTGAATCCCACGAACCCAATGTCGGCAGCTCCCCTGGGGAGTTGGAGTGTCAGCTGTGCAGGTCTAGGGCTTTCCAGGGAGAAAACCCTAAACTCTGGGTTGGAGACCTTGAGTCTCCAGGGACCTTTGCAGCCCAGGGACTGGGGCAGGGAGGGTCTTTGATCCGCAGGGTCTTGGAGTTGGGCCACTAGACTCCAAAGAATGCAGTCTCTGAGGACTGAAAGGCCAGTTCTGGCCTCAGCAGTGAGGATCTCGGCCTTTAAGTGTAAGACGTGCAACGCGTACATCAGGCACAGAGAGACTTATAGCCAAGGGGCAGGGCTCCGAAGACCTCGCCCTGCAGCAGCTCAGGTCGTGCGGCATCACCTGATGACCGGGGACTGCAGTTGGTACCTAGGGGTCTCTGGAATCTCAGGCCCGGAGGGGCAAGGTTCTGAGCCCATTAGTCCAAAATGGTATGGAGAAACATGGGTCCATGTGGCGGGGTTCTTGCCCCTATGGAGCGGTAGTGTGGGGACTATAACCCCGGGGCCAGGTACTTAGCATCTTAGAAACCAACACCGCGGGGCCAAGGGCCTGCTTTGGTCTCTAATCTCCTCAAAGTCCCCAGATTCGGGGTCTGGGGCCTGAGCCTGTGGGCCTCGTGACCTGCGCAGCTCCTGCTCTGGGGCGACCGGTGCCTCCAGCCGGGGGTTGAACTTCCTCGCATTTGTGGGTGTTCGGAGTGAATGGGACCTGCAGCTTCCGGTCCTTCTCGAGCCAAATCCTCCAATTTGGCCCTAAACTTGCGAGGTGTCGGGTCCTGAGGGGTTTGGTCGCTGTGTTCCTGGGTGTCCGAGGTCCTGCGTCTTCTCCTCTGTGTGTGGAGATCGTGGGTCTTGTGTGGTCCGGCAGAGCTCCCGTCCTTGGGCCTGGATACCTGGCACCGGCTCTTGGTGCTTAATGTCCTGGAGTCCCGGGCGGGGAGACCCCGGCAGGGAGAGGGACCTTGAGTTGGGCAGTTGCTGATGTAGGGGAGACTCAGGGCTCTGAAGGCCTAAGCGTCAGCCTTCTGGAAGGCTTTGCTTTCAAGGGCCCCAAAGTTGGTCCTCCCTGCTCGTTCCTGGGCCCAGTCCCGCCTTCTGGTGGGTTTTCCCGTTTCCTGCCCAGGCCCCTCGCCTCCGTGAACCTGCCTGTCTCTTCTCCAGGAGGTGCAGAGGGGGCTCGGAGAACGCGGCCAGAGCCAGGCCCCGAGGTCCCACTTCCTGAACGTGGTGCAGGCCGCGGCCCGGGAGGGCACCTGTGTCTACGCCGTGTCGGACGCGAGGAAGCGTGGGGAGGCCGCGGGCTACTGAAAGGCTGCTCCGCCCAGAGCTGGGACCTGGCACCGGTCAGCCCTGCGCCCAGGCGGGATGTGGCCAGGGGAACAAGAACTACGGGAGTATCCGCACCCCTGGCTGGGGTCCAGCTGGGACTGGAAGAGGCGGGGACCGGCCTCGAAGACGGAGGACGATGGGGGCTGAGCCTCCCACCTGACGCCCTCCCCGGGCCCCTTGTGGCCCTGCCCTCCCACCCCCATCCCTCCGCAGGCCTCTGGCCAGGCCACTCGCCCACCCTCCCGACGTGTAGATCCCCCAGTCCAAGATTAAAGGGCAAGCCACACCATGGCCTGATTCAGCAGTTCTGAGTGGGGTGTGGGGACCCCCAGATAGGGCTCAGTGGGGCGCAGCGCCAAGCTCCACAACGTACCGCCATGGAGGCAGGGAAACCGAGGCCCGCAGACGGGCCAGGCCTCGCCCTCGCCACCTGTGGGCAGAGATAAGCACCCCCCCACCCTCTGTTCTGGCCACGGCACTGCCAAGGCTCAACTGCGTGGCCAGCCCGGGGCCTGCGTGTTGGTGGGAAGGCAGGGGTGTGGCCTGGGACATCTGTCCCCACCTCCTGGGGGGCCTTGGCCAAGGGCCATCTCTGGACCTTGTCATCTGTGCCAGGAAAAGGTTGGACAAAGCGAGACCGAAGAACACTTTCTCCAGCCCCGACACGTCCTATTCCAGAGATCAGGGTGTCTCAGCCCGGGCGCTGTCAACGTCTGGATGAAATGATCCTTTGTGGTGGGGGCTGTCCACATACGTAGGATGCTGAGCAGCCTCCCAGCCTCTGCCTGCTCGATGCCGTCGCACCCCTACCACACACACTCAGATGTGACAACCAAAACCGTCTCGAGACACAGCCACATCACCCCTGGTTGGGAACCACTGCTCTAGACCAAAAATGAGCCCCCAACTGCCATGAATGGCTTAGCCAGCCACTGGGGGTGGGCTGCCCTCCCTGGGGGCTGGGGACCAGGGCGGCCGGCTGGAGCCAGCCTGGGAAGGCCTAGCCTGTCACAGAGTGTGACAGGTTCATCCCCATGTGTCAGGGAGAGGCAAGGGGACCCCTTTTGCCCCATCAGGAGTGTAACCCCAGCTCCACGGTGCCCAATTTGACTCACCTGTGAGGTGAGGGTGCACTCCCTGGGCTGTCACCCACCCACAGGAGGCCTGGTCACCACTTGTGAGCTGATGATGGATCCCCACCCTGGCTCTGGCCCAGCTGTCTGGAGCAACAGAGCCACACAACCCACCAGCCACCCAAGCACCTCTGGAGCATCTGGGTTCCACGGGTACCTTGGACTCAATGTGCCAAACAGCAGTCAGCCCAAGGCAGCAGGCAGCTCTCCAGGGCCCGCCTCTCCCCCCCCACCCCGTGTTAGTCACTGAGCCCTGCTGCCCTCCATCTGCCCCGGCTCCATCTCCTTATCCCACCACAGCCTCTTTGCCACAGGTGCCACCTCAGTCCACTCCCTACTCACGATGGCAACAAGCCTTATAAGTGCACACCTGCTCCTGCCCAAGGTAGTGTGGAGCCCTCATTGGCTCCTGAAGCCCTGCAGGAAGCCCACTTCTCTCCCTCCCTGCTCAGCCCACCCTGGGGGATTTGCCCAGCCCCTGCCCACCTCCCACTTGGGTCAACAGCAGTGCCATCCAATGTGCATCCCCAGCCCCGCCAGAGACAGCTGGCTCTTACACATCTTGTGACACAGAGGAAATCGACACCAAAAGATCAACATCTTCTGATAACATCAAAATCAGTACGGACCAGCTCCTACACATATGGCTAATGCAGGGCTCAGAGGAAAATTCATTGCTTTAAATAGTTACATTAATAATAAGAATCAAAATATCAAAATAAAGCATCTAACTTAAGAAGATGGTAAAGGAACAGTCAGAAGCACTACAGAACAATAAGGAAAGTAGGATGAAGAAGTCAGGAACAACTGAAGCAGAAACTGATAAATATGAAATCAGAAAAATAGGTCTTTGAAACAAAATTTCACAGATAAGCTACTAGCTAGTGAATTGGTACGAGTGAAGGAAGTGTGAAGATACAAAATAAGAAGTGAGAATGCAGAAATAGCCACAGACATAGAGGAACCTGAAGATATTATAAAAGATTACTCACCTTTATTCAAAGAAATCTGAAAACATGGACAAAATCAATGACTTCCTAGGACAGTATAAATAGGGTTGCAATTGGGACTTATACTAAGAACATATTGTTATCTGAAGTTCAAGTTTAACTGGGCATCCCATATTTTTATTTCCTATCTCTGGCAAGCTTAAACATAAGTGACAAATGAATTCAACAATAAGGGGCAAAGGTCTAAACACATCAAAGATCCCAAAAGAAATTGAGAACATCACCAGAACACTAGCCTACCCTAAACACCCTTCTGGAAAGTTTCACAGGTTAAGTGTGTCTTGCCATTAGGATCAGAGACATTTCCTGTCAATTAAGCTCCAACAGAGTAGGGCAGGGAGGAAAATTTCCACATCCACTTTGTGAGGCCAGTGTAGCCCTGACCCCAAACCTGGCAAAGGAAACTACAGACTAATTGTGTTTATGATGCAATGCAAACTCGTAAATAAAATATTAGCATGGAGAATCCAGTAGTACATTCGAGAGATCTACCTATCCTGGTGGAGCCAACACCAGTCCTGCAAGGAAGGTCTTCTCTTAGTATATCCATGAATGCTGCTCTTATCTCATCTTTCACCAGAGGAGAAAAAAAATCACAGCATCATCTCCAAAGAGACTGAGGAGGCATTTGACAGTATTTAACAACCATTCTTTTTTTTTTTTTTTTTCTGAAGATGGGATCCCTTTCTCTGGAGTGCAGTGGTGCGATTCTGGCTCCCTACAGCCTCGAACTCCTGGGCTTAAGGGATCCTCCCACCTCAGCCTCCCAAAGTGCTGGGATCACAGGTGTGAGCCATCACGACTGGCTAACACCATGCTGGATAAAAAACAGACACAAGAACTACTGAATAAAATGGGAATGGATGGATATGCCTTTAACATGACCACATATTTCAGAGAAATTAATAACAACATCTGTTGGGTGTTGACCGTGGACTGGGTGCTATTCTATTGCTTTATATGCATTAACTCAATTTCTACAATTCTCTGTAATGAAAGGGAGCTGTGATCATCCCAGTTTTACAGGTGAGGAGACTAAAGTACTAATGCTCCAAGAGTTACCCAGAATAAGTGCCAGAGGTGGAAACAATAGACATACAGAGAAAATTAATCTCAACCCCTACCTCACACCATATACAAAAATGAATTTGGGATGAATCGTAAGTTGGGCCTAAATGGGAAAGCTATAACAATTGTTCTGGCAACGTTTATCATTAATGTAAAGACCTCCATCTCCCTTATAGAGTTGCATTGGTGCCTTAGCCCATTTTCTGTTGCGTATAACAGAATACCTGAAACTGGGTAATTTATAAGAAATAAAATTTATTTCTTACAGTTCTGGGGAATAGGAAGTCCAAGGTCAAGGGCGTGCATCTGGCGAGAGGCTTCTTTCTGGTGGGGACTCTCTGAAGGGTCCCTGGGCAGCACAAGGTATCACAGGGCGAGGGGCTGACGTGTTAACCTGCTAGCTCAGGTCTTTCCTCCTCTTCTTATAAAGCCACCAGGTCCCCTCCCAGGAGAACCTATTAATCCATTAATTCCTGAGTGGATTAATCCATTCATGAGGGGAGAACCCTCAAAACCCAGTCACCTCTTAAAGACCCCATCTCTTGACACTGCCATTTGGGGCTTAAATTTCAACACGAGTTTTGGAAGTGACCTTCAAACCATTTTTTATGCCTTTGTAGGAAAAAAAATTGAGTAAACCAACCCATCATGTTTTAAAACAAATAATAAACATACAATAGTTAAAAAGCATATGAATGTACCTAAGAAATCAATCAATCCTAATAAAAAGTCCAGAAAGATGCCAAAAAAAAAAAAAAAAAAAGAATTTTGTCTCTACTCAAGGAGTACTTCAAAGCAGTAGGAAAAAGATGACTTGTTAACAATTGGTATTGGGACAAGTGGGTAGTCACTGTGGAAAATAATAAAGTGAAATTCCCTGCCTTTTTCTTTACGTCAAAATTAATTCCAGTTGTGCCAAAATATTAAGCATTAAAAAACAAAACCATATAAATGTCACAAGAAAACATGAGAAAAATGTATTTATATTTTTAGAGTGGGGAAAGCCATTTTAGGCATGCCATAAACGCCAAAGCCATGGGTAAAAAAACTCACAATATGAACATGCAAAAATAAAAACTTTGTATTTAAATTTAATATTCATTTTTATTTAAATTAAAAAATTTTGTGATGTGGAAAAATATCTTAAAAGACCCATGAAGGCTGGGCATGATGGCTTACGTCTATAATCCTAGCACCCTGGGAGACAGGGACAGGAGGAGCACTTGAGGTCAGGAGTTCGAGACCAGCCTGAGCAAGAGTAAGATCCTGTCTCTACTAAAAATAGAAAAATTAGCTGGGTGTGGTAGCGCATGCCTGTGGTCTGTGGTCCCAGCTACTGGGGAGGCTGAGGCAGGAGGATTGCTTGAGCCCAGGAGTTTGAGGTTGCTGTGAGCGAGGCTGACACCGCGGCACTCTGTCCTGGGCAACAGAGTGAGAGACTCTGTCTCAGAACAAAACAAAACAAAACAAAACAAAAAAACCAATGAAAAACTTGGGGAAAAACAGTTTCAACACATGATATGATGTGGGGCTGGTTTCTTTAATAATGAAAAACTTAAATATTTAAAATCAGTGACCAAGTATCTACTAGAAATATGAGCAGGGATATGATTCATTGTCTGCAAAAAGAAAACTGACTACAAATGGCTGTTTCAACACAGAAAGTTGCTCAATCGCACTCATAAATAAACATTGCCAATTAAAACAACAACAAGACCCCACAGAGACACAGTGAATAACTCCAGTCCCAGAAGGCTTCCTCAGTGGGATCCTTCCAGAAACTGACGGGAGGGAAAAATACCAGTCTTACACAAACTCAGACAGAACACAAAAGAGGAAACATTATTCAACTTCTTTTTAACAGGGCGAGTATAACCTTCAGAACAAAACCTGACAAAAACATTTCAAGAAGGAAACATGGAGGGTTGTTTCAACAAAACTAAACAAAATATGAGCAAACCAAGGATGACAAAGAAAAAAAAAAACCAGAAAAAGAAAAAAAATATATGAGCAAACTGAACTCAGAGACAGAGAAAAAAGCTAATTCATCACCACCAATCTGGGTTTGTCCCAGGATTGCGAGATTGGTTGACTGTCAGAAAATAATGCCATGCAATTCATCACTAGAAAGAAGAATCCTAGGCCATCTCATAGCTGCAGAAAAGCATTTGATAAAATGTGCCAACATTCATTCACAATAAAAACTCTAAGCAACTAGGAATGGGAGGAAACTTCCTTAATCTGACAAGTTGCGGCTATGAAAACCCACAGTAACTGCCTTACTTAATGGTAAAACATAAAAAGCCTTCCTTTTGAGATCAAGACCAAGATAGGAATCACTTTCATCACTGCCTTTCAAGAGAAGTCAGGGGAGGTCCTAGCCAGTACAAGAGGGTGGGAAAAACGAATAAAGGCTCTAAGGATTGCATGGAGGACTGGAAGCTGTCATTGTTTGTAGATACTCTACAGATAAACTGTTAGAAATAGGTGAATTGAGCAAGGTTCCTGGGATCAAGGAAAATATCCAAAAATCAATATTTCCACATACTAGCCACAAATAGAAAACACCTGTTTGAAGTAAAAATCACTTAAAATAGCATTAAAAGAAAATCAAATACCTAGAAGTAAAACTAACAAAGAGTCCAGGCATGGTGTCTCACGCCTGTAATCCTAGCACTTTGGGAGGCCGAGGCAGGAGGCCAGGAGTTTGAGACCAGCCTGAACAAGAGCAAGATGCCGTCTCTACAGAAAATGAAAAAATTAGTGCAGTGTGGTGGTGCATGCCTGTAGTCCCAGCTACTCAGGAGGATCGCTTGAGCCCAGGAGTTGGAGGTTGCAGTGAGCTAGGCTGACGCCACGGCACTCTAGCCTGGGCGACAGAGCCGGACCATCTCAAAAAGAAACCAAACGAAAACCAAACAAAACAAAAACTAATAAAGATATGCAAGAGCCCTACCCTGACCACTAGAAAACATAATTGAGAGAAATTAAAGAAGACCTGAATAAATGTGTTTATGGACTAGAAAGCTTAATATTGTGAGAAGCCAATTTCCCCCTCATTTATCTCTAGATTCAATGCAATCTTAATCAAAATCCTAACAGTTTTTAAATTATTAGTATTGGCAGGCTGATTTGAAAATTCATAGGAAAACATCAAGGACCAGGACTAGCCCAGGCAATCCTGAGACAGAAGAACAGAATAGTAGACTCACAGCATCAGGTATCAAGAACAAGCTATGGTAATTAAGACGATTTGGTATTGGTACAAAGACAGACAAACTGACCAGTGGAACAGGATAGAGGGTCACCTGACCTCTGACAGAGGGGACATACCAGAGCAGCGGGGAACAGATGCTGTTTCAATATACGATCCCAAGTCATTTGAATATCCACATGGAAAAAGTGCACCTTGATCCCTACCTTACACCATACCTCCAAATCTACTCTATTTGTTCTTTTTTTTTTTTTGAGACAGAGTCTCACTTTCTTGCCCAGGCTAGAGTGCCATGGCAGCCTAGCTCACAGCAACCTCAAACTCCTGGCTCAAGCAATCCAACTGCCTCAGCCTCCCGAGTAGCTGGGACTACAGGCATGCGCTACCATGCCCAGCTAATTTTTCTATATATATTTTTAGCTGTCCATATAATTTCTTTCTATTTTTAGTAGAGACGGGGTCTCGCTCTCGCTCAGGCTGGTCTTGAACTCCTGAGCTCAAACAATCCGCCTGCCTCGGCCTCCCAGAGTGCTAGGATTACAGGCGTGAGACACCGGGCCTGGCCGCAAATGATTCTTAAACAGGACACAAAAAGTACTAACTACAAAAGAAACAAATTGATAAATTGGATTATATTAAAATTAGGAACATCTGTTCAACAAAAGACACCATCGGTACAGTGAGAAGGCAAATAAGAGAATGGGCGAATATTTGCAGTGCTACAGCTGACAACAAACTCTTATCCAGAATACGTAGAACTCCTACAAATCAGTTAGAGAGATCCAGACAAGAGAAAAGAGTTGAACAGAGACTTGACAAAAGAGGAGCTCCAAATGGCCAATCAACATACAAAAGGGTACACAGCTCCACTGGTTGTCAGAAAAATGCAAATTAAGTCCACAATATGCCACCATTATACACCTGTCAGAATGGCTAAAATGAAAGACTGACAATACCAAGGGTTGACAAGGATATGGCACATCGGAACCCTCATGCACTGCTGGCGGGAATGCCAAATGACAAAGCCACTTTGGACAACTGACATTATCTACTAAAGCTACCATACATGTACCGTGTTCCCAGCAAGGCTGCTTCTAGAAACTCACCCACCGTCAATGCACACATTTGTGGATCAAAGGACACATACGAAAATGTTCACAGTAGTACTAGCCATTATAGTCCCACACCGGAAACTGCCCCAATGTGCTTCAACAGGAAGGTGGATAAACCAATTGTGGTAATTGTGGTGTATTCATTAGATGAGACAACACTCAGCAAAACATCAGTTACAGCCTCACACCTCAATGACGAATGGCACAGGCAAAGGGAGCTAGACACAGACAGCGTTTGCTCTACGGTTCCGTCTTTGTAAAGTGCGAAACCAGGCAGACCGATGCAGGGTGTGAGGAAGCAAGGCAGTCTTTGCCCTGGGGAGGTGGGGGAGGGGAGGGGCTGACACAGAAAACCGTCCAGGGTGGGGTGGGGTCACGGACCATACCGCTGTTCTGTGTCCTGACCGGGTGGTGGTTCCCTGGGCGTGTTCACGTTGGGTTAATCTACCGAGCTGCGCTCTTATCGGGTGCACGCATTCCTGCGTATAATTCATATCTAAGGAAACATTGACCAGACCCCGTTTATGCCAGGCACGTTCCATCAGAGAAGCAGGACCCGCAGCTGCCGAGCTGGCCCCGTAGCCTTTGCAAGCGTGTGGTCTTCATCTTGGTCTTGATGCTGGAGCTTGAGGGACACGTGGCTGGAAGCCAGAAAGGGGAGGTGGCTGCAAGGTGGGTGGGGTCCAGAGCTGAGGCCTGCAAAGCCGGACTGGAACCCTGGTTCTTGTCACCGTGGGTGACGAGGGCTTCCTGCAGAAGTTGGGACCCTTCAGCTTGGGCACAGTGGCTCACAACTGTAATCTCAGTATTTTGGGGGGTTGAGGCGGGAGGATCGCTTGAGGCCAGCCTGGGCAACACAGTGAGACCCTGTCTGTACAAAAAATTTAAAAAGTTAGCTGGGTGTAGTGGTGCACGCCTGTAGTCCTGGCTACTCGGGAGGCTGAGGTGGGAGGATCGCTTGAGCCCAGGAGTTTGAGGCTGCAGTGAGCTATGATCACACCACTGCACTCCAGCCTGGGTGACAGAGTGAGACCCCATCTCTAAAAAAAATAAAATAATAATTTTAATAAAAGAAGCTGGGATCCTTCCTCCCATACCTGGCCCAGGCGTCAGCACAGCTGAAGGTGGCTCCAGGGACGGGCGGACAGCTGCAGGCCTGGGCCCTGTCTGTGCCGAGGACCTGAGCCAGCAGACAAGCGCCGGGAGAGAGAGCTTGTCCCGCCTGCTGCTTCGCTTCCGCCCGCCAAATCTCGCAGGGGAATCTGTGCGGCTCACCCCAACCAGAAACGTGCAGAGGAGGGAATTCGGGCAGATGCCACACAGCCCGGCCACGCTGGTGCAGGCCCTACAGCATTTCCCATCTAGCTGGCAAACAGCAAAGAATGGGAAGGCTCCGTGTGTCAACAAGCGCATGGGGACCAGGGCTCCCTTGGGGGTCGGTGGCAGCGTCAATTGGTACAAGCCCCGGAGGAAAACACGTGTGCCGTTCAGCCAGCCAATGTACTCGTGTGCATTGCTTTCCCGGGTAAACCTGAACGTACAAAGTACAACCGTGTTTAAAGAAGCAGAAGACTGAGCACAACTTCAATGTACAGCCACCGGGGACCAGTTACGTAAATTGTCCCTGAGGGTGTTTTTCACCCTGTGCACGACTTATTCTCCACACTCATGAACCATGTAGAAGGTTGTCCTTTCACACTGCTGCCTCGGGGTATCATTACAGGGGCTGTTGACCTAAAGAAAGAAACTGAAGCAAAATTCAAAATTCAGAGTTTATTTGGGCCAAGGCTAAGAGCGGGAGCCGGGACACACTTCCGGGTTGCCCTGGCGGGAGGCGGGAGGAGAGGGGTAAGTGGGGGTGCAGCTGCCCACCCTCCACGCCCGGGCTGCTGTCCGGAGACAGTCGGCGCCGGCTCCGGCCCCTCCACCTTTGCACACGTCCAGCCTGTGTCCTTCTCCCCGGGAAAAGCCCCTGCCAGGTGGCGGGGCTTCCCGGCCTGGCCTGCCCCTGGCACTGGGAAGTCTGGGGCCAGGGCCACAGACAGGGCATCGTTCCTCCTGCAGTGGAGGGGAAGTGTGGGGGAAGCCCAGGGTGGCCCATGCTGGAGGGAGACTGGTGGGAGTGGAGGGGGAACCTGAGGCACCCCATACTTTTTTTTTTTTTTTTTTAATATTACTTTCTTTTTAGCTTAAATTTGCCGCAGAAGAAGCAGGCCATGCCTTGTTGTTAGGGTGAGGTCGGAACGCCTTGGCCTGGCAGGGGAGGTCTGGGTTGGTCCTGGCCCCCACTCCCGCTTTTCCTAAGACACACCTGCCCAAGTCTTCCTCTGAGCCTTCGCTCAGGCTGTTCCTCTGCCTGGAACACCCTCTCCGGCCAGTCAGAGCCCTGAGAATCCGCCTGTTTCAGGGCTGCCCTTGTCGGGGACACCGTCTCGTGGACCTGCTGAGCTTGGAGGCCGCCCCTGCCCTCCTGGGCCCCGGTAAACCTCTGCCTGCTCCTGCACGCCCAGGCCCGGACCAGGCAACTCACCTCTCACCCGAGCCCTGGCCTGGGGTGAGCAAAGCCCGCCTTACCTCATCTGCCGGGAGGAAAGTACCTGCCCCGTGGCCAAGGGACAGGCCCTCAGCCCCACCCTGCCTGCAGCTGCAAGCCTGGAGGGGGGACCTGGCTAGGCGGGAAGCACCGACCCATCCCCCTCCTCTAGTCTCCCGGGTGCCTCCAAACCCTCACTCTTAGCTGTTCCCTCACATCTGCCCCCACTGTGCACATTCATCTCCTCCAGGAAGCCCTCCAGACGGCACCTGTCCTGCCACCCAGTTCTGATTCTGGCCCGGCCCCTTCACCATGGGCAAGGCTGAGTGGCCTGGACTCCAACTCGGGCCTGATGACCTGTGCAACCTCTCCCACACTCCTGAGGCTGAGGGATGACCAGGTGGCCCTCCCAGGTGAGGGGAGGCAGAGAGGTGGGCCAGGTGCAGACCTCAGCGGGCAGCGGGTGTGACCCAGCCTCCTGCCTGCGCCTCCGCTGTGCTCCTGCCCTCTGCTGCCACCGTGTGGCCACTCCCAGCGCTGCAGGCCTCCCCAACACCCGCTGGGTTGTCTGTCCCTGGGCACCGGCACCAACCGCCAGCCCCGCCCTCCCGGGCACGTTCCCAGCCTGAGATCCGAGGGGTAAACCTGACCCAGTCCTGCCCTGCCTGGCCCCCACTCATGGCCCTCTCCACAGAGAAGGACTCCGGGCTGGTCTGTGCCTCTGTGCCGTCCCCTCCCTGCCACACTTAAGGCCACGGGAGGGGCAGGTGCTGAGGCAGCCGCAGCAGCACGAGGTTTGGGCTCTGCGCCCGGCTGTGGGCACTCCTGGGCGAAGGCAAGGACTCAGATGTGGCCCTACCAGTGACCGCGCCCGGCCAAGGTGCCGCCGCGTGCGGGGCGGAGCCCGGGCAGTGCTGGGGACCAGGCCAGCTTGCCAAGGCGCGGGCAGCGCTTCCCAGAACGCCAGGGCGGGGGGAAGAGGCGGGCACCTGCACAGGGCAGGAGGGGCGGGTTGGGGGGCAGACTGGCCAGGCTGGGGCTGCCCTCCAGTCCCCTGGGAGATGGCCGGGACCTTCGCTGACACGCCCAGGAGAGTCACCGCCCTCAGCCACTTCACACCCGGGAGGAGAGAGGCTGGGAGGGGCATCGCCCGCATCCCGGTGACCTGGGTGAGGATGGAACAGGCGGGACTCAGACCCGGGTCACTCTGGGTGCCGTTGGTGGGTGGCCCCATGGGGTGACTGTGGAACTCTCTGGAACCAAGGCGCAGCACGGACACGAGGACACCAGGGAAGGAACACAAGGGGCTTGTTTTCTCCTTGTACAGGCAGGGAGGGGTGTTCCTGAGTGACCTTCCAGAGAAGTCAGAATTAACGAGCCTGGAGCACAGAGGGTGGTCTCTCCCCCTGGGGGGACTTGCTCTCTGCTCTGGGGTCCTGAGGCCTCTCCTCACCCTGGGACTGGGCCCACCTGGGGTCTCGGGCCGAGCCCGGGGTCCAGGACCCAGGCAGCTCTGCTCTGGCCCCCACGGTGGGGCCCGGGTCTCAGCGTATCGGGGACCAGGCGTCGGGCTATGGGCAGCGGGTGTCAGGGGCGGCAGCGCTGGGGCTCGAACTCCAGGGCGTGGAGGCTCAGGTCTGGGGCATCAGAGCCGAGAGCATCTGAGGACAGAGGCACAGGCGTTGGGCCCCGCGTCTGAGATGACAGAGAAGGGTATTAAAGGCCCAGGCGCCAGGTGTCCTGGTCCAAGGTGCGCAGCCCTGGGGCGGCGGGGGCCGCAGGACTGGGGTGCGTGTTCCGGTGGCCGGGGCTCTCTCCCAGGAGGCGGGGTCTCGGCCGAGCTGTCCCCGTCACGGCTGTGAGCCCCAGACGTGCCTGCAACACAGAGATGCGGTTTGGAGGGGGCACAGGCCCCTCTCGGGAGAGCGGGGCAGGGCGGCAGGCGGGCCGGGCCGGGCGGGGTCTCACATGTCGCCCTTCCGGCGGCGAAGCAGCACGTAGGCCAGCGAGACTGCGGCCACCACCGCGAGGCCTCCAAAGATGATGCCGAACAGCACCGTGTAGCTCCGTCCTGCCGAGGGGACGAGAGTGGTGAGGCTGGCCTGGGGCCTCGGGCGTGGGGGGGCACGGGAAGGCGCGTGGTGGCTGGGCGGCCTCACCTGGCTGGCACTCGGGGGTGGGTGTGGACCAGGTGCCGTCGGCCTGGCAGGTGCTGGTGTCTGCCCCGGCCAGGCTGTAGCCGTTGTTGCAGTGGAAGCGGACGGTGGAGCCCGCCAGGTACCTGATGCTGTCCTTGTGCCCATTGAGCGGAGGGGCCAGCCGGCCACAGGACACCACTGGGGCGGGGGCAGAGCGCAGACAACAGGCCTGAGCCGCCGGCCACTGCCCACAGCCAGCCGGCTTGAGGGGTCCCGTCCCAGGGCGGCGTACCCACCCCCGTGCCCCCACGCCCCTGCCTGCCCTCACCCGGCTGCAGGCTCTGCACACGACGCTGGTGCAGCTGGTGGGCGACCCGCGTGGCGTTGCCGGTGCTCAGGCTCCCGGTGGCGGCCACATCGAAGGTGCAGAAGGGATCATCCCCGCATAGTTCGGCCGCCTCGTGTGCCTGGCTGGGGCTGAGGGTGGCCTCACCGGGGAAGAGGGGCTCAAAGGTGGGGTCGTGCCTGGGTTGGTACAGGAAGTTCTGCCTCAAGAACCAGGAGTCGTAGGTGAGCAGGGAGGAAGCGTTGTGCACGGCCCCTGGGGAGACAGGCAGGCCTGGCTGGGCGTGGTGCCCCCCACGGACCCCTCCCGTGCCACGCTTTCCCGGGCCCCACCCTCTGCACCCAGCGCACGCCACGGGGTCACCTACAGCTGGCCCCATACTGGAACAGATCCCGGGGACTGGTGCTTGGGGGCAGGACCTGCCCGCTACGAAGGGTGAAGTCGTCGCTGGGATCGTTATTGAGTGTCCCGAGGAGGCCGAGGGTGTGGTTGAGGAACTTCTCGGGCAGCAGGACGGACACACTCAGGAACGGGCCCTGAATGCCGACCTCCAGGCCGGCCCCCGAAGCCAGCATGACTGATACCCGGTCCTCGGCAGCCACCGACAGGAACATGCCTGGGCACAGGTGGGGATGGGTCAGGGTCACCCCCCGGACACCGTGCCCTGCCCTCCTGGAGCCCAGGACGGGGTGGGCGGCACCCATGGGGCACCTGCAGGGGAGGGGGGCGGCTCCGGGACCAGTCCTGCTGACTGTGACACTTTACCACCCCGGCCCACGCCTGCGCCGGAACCCCCACATGTGCCCAGGTGCCAGCCCGTGCAGGCGGGCCCCGCACTGAGGCAGCCTGTGGGGTCCGTCCCGACTGTGTTGCAGCAGCCGCACCCACCTTGGCCCTTCCTGGGGGTCTCTGCACCCAGGCCCACCCCAGGTCCCCCATCCCAACTGGGATCCCCGTCACTGGTTCAGTTCCCTGAGGCAAGGGGGTGGATGTGGAGCTGCTGCACTTCCCAGTGGCGTCCTTAACCATGCAGGCTGTGTCCTTGCGGTGGCTTTTGCGTGCAGTGCAGGAGTGGCGCTGTGCAGCCCAGTGGTGAGAGAGCTGCCAGGGTGCATCCCCTCCGTACGGCTCCTGGGTCCCTCCGGGCAACAGGGAGGACACATCCCACAGTCCCAGCCTCTCAGGCCTCTGACGGGGCCCGTGGGTACACTGTGGACACCTCCATGGGTGTGGTGGCCCGAGACACACCTCTGGCTGTGCTCCTGCCACCTCTGGCCTGAGACCACATGTGGCCTAAGAGAGCCGTGGAGGGAGGAGCACAGTTCGCCCGCCGGCCCCTCTCTGAGCCCCCAGGGGCCTCTGTCTTTGCATCTGAGCCCTGGGCAACACCCCAGCTCCAGCCAGGGCTGCGGAGGGGCGTGGAGGCCCAGGGCCACCTCCTGGTCCCCGGGCGGGAGGGGAAGGAGGCCCTGCCCGGCTGGACGGCTCACCCTTTAAGTCCATCCAGCTCTGCTCGGCAAAGCTGAGCACCTCTTGGTTCAGCAGCACCTCCAGCGCCCCGGCCCTGCTAGCCAGCCGGACCTCCACCACGTCCGAGTTGTCCTCCTGGACGGCCACAGCGGTCAGCCCCGTGCCGCGGGTCTGCGTGCCTGTGGTGGTGGGCACAGAACGGGCCCGCTCGGCTCCAGCCTCCCGCTTGCATGCCCCAGCGCCACCCCAAGCCCCGGGCCCGGCCTCACCGTTGGACGTCACCCCGGGCTGGGCCCGCGCCTGCACCCTCAGGTCGGTCAGCGCCGCCTCCAGCAGCACGTACTCGCCCCGCCCGTTGAACGTGAACTTGGTGCCGTCGAAGGTGACGAAGTGCGGGTCTCCAAAGGCGGAGGCTGGGGCGAGAGCAGGGGGTCAGGCGGGGCCCACCTCGGCTGGGGCGGTGCACCCTCCCCAGGCGCCTGGCTGGCACCCACCCAGGCGCGGGGGCCGGTAGGTGCGGCAGTCGTTCGAGGGCCGGCGCTGCATGTAGCGGGAGCACTCGGGCGCCCAGAGGCAGCAGTAGTAGAAGCTGAGGACGTCGTAGAGCCAGTGGGACATGCCGGGCACGCGGGGCGGCGTGCGGAACGGGGGTGCGCCCCAGTCGTGGCCGCGGTCGGGGGTGCTGCCGCTGCTTGAGTCGGCCGTCAGGAGCTGGGTGCCATCCGCCGTGTAGCAGCACTGCTGGCCCGCGCCGTACCGGGGGCTGGGGGCGCCGGCGGGTCAGGGCGGCCTTTGGGAGCCCAGCCCGGCCGGCCCGGCCCCGCCCAGCCCGCAGCCCGGGCTCACCTGGCCTGCACGGAGCGCACGCAGTGCACGGCCCCCGGGTGGTAGGTGCACACGCTGCCCTGCTCTATGTCACAGCCGTAGTCCGTCTGCAGAGCAGCCAGCGGCGTCACCCGGAGCCTCGGGTTCTGCCAACCCCTCCATGAAGCCAACGCCACAGGGGGCTCAGACGCCAGCCCCCCTCCCAGGGCCTCAGTGCCGGAGGCCGCCCCCTCCGCGTCCCCTCCCTGCGGAGCTCACGTGGAAGCGGCCGGAGTCGGCCCGGGCCTGCGCCAGGGTGCAGGGGCAGTCGGGCAGCTCCTCCAGGAAGTCTGGCAGCTCGTCCTCCAGCTTCTCCCAGGCCCCGCACTGAGCGAGGGCCCAGGCCACGGGGTCCTCCCGGAAGTCATCACTCAGGTGCCAGGCCAGCGCGTGTTCGTTGGTCCAGAGCGCCTGCACGTCCCTGTGGCAGCGACCATGCCGGAGCTGGGGGCCGGGCCAGGCCACCCCACTGACCCCCCACGACCGGGCTTCCTGGGCAAGCAGGACAGTCTGAAGGCGGTCAGGCCCCGGCCCTTACTTCTTCCCTGGGTAGTTGTTGCTGTCGGTGATCCGGAGTGCACCCACTCTCCACTCCTGGTAGTCGGAGGATGCAGGTTTCGGGGTGAAGGTAAAGAAGCCAGAGTTGGGGATGTTTGAGGCCAGGGGGTACAGGTATGACCACTTCGCTGTCCACTCCCCGGAGTACGGCTTCCCTGAAGGGGGGAAGCCTAGTTAGCCCTGGCACCCCGCCCAGGACCCTTGGGGCAGGAGGGGGTTCGGCACCTGGAGCAGCCTGACAGATGTGTGTGGATGGGTGGACAGACAGACAGGTGGTCCCCATAGGAGACCCTGGCTTAGGTGACCACCCACCTCCCCCCACACTCCCTGTCCCTGCTCAAAGCTGGGCCCAGGGTCGTGCCGGCCATCCAAGGGCTCAGAGAGGACGGGGTGGAACAAGCCTCTTCTGTGTCCAATACCAGCCTCCTCCCCAGGGGCTGGGTCCTGACCCCTGCCCCCCACCCCCTCTACCTGCTCCTTCCTGATTCTGACCCCAAATCCCTGCCCAGAGCTCCCTTCCCTCCTCAGCCCCACCTAGAACCCCCCAACCCTGTCCCACCCACACCTGGGACCCCCTTCTCCCATCCAAAACTCCCAAGGCCCCCACAGCCCTCGGCCGGCCTCACCCGTCTCCTCGTAGCCCCACAGCTCGATGGTGACGGCCGGCGAGGGCAGTGCCGAGGTGTCCCAGGTCAGGCTCAGGTTGCCCGTGGTGTCTTCCGTGCCATAGTATTGCCAGCGGGTCTCATTCACCAGGTGGCTCTTCTCTGTTTCCGACACTTTGTTGGGGTGCACTGGGCGGGGGCGAGGGGCGAGTGAAGGCCAGGGACGCAGGGTGTGCAGGGGAGGAGGCCAGAAGCTGGGGGCTGTGGGAGCCTCCCAAGGACAGAGGTCACAGCAGCTGGGTGGTCTCCCCAGACCCTTGAGGCAGAAAAGGACGCGGATTCCAGAGAGGCCTCCTGTCCTCTGCTGCCCAGGCCTCTGGCCCCCACCTGGCTCATCCCCTGCCCTGGCCTGGCCCAGCTGAGCAGGCAGGCACTGGCCCCCGTGGGGGACCCCGCAGCTCCCACTTACACTGGCTGGGACTCGAGTCTGGGTGCGGGGGCTGGGCCAGCGCTCGGCAGGAACCCCCGCCCCGTGGCCGGGTGGGCCTCGAGGGACTGGTTCAGCCAGAGCAGCGGGGTGCGGGCGGCCAGGTCTCGGTGTGCATAGATTAGTGCTGGGGAAATCCCTGTGCGCAGGGCGGGGGCTCACCTGCCAGCCAGGTGCCCGCGCGAGGGAAGGAGCGGCCATTGTCCAGCGAGACGGTGAAGGGGATGCGGCCGCTCTCGTAGAGCAGGGGTGACACGCAGTGCACCTGCCCGGAGGAGTCCACGTGGCCGAGGGTCTCGATGCTCTCCTTAAACCTGTGGGGGCAGAGGTGGCACGGGGAACCCGTCCAGCCGGCTGTCCCCGTGCCCTCCCGCCTGTGCCATCCCCCTCCAGCACGCAGGGGACGCGGTGTGGGGACCCTCGGCCTCCCACCTGCAGATTACGCCCTCTGTGGCGCTGAACCACTGGAGCTTCTGCACCACGAAGTCCTTGCCGCCCATCAGGGAGCCCGAGTAGGGCGAGATCTCCAAGCAGAAGTCCTGGAAATCCGAGCAGCAGGTGCCGAGGCCGGAGCAGGTCGGGTGGCAGGAGCACGGCCCTTCCAGGTGCCCACAGCGCAGGGAGCAGCTCTCCTGGGCACCTGGGGAGGAGGCCCCTGAGCGCCCAGTTGGGCGGGTACCGGGCGGCTGCCCCGCACCAGGGCCCGTGTCTTTCCCCGCAGCCCATTAGAGAGCAGCGTCCCCAGGAGAACGCTGGCCGGTCCGGGAATGACACAGGCCACCAAGTGGACACAGTGGAAAGCCACAGGGCCCATGGGGATGAGGTAAATCTTAGCATAGATGATCTGCCTAGAATGCAGCGGGGCCTCCACACACCCAGCCCTGCCGGAGTCCCCACAGCATGACTGACCCTCAGCCACCACGGGCTGTACCCCACGTGGCGTGGTGGGGTCCTCGGGGGGCCACAGCTGCTTGAGCCCTTGGCCTGGGCGTGGGCACCTCTCTTGACTCCTTGAGGAGTCTGTGGGTGTGAGCAGGGCAGGCCCCTCGTGCTCGCCGGGGCTGGAGTCCCGTGGGAGGCCGGGTAAGGAACGGTGCCAGGCTGAATGGGACCCATCTCACTTGTCGGGGGGCTGAAATCGAGAGCCCTGCCCTTGGGGGAGGAGGCCAGGGGTGCTCCTTGCCTCTTCGGGAGAGGAAGGACAATTCCAGCAGGGGCCCAGCCTTGGGGAGAGGAGCCGTCTCCCGTGGGCCACACTGGCCGAGCTGGCGGGGAGGACGGGCAGGAGGCCTGACTGGCGTGGGTGCAGGGACCCCGCAGGATGGCATGTCCCCCTTGGTCCTTCCCCATCCCCCTCAAACAAGGCCAGTCAAGGGCCTGAGCCGCCGGCTGGCCCCACTTCACTGAGTGCCGTGCCTGGCACTCAAGAGCGACAATAAATATTTATTTATTGGCCAAGGATGTGAGGTTGGCTCACCTGGGGTGTGGGGAGGAGGCTGCAAGATCGAGATGCCGCAAGCGAGATAAGTGGCAGGAGGGTGACGGGAATGGGGTGGGGTGGAGGGTGGGGTTGCAGGGTGGGAGGCGGCCCAGGACTGGGGCCCCTGCTCTGGGGCTCTGGAGTTAGGGGCTTCCCCTAGACACCCGCAGTCCTGGCTCCCTGTCCTAATCATGCCCTCCATCGGGGCGCGGCTGCGGGCCGAGGGCTCTGTGGGTCTCCCCTGCTGTCCTCCCTGCTCCCAGAGGGTGTAGGGTGGGCAGGTCCAGACCTTCCATCCCCGCCAGCAGCCGCTTGACCACAGATCCCCAGAATGTCCTCCCCCTGCCCCTAGCGCAGCCACAGATGGCCTGACAGATGGGCAGAGGCTGGGCCCAGAGGGGCGTCCGGCCCGGCCCGGCTGCGGCAGGCAGATGGACAGACAGATGGGCACAAGGGCAGGGTGGGGGCATACCTGCTGTGGGCCCAGGGCCCCGGCCGGGGGCTGTCGCCAGCAGCAGCAGAGCCCAGGGCAGGAGGGCCAGCTTCATGGTGTGGCCCGTGTCTGCAGCCGGCAGCGCAGTGGCTCTGAGGCAGCGGGACGAGCTAGAGCTCACTCCCCGCGCCGGCCCCGCCCGCCCTGGCTCTGCGGCAGCGCCCCGCCCCGCCCCGCCGGTCCCCTCTCAAAGTCCACAGGTGCCTGCGTGGACCAGCAGGGCCCAATGTGCCCCGTTAGCACATTCCTGGCCTGCAGGTCTGGGACCGGGGGGAGGGGGCCGAACCTCGGCCCTGGGACCCTGTGGGAGGGCGAGGGGGCCGGAGCCTCAGCTGCAGGACCTTAGGCCGGCGGGAGCCGGATGTCCAGAGGCTGCAGCTCAGACCCTGGGCCGGCCCCGCCCTGCGCGGGGGGCGGGGCTCCGGTGGGGCTGGGATGCTGCAGGGTGGGCCGGGCAGGGCTGTCCTTGCTGTGGCTGGATTCCAGCCCCTGGCCCTCACCTTCTTGCGGGAGGTGGTGCTCCTAATCCCTCCGCGGGCAGAGGTGGGTCTGTTGGGTCAGACACAGGCTGAGCCCCAGGCTGAGGCAGCTCTGCGGGGGATCCTCCCTGCAGGGAGGAAGGAGGAAGGGGAGCGGAGGGAGGTGCCTGAGCCCAGCTGGGGCCCTGAGAGGAGATAGGGCCCATCCCTGGGCTTCAGAGACGCCTCCACCCTGCGCAGGGGAGTCAGGAGAGGCAGAGCTCTCCCAGCCACACCCGACCCTGCGCTGTCACTCCTGGAGTTTGCATAATCTTTTTAGTGTTCCCCTTGCCGCTTGTTGAGCAGATGAGGATACTGAAGCTGAGGACAGGCAGGGCCAAAGTCACCAAGAGAGGTGGCAGGCAGGGCACCCAGCCGTAGTTAGGGTGGTCGGTGAGGGCCCTCCCACCCGGGCTGGATGTCCAGACGGGAGGGTGGGCCTCTGCCAGCCACAGCTTCCCAAAGTGTCCAAAGCAGGCACGTCACCAACCTCTCAGGGAGCTGGCGCTGGCCCCCTGGCAGGAGCTCACTGCTTAGGCCATCTGGGCTGTCACCTGCCTCAGCTTCTGGGGCTGGGCCAGCCCATTGTTCCTGGGCCCTGTTCCCTCTCTGGCCTGGTGGGTGTGCCCGCTGAGAACCGCAGGGTGTTGGGTGTTGGCAGCCACCTGTGGTGCTCCCACGGGTCCAGCCCCAGAGGGGTGCCTCCTACAGAGGTGTCAGAGGAAGCCCAAAATGGGGGACTTGGAACTCGGGCTCCTGAACTCTCAAGAGAGGGCTGCTCCCCTCCCAAAGACATCTGGTGGGAAGGTCCCCTGACCTCCAGCTTCTCAGGGACCCGGTTTCCAGAGGAGAGAAAGTCCTGCAAAGGAAAACAAGAATCTCAGGACAATATCCCAACCCCTTAGGCTAAAGGGAAGGTCAAGCCTAGAGGTTTGCATGCCCCGCCCCCACCGCCAGGTCTCCAGGGAAAGGTGCAAGGCCCCAGGCGTCTGCAAGGACTGCCCCGCCTCTCATTCATAAGGAAATTCTTTAGTGTCAATGGTCACTTCCCTGCAGGCTGAGCCCAGCTCTCCTAGAACTGAAAGAAGTCTGTTCCATTCCACAATAATAATGATTACACGTTTTGTCTTCCCAGGTGCAGGACAGGACAGGACCAATTGTTCTGCCACCTACCCAGGGACATCTACATAATTGATGCTTCCTTCACTCCTTCCTCTTCACTCACTCACCTTATGTACAATGTAGGTGTCCTGGGCATTCCCTGCAGTCTCACAGGAATGAGCCCATCTGCCTCACTGCCCACCCCCCTCCTGTTTCCTTCTTTATGCCGTCTCCTTAGTACTGAAGTTCCAGATGCATCTGTGGTTGGAGATCTTTGACTCAGTCACTTATTTTGGGTTGCTGGGAGCTCAGGGCACCTCTGCAGGTAGGTGCCCTGCGCCTGGACACTGAGGTGTTGAGGCAGGGAGGGCCTGTCCTCTGGCCCCGGTCTGGTAGGGGGACTCACCCTGGGCCCAGGGCCGAGGGTGCTGGGGAGGAGGGCAGGGGAGAGCCCAAGGTGTCGGGCTCTGGGGGGCCTCCTGCACCTGGAGGAGAAAGGTTGCTGCTTCCCGTTTCTGGCCTGGGCAGCCCTGCCGTGTCTGGAGGGAGGGATGGAAGAGCAGGAGGGGCTGGACGTGCAGTCTGGGGGTCTCCACACCCAGGCCCTGAAGGGAGTGGGCCTCAGCTGAGTAACTGCCACCGCTCAGCCTCTGAAGGCAAGTTCTGCCAGGACCCATCCACGGCCGCTGCACCTCTGGTTCCAAACAGCCTGGCTGGGGCCCTAGGCATGTGTCCAGCCCACGAGGCCCCCTCTCCATCCTGGACAGAGCCTGCTCCAGGGGAGGCTCCAGGGAGCGGGCGCTGGCCCAGATCGCTGGAAGGGGGTGACAGTTGTGAAGGTCAGGTTTGGGCCCCTGGAGCCTGTGCATCCCTGAAACAGACGGGCCTGGGGCCTGGGAGGGCAGGGCCAGCACCATGGGGGCTTGTTTAATGCTCTGTGGTCACGGCCTGAAAATCCTTAATAATTTTTGAATGAGGGGCCCCACCTGTGCATCCCGCACCGGCCCCGTAGGTTTCATGTGGCGGGTCGTGTTACAGCGAGTATGGGGGGAGGTAAGAACTCTCCCCGCCTGCCCCCCCTTTCCTCTCCCTGACGCCCCTTCTGGCCCCTCAGCACGGGCCCCGTGGCCCCCCACCACAGGGAGCCCCAGGAGCTTTGCAGACAGACACACCTGGCACCCCTTTCCGGCCGGCTCCAGCCTCCTCAGAGGGGTCTGCCCTGCCTCTCCCCTCACCCGCTGAGCGCCCCCAGCCTGCTGGCCTGGCTGGGCCCTGCCCTATGGGAGCAGGGGTGTGGAGGCCCTGGGCCCTTCCCTGGCCGCCCCCCCAGGGGTGAGCAAGAAGCAAAAACTGTTGAATCTTTATTAGAAAAGAAACCAAAAAACAAACAAAAAAAAGGTGTGGGGCAAGCCTGGCCCTGAATGACCCCTTCACTGCGACATGGGCAAAGGCCTGGCGCATCCTGGCATCAGGTGTGGATGTGGCCAGCCGGGCGGGCTGTGGGCAGGTTTACAAAGTCAACATTTCATAGAAAAAGATGCTGCCCGGCTGTGCAGACAGACCCATCCACCTCCCCGCACTGGGCGGCCGCTCTCCCTGCTCTGGCTCCCGCGGTGTGCACAGTCCGCCCGCGCTGCAGGGAGATGCCGCCCGCGCTGCAGGGAGATGCCGCCCGCGCTGCAGGGAGATGCCGCCCGCGCTGCAGGGAGATGCCGCCCCTGCTGCAGGGAGATGCCGGCAGGCAGCGGGCTGGCCGGGCCTGGGGCCCGCGTGGGGCGTGGCGTCCCCAGTGGGGGCCTCTGGCCTTGCGCGGGGTCCAGGCTGAGGGGGCATTCCAGGCCCGGCCGGCCCCGGGGTGTGGCTGTGGGGCTCCGGCAACCCACTCAGATGTCCATGTAGTCGTCGTCCTCGTCCGTCTCACTCTCCAGCGAGGACTCCTGGCTGGATGTCTCCAGGACCTCCAGCGCTGGCTGGCACAGGCTCTCCTTCCTCACGGTGGCGGCCGACTGGGCGGAAAGGATGGCCGACTGCAGACAGGGCAGGGCAGGGCACTGGTCAGGACCTGCCCCAGACCTCTCTGTACCCTGTGCCCCCGCCCAGCCCCCACTGCAACCCGCACCCCCACCTGTGGCCCCTGCCCGGCACCCGAGGTCACCTTCAGCTTCTGCTTGGTCTCCTCCGAGATGCTGCCTTTGGGAGAGAGCAGGGTCGGGGTGGGTGGCGTGACAGTGATCTCAGGCGGGAACTTGGTGGCGGCTGACGGGATGACCAGCTTTGGCATGTTGGGCAGGAGGCGTGACTTGGCCTGGCTGGGCTCTGCCTTGCCAGAGTGGCCCTCAGGTGGCTGGGCACTCCCACTGCTGGGGACCTTGGAAGTGGTGGCTGTGGGGAAAGACATCAGGGGCTGAGCCTGACTGGAAGCCTCCTAAGCGGCCCCCATACCTTCCCAGCTTAGACCTCAGTTTCCCCTCTAGAAAACAAAGGGACCAAGAGCACCTCCTGTCTTTTGCATCAGACTGTGGGCACCTTTCCTAGGTGTAGTCTGTGCTGACTGCCAGGCTCCTAGGCTTCTGCCCTGGGCCACTGCGCGGCTCAGGCCCTGCAGGGACTCAACTCTGGCTTGAGGTTGTGGAGTGCTGGGACTGTGACCCCACCCAGGAGCACCGTGAACTCTGGGCGCCCAGGGCCTGGGACACAGGGGGCCCCTTGAGCCTTCCCAGAGGCTCTGCAGGCCCTCAGGCATTGTGTTCACACTAACGGTTGCCTCCCTGCAACCATCCTAGGACACATGTCCTATTAGTGTCCACATCCCAGGGAGGACACTGAGGCCCGGAACTGGCCACTGAGCCGGCCCCAGGGTGTGCACTTTCCCTTCATGCTCCAGGGGGAGTGAGGGCAGCGTTTCTCCGGAGCCTGGAGGCAGCCGGCACTTGCAGGCGCAGTCCTGGGGCCCAGCAGCCTCCAGGGAGCTGCAGAGCTGGGAGGACCCGGATGGCCTGGCTGGTCTCCACATTCCTGTGCGGCCCCATGGCTTTAAAAGGAGCAGGGTTTACTCAGAGCCCATGCCTGGCCCCCAGGGGCTGGCGCCAGGTCTGTCGTACTGAGTGGTCTGTAGGAGGCCTGGGCCAGGAGTCCCCAAGGGGCCTGGCTGGTTGGGGCGGCTGGTGGGAACAGGCTGGACCCAGGGCTGGGGCTGGGATCTGACTTGGCTGCTGATGGGGACGCCTGCCTGGCCCGGCCCAGCCCGGCCACCCCTCTGCTTGGTGCTGACGTCCCTTGGATGCCTATCACGAGGCCCAAACTCCTCCCATACATGCCTGTCCCTCTCCTGCTGTACTCTGGGCTCAGCCTGGGCTCTGCAGTGGCCTGAGAGGGACTCCTGCCCCTGTGAGTGCCCCCCTGTGAAGCCAGGGCTGTGAGGGGCTCTGGGGGTCCTTCTCTTCCCAGCTCCTGACAACGGTCCACCCCCCCCACTCTTCAGCCTGGGCCCTGTCCTTGGCCCCGTTGCCCGCCCCACCCCCGATTCTTCCCCGCCTCTCCAGGGGCTTCCTCAGGCCTGTCCTCCCCCAGCGGGACCCACCCCGGCTGCGGGCTGTGAGGCAGCCTTGAGGGGGCTGGTGCTGGGCTGCTCCCGACCACCTCACCTTGGCTGCAAGTGGGCTCGGTGCCTGTTCGGGGCGCAGCCTCCGCGGGCCAGCAGTGTGGCTCTGCTGGGGCACCCGTGGGGGCTGTCTTCACTTGCTGGCTGCGCCGTGGCTCCTGGGGCGAGAAGCCAGCGCCCTCTGCCACTCTCGCCAGCTCTTCTCCCTCTGTGGGGACACGAGGCCAGCTGGTTATGGACTCAGCCACCCACGGGCTCCCGCGTGTCTGCCAGGCCCTGCAGGCCTCAGCTGTGCCCTGGGACACCTGGCAGGGGAGTGTGGCCCATGCAGGGACCCTGGGCTGAGGTGGCTCTGCCTCTCCACAGGAGTGGCCTGGGAACCAGCAGAGACGGACAGGAAACTGCTCCCCAGCCAAGTGGATGCTGGTGGGGGCTGGCTCCCCGCCCCGACGGCTGCACAGCTGACCCGGTGGGGGCTCGCCCGAGACTGCACGGCCCCCAGTCCCTGGAAAACCCCCGCATGTGGCGGTGAGAGGTGGGCTCGTGCGGGGCGGTGTCCACTCTCCCCTCCAGCTCAGGCAAGTGGCAATCAGAAACCAGGCCAGGGCCAAACCCAAACAACCCAACTGAAACTGAAGGATGGGAAGGCTTGGTGGCACCATGGCTGCCTGCCAGGCCACACCTTCCCTGGCACGAGGCAGTGACCGGGAACTGGCCTCAATTATGCCAAGGACTGGATGGGCAAAGGCTGCACCTACAGCCGCCAGCCAGACCGTTACTCAGCATCGGCCTGCGCTTCCCGGGCCTCGGGCTCCACCTCCGACCTCACAGCTCCCTGCCTGCCTCCCTCCACCTCCTCACTGCGACCTCACTGCGCCCGGCCCTGCCCCGCTGGCCCCGCCAGCTCCTCTGCCAGGACACCCTCCGCCCTCCCCAGCAGGGGGCGCTGGCTCCCCTCCCTGGCCCGCAGGAGTGACAACAGGACAGGCAGGGGCCCGGGCACCCCCAGCTGCTCCGCCTGGGGCTCCTGCCTGCTGGCTTCCAGGCCCAGACAGTCTGCCCCGGCTGCCCAAGGCCTTGTCTTAAGCCCCCGGCCCTGTGGCCACTCCCTCCCTTCCTTGGTGCCACTGCCTGGCCACCCATAGTTCATAGCCTCTTCCCAGGTCAGCCACAAGGGTAAGTTCCTCAGCTGGCCCCTCCTGCCGCCTTCCCAGCCACCGTTCCACCTCCTGCAGGCAGGCCGGGCACACGCCCCCAGGCAGGCCCTTCCATGGGCGGCACCGGCAGCGCCCTGGCTGGACACTCCCCTCCGGCAGCCGGCCCCTGCCCCTGCGAGGGAGGGAGGGCAGCCGGGCTGCCTTGCTGGTAGCAGTCCACAGGGCAGGGCACAGCTGAGGAGGTGGGGCCAGGCCCCTCCTTCCCCGAGGCTACCCTGGCCGCCCTGTGGGGAAAATTAGGGTGGGCCTGAGGGGCAGGGGATCTCCCTGGAGCCTCCCCAACGCCCCCATGCCTCAGGTTCTCTGCCTGCGGGAAGCAGGTGGCCAGGCCAAAATCCTGTACCACTGAGACAACTCTCCCTGCACCCAGGGCGACTCATGGCCCTGGCACCAGGCCTGGGCTGTTTGTCCCCAGGTGGGGTCCTGGGAGGCCCCTGGGCCTGGCTCTGCCTGTTTGGCTTCTCAGGACTGCCTGGTCCTGACAGGGAGCAGGAGCAGCGGCTCCACCCTTCCGCCCTGCCCCAGCCCCTGCGCCAGGAGGCCCGGCTGACTGCCTCAGAGAGGGACCCTCAGGCGGGGGCCAGGCACTGTTTTGTAGCAGCCGCTGGAGAGCCAGCTGCCCACCAGGTCCTGGCCTGTGCTGAGCAGGGACCTGCAGACGTGGCGAAGAACACTTGCCCAGAGGAAAAGGAAGCCCCGACGGGCGGTGCCAGGGCCCCTGTGGGGACATACATATCCTGAGCCCCCCAAGTGCACGTGCCGCGTGAGGCCGTGGCCTGGGCAGGTGGGTGAGCTCCTTACTAAGGATCAGCGATGCTTGAGAGCACCTCGCCCACCTGATGTGGCTGCTTACCCGGGGTGTGAGGGGCCCTGGGGGGCGGCCTGTCCAGGTCTCCTCTGCACCCGCCCGCCGGTTCTCTCGCACCTCAGGGAGGGCGTCCTGGGAGAATTCACCTTCCAATCTGCTCTCCCAGGTGGCTCAGCCCCAGCCCCCAGCCTCACAACCAGTCCCAGCTTCAGTTCCAGGCCTGCACACCCTCTGGTCACAGGGGGCCTTTGCAGGTGGGCCCTGCTGTCACCAGGAGCTGTAGATGTGGCCACAACCATCACGCCCAGGGAGGCTGGACCCTGGTGGGGCTGGTTCCTTCCGGGTGCTTTCCCTGTTCCAGAGAGCCTGTCCCAGCCAGGCCCTGCTACCACCCCGGAAAGCTCTGGGAGCCATCTGGGACACCCATCCCGCCGTGGCGGGCCCAGCACCACCTGCTTGAGGACCTGCGTGGCCCTGAGTGGGCAGGCGGTGGGGTGCGCCGAGGCCTGGACCTGTCCGGAAGAGGCCTCTGCCAGGCCTGCACAGGCACGCTCTCAGCCAAGGGCGGCCCCCACCCCCAGTGTCATTCAAGAGTTCCACCCTGGCAAAAGACCATTTAAGTTAGTTTTGGGAAAGGAAATAGAAAAGGATCCACTCTCCAGGCTGAAGAGCGTATGCTGGGAAACACACTCTTCCCTTGATCCAATGGTTAGAGGAGACGAGGATGTGAGTTACAGCCTTTGGCCTGCCTGGGGTGGGACAGGCAAGGAAGGTGGGGGGCGGGGTCAGGCTCCTGGCGTCCCGGGGAGCCCCTCCCACACTGTACCAGGGATGGTGTGTGTGGCCAACAGTGCTGGTCAGTTGCTCCTGAGATTAGGTCACAGAAGCCGCTGTGGGTTCCTCTGTGCTCTCTCTGTGGGGTCGCTGCCTCTGGGGAGAACCAGCCGCCACGACACAGACACTCAGCTGTTCACAGAGGCCCACAAGGGAAGACCTGGGGCCTCTAGCCACAGCCAGCGAGGACCTGAGGCTGCCAACACCCCCGAGAGCTCAGAGGACCATCTGACAGCTTGACTGCAAGCAAATGAGTGCCTGAGCCAGGTCCTCCCCACTAAGCCTTTTGGGAATTCCTGACCCCCCAAATCTACAAGATAGTGAGAGAGCAAGACCCCAAGGTAGAGGGACAGGAGCTGGGTCTTTGTAGCAGTGACTGAGCCTCCAACACTGACTGGCTCAGGCCACGGGCTCCCACTGCCACTGCCCTTTGAGATCACCACCACCAACCCCTCCCAGGCTCTGCTCACTGTCTGCCAAGCACTGCTCCAAACCTGGCAGTGCGCTCATCTTCATTTTGTACGTTCTACGCAGGAAATGAGGCAGACAGAAGAGGGACCACCAAGGTCAGGTAACCAGCACTTAACAGTGCTTCACCTGCTCTTTGTCCCATGGCCTTCAGAGGCTCCTCTCGGAACAAACAGCCACAGAAGCTGGCCCCCAGGGGAAGAGATTGTTCATCTCGCGGGGCCACAGGCAGCACACTTGCAGCCGACCGGGCTGAGGGCCCTACACTTCCTCGCTCCTCCAAGCAAACTGGGGGAGGCATCAGGTGAAAACAGCAGTGCCTGATGCTCGAGCCGCAGTGGGAAAGGGCCGAGGACGCCCAGCTCGGCCTCATCCAGGCCCTGTTGCCTGTGGGGCTCTCAGGTCTGCCCTCTGCCAGGCACTCCTGCCAGGGCAGCTGTCCCCTGTTGCTCAGATGAGAGTTGGGAAATGACACAGCTGAGGTTACATGGTTGGAAGCAGCAGCCCCAGATGTGACTCAACCATGGGACTGGGAGTGAGAAGACAGGTGAGCCTCCACAGGTGACCCGGCTGTGGACCAGCACAGAGCCTGGGGCAAGGGCACCAGCAGGTCCCTGAGGCAGGGCGGGAGAACCAGGGAAGGGCCGGAAAGGGAAGGTCAGCGAGGCCACAGGGAACCCACCGACCAGGCTGCTCTCCCCTCGGCCCCACTGGCTGGAGAGATGAACGGGTTAGGGAACACCCTGTCCTATTATGGGGTCTGAGAGCCTGGCCGAGGTCCGTCCTGGGAACCAACAGGGAGGGCCCCGTGCCCTGGGTGGCAGTGGAGCCCGTCCCAGCCTTGAGCGGAGCCCAGCCTGGCAGAATCACAGCTGCCAGAGCTGCAGGTGTGTCAGGACCAGCGAAGGTGACTGTGCCTTGCCCACGGCCTCCTACTCACTGGCCCTAGGGGTGCCGCTTCAGTGCCCTCCAGGGAAAGCCCCGGCCTGCCTCCCTGCCGGGCAGGCTGCCAATCCGGTGGGTCCTGGGTTTTAGAAGGAACAAGGGCTCCCAGCAACAGAGCCAGCAGGGCTTTCTACTGCCCACACCCTCGTCCTGATCTCCCTCACAAGCCCCCGCCCTGCCCCTGCCCTCATCCTGGCTGGCGTGGGCCCGGGCAGATCTGCTGGCCCTGCACAGATCAGCAGGGCCTGGTGCTCAGGAACTGCTCGCAGGCATCTGTGCCCTGGCAGCATGTTCCCGGGGAGGCCTGGTCTGGGCTAGTTTCCCCTCTTCCTACCTGACTAGCCACGCTGTGTGTTGTAAGGCTTTGTGGGGAGGAGAACATGACAGTCCCTGACACTGCTTGCTCTGTCCCTCCTCACCATCCCCTTTCACAGATGGGGAGACCGAGGCACTGAAGTTAAGAGTGCCAGACGAAGGATGTGCCAACCAGGGCTACTGACGCTGCCAGTGACTGGCGAGTGGCCCAGCAGCTGCCTGTCCCCGAGGGACCGACTGCCTCAGCTGGAGGGCACCCCTGTCTCCTTCCTGCCCACCCTCTCCACACAGGGAAGACTTGCTGGTGGCAGGGGCCTGGCTTGGCTCTGGCACAGCTGGGCATGGGGGCCTTATGCCACCAGGGCTGGGATGGGACTCACCTGGGCCCAGAGAAGCCATGCTGGGGGTGGCCTCGGGCCTGTGTGGCCGGGGAGGCCCAGGGTCCTTGGGTGGGTCTGGGGTAGAGGCTGACGCTGAGGGAGGGCAGGTGACGACAGCTGTGGTGGCAGCCAGCGCAGGGCGAGGCTTGGCGTGAGCGTCACTGGGCCGCTGGAGAGCATCGGCCGGCACAGGGTCCGGGGCTGTGGGGGCCACCGCTGCAGGAAAGAAGTTCTCTCGGCTGTCCTTGGGGTGTTTTGGGGTGGTAGGCGTGTCCCCTGAGGCCTGTGAGGACAGAGAAGAGGTGAGGAAGGCCAGCTGGCAGCCCTGAGCCCATGCCACCCTGCCGTGTTCAGCCCACCACGCTGCCCCACAAGATGCCCCGTGGGGTCCTGGGACTGCCAGCACTGCCTGGCCCCCCGTGCTGCCCACGGGGCCATCAGCAGACAGCCCGCCAGGATGCTGTGGACACCAGGACAAGAGGGACCCAGCACCCCTCCCCGGGAGGAGTGTGTCTGGCTATGACTCTAGGTGTGGGGTGCAGCTCCCAATCTGGGGACAGCAGGACCAGGTGGTCAGTCTCAGAGGGCAACTTCCCAAGGGCCACTAGTGGGAGGGTCCTGCGGGAGTTGGGGGAGCCAGGGGGCCCACGGTGGCCCACGGTGCCCCCCGCTCAGCCTCTGCAGCAGCCTGACTTCAGCAGGAACCCCCGCCACTGGCCTCCGGTTCCCAGGTGGGCTGGGCCCTAGGGGCCTCCAAATCTTCCTCCACAGTCCCCTCTGCCACAATGCCCTTTTGGGGCTCTATTCTCACGGCCACTCCTACTGCCCACACTCAGCCCAGCCCTCCTGGGACGGGACTGTAGGCCTCGGCACCCTGACAGCCAGTCTCGAGGTGAGTGAGGCAGGGCACCTCAAGGCAGCCTTGCACAGCTGAGCTGAGGGGCCAGGCTCAACGTGTGAGCCAAGCCCCCAGCCCCCAGCCCCTCCCCAGCACCAAGCCCACTGTGCTGAGCCAGGCCACACCAGGGCCATGGAGAGTCACACGCCTGCTGGCGGGTACCTTGGTGCCTGGGGGGCAGTTTGCTTCCACTGATGACCCTGTCTCTTCTGACATTTGCTTTGCTTGAAAGCCCTGTCCCCAGCTCCACATGGTCAGGACGGGCCCCTGTGTACTGTGCCATGCCGTGGTGTCTGGGAGGAGCCCATGCTCGTGCCCTGGGGCCCAACCCTGTGCTGTGGACAGCATGTCCAGTGGGAGGGTAGGGCAGGAGGACAGTCCTGTCTCTCTGGTCCCCCTGGGCCCGTAGTGGTGCCAGCGGTGTTGTTGCAACCCAGGTGGCAGTGTGAGTAGACACACCAG
Source organism: Lemur catta (assembly GCF_020740605.2). Lineage (NCBI taxonomy): Eukaryota > Metazoa > Chordata > Mammalia > Primates > Lemuridae > Lemur > Lemur catta. The sequence continues at coordinate 11,572,061 of NC_059148.1, forward strand.
GGCAAGGTGAGTGCTGTGTCCCTGTGCTTGCTCAGGGGTGGGGCCTCAGCTGCAGGTGACAGCACTGAGCCTCTAATTATGTCCAGAGCACCCTCCAGGCATGTGCTGGGCTGCCATGGCAACTGGGACAAGCCTCAAGCAAAACGGACACTGCCTGAGGGGTGGGAGCGGCGGGTCTGATGGCCATGGCCGCCTCCTTCCCAGCGCAAGGTCAAGGATGCCTGTGACTGTCCCACTTGCCTCCCCGAGGCGGCTTCTGGCTGGGTGTGGGGGCTGTGGGGTCCTGTGGGGTTGGGGGTGCAGGTGGGGTGGACCTGGGGAGACCCTGAGATGGAACCCTGTCTCCCCGACCCACACCGAGATGGACAGGGGCAGAGGGGAGAACAGAGCAGCCCTCAGGGTGTACGAGGAGGAGGCAAAGTGCAAAGGGCACCGCACGCACGGGGAGAGACAGGGAGGCAGGACTGAGCTCCAGGGACGGGAGGACCAGAGGAGAGCAGCCGGCACCCCGTGCATCTCTGGGGCCTAGGGTAGGAGCCTGAAGCGGGAAGCGTGGTGAGAGGGCCTCAGGGCAGATACCCGGGGCACCTCCTCCCCATGGGGTCTAGGAGGGGGGCGGGCAGGTAAGAACGTGGCCGGGGAAGACCTCAGGGCCACAGGTTCGCCTCTCCCCCATAGCCTCCCGCACCCCAGGAGCGGACTGCTGAGCCTGGCCTAATGGCGCCCAGCAGCGGGCAACCTAAAGGTCAGGGCCGGGTCCCCTGGCTCTGGCCACTCCCATGACCCAGTGTCTTTCGAGCATCGCTGACAGCAACTTCTGCCTGCCCACCCCTCGGGCCCCGAGACTCGTGTGCCTCAGCTCCTCCGGGGCCTCAGTCAACAGGACGCTTCCCCGCCCTTGGCTCTTGCCAGCTCAGCGCCCCTTTCCTCTCAGGCTGGGGAAGGGGAAGGTTTTGGGGGTTTCCTGTATGGGGCTGTCATTTTGCACACCTTGAAGTCAGAAACCGCCCTCCTCTCTCCATCGTGGTCACCACCCACATGTCCACCCACTCCCTCGGGCCAGCGGAGGAAAGGGGGTCCCCTGGCAGGCCCGGGCCCGAGCTGTGCCCTGGTGCCCTGGCGGTCAGTCTTGTCCTGTGGAGCAGAGTCTGTGGTGAGGGGCACAGAGCCCACGGGGGCTGAGGTAAACTCTGGCTACATGGACAGTAAGAAGTGATGGGAACCGCAGGTGGGTTGGGATGTGTCCTGCCAACGATTCTGGCCCTCAGCTGGGGGACTGGGCCCAGCGACTCCCCCAGAGTGTCCCCCGCCTGGCCCGCAGCCCGCTGAGTCGAAGTTGAACTCCCCTGGGCTTCCTCAGAGCTAGAGTCCAGGCAGGGGTGGCGGCCCGATGCCCCACTCCACTGAGAGGAAGGTCGTGTGGAGTCCACCCGGAGTGGTCAGGCCACCCCTTGGGACAGGAGGCTGCACTGCTCAAATGGCGAGCCACTCGCCCCCTGGCCTGGAGGCTCTCGCTTTAGACGGGGTGCCACTGCGCTCCGCCTGCCACAGCCTCCCCTCTCCACGCTCCCTCCCACTGAGCTCTGACCCACCCCCCATACCTCCTCAGTCATCTGGACCCTTCCCGTAGCCAGATCTGCCCATGGCCTTCCCTCAAGCCGGGCCTCTCCCATGGAGACCCCTCTCCTTCAGCCCCAGCCCTGCTCCCCCCCTGCTCAAACCCCACCCAGCCCCGTCTCTCAAAAGCAGCCCTGGTGGCGGGGTCCCCATGTCCAGCGGACACCCATCCTCACTGCCCCGGCCCCACTGACTGGCTGGTGCCTGGGAACACTGTCCTTCCTGGACACCAGCCCGCCCTGTCCCGAGTCTCCCTCCCGCACCGGTGCTCGGCCCTGCCTGTGCCCTCTCCTGGCCTCTGGTCGACACTGATGGCCTCAGGGGCAACTACACCAGGCATGGTCCCCCCAGGTGGGGGCCCCTAACTTCCTGCCGTCTCCCTTGAAAGAGTCTCAGACTCAACACAAACCCAATCTCAACCCTGGCTTGGGCCGTCCAGGCACGTCCCAGGAGGGGCCTCCCCCGTGCTCTGCCAGTCCCGCTTCCTACCACCTCTTGGACCCTCCCGCCCTGGCCTGGCCCCTGCACCAGCCCCTCTTCTCCACCCGAGAGGGACGCTGCCACCCTGCTCCCTCCCTGGCTCGATAAACCCAGGACCCCACCCACCCTCTCAGGATGAGCCCCTTGCTCCCTACATGCCCTCCCCGCAGTGGGCCCCTGTACAGGCTGTGTCTCTGCCTTACGCCCCAGCCACTTTGCTCCTAATCAGCCTGGCTCTAACATCACTTCCTCTACCTCTGTCCCCAGCGGAACCACCTTTTCAGGGGAGGTCAGCTGGCTAGGGGCCATCCTCCCAATTTATTGAAAAGGAAGCTGAGGCGAGGGGACCCCTCAGGTTGTACATGTGTGTCTGAGCCAGGGTCAAGGCCTTGCCCACTGTAGGGTGGTGCCTGGCCCAGGCCGGGACTAGGGCTCAGCCACGTCCCACCCATCACCCCTTGTCCCACGCCGACCACAGGAGCAGTCACAGGGGTGTACCCACTTAGCCTGTGAGGGTGAGAGGCGGGGCAGGCCCCGTTAGACGAGGCTGGCACAGCCTAGGCCAGGCTTACCTGTCTCTGGGCGGCGGCCCCGAGGTGGACCTGACAGAACTTCACGGCCTGCTCCAGCGCAGCCTCCTCGTCCACCTGAGCAACGAGAGGCCTGTGGTCAGGGGGCCCTGGCCTGGCTGTGCAGGCAGCGCAGACCAGCCAGGCGGGTGGTGGGGCTGCGCCCTGGGGCTCAGGTGCCACCTCCACCTCCCGCCTCCGATGGAGAGCTCTCCCCACTGCTGACTGCACCCAGCCCCCCAGCCCTGCCTGGGAAGTAGGGACAGACGCTTGTCCACCTCCAGGCTGGGGGTACAGGCCAACCTTCTCACAGCACCGGGAGCTGGTGCCACGACTGGACCCAGCCACCCCTCTGGGCCCGACGTGGCCACGCCAAGTTCATTTCTGTGGCTGAGTTATTTACATCCTCAAGGGCTGAGGCTGGCAGGGGGACTCAGGGCCCCAACCAAGCCTTCAAATTCGGCAGAGGCCCAGCTGCTAGGGGATGAGGGGAGTCCTCTAAGCTAAAACCTGCCCCTCAAGTGGGCAGGATGGAGGGCCGTGATCAGAGTGGGAAGGGCCTTTTGCAATCCCAGGCCTGAGGTGGCTGTGCCAACGGCGTCTAGAGCCCAAGAGCTCAAGGGTGGTACGAGACTGGGGAGGCGTGGGGGGCACCCTGGATGAGCAGTGGGCAGGGAGGAGGGAGACGCCACACGCTGCTGGGCGAGGCCAGGGGGGCAGGCAAGGCAGGGAGAGGATCCACCCCCACCAGCAAGGAAAGCAGCACTTGGAGTTTTTCTAAGCCATTAGCAACAAAGACAAACGGCAGTTATAACGATGCTAGTGAGGTGGATATAGAATAGGCATTCTCTACAGTGGCGCTGCAAACTGACACGATCTGGGAAACTGTTTCAGGATGGTCGCCCCATTTGAGCTGGTTACTGAAGTTCTGGGGATTCCTCCTGTGGGAATGAATAATTTTAAATAGAAAAAAAGGTATGTGCCTGATACACTAAAATAAAATTAAAAAAAAAACGGCAGGCAAAATAAGGGTCCCAGGCTCTCTGGTCACACCGAGGGCACTGCAGCCACCTTTACATGACAGCCACAGAAGTCTCGAAGGAAGTGCCCCAAGATGCATCTGGGGGCCCAGCACAGCAGTGGGATGGGGGTCCCGCCTTCCTGTGCTGGACTTGATAAGGTTCCTGCGACGCGGTCTCTGTTCCTCTTCAGGCTGAATACAGACTTTCTAGAGCTCACGGTAGAATGTGAACAGTGGGCATGGCTGGGAACACCTAAAGCCCACCCAGGGGCAGAGAACAGAAAGGCAAGGGCAGGGCGTGGCGAGCCGGCGGACAGGCCCACCTGCTTGATGAGCATGTAGGTCTCAGACATAATCCTCTCCACGCGGCCCAGGTCGTAGGCCACACCCTTCTGGCCCTGCTGCCACACGCGGTAGGCGTCCAGCAGCAGCGTCTTGCCTGACTCTGTGTCCTCCAGGAGCTTCCTCTTGCGGCTGGGCCGTGGGGGTGGCTCCTCAGTGTGGCTGCTCCCCCTGGCCCCCGTGGTGGTGGCAGCAGCGGGGGCGGAGGCTGGCTGGCCTGGGGTGAGCGAGGTGGGCTGCTGCCGTGCGCTGATGCTCAGCTCCTCCAGGGACAGCTCGGCGGGCCGGCTCTCAGGGCCCCGCTCCCTTGGGGGGCGGCCTGGCAGCAAGAGCGGTGTCCGCTCCAAGTCTGAGCGGCGAACAGCGGCCTCACCCGTGTCCATGGGCTCGGTGGGCCCTGCCTGGGGGGTCTCCTTGTCTTTCCACTCCCCGCCTTGGTCTGCACTGTCTCCTGCGTCCATGGTCACAGGCCGGTGACCCACTTTGCCCCCTGGCTCAGGCCCTGGCGCTGAGCTATCAGCCAGAGGGGGCTTCTTGGGGTGGGGGAGGCCCTCCTGGCCATCCTCGGGACTGGCCTTGTGTGAGACATCGGTGGTCATCCTGGCTCCGGGGAGGACACAGGCCTTAGGCCCCGGGCGTTCTGACCCCTGCGAGGAAACCAAAGATAAGACTATGTCTCTGGTGTCCCCACTGCGACAAAGCACCTCTGGGCGCCAGGTGTGCCCACCCCAGGCCTCTCCCACCCAACATCACTCTGGCTCCGGACATCTGCCAGCTGGCCAGGGCCATGCCCCAACTATCAGAGAGGACACTAGGCCCAGAGACCTGCCTGAGGAAGGCCCTCCCTCCTGTGCACTTCCAGCTGCCCCACTACACTCCCAGGTAGCCAGGGGCCGAGCGACTCTGGAGGTGGCGCTGCTCCTGAGTGGGAGGCCTGGCCCTAGCTGGCATGGCACCATCCAGCTCACATTTGACTCCATGATGAGCCTCGGGGCAGCTCTGAACGTTTTATGAGAAAGGGGACCTGCCCAGGGCCACCAAGTGTGCTTGCTGCAAAGCCAAGTCCTCTTGGCCCCTAGAGCATGAGGACCGCGGTGAAGGCTGGCGAGGACCACCCCTCCCCAGGTTCAGAGTGCTGTCCCAAGCCCCTGCACCAAGCCACAGCCAGCCCTACTGGGCATGAGCTCTGGGGTCAGTGGTCCTGGCTCAGCTCCCAGCTGCCCCACCTGCTAGGCTGGTTACTTAAACTCCTGGGGCCGGGGTGCTCAGCTGTGAAATGTGGGTTCCACTGAACCTGCTCACAGGAGGAAAAGGGATGGTGCACATACATGGTGCTCTCACAGGCCTTGGTCAGCCCGCCAGGGGGAGGGCTCGGGACCCCGCCCTGGGAGGGGCACACTGCTCAGGAGCTCAGCTCGGTGGAGGGTCACTATGGCTCTCGTTAATCACCAAGTGCATCAGTGCCTTGCTAGGTGCCTATGTGCTCGGTGCCACGTCTGACCTTCCCTACCTAGGCAGAGGGAGGATGGGTGCTACTTCATAGATGGGGACACGGGAACAAGGGTGCACAAATGGCGGGATCAGGCCCACCACCGCAGGCTGTGGAGAGGGGAAGGGGGGGCGTACCTCCGCGAGCTCACTCAGGGTGTCCTCCAGCACCTTCACAGTGAGGATGAAGGCCCGCTGGGCCAGGACCTGGCGGTCGGCATCTCGCAGATACTTCCTGCAGTCATATGGGGTGGCCAGAGAGGACAGGAGAGCGTCAGACCCCACACAGCACTGCTGGGTGGTGGCCCTGTGCCCTGTCCCTGCCCTGAGAATGCCTGTTCATGCCTCATTCCACTTGCTGGGGTGCATGAGACCTCCCCTGGGCCCCTCCACACCCAGGAGGCCTCTGACCTGGCACTAGTTTGCTGCCCTGGGCCCCTGGGCCTGGCTGCAGTGGGCCTGCGCGGCCTGCTGGGCTCAGGGAGAGCTGCGGAGGGCCTACAGCGCCTCTCCCACAGGCCTGTCTCCGGTGTGTCCCAGGCCCCAGCTGGAGGTGCCCTGAGCTGAATGAGACAGAGAAGGTGAGGCAATGCAGGCATGGGAGGCTGAGTCCCCACTGAGCTGCCTCCCTCCAGGCATCCCTCCGATACTCCCTGCAAATGGCAGCTACAGCAGATGCCCCTCTGTCCCGTCCCATCCTTTCTGGCAGAGGGATCCCTGCCCACCTCTGAGGCCCAGACCCCTGTTGCCCACCCCACTGTCACCGGCCTTTGCCTGGCCATATCATGGCTATTGTTTGAACATCTGTTTTCCCTATGACCTGGTGGCACCTCTGAGAGCCCCGAGCTGGGGGAAGCAGAAGGAGAGGAAAGGCTGGTTGTCTGGGCCTCCATGAGGAACCAGGATCAGTGGGGAGAGCCTATGTCTGTTCCAGGGTGCTTAGGGGCAGAGGGTGAAGTTTGGGTTCTCGACACTAGGACAGAGAGGCCCCCGAGGAACAGGAAGGGCTGGTCTGGGCTCCCAGCCAGTGGGCCTCCTTTGTTTTCATTACTGCAGGGGGTGGGGGGCAGGTGGCATGCCAGGCTGTGCCCAGGGTGGCTGCACTCACTTGCCCTGGTCTGGGGTCCGCTGCAGCATGGAGGACACCTTCAGCAGGGTGCTGTGGTCCCGCAGCTGGGCCAGCACCTTGAGCAGCAGCACGATGGAGCGGTTCATATGCCAGGCGAAGCTGCCCGGCCGGTCGATCTCGTCCACAGGGATCCGCCAGATGCCCTGTGGGACGGATGGGGTAGGCATGTGAGGGAGGCTGCTGCAGTCAGAGCCTCAGGGACACCCCTGCCTGGGGCTCCCTGGAACCTGCCACAGTGCCAGAGGGGACACCGCCCAACCAGGGGCTTCTGGGACTCCTCTCACTATCCCCAGGATGGGAGGGTGTCCCCCACCCCCACCCTGGTCTATTTCCTCCTCATAGACGACAGCAAATGACACACCCACCCACGGTTCCACAGCCGCCTCCTTTGTCTGGCTGTGCTGTGCTGTATGTGTTTACTGGACCTGTCCCCTGCAGGAGGCACTTAGGTTGAGCCCGATCAAACACGAGGACAGACACTGAGGAGCCCAGTGCACCCACCTCTCTACAGAGGGTGCTGGCCCAGCCGTGGGGCCACTTCCTAGAGATGGAACTGCCGGGTAAAAGTGGGCTGCAGGGAAGCGCTGGCACAGGCCCCACCTTTGCATCCTCCCTCCAGCTGTGCCGGGAATCATTGCAGCTCTCAGGATGCTGCCCCACTTCTCTGTGAAGGCTGAGCCAGGGCAGGGCTGGCTCTGGGGGGCCCCCTCTCATCTCCCTCAGCCCCTGCTTAACCTGCTGTGGCAGTAGGCACCCCTACCTATTGCCAGCTCCAGGGTCTGGTCCTAGCAACCAGCACGGCGTCTGACTCCTACTCGGGGTCCAGTAAGGGTGTGAGGAAGGCACGAATGACCAAGGGAATGAGTGACATAGACATTAAGGAGGCCCATCTCGGTGGGATCTCTGGAGCCTGGGAACGAGTTGGTAGACTCTGGATGGATCCCTATAGCCGACACCTTGGAGAAATTCCTGCCCAGAATGGACCAAGGCTATACTGCCTTCTTGGCAAGGTGCCTGGCCCAAGTTACGCCAAAGTTGGGGTTCTAGGGATCTGGGCCACCAGCCTCAGGGACCACGGCAGGACGTCCAGGTGGCAGCCCTCCCAGGGCCTTTTCCTGTGGGTCCTTGCTGACTGCTCATGGTATCTGCACAGAGCTGTGGGCCCTCCCTCCTCAAGCAGTCCCAGAAAGGAAGCCATGGCCCCTCTAGCCCTGAGCTGTTAAGGCCTGGGAAGAGCATGAAACCCTCAGCCTGGAGCCCCTGCAGCCTCCACACTGGCTCACGCTGTGACACAGAAGGCCCACCAGGCAGGCTGGGGGACTATGTTTAGGCCGGCTGCCCACTTCCACCCTCAGGCAGTGCCCAACAAAGACAAAACCAGGGGTTGAGACCATCCACACACAGGGTGGCAAACACCAATGCTGCATCTTCCTACCACGTAGACATGGTCCCTGCAGCAGCTTATGAAAAGCTGTCACTCAATGAGGGACGGCCTTGAGCAGTGTCTGCACCAGTGGAGAGGCAAGGACCCCAGGCCCTGGCACCCTGCCCCTCTGTTCCCAGGGCTGCATAAGGCCCAGGTGTGACAACAGTGGCTGGGAAGGTGCTATCCCTGTGGCTCACTGGGCCCAGCGGTGTGGGGTGGGGAAGGGCCAGGCCCCGTTGAGGGACTACAGATGTCCCTCTCAGGGTCCTCATGGAGCCTCACACAGCTATGCCTCCGAGGGTGGGCCTCGGAGACGTGGAGGGACTCCCTCAGGGTCACACCTCCTCAAATGGCAGCTCAGGGCTGGTCCCTCACCATACCCATGACTCCGAAGACAGGAAGGGTGGCCCCAGGGAACCTACTGAAGGAGCCCGCCACAGCTGGCTGCCACCGCCCCCCTCCACGTGGGATGGGAGGCGAAAACCCAGGGCAACACACCAAGCCGGGGAATCTGGATATGACTCTGTTTCTCCTGTATCTCATTCCTCAGTGGGGTGTGGAGGGGAATGCTCTGCTTCAGTCAACTGAGAGGGTCCCGGATGACCCAATTTCACTGAATCCCCCCATTGGCCCTGCAGAACCTCTGAAGACGCAAAGGCCAGGCTGGCGATCACTCTTCCCAGGGTACCCCCAGCTAGGGGCCAGACCCTCCCACCTCCTCTGCTCAGCTGTAGTGTCACCTCCTCTCTGAAGTCCTCCTGGTTTGCCACCCAGCTCTTTTCAAGACCACTCAAGGTCAGCCCCTCAGAAGGTTGGGGGTGGGGCTGTGACTGGCAGTATGTCCTGCCTGGAAGTGCATCTGCTTCAGCTCAGGGTCCACAGGGTCCTTGCACAGACCTGGCAGAACAGGCGAGAGATGCCCAGCTTGAGAAGGCTCTGCAGAGCCTGTCTGGGAAACCCTACCTCCCTTAGCTTCCTGTTGGTCTCTCACCCTGGAGACTCCATGTTTAATTATACCGGACAGGTGGGAAGCAAGTTTGTTCATGGCAAATAGAATGCTCTTCAGAGCCCCAGGTGTGCATGTGAGCCCCGTGGTGGTGGTGGTGGTGGGGTGCAGTCTGCAGGGAAGCTGAATGGCACCTCCTTGCCTAAGAGGCAGTTACTGCAGAGCAGTGCGCACCTGGCCAGGCAAGAGCTGGCTCCCCGCCCCTCCACGGGCGAGGGTGAGGAGGTGTTGCCAGAGATACCACTCTTGGTTTCTGCAGGGTGGGCCAGACGGACACAGTGGACTTGGCAGGTGGTGAGGGGTGTGGGCAGGGCCCCCCCAGAGAGGGATTCCAAACTCCTGTTCCCAAGTTCAGGGGTTGAAGACACAGCACATTTACCTATTTGGGGGGTGGGTGGGAGGGATACGCCAAAATGAGCCAATGAACACGTGGAGACAACATCCCGGAGGGCCCACCACATGGTCACCTAAAGTGGCCTAATCTAGGAAGGCATCGGTGGCCTGGCACTAGCCCACCCTCATCATTTTGGGGGCAGGAGCGGTCATCCGCTTGTTGAGCAAGGCAATGCCCCCTGGGAGATGGGTAGTGAAGAAGCCCCAGGTTCATACCAAGCCCCACTTGGAACACCTAGAATGTCCACAGTGCTCTGGTCCAGAGGTGGCTGTACTGTGCTGGCCCAGCTGCACGTCCGTCCCTCCTGCCTCCCCCGCCCTGTTGCCAGCCCACTGTAGCCGGGGCTGGGCTCCACTCTCACCTGCCCAGCTCTGGGCCAGGTGCTCGCTTTGCTAGGGCCCGGGGAACGAATGGGGCAGGTGTACTCTTCGGACCTCTGGTCTGGTGTAGAGCGAGAGGACAGGCCAGCCTTTCCTCCCAGACAAGGGCGTGGGGAAGACCCCTCTGAGGGCCACAGAGGCCTCACAGGGGACAGAGGGCAGGTGACAGCAACAGCAGCACACTCGATGTAAGGGGAAAAAGAAAACTGCACTAGATAAAAGTTCTTAAAGACACCCGCTTCCCAACAGACCAGTCTGTTAGCAACAGAAGCCAGTGCGGGTGGACGCCCTCTCCTGGGTCTCCGACCACTCCCCACTGAGGTCCTCTCATCCTCATGCCTCCCGGAGCATCTGGATGCTGCCAAACACACCCATGAGGACAGGCCTAGCTTGCAGCACACGCCAGAACACGGTTTGGATCCCTATCTCCCTTCCGTTTCCTTTTGTAACATAACACCGCTGATTTCAGAAAGCAAGGAGACCAAACACACCAGGCAGCGCGTCTGTGGAAAACCAGAAGGGGACTCCAGATGCCGCCGCCCGCTTGGCACCTCCACGCTATCGTGACTCTCGGAACTCCCCCAGCCAGCCCTTGGAGGCTTGGAAGGCAGCGTTTCACACGTGCACATGCTCTCGGTTCACTCTGGCATTCTGCTTGGCCTTTTCCCGACAATGGTGGTGCTGAAGAGCATGCTTCCCGGGCAGGGTCTGGCCGGCTCCACACCCTCATTCATTTTTTCACACTTTATTCATTCATATGCCCCAGCACGGGGGCTCCTGTTTTTGTCTACTGGGCACCGGGCACCATCCCCTGCCCCTTGTTCTGTAAACTATGTCCCCTTGCCCCTCCCCACCCCCAGGGTTGCGACCTTGGCCTGCCTGGCTGGGCCCGAGACCCACCCACCCACCATGGGGACTTGGCCAGCAGGTGGGCCCAGGACCCCAGCCAGGCTTCCCTTCCTAACAGGAGCCTTGGGGAATACCCCCTCCTCCCTGTGGCATGGGGCTGTGAGCAGATGGTCATAAGCCCCACGGGGGTTCCTGTGGCCATGAGGCTGCCCTCCAGGGACAGCTGGCCTGAGAGAGTGAAGCCACCAGGCAGAGGGGGGAGCCAGCAGGGAGGTGAGCAAGCCAACAACTCTGCTTTCTGCCTGAGCCAGGCGGAGCTGGGCTTCTATGTTTGCAGCCAGAGCCACAGGGAGAGGAGGAGCCAAAGCAGGCCCCTCCCTCTACCCGCCCTTCACACTGTGCCTGGGGACGGCCTCCCAGCATCAGGCTGGGGACGGCACCTGCCTCACCTGGCCTTCCTCATCCAGCCCCACACGGGAGGAAGGGGCACGGCCAGATTCCACCTATGGCAGCAGAGGCCCCACTGCACCCACTCCAGAGGACAAAGGTGCAGGCCTCAGGGAAGGCTCGGGGCATGTGCCAGGGAGAGCTGAGCCTGATGAGAAAGGTGTGGGCAGCAGTGCCTGGAAGGAGGCCTGGCTGAGGGCAGGTGGAGGGAGCGAGCACTGGGGCCGATGCCCCACGGCATCCGAGGGAAAGGCCGAGGCAGGACCACAGACAGGCAAGGGCCGGGAGTGGGAGTGGGAGCCAGGGGCAGCAGGGACCCCAAAAAGAGGGTCTGGGATGGGGCTCTCCCCCCGTTCCTGGTCCTGTTGCTCTGGACCTAGCCCAGACTCTCCTCTCCCCGCTCTGCAGGCACACCTGTTACCTGTGGATTTGTTCCACTCAATTCCTGGGTCCTGGTGTCACCAGGGCTGGGTTCCCTGGTGGCCAGTGAGGCTAGAAGAATGCCTGGAGAGCTGCGGGCAGTTGGGTATGCCCACAGCAGACTCAGAGCCCTTAGATACCAGGACTGTGTTCAAGCTCCCCCTCTGTGCGTATGTATCCCAAACATCTCAGCCAACCCCCAACCTTCAGAGCGATCTCGGCTCCTCGCTGGCAGATGAGGTCACCGAGAATGACTATAATAATCTAAATAATTTATGGAGCCCCAGACTCTGGACTGAGTGCTTGATACAAGTTATCAACCCTCAGCCTGAAGACTGGGGTGTGCTCCCACTGCTTGAGGAAACAGAGCTGCAGGAGCTGAGTCTCACGGGGTGGGGGGTGAGGCTGGGGGTCCACAGAGGGAGGGTACGGCTGCTGTGGTTTGGGGGCCCATGGAGACGTTCCTAGAGGAGCTGAGAGCTGGCAAGTGGAGATGGGGGGTGCTGCCGGGCCAGCCTGTGCTCTTGCCCAGGAACGCACTGTTTACATGAGGGCTGGAAAGCCTGGTGAGGCCAGGGCCCGGCGGCTGGAGGGCAGTGAATCACTGCAATCTTGGCAGGTGGCACCCCAGGGAGGTGACAGAAGGCAGAGGCCTCTGAAGGTTTCCCCGAGGGTATGGAACGCTGTTCCTGGCTGACAGGCCAAGGCCATGCCTATGCACAGCTCATGCTATCTCCAGCACGCTGTGGTCTAGGGAGCTTATTCCTGCAGGGACATGGGCTCCTCCCCTTCCAGATTCCTGACTCCGCCGGCCAGGCCACACTCCCTAACTGCCTTGGCACAGACAGGAAGGGCCCGCTCACTCACACTCCTGGACCCCAGGCCCCTGCACACAACTTCTTCACGCAGCCCAGGGCCAACCCTGAGCCCGGTAGCCTGAGGCCAGAGACTCAAACACAGTTCTGGTCCTCAGGTAAACCCCACTGCCTGCTGCTGGACCACCACTCAGGCCAATTTTAACGGCACAGTCCAAGGCTGTTCTGCGGCTCCTTGGGCCAAGGGTTCCCAGCCCCATCTGTCACCATTGCAGACACCCACTTTTAGTCATGGCTCCTTCTAGAGCTTCCTCCCTTCCGAGGGCACAGGCAAAGGCTCCCCAGGAAAACAAGTACCCTTGGAAATGCCAGAGCAGGAAAGAAGGGTGGGCAAGAGGTACAGCCCAGTCAGAACTGCACTTGGACTCAAGGCCCGGGCTCGTCAGAGTGGACGAGGCTCTGGCGTGGGGCTGGGTAGAGACTCAGAGATTCATGTGAGTGTGTAACCAACTCACCCCTCATTTTTCAGAGGGGAAAACAGGGTTCAGACCACCTGCCCAAGGCTGCCTGGTGATCCCAAAGTGGGACCAGGACACAGGGGACAGACTCCTTACCTTGGGCCTCTCCCCATGCCCTTGCTTAATACTCACAGAGAAACAACAAGTTGGCAGCATGATCCCTGCTTTACGGATGTAGAAACAGGGAGAAAGCAGAGATGCCATATCACCTTGGTTTTGGCACCTTTTAACACCTGGGAATGTTCAGGGGTGGGGTGGAACACCTGCCCATAGATGGGGTGCCCAGTGTCCTCCATTAGCACCACGGGTGCCTCAGGGTATCATAATTAAGTCCCTTGGGCCTCTGTTTTGGGAAATGGCCCCCTCTAGCTGTCCCCCCCTGCCACCTGCACAGGTCTCATATGCAACTCCTTCCCCACTCTGCCATTCCCAGGGCCAGGCCCAGCTGGGACGCCAGGTGGGGCTGAAGCAGAGGGCAGAAGAGGGGTAACCATACCTGGGAGCACCCAGAAAGGCTACAAAGGGAGCTGCCCGAGCACTGTGCACAGGTACTGAGGGGGGAAGGCAATGAGGTGCACACAGCAATCTGGCCTGACTGGGTGGGTGGCATCTGCTTCACACAGTGGACTCTCTCCTCTTCCGCTCACCAAGGCTGCCCAACCCAAACAAGCCTGAGTCTGCTTGGGGCCTTCTTGGGCCCAGCCTGGCCTGGTCAGGCACTGCCCACAGGGCTGCCCCTAGTGCCTGACATCAGCACCAGTCCCAGGGGCCCGAGTCTTGTATAGAACAGCTGCCCTGCTATAACCCCTGCACACCAGGGGTGGGAGGGGCAGTTGGGAGGGCTGCATCTCTCTTGCTTACCCCTGCAAGGCCTTTGAACAGAGCCTGGCCTCCTGGGCAGGCTCATGACCTGTCAGGTGAGATGAAATTGCGGGGAGCTCCTCAAGCCCCTGAGGGGGGAAAGGGAAGCCTGCAGGCATGAGAGAGTCAGGACAGAGAGACAGACACATCAGTCCATTGGACTTGCCTGAAGACTGCCCAGAAAAGGAGCATTCCAGGTCAAAAACAAACCCTGGCCTCCACAACCCTTCGACCTTAGTGCAGCCTTAGGGTGGCTATGAGGGAGTCCCACGAGGACAGGGAAAGTGTCTTGTCCCGCTGTGTGCTCCCAGTGCCACACATCTGGGCTAGCCCCGAGCAGGCTCTGGGGAGGTGATGCCACAGATAAATCCCCTTGGAAGGTGCTGGGGAGGCCCAACTCCCCAGTGATCCAGGGTGAGGGGACAGAAGAGAGGCTGGCACATGGAACAATGAGCTAAGACAGCAAAGACTTTGTGGGGGTATTCAGGGAAAGCCAGGATGGAGCAGGAGCTTCTGCCAAGCAGGTGAGGAAACAGGCAGCTGAGGCAGGGTGTAGTAGTGACTGCCTTAGAGTCTACACCATCACCCAGGGTGTCCTGAGCAGAAACGTGTATAAGCTTTAATCTTGACTTTTAACTCAGCAAATGAAGCACATGTATTTCCCTACGTTGTCAAAAACATATCATTTAAGATAACCACAGAGCACCGTGCCCCACAGTGAAGTGAGCTACTGACAGGCATCTGGTCTGAGTGTTTAGGATTACTATGGAGAATGCTGGGCTGAATATCCTCCTCCACGAAGCTGTTCTCCTCCTCGGGACGCATCACCCAGAGGGGGCCAACAGGTGGACAGGAGGCAGCAGGCTGGTCTCCTGGACGCAGGGCCGGATGCCTGAGCTAACAGAGTGGGTACGATGGGCAAGCGACGCTCCCCAGAGCAGTTCAGCTCCACCAGCCTTGCTCACAGAAAACACCGCAGCGAGCACACAAGGGAGAACCCGTTCCCCTGGTAGAGGGATTCCTCCAGCGCTCCCCGTGGCATGGGCGCCGTGGTGACTCAGTACTTAGAGCAGGCAAGGGCGGGGAGCCTGCTGGCATCCCATTCCCGAGAGCGGCGGGTATGGGGTGTGGGAGCAGCTGCTGCGAGCTGAGGGCCAGCTGCCGTGCGGTGGCTGCAGCTAGAGACAGTAACGGAGCCTCTCTGCAGAGAGAGCTACTGGGGCAGGTTAGGGGCCTTTTCCCCCCAGAGAAGCGCAAGAACTTTCTCCTGGTTCCAGCATAACCTCGGTGTTACTGCTTGACCCCAGGGTGAGTCAGGAATGGGGCAGAATCTGTACTGCAGGCCCTAAGGTCAGGAGCAGCTGTGGGTAAAATACCAAAATCCTCCATAGTCTTGGGGACACACCTGTCGTCCACAAACCCACACAAGCCACCCAAATGGCAAGACCACTTGGAGAGAAGAGGGGTAGGGTGGGGTGTACGAGGATGCACTTGCCTGTCTTCTCATGGGGCCAGTGGTACTCACAGGGTGCCTGCCCAGCTCCCCCAACACGCGATTTCACTCACACCTCGCTGGGGGAGAGACTTGTCAAGTGAGACTACAGATCTCGGCCTACCAGGCTGTTTGCACTCCACCTCACTTGTCCCCAAGGAAGATGAGCACCACAGACAGCTGGGCCAGGTGGGCAGCGCCCCTCAGACCACTGGCCCAGATGGCTCCTTCTGGAGCCCCCTGCTCAGGAGTCCTGAGCCATTTAGAGACAAGGCTGAGTTTCCAGGGTGGTAGCTCCCCACCTTCCTGGTGCCCTGAGGAGCTAAGAGCCCTGTCCCTAGGCAGCACTCCTGCTCCAGGCCTGAGGCTGCGGGGAAGGGGCCCCAAGAGCAGGCCAGGTTGAACACCCCCGGGGGCAGGAAGTTCCTGCAGCTTCTACCACAAATCAGTCAGGGCAGGCCTCTCTGGCCGCGGGGTTGTGCAGAGGTCACCAGGGGCGCCCTCCCGGCCTGCCCCCACCCCATGCAGACCAGACTGTTCAGGCTGGCTACCCAGGGCTAGGGATTCCCCCGCCATCCACAGGTAATGAGTCCCTGACGCAGGCAGGGGCTGGGAAAGCCTGCAATTTGCCTGCAGCTGCGCCCGCTCCTTTCCAGTCTCTCCTGCCAAATGAGACATCGTGCATTAGGTCCCCAGAACTGCTGGGCTGTCCCTCCCCTCCCCCTCCCTGGAAAAGCAGAAACGACAAACAACCAAGTGCGTGGGGAGAGCCAAGCTGCAGTGGCCAGCCCAGTCTCTGTGTGTCCCACCTCCACCGCAGGCGACCCCTCAACCCCCAACCCCACCCCTCCTCCCACTTGCTGTGGGGCAAGGTCCTCGCCCAAATGCAGAGCTCCGAGCCGGCCAGCGCTTGCAAAGCTCTGGCACCATCTTCCCGCCCCCGCACAGCGGCTATTTATAGCTAGGGAAGCACCGCGCCCGGGCGCCGCTGCCCACCCGGCCAGGCGGCCCGCTCACCATCCCCGGGAGCGGCACGGCGCAGCTCCTCCTCGGCGCCTTCCGCCGCGAAGTTGCTCAGGCCGACGGGCTTTCTTTCGCTTTCGCGCAGCGCACACCCCCGCGCGCCGGCTCCCAGCCCCGGACTTGATCGGGCTGGGCTCGCAGCGCGGGCGCGTGTGCCGTGTGCGGGCTTCACCAGCGCCCGCCGCCCCCACGCGCCGCCGCCCAGGCCGGCCCAGCCGCCCACCTGACGCTGAGCAGGACGCCCGCCCGGCCCGGGCATGGGGACGCCGCACCCCGCCGCCGGCGACTTCCTCTGCAGGGGCCCCGGGGAAACCACGGCCCGCGGGCTTCCTGCTGCGCCTGGTGGGCCGGGGCGGTAGGCGGCTGCCCGAGCCCACCCGGGGAGGACTGAGCAAAAGCACAGGAAAGCAGAGAGCCAGGCAAGCACAGGCGGTGAGGCGGCTACGCCGCGCGGCCCCGGCCCCAGTCCCCGCCAAGTTCCTACCCGCCGGCTCCGCCGTGGCATCTGTGCAGTGGAGCTAGGGCGGGCGCCGGGCCATGGCCGCGGAGGCTCGCTCGCTCGCGGCGGGCCGGGGCGGGGCGGGCAGAGCCGGACCGGGCGCCTGGAAGCGGGCCCAGCAGCGCAACTGACTTTTGCCGGCCAATCCTCGCGGGTTCCCGAGCCCGGCCGCCAGCGCGGCGGTGGTGAGCTGCGGACCCAACGTGGGCCGCTTGCGGGCCAGTGGCGCAGCCCTCACGCCGGGAAGCTGTGGGTCTGGGCGGCCCCCACGGATACGGCCAACTGTGCAGGGGGGCTGTCCTCGCCCTGCACGCGGTACCTAGGTGAACGGCGCCCCCTGGAGTTGTGCCCTGTGGTGCCCTGTGGCCAGCAGAGGCATAGGTGTGTGGGGGACACACGGCCACACCCGAGCTGTCCTTTGGAGTAACATCCTCAAGGGGGAAGGCAGAACAGAGATGTCACGGTGAGTCCCCCAGTACGCTTTAAGCTGGAAGGGGACTCATTTTCCAGCTGGGCTGTGAGGCCCAGCGAAGGCGCTGGGCAGAGGGCTGGGTGTAGATGGGCTGGGCAGAAGCCAGGCAGGTCTCAGGATCCTCCCGTCTCCCCTCAGCCTCTGCATTTTCAAGAACAGCAGCAGTACACCTGCCCCCAGCACATGAGAAGTTTTGCAGAGCTCAGGGAGGGCTGCTCTCCCGCCTGGAAGGGGTACTGTACCCACCCTATAGATGAAGAACAGGCGCAGAGGGGAGAACCTCACCCCAGAGCATATGGCCACGCTCCCACAGCTCCAGTGTGCACACACCACCTCTCTTCCCTCCTGAGTTCCACGAGGGTAGGCTGCACTGGGATTGTCCACCAACGCCAGGCTGCTCCTCCAGCCCCAGCTGAGGAGAGGCCAAGGAAAGGCAGGGACAGGCCAATTTGCATGGATTAAGATGGAGAGATGCTGCCTCAAGCCCTGGCCTGGCACTCCCCTCCCCAAGTGCTTCTTTCTCACCACCTGTGCCAGTACTGCCCCTCCTTCCCCAGAGGCCCTAGTGATATCTCTTCCCCAAGCTGGCAAGTTTCCACCTGTCCTACCCTAGGCTGGCTCCTGGGGCCAGCTTTCCCAAGCTTGCCAGGTGCCTCTAGTCCCAATCAGCCCAGGTAATGTTGCACTCTGCCCTCTGTCATCCTTCCCTCCCTCCGGGGGGAGGCTCAGGGGCAGTGTCTCAGCACCCCCTCAAGGGTTACTACTCTCTGCCAGGCACTGGGCTTGCTACTGGAGACCCAGAAACAGGCCCAGGCTCCAGAGGTCACTCACTTGCAGGGGAGACACACACGAGCAAAAGCCACCCCAAGGCTGCTCAAGAGGAGGACAAGGGGCTCCTGACCATGGCCAGGTCTCAAGCAAGGTTCTAAATCTGCATGTTGCTCAAGCCACGACCGCCCTCACCATCTATATTCATATCATCATTTGACAGACACATGTGGGGCAGGTTCAGAGAGGCTGGGCACTGGTGCAGTCACACAGCAACAAGGCCACTATGGCTAGGACCTGTCTCCCAGGCCTGGATGACCCCAGAGCTGGTTGGGCCACTCCTCCCAGTTGTCCCCAGGGCTGGAGTAGACTTGGGGATTGGATGCCAAAGCCATGTTCTTGCCTTGCACAGCTCGTGACTTCACTTCATACCTTATCTACTTCCTGTGAGATCAAGGCAGACCAAAGGAAGCCGAGAACGTGCTTATCACACCCAAGCCAGGAAGAAACTGTTCTGTGTTGAGTGTGTGGCTCCCTGGAAATCAGTCCCTGCATCCAGGAGGCCTCCATGTCCACCACAGGCAGCAGCCAGCTCTCCCCAGCATGCGTGCTGTCCCACACAGAGCCACGGAAGGGGGCTGTGGGCACCACCCGACCTGCCAGCAGGAAGGAGGCCTGTGGTGGCTGAGGGGAGCTTAGGGGTTTTGTGCCAAGTCCCTGCCAAATGAAACTTTTGGAGGGACTTCCCTGGGAGAATGTCTGTTCCCAGTTGGGCTCTGAGGCCCCATGGGATTCGGCCTCCTTGGCCCTACACCCTTTGCCCTGCTTTGTCCAGCCCTCTCCAGAGCCCCATGAGATGGGCACCGCTGTGTCTAGCTGACAGATATACAGTGAGCCTAGAGCAGGAAGGTTCCTCGCCAAGCTGAGCTCCCCCCTCTGCCAGGAACACTCATGTGTTTGCCAGGAGCCCCCTGGGGCATCACATGAGAGTACTGTGACAGGGGCTGGTGGGCCTGCCTGCCCCAGATCCTTGAGAATTCTTTGGGCCCAAAAAGAGCCTTGCGCTTCCTGGGATTCATCAGCACTCTCTGTAGGAGATCCCTGGGCCTAACTGTTAACAAAGCACCTGGACATCCAGGACACAAGCCTCTGACCACTGTCCTGGAGAGAGAACTGCTCACCCACCTCAGGGGCACCCCTGAAGGCCTAAGAGCTTGGGGGTTCCTGCAGCTTGCCAACCTCGGGGGCCCAGGAGTCCAGGCCACCCTGACCACATTTACCCATGGGCCCGCAGGAGCCCCTTTAAGTGGCCATGACCCTCCTTGGAAACGTGTTTTTGGCCTTTGGCTCACGTGGCCCCCTAGCCCCCAGCTGTTACCTCAGTCCCCCCTAACCTAACTCAAATGCTGTGGCAAGAATGCTCCTTAGAGTTAATAGTCCTAATTCGCAGCCAGCTTTGAGGCTGCCCGCTGTTCTGGAAGCACAAGGCCTTGCCGCTGCTCACCTGCCTCCCTGTTGGGGGACACCGGTCTGTGTGACCTGTGCCTGGGCAACTTCTCTGCCAAAAGTGTGACAGTCAGAGACTTGTAGGCCTTACAGTCCCACGTCATTTAGTTTCCTTTCCCTTCCCCCAAGGCCAAGAGACTGAAACATGCCTCTCCTCCCCAGGCCCACAGATCCCTGGAAGCCACATGGTCCAGACACCCCCAGCCCCATCTGATTCTCAAAAGCTAGAGCTTCTGGCACTCAGGAACTGTCCAGCCTGCTCTCAACAGCTGTAAAGCATCCTTAGATGTCAGAATCCAACCGTTCTGTGTCACCCATGAGTGAAAACACAGAGACGGGAAAGAGAGAAATACCTGTCCAGGTCAGCCACAGCTGGGCTTGGTTCAAGGATCCCTGTCCCTCAGTCTGGGGCTGCCTGGACCTCAGGGGACAGCCGTGCCGGGCCACGTGCACATCTGGGGAAACACACGCAGCACCTAGCGTGCACAGGGGTACTGTTCCCACCAGCGCCTTACCAAGGGGGAAAGGCTGCCCTGAGAAGGCCGTGCCCACAGTCCCCCATCGCCAGGAGACAGAGCCGGGATCTCAGTCACAGCTCTCAGGGGCAGGCAGCAACGTAGCCACAGCCCAAGTTAGCTCAGCTTACCTGGCACTTCCAGCCCAGCTGGGAGCCCAGGAGCACAGCAGATCACAAAGGGAAAGAAACAAGGACTGAGGCTGGGACAGGGTGGCTTCTTGGGGAAGAAATGGCAGTCCCACTGGGTGCTGAGGGATGGGGGATCTTCCCACGAAAGAAGGAAAGACTGCTCACTGGAGGAAACTGAGGATGGCAGGGCCTGGGATGGACGGGAGCACGCGGAGGGCAAGGCATGGGCCGTGTGTGCAATGGGGCTGCATGTGGCAGCGGGCATCACATCTAGGCGGGGACCAGAGAGAGGGGAGAGAGGTTGCAGAGGGTCTGGGGAACAGGCAGGGTAAGAGAAGAGTGGCCAGCAGGCTCCGAGACCACTCAAGGTGAGCTGGGACTGACGGGATCAGGGCCCGTGACAGCCTCCCTAAAGCAATAGGACACTTACACTGGGCTTCTCCTAGCTTTGCCCCCACTTCACTGCCCAGGCTTCTAGAATAGACCACTCTTTGGAGGACTGCTGGGTTGCTTCATTTCATCTCAGGAGGGAGCCTGAGTCCCAAAAAAGCCACATCTAACATGCACACTGAGAAAACTAGGACAGTCCATGCTCCATGCATCTTCTGACCCCTGGTCCCTAAAAAATGGTCTTTGTGGCCTGAGGGGGTCTGGCTCCTCTGGCTGGGCTGCTAGGTAGGTGGGTCATGGAGAAACAAAAGGGGAGAGGGTACATTCCTTGGGACCAGTCTAGGGTTCACGCTACAAATGATGGGAGTGGCCATGGCCTATGCCAGGTGTCCTCCCTGGATGGCCTGCATAGGGTACTCGTGCAGGAAGGCGGCCGAGCTCAAAGGACAGTGGGCAACAGGCGCTCTGGTGGGACGGGCTGGCCTGACCAGCCAGAGGGGAAGTTCTATGCAGAGCTGGTGCCTCCATGGGCATTCAGGTTCCCAAGCAAGCTCATGTCCCACCACTTCCTTTTGCCCTGTGACAGCCACAGGAAGGAACCCTTTAATCCCCTGTGTAGCCCCAGAAGGAGAACAGACTCGCCCTATGGAGCAGTACTTGGTCCCAAAACTACAGAGCTGCCCACACACCAGAAGGACAAATTCGAGATGTGACCAGAAAGACTTGACCCAGGCACAGCACGCCTATATTATGGCACAGGGGCCACCCACCCATGCTGTAAAGGAATGGGACAGGGGTCCACCACCAGGAATAGGGTCACCCATTCAGAGGGGCTCCCACAGTGGCTCCTGGCTGATGGCAGGCCTCAGCCTAAACTCAGCCTAACAACAAACCCAGTGCTCTTCCAAGAGCTGAGCCTGACATGCCTCTGATTGCCCTGGGGCCAAAACATACTCCACCCACCCCCTTCCTCAGCCATGAGGGCATGGGGTCTTCTCAGTCCCACCCTAGCACTCTCCCAATCTCTCTAGCCGCCACCTCCCCAGCCTTGCCCCGGGCCTGCTCTCATAGCTACACAGTCCACTGCTCTGAGAGAGCCCCCTCCATAGACCGCAGGACTCCTGGCCTCATGGTGGTGGGCCCACAACCAGGGACCACTGCCTGCTGGTAGTGATGGCAGGTGGCCCTTTAGGACGGGCCCATTTGGCCCCCCACACTGCCCCCCTTGGTTTTCCCTCCTGGAATGCCTTCTCCCAAGTCTGTCTGAAAACCTGGCCAAGGCTGGGCATGGTGGCTCATGCCTGTAAATCCTAGCACTCTGGGAGGCCAAGGTGGGAGGATCGCTCAAGGTCAGGAGTTCGAGACCAGCCTGAGCAAGAGCGAGACCCTGTCTCTACTAAAAATAGAAATTATGTGGACAGCTAAATATATATATAGAAAAATTAGCTGGGCATGGTAGTGCATGCCTATAGTCCCAGCTACTTGGGAGGCTGAGGCAGAAGGATTGCTTAAGCCCAGGAGTTTGAGGTTGCTGTGAGATAGCCTGATGCCACGGCACTCTAGCCTGGGCAACAGAGTGAGACTCTGTCTCAAAAACAAAAAACAAACAAACAAAAAAACCTGTCCAACTTCAAGGTCAGTCTAGGCCTCTGGGAGTACTCCTGACCACACTTGCTAAGGACTGGCAGACACCCCTTTTCTATACTTACAGCACCCTTAGACCCACACAGTAGTACACTCGGGGCACCTGGGCTAAGAGCTGGGAGGGGGTGCTTACACCCAACCTCTCAGGAAGTGAAGCTGAGGGTGACGGGTTCTGAGCTGGTTGAGCCCTCCCTTCCGCCCCCCCCCCCCGTCCCCCCCGCTGTGCCCCTGAGCACAGGTATCTCCTGTCTTCCAGGGGAGAGCACCTCATCTGTGCCCTTAGGGGCCAGGCTTCCATGTCAAAGGCCTCCAAAGCACGTCATTGGGTGCCCCACACCCCTGAGGCAGGGACTGGAGTCCAGGTCTCCTCTACCTGCTGAGTATGGCCAAGTAGGCTCCTCCCTGGACATAAAGTCCCGGGCTGAACCGATGGTGGCAAGTTCCTGCTATACGCTCTCTCTGGCCTGGGGTTCCCAAAAGCAGGCTCTAGGCAGTCTGAGAAAATGACCCAATGTCCCTACACAGCAAGGGTGTCTAGGAGACTCTACAGAGCCCTGCTGGTGATGGGCTAGGGTCCACAGGGAAGTTCCATGAGGCTCCACCTGCTCTGACCTAATTTAGTTTTAGACTACTTATACATATTTAGAGATCAGCATTTCAAAACTTGTGTTTTAATCAACCAAATTCCTACAGTTCCTTCAAGGGGTCTTCCCGACTGGCCTGATCCTTATCACCTTCTCCCCCAGACCCCAGTGAGCCCGGTCACCTGAGTGCCTTTATCTACAAGGTCCCTTCCCTACCACAGGCCCCCTGGACACAACGGCCATCACTGTGTACTGTGCACTGAGCAGGCCCTGGGGGCCCACGGCAGTAACCTGCTTCCCCTGAGTATTCTCGCCTGATCCTCACTGTAACTGTGTGACACAGGTCTGGTCAACCCCACTTTGCAGATGAAGAAACTGAGCCTAATAGACACAGCCCAGCTTGCCCAAAGCCACCCAGGTGCAGAGGGGGCCTGAGGCTGGCCAGGGTGCTCCTCCCCGTGGCTCACAGGCGGGGAACAGGACACACATCACAGAGGCCCACGTGTGAGGGAGTCCTCTGCCTGCTCCTCCTGGGCAGTTCCTGGCCCCCAGGGGCACTTGTTGGTCACAGCCTGTCACCATGGTAACCAGGCAGGGGCTTGAGGAGCACTGAGCTCTGGTTTGATTTCAAACCCAGCACAGCTCTCTCAGAAGCAATTTGGTCAAACTTTCCAAAAAGGAAAAGTAGGAAAAAAAGGTGGGGGCGGGGGGTGGAGAGGAGAGAAGAGAGCGGGAGAGAGCCAAATTCCCAGACTGAAGCCCCCCCGAAAGGAGGAAAGGAGGCCTGGCCGCTGAGCTGAGGGGAACTTCCCTTGGATGGCAGAGTGCGTGCCAGCCAGGGGTGCTGGTGGCAGGGCAGAGCGGCAGCCCACAGCCTCTTGGGCCCACACCCCTCCTGCGGGAGCCTGAGCTGGGGCGGGGGAGTGAGCCTACGCAGGCAGGGCCCGGCCCTTCCCGCTGCCTCTGCCTGAGCAGCTGCCCTTTCATCTGTTTTCCATCCGGGTGTGAGAAACATTTCTTTTGGAAAAAAGGGGTGGAAAACCAGTGACCTCATCCACTGGCCCACCTTTGGGTATGGAGAAACTGAGGTCAGAGGGGCAGGGACCGGGAAGTTGAGAGCAGGACTGGAGAGGACACACAGGGGGGACCTCAGGAACGGGCTGGGCCTGGGCCAGGTGCTTTGGTCTTCTGGGCCTGCCGCCTACAGCCCCGGCCACACCTACAGAGCCTCTTAGCTTGAGGCCCTACACAGGGCAACCCCAATGACACGCACAGCAAAGGATCGGAGCCCTCAGGCCAGCACGTGTCCTTTAACCCTGGGGCTCAAGGGCCAGCCAGGGCCCCCAGAGAGCTTTGGGCAGCCCCAAGCTCTCGGCTGCCATGGGACTCCATCACAAGCTAAACCTGTGGCCCGCTGTCAGGACACACACGTGGAGCAACTGCAACAGTGCCCATCTCTGGGCCATGGGAGGCACTGCCTGGGCCTCTTGCTTGGGCTTCCATGGCCAATGCCCAAGTGGAGTGAGTGCCTGGTTCTCCGTGGGCTGAATGGACAAGGCAGAGGTGGCACTGCCAAGTCTTTTCTAGAAAGGGTGCGTTCTCATAGTGAGAACTGCCCTGAGATGGGGCACTTGCAGCCCTTGCTTTCGCCGGGTCCTGCAGCCTCTGTGGCCACAGCCCTCCCCTAGCCTCTCTTTACCGCTCATGCAGCCTCTGCCTCTGCCCAGGCCATTCCGAGCCTCAGTGAGCTGCCTGCTCAGCCCCCATTCCAAACGCTCACAGAGGGCCTACGCCTCTGCTGGGAAGTGTACCACCCCCTGCTGCCGCCCTCGGCCCCTGGGGTGCTGGCCCCAGGGTGCTGCCCCTGTGCCTGGAGCACTGTCCTGGGCGGACAAAGCATGGAGGGCGTGAAGCTCTAAGTGGAGACAGTTATGTGCGTGCCTCAGAAAGAAGTGGCTGGGACACTTATTCCAAGAGCGAACCTCTGAAAAATAACTTGCAGTGGGAAAAGAAGTCCCCACTGCAGAATGTTTTCTTCAGGAATGCTCAACAGTCAGCTCCTGACTGAACACCCGGAGCAGCTGGGGTGGGGGGTGGGCTGTGGGTGGGTCGGTGTTGGATGTATACACAAACACTGCCCTCCCACTGGGGAAAAGATAGCTGCGCTCCTGCAAGGCTGGTCAGAAACCCTGGCGTGGAAGCCGGTTCACAGGATGTGGGTCCCCAAGGCTTTGCCACTTACTGGCTATGTGACCTTGGGCAAGTCACAGCTGCCCTGTCTGCAGGGGCTTCTGTGCCCCCTTGAGGGACAGACTTGCATGAGGATTCAGTGGGGTCACAAATACCAAGGGCTTAAACAGATCGTCTTCCTCTGCCAGAGCGTCGTGGCTTTGTCTCAAGTTTGAATCCACATCTGGAGATGACAACTGTCTCCGATGGCAAGAATTCACACAGGGGACAACAGCCTAAGGCCTCCTTATGTTTGATTGTATTTTTATTTTTTATTTTTATTTTTTGAGACAGGGTCTCACTCTGTCACCCAGGCTAGAGGGCAGTGGCATCATCCTAGCTCACAGCAACCTCAAACTCCTGCTTTAAGTGATTCTCCTGCCTCAGCCTCCCGAGTAGCTGGGACTACAGGCACACATCAGGACGCCTGGCTAATTTTTCTATATTTTGTAGAGATACGGTCTCGCTATGCTGCCCAGGCTGATCTCAAACTCCTGGCCTCAAGCGATCCTCCCGCCTTGACCTCCCAAAGTGCTGGGAATATAGGCATGAGCCACCATACCCGGCTTGATTGTATTTTTTTTTTTTTTAATTCCAGCTATCAGTGTGAGTAGCCTGGCTTGGCAGAAGTTTCTGACTTTGTGCTGTGGTCCTATCAGGGCAGGGGGCCTGGGCATCCTGTGGCCTTGTCCCTGCCAACTCCGTGAGTTTCCTCTTGCCGGCCCCTCTGTGAGGACATGCCACAGCTTCGCAGATGGGAAGCAGCCCCTCTCCACCTGCTGCCTCTTGGGCTCACCCCCTCCCTAGACACGGAGGCAGGGATGGGACAGGGAGCCCTGCAGCACTTGCTCCAGGATGAACACGGGAGCTGTGCAAGCTGGAAGCTGTGAAGTTCCGCAAAGCCCGCCGAGCCCATGACATGGGAAGGAAGGAAAGCTTGGGGATAAGCTTAGAATCCACACAAGTTTGCTAACTCTTTTAAGACTCTTAAAAATGGGACCTCTTTTCTCTGGAGAACTTGAAGTGTTTCTTTTGTTTACTCTGCTTGTGCAATTGGCCCATAGATCATCTCAGCGATGCTAAAAATAGACCGTTGCTGCAATTCCTACTACAGCCAAGTAGCTTGCATTTCCTCAATTTAAACTTTTTCCTTTCTTTTCTGTCCTCTGATTCGCACTATGACGTGACTCCCTGACAGTGGTATGGTGCCGCACACCTCGGGTGATCTTAGTGATGAGGTGGCGGTTCAGGGAGGCCAGGTGACCCGTCCAGGTCACAGCCACCAAGGATAGGGCCAGGAGCAGAGGCTTAGCTTGTTTCCTCATCAGTAAGGGGTGGGATGTCCACAGCCATCAGAGGAAAAGCCACAACCAGTCCCAGACCATTTCTGCTAAGAAACAGATGACGCTGGTGTTGAGAACAGCCTTGGGGAAGCAGTGGGACCATAAGCAGCACCCTCTCATCCCTGCACAGGCTTGTGTGGCATTTCCACTGAGGATGCTGCTCTTCCCTCAGTGGCATCCTGGTGCCCTGTCCGCAGGAGGACGGACACACGCAGGCACCGAGACCCAGGGCCATCCGCATGCACGGCACATGGGGCAGAGACATGGGACAGGGGACCTGGAGCATCAGAGCAGAGCTGAGCAGAAGGCCCACACCTGCCTGAGCCCAGCTCCTTGGCCCTCCCGTAACGTCCCTTCCTGGCTCCTCGGCCCCTCATCCCCTCAGGTCACGGCGCGGCGGGTGCTTGCTCCTGCCTGTCTCTGGAGCCTGTCCACTGGCTGCCATTTCCACTGACTTAGTTCAGACACCCAAATCCCGGCTCAGGCACCAACACGCTGTGTGGCTGAGTCTCAATGGCACTACCTACACCTTGTGAGTTGTGAGGATGCAACGAGCTGCTGTGTGTAGAAGCACTGAGTGCAGCGCTGTGGAACCCCAAGGAGTGGCAGGTTGGCAGCACTCCCACTGCCCCCACCTGGCCCTCCAGTGCATTTGTGGCAGATGCTACTCCATCCCAGTCCCTCTGCCTTTGTGAGGAAGTCCACACTCTGCACCGGGCCCAAGAGGGCAGGGCCCAGTGGCAGCCAGTCGCCCACCCTGTGGCTCCGGGAGGCCTCCCTGCTATGCACGTGGCACTGCCTTGTGCCCCCACACTGTGGCTCATGCTGTCTCCTCTGCGTGGGAACCTGGCCCTGTTCTGTCCTTCACAGGCATATCCTCCAGCGTCACCATCCTCTCTCACATTGTCCATGCACCTTCAGGTGATGTGGTCTGTGCTCCAGGAGGGGCAGGGTCTTACTCAGGCCTGGGTACCTTAAAGAGCACATGTGCCAAAGTGACTCCCATGGGAGGCTCAGGCAGGGCCTGACACTTGCTGAGGAGGCTGGCCCTGGGCAGGACTTGGCAGGGAGCTTGGGGAAGGCTGGGCTGTGCAGCGATGCTGAGGACAGCAGCACCTGTGAGGGAAGCCCCGGCTGCAGAAACAGCCCCATCAGCAGGTGGGAATAGACTCAAGGGTGCCCCTGAGGGAGGGAGGCCAAAGTATGGAGGAGACTTGCGGTTTCTACAAATTGGGGTCAGGGTGGCCCACCCACTCCTGTTCCCATGATCCTCCATCTACTCCAGTCTTGCCCCAAATCCACTGGGAGCTCTGGTCTTCCCAGCTGCCGGCACACAATGCTCTGCTCACCCCATCATCTGCCCCAGGGACCCGGGCACCCTCAAGAGTGGGTCTCTCTAATGGCTTAATGGAAGATAAAACAACCACAAGGTGACCAGGGGCTGTGCAGAGTGTCTCCCCGTTGGGAGGTCTCAGCCAGCTATTAGATGGTCAAAACAAGGGCGGGGCACGAGACTCCGCCTCCTGAAAGGAAGAAGTGCAAAGCAGGGAAAGGACACACTCTGTCACTCTCACTGTCCCTCCCCATTGCATGCCCACAGCAGACGTCACTATTGGAACAGAGAGGTCAGATATGTCCTCCGAATCCCCAATGACATGGTGCTAAGGCTGCAGGCTTTGGAGTCGGACAGACTTGGAATCCCAGCCTGGCCATTTGCTTGCTGTGTAGTCTTGTGTCATTCCCTCAGCTTCTACACCTCCCACAGGGCCCTGGCCCACCGTGTCAGGACTAGTGGCAACTGCTGCTGCAGAAGTACACTCGACAAGCACCCTTCTGTGGCATTCTCTCCCAGCACCCACAGCAGCCACGTTAGTGGGGAAGTAGCTTTGACAGGGCCTGAAAACAGCCATGGGCACTGCTGTCCAATGGGAGGAACCAGGCCTCTGATTAGCCCAGTGGGCAGAGCATAGGAAAGGGCTTTTGGGCCAGGCACGGTGGTTCATGCCTCTAATCCCAGCACTCTGGGAGGCAGAGGCAGGAGGATTGCTTGAGGCCAGGAGTTCGAGACCAGCCTGAGCAAGAGCGAGACCCTGTCTCTACAAAATAGAAAAATCAGCCAGGTGTGTTGGTGCACACCTGTAGTCCCAGCTACTTGGGAGGCTGAGGCAGGAGGATCACTTACTTGCACCCAGGAGCATGGGGTTGCAGTGAGCTATGATGATGACACGAGCCTGAGCAACAGAGTGAGAGCTTTTGGTTTTCACAGCCTAACAACTTCCCCATGTGTACAGTGAGCATGATAATAGTACCCAAGCCTCACAGACATGCTGTGGAAGACCCAAAGAGGCACCCTCATTTAAACCCCCAATGAGTGCTTGTACACAGCGCCATTCCTGCCACTGCTACCATGGGCAGCTGCTCCCTGCTGGAGCCCCAACAAGGCCAGGCCCAGATGCTCTGGTGCTACCGGGAGGATGGCAGCCACTAATGTCACCACTCTCAGCCTTTTGACAGGCCTGGGGGGCTACCATGGAGAGGTGGTACAACCCAGCCAGCCATTTAGGGCCACACCAAACAGGCTTGGGGACCAAGCTAGCCAACTGTGCAGTCCCAGCCCCAAAGGGCAGCCCTGTTCAATGCCACAGCTCAATCACTAGCCCCTTATTGTCCTGGAATCCTGGCCTCACCTCCTAGGGCAGGGCTAGATGCTCATGTCCCCCTGCCCACTGCCACCCCACCCTCCCTATCCAGCCAGCAGGCCAAGTGGGTAGCAGCCGCACCTGGGACAATAGCTGGGCCAATCCCAGTGCAGGAACCAGTAGGTTGCTGGCTGTCCTCCCTCCCTACAGGCTGCTGGCCACCACAAATGGGCTTTGGCAGTACAGAGAGTGAGGTTCACATCCCTCCTCTAGCACAGACTGGTCATGGGACCTTGGGCAAGTCACCACCTCCTGGCACCTCTATGAAAAGGGGATCAATAATCCAGTCTTATGGATTAGCCTGCAGATCTGAACCCCTGTTGACAACGCAGCAGGCCCAGCACCTGGCACATAGAGGGTATTAACACGCTCCTTGAAGTATGGGCAAAAAGACAAGCAGAGGTGGAATGAGAACGAGTCACAACTGGTCCTGAGTGGGGACAAGATGATATGGGACCGATCTGGGGCAAGGAGGGTGGCTATTATAAACTAGGCTCTTCCTATACCTATGTTCCCTGGCCTGTCACAGAGGGTGGGCAAACACACCTGTGCTGCCAGTCCTGGGGCTTTTTTACCCACGGGGAAGCAGCCCTGGTCTACTGGCTGCCTGGGGTGGGGCACCAGGATTGGGTGGACACCAACACCTCTTTCCTAGGTCATGCCTTGGTCTTCACTGATGTCTGCCTGCAACAGATGCTGAACTTGGGGCTGGCGTCTGGGGGCAGGGCCCTCCCACCAGGCCCACCAGGCATGGTGCCTCTTGAGAGCCAGAAGGATAGAGGGAGAGAAGAGGCAAGTCAGGTTGGGGCTGGCAGAGGTAGTGACACCAGATCTGGCCCTGAAAGAGGAGGCAGATATCTCAGGCACAGACCCTGAGACCTGGCCACAGCTGTGTCCCTGAGCCAGGATACACCTGTTCCTCTTGCTCTGGGGCTGCTGCTTCCCAGGTATTCATCCCAAGGGATTCTCCAGGGTGAGAGGAAATCACAGTCACTAGGCATGCCCTGCCTGCTGGGCACTGAGCCAAGGGGAGGTGTTGGGAGGGCAATGGCAATGCTGTTCTAGATGAGGTCCCTGCCTGAGGGTGCCCGGGTCTGCTGGCCTCCAACAGCTTCCTTCTGGACCACCAGCTCTCTCCAAGGGGGAACGCTACTGGCTGAGGCCTGGCCTGGAAGGTGGGTCCACTGCGTCTGTCCCTCCCCAACACCTGGCATCTATTCACTGTATGGGGGGTGGGGGACTCCCTCAGGGTCACACAGCCAACTAGTGGCAAGTTAGAGTAGAAGGGGCATGACTGATTATTGCTGAAAAGGATGAAATACTAGGGGCTTTAAAGACCTCCTTTCCTTCCTCCCAGCCCTGGCAGGTGTGGGGTGTCAGGAGTTGGATGGAGACCCAGCCAGTGGGGGCCTTCCCCTCCGCAGACCACATCAAGGCCCTTGGTGAGAACTGACTCCAAGGCTGGGGATGGCAGACAGCACACATTCTTTAAAGAAAGAAAGGTGGCTCACGACTACCGTACCTCCCACTGGTTCAAGCAACACAGGGTCAGGACAAACAGAACCACCTGGGCCTGTGTGGCGGCCACCAGGTAGGAGAGGGTGCGCCAGAGCCTGGGCAGACAAAAGGGACTGGCCACCGGCGTGGGAAAGGGCTCAACCTCCCCAGTTACCTGGGAAACACAGACTAAAGCCACTGGGGGTTCCTTGTCACACCCCACACAGATGGGCCAAAATGAAAGCCATCTGTGGTTTGAGTGCTGGCAGGGGGAGGCAACGAGGACTGCTCTGCAGAACCACCTGGCGTCGTGCTGGGTGCACAGGGCCTCCACTTCCAGGCATCTGTCCTAGAGACTCTTGCATGGGTGAGGAAGGAGACTCGAGAAAGCAGCAGTTTTTATAACAGCAGAGAACTAAAAGCCACCCATCCACTGGGAAGAAGGCAGGCAGACCAGGCAGGACAAACAGTGGAGCGCGATGCAGCAGTGACTAAAGCACAGGGAGTGTGACCAGCGTCCACAGGCACCGACCGCTGGGCCAGGCCATGCAGAAGGGGCCTGTGTGGTGGGCACAACAAGATGGCCGCTGTCCCCATCTCAGGCTGCTCCACTCAAGCCGGGGCAAGGCCTTGAGCTTCCGGAGGCCCCCGACCAGCTGTTAACTGGGACTCCCCCACCCCCTGCCTCAGTCATGTCCCAGCATTGGCCTCTGGGATCAGGTGAGAGCCACTGGGATCCTCAGATAAATTCCAAGGCCTCCG
Source organism: Lemur catta (assembly GCF_020740605.2). Taxonomy (NCBI): domain Eukaryota; kingdom Metazoa; phylum Chordata; class Mammalia; order Primates; family Lemuridae; genus Lemur; species Lemur catta. The sequence continues at coordinate 11,603,377 of NC_059148.1, forward strand.
TGCAAGCCAATCTCCGGGCCTAAGGGTGAGCTGTACAGCGTGTGGACCCTGTGACGATAGGTCTTGTCCATCTGTTGGGACCACCTGCCTACAGATAGCCCCATGCCTGTGACAGGCCAAGTGCGGGCTGGTTTGGAGCTGAACCTTCCTGTGCCCAAAGTCTGTGCTCTTCCCAGTGACCCGGGGCCCCGGGGCTGCCTACCTGAGCAGCAGGCAGACACGGGGGACAGGGGTGCTGTGGAGGAGACACTATGCAGGGCAGCCACAGCAGGGTAACAGCTCCCCTCTGTTCTCTCAAACTCAGGCCACAGCCGCTGCCCACCCCACACCAGCCTTGGAAGCAGGAGGCAGTGCCAGCCTGGCCCTCAACTCCTTTTGCTTCTTTCAGAGGCTGGAAACTGGGTTGAAACAAGAAAATACCCTGCCTGCTAAAATAAGCAAACATTCTGGGGAAGGAGGGAGAATCATCTCTGGCTTGGTTACTATGGGAATCACGTTTCTGAATCAACTACGAGATAGGGAGAGAAGTTCACCTTGGACAAAGCAGCCTGGCTTTGGCCCACACAGGCCTGTGCGGATAGCCCCAGAAGCTTCTGGGCACCTAGAGACAAGCCCTCAGCTTCCATGGTGTGGGGAGCCACCCAGCAGCATGTACCACCCAGTCTGGTGCCTGCTTTCCTGGGCCCTTCTGCCCAGGGAGGGCTAGCCCCTGGCTCCTCCCTCTCTGCAGTCCCCTCGGGCCTGGCTCTGGCTCAGGAGAGGTCCCGCACCAGTACCCCGCAGGCCCAGGCTCACTGCCTCGCACCCCAGGCCTCTGTGTTGTCCTGGGCTCCCTGCTCTACGCAGTTGGCCTGAGAAGCCACCTCTGAATCACCTGGCCACATGTCTTCTGCCAGGTCCCCCCAGTGCTGCAAAAGGATGGGCAACAGACCCAGGCCAGGCCCTCAACCAGCAATGTCCAACAACTCCGGCTCTGTTTTGGCAAAGACCAGACTGTTCTGGCTGGTGGGAGAGGCTGAGGTAAGGACACTTTCAGTTGGGACTCTGGCCTGCCCTGGATCATGAGTCTCAGTGCTGGAACTCTGACTTGGTGGGCAGACAGCCCTAGGAGCAGGGATTTGCCATGACAGAGGTGGCAGTTCCCTCCTTGTGGATGTCAGTTCAATCAGTGTGTGGGACAGTGGGACTGGACACATCATTCCTCCCTCATGTCCTCATGTCCAACCACACCGCTGGGCCCTGCCACATGCCACAGCTGTGTCACTGCAGGGGACCAGCCAGCCGTGGGGCAGCTGTCAGGAAAGCTGACATACGAATCTGAGGTCCCACTCCCCCGAGCCCCTCACACTCCCCACAAAGGCTCAGTCAGCTGCCTAGCCTGAGGAGCTCCCCTGAGGGTGCTAAGGGTGCCTCCAATCCTGGCCTCCCTCTCCGGCCCCCTTCCTGGCTGGGCTCACCCACCCTGCCAGTGGGAGCTCAGCTTCCTGTCCTTCCCACGTGCCCTGCAGCATCCTATGATGGCCCTGCAGGAAGACGTTCATGCAGTGCTCTACCATAAGCCTTGGGCATCCTGCGACCAGGGCCAAGGATCTCCCTGTCTCCACATCCAGCACTGGCTAGACCAAGAGAATGTGCTTACAGACCTATTAAGGGAAAAGGGATGAATGGAATCAATCCACAAATATGCAGTGAGCACCTCCTCTGGTCCATGCTGGGCCAGGGGACTCAAAGAGGAACATGGCAACAGCACAAAGATGCTGTGAGAGCAAAGAATGGGCCCATGTACATGTCCACCTCGGAGACTGGGCAGCAGCTGCAGAGAGCAAGATGGCCTGACCTCACATGGAAAATTCCCTAACACCTAGTGCTGGCAGAAAAAGCAAGTTGCCAAAGAGCACACATACACATATACACATACACAAATACACGTTTTTAAAAGCTGCAAGACAAACTTGTTTTAGTACACACACACCCAGAAAAAAAGCACAGCCCAGCTGCTCACAGAAGCACCTCTGAGAAGGGTACAGCACCTAGGGGTGGGCAGACAGGGGCGTGGGCTCTGCTGTGTGTCTGAACTGCTGGGAGTGACAATGTGACCCTATATGACTCACACAATTTTCAAAAATTGTCATTAAAGGATAACACGAGGGTCCCCTGCTCAGGCCCTGAGGATGAGGGGCTACCCAGACAGCTGAGTGAGTGACAGCAAGACTGGGTGGTGTGTGTGGCCTGAGATAGCAGGCTTGGAGGATGCCACCCTTTGCAAGGGCCAGCACCCCCCCCACCCCCGCTTGCCTTTGCCTTCCCTGGAGGAGGCAGGGACCCTGGGGCACGATGGAAGGGAGGCGAGCCAGCCTGCTCAACCCACCTACAGTCCATCTGCCAGAGACACGGCCCCAGCATGGCAGAGTTGGCCGAGGGCTGCCCTAACTGCTCCTTGGAAAACGTGTTAGCAGTTTCCTCAGACCTGGGAAATACGCTGGACAGACTCACGTGCTCAGGGTGCTCAGGTACTTTCTGACACGCTGGGCACCAGGCATGGCTCAAGCAACACAAGGAGCCCCAACCCGCCTCCAAAGAAAGAGGCAAGAAGGCAGAAGAGGCCAGGAGGGAGCCCTGAGCATGGTAAAAGCAGCAGGTCACCAGGCAGCATAGAGGAACATGCAGCTGACCTGGAAGAGGCAAAAACCCCCAAAACCCCCAGGGCAGGCTGGTATGGCCTTTATCTCCAGGGGCCTGTGCTGCCCGTGGGCCTGGCCTACACGGGGTTCTGCCAGCCTTCCCTCCCACAGGCACAGCCTCAGACTGCCACTCAGGAGGACTTATTTTCTGGAAAGTCCCAGAAACTCAGGAGAAGCTGCAGTGAGCCCAGTGGGAAAGGGGCCTGGAGCGCCTGGCCACCAGCTGGGATGTGCTCGGGGAGCAGGCCTCCGAGGGCCGGCTGCCCTAACTTCCCCATTAGAAAGGCTGAGTGTGTTACCTGTGAGGAAGACATGGGGGTTGCACCTCTCCTTCCAATATCACTGCACAGTCTTTAAGAGCAAAGCACCAACAGTAGGGGGAGGAAAACTATTTTCTTGCGTACCCACCATATGCCAGATCATGTGCTGGGGACACTATCCCATTATCTAACTTGATCCCTGCAGTTACTCTTCAAGGCAGGTAATGGAAGCTCACTTTTTTGTTTTGTTTTAGAGATAGGTCTCGCTATGTCACTGCCTGGAGTACAGTGGCACAATCATAGCTTACTGTAACCTTGAACTCCTGGCCTCAAGCAATCCTCCCGCCTTAGCCTCCTGAGTTGCTGGGATTACAGGCATGAGCTACGTGGCTGGCATTAGAAACCCACTTTAAAAGTGAATAACCTAGGAGAGCTCAGGGAAATTAAGCAACTTGCCTGGCTTTAACTTTGGTCTATCAAATGCAGAAAAATAGGTTTGCAAAACACTGACAAAGGGCTCAATTCATTAATGTATAAAGAGTTCTTATAAATCAATAAGAAAAGGACCAATAGCGCAATAGAAAAGTCAACATGGGTAGAAATTACATAGAAGAAGTTAAAACTGTTAACATGATATCATGGTCAAGTCTCATTAATTATGAATGAAATACAATACCATTTTCACCTATTACCTATTAACGAGCCTATATTAAAAAGTTCAATAATACAGAATGTTGATGAGGTCTGAAAAAATGAGCCTAAGGTTGGGACTGGATCTTAGAAGGTTGGTATCTATCAAGACTTTAAAGGCACCATAAACCCTTTGACCCACGAGTTCTGTTTCTAAGAATTTATCCTATGAATGGACTCCCACAAATGTGCAAGGATGTATATATGAAGCATTGTTGGTAGTAACAAAAGACTGGAAATAATCTAAGTGCCCATAGCAATAGGGGATGGGTAGGTAAACTGTGAGACATCCCTATGTTGGGAGTACCATGCAGCTGTTACAAATAATGATTAAGTTCTAACACACTCTCTGAGAGAAGCTGTTAAGTGAAAAGAAACAAGGGGTGGGTACCTCTACATGCGCTAGCTTGTAAATAAACAGACACCCTCTGGAGGGACTCACAGGACAAGGAAGGGTGGCTGCTGTGGGGAAGAGCTGTGGCCTGGGTGTGGGGGTGGGAGGGCACCTCTCTTTTCTGGCAAATCCCTTAGTACCATGTAGACTGGTTACCAACGACACCCATCACTTGTCTATAAAACACCAAGAGAGAGAGGGCGGGCAGATGCAGGGCTCCCAGGCTCTGGAGCTGCCACCCTGCCCCCAGAAGATTGCAGCCTGGAAGAGGGGAGGAGCCACGGCCCCAGACACTCCCACCTGCTCTCAGCAGGGACCTGCCTGCCCACACACCCTGAGAACCGGCCTTTGTCACATCCCTCCAAGACCTGAGACCTGCCTTCCTCAGCTCCTGTTCATGTCAACCCCACCTTTTAGATTCTCTATGAATAAAAGAATTAGGAAAAATACAGAAGAGACCGAAGCTCAGAGGAGCTGTGTGACTTGCCAAAGCCACCCAGCTGGAGGCTGGCTGTGCTGGGAGGGGCAGTGGAGGACAGATGAGGACTTGGAGGTAGAGGGAAGTGAGGGGACAGCTGTCTCTGTGCAGGGCAGAGCAAAGGAGGGAGGGCTGGGCCCAGACAGGGTGTCAAGGAGGGGCACATGCAGGCTTTAAGGACAGGGGGCAGATAGGCCTAGGTGATGGGCCATGTCCTGCCCAAGGAGTGGGTCTCCACCCCCACACAGAGTATCAGGGCTGAACGGCACTGCAAACCCAGCATTGGGCAAACTCATTGTTTTTTAAGCAGTTAAGCTGGCTTCAGTCAGAATGTCCTAGGTGTCCAAAGCCACAGAGGGGCAGGAGGAGCTGCTCCATGGGCCTAGAGCCCCTCTCACCACTGCCTGCGTGGCCCTGGAATACCCAGGGCTTCTCAGAACAGACTGAGCTTGTCCACACCAGCGACTTGCTAGAAGTCACTCAGCAAGCATGGCCCCACACCCCCATGCCCAAGCCCAGCGAACTCTGGAATGAGCCACCCAGCCTGGCCTCTGAGAGTGCCACACGCCTGCAGCCCTGGGAATGCCCACCCAGGGGGTCAATGCGTGCACCTTCAGTGAAAAGCAGCCGCAGCAAGCAGCCTCAGAAATCAACAAGGCAAAGTACTCACGTTGAAGAAATTGGTCTTGTTCCTCTCGCAGAAGAGCCCCTGTGCCGGCATGTGCTGCAGTTGTTGCCACGGGATACTGCTGCCTAGCAACACGTCGCGGGCCCACTGGAGGTTCTGGGGAAACAAGAAGTAGGTTGGAAGTGAGTGTGTGGGCTGCTCAGGGCGCCCACGGGGAAGGCAGGCGGCCTCTTCCTCCCTGGCTGCACAAGCAAACCACGATGAGCAGTGGCTCCTGCAGACAGCGATCCCGCAGCTCCAGGTGGCTCTGGTCGTAGGCTTTGATCATCAGGCTGTGGGATGCATTTCCGGAACTGATCTCTTGCCCAGCAGAGCTGACTTAGGAATGTGGCCTCAGAATGCCCAAGGTGGGCACTGACAGGGGCTCCTTGCCTGACCTAGCCTACAGAGTGCCATGTGGACCCTGTGCCCACCTTCTGTCAGCGGGACCCCCATTACCCTAAACAGTAGCCCTGACTTGTACTCCTTACTTGTGGCCAGCAGTATGAGCCACGGGCTTGGAGGGCTGGGCTCTGGCCACAGTGCTCAGGCTGGTGCACTCTGGGCAGTGGGGCCTCTTGGTGGAATCCAGGCCCGGGGGGACTATGGTGCAGGGGAAGAGGGTGGGCGCGGGCCTGGCTGCCTCAGGCTTCTCTGGGGCCTACTCACTGGCCCAGAGAGCAGGCCCTCCCCACCAGCTGCCTGGCCAGCAACCCTCCCCTCTCTGGTCTTCATCATGGTGGCTAAGCACCCTACACGGGCCAGCTCACCCCACCTCAGGACAGTGCTGTCCTATAGGGAACGGGCCGGCAGGAGGCAGAGCTGGGCCCAGCACCCAGGACTGCACCGTGCCAAACCCCTACTCTTTCCACAGCACCCATGCTCCCTGGCAATCTGTCTTCCTCTCCCCCTCAGGTCTCTTGCTTGCCTTCCCTAGCACTGGGCCTAGGCCCTCACCGCCTCACACCCCAGCTGCTCTGACGCTGTCTCACTTCCTGGCCTGCAAGCCTGTCCTGCGTGCTCCCATTCTGCTCACCCCCGGCCAGGGTAAATGTACTGAATCGTTCCCCTCATCACCAGGCAAGGCAAAAGTGCAAACCCCAGCTCCCCACTTGCTGGCTGTAGGGCCCACACTGGCCTGCCTCTGAGCTTCCACTCCTGTCTCTGCACAGAGGGCCCCAACCCCAGGCTGCTGTGGGGACTTAGCGCTGCTCCTCAGCAACAGGCAGGACCCTGCAGCCACGTGCAGAAGGCTTGCCACTCTCTTGCTCAGAGCTCACCTTGGGCCTAGACACCTGGTGGGACACTCATCCGACCTGCCAAGATCAGAAACAGAGTCAACTCCAACTGAATCAGCGACAGGAGCCCTGAGTAGGCAATTCCTCTCTTGCTGAGGCTCAGCTGCTCTCAGGAGACCCCACTGTAGCTGTGTCTGCTAAGGCGTTTTTCCCTCCAGCATTCACAGGCCTTTCTACGGCCTGTGCCGCAGGCACCGAGGGCCACAGCCATTCTTGTGATTGGATGGGGCTTCCTGCCTGCTAAGGGACCCCCTGCCTGCTCCCACCTGAGGAAGAAGCAGGCAGAGGGGGCTACTGGGCAGCAAGAGGCAAGAGCCCTCAGACAGCAAGAGCCCAACCAGGAGCACAGAGGCCACCCTGCTCCACACTGCTGGAAAAGAATCAAATACCCAGTCCCAGCCTTCAATTTTTAAGCAACACCCTAGGAGGAACAACTTGTAGTTCATATTCAAATGTCCCTGGCAATGCCCCACCAAGCTTCGGACCCAGGCCACCATGTCCAGAAGTCTCCTGAGGCTGGTTACAAGTCTCCACACCTGACCCTGCCTGTAGGCCACATGTTCCCACTCCACAGAGGGTCCCAGGAAGGAGGGTCAGCCACAGAGAGACTGAGCACAGAGTGGGGAAGACAGGGGTAGGTCCAGGTGTGCTTGATTAAAAGGAATAAAATCCAAGATTAGCTCCAGTGAGCTCCTCAGGGCTCTAAGAGGAAGGCCCAGGCAGCTCAGGGGAGATGCTCACAAACTGCGTCAGTGCCCAGCCATGAGCACTTGGTCTCAGTGACACTTGGTTCAAAGTCTCTCCCAAGGGCTATCTGAGAGGCTCAGCCCAGGAAGGTGCCCACCACTGATCTAATCAACAACAGCTGGACTCACAGAAGGGGACGTGGGTCAGGAGACCATCACTTGCACTTCTAATACACAGGTGAGCCCACCTGATCACGGAGGTAGGGCACAAAGGACGCCTATCTCTGACCCAGTCTGAGAAGGTCAGGGAGCTTCCTGCAGTAGGTGACACACCTGGGCTGTGGTTTGCACAAGGCCTGACTCACTGAAGTGAGACCCAGGATAGGTGGGCCAGCCGGGGCCTAGCCAAGAAGTTGCAGGGGATCAGATGTGGCCCCCCCGGGGGCCCATGAGGAGCCGGGGGCTGGGAGGTAGGAAGGAACTGCTCCGACCAGAGCAGGGGCAGGCCACCCAGGGTCTGAGCCTGTAAACATCCTTCCCCTCCTCTGGGGCCCCTGGCCTCAATATTGTGGCAAACCTTTCCTCCAGCTGAGTGACACCATAAGACCCAGAGCATGGGCCTGGCCTGTGCTGTACCAGAGACCTAAGAAAAGTTACCCTAGAGCCAGGACCCAAAGGTGCTTCTGGGACTCCTTGGGGACATGTGGGAAGTGTTCAGGTGACCTCTTTAAGTAGCAGTAGTTCAGGACATGGGGAGGAGATGGGAGAACCTGGCTTGAGGAAGCAACTCCATAGTAGCTGTCATTTTCCTAAGAACACCAGGAAAACAAAGTCCCAGCAGAGACTTCCTTCTTGCTAGGACAAGAGAGAAAGCAGCCCCAGGGCCAGGATGGACGGAGTCGGAGAGCCTCTGCTGCCTTGCCTGGGCACAACGTTGCAGGCCCTGTGGCCATGGGATGGCAATGCACACTCCTCTACAGCTGGGCTTTCCACCACTCTGTAGCTTCCTTCTCCAGTGACACCTGCACCGAGCCAGTCCTTCCCCCACATGGACCAGAGGGAGGAGGCAGCGGGAGAGGATTCTGGGGCACTTGCAAAGAGTGCAGAAAGCACTGGCCTGCCAAACTTGACCTGGATTATAAATGAGCCTTCTGCAGACTTGGCCACTGCACACACTGGACAGCGTGTTTCCTCAGCTGTCTGCCAGAGAAAGAGAGCCAATCGACGGCCAAGGCACAAAGTGTCCAGATGGCTCGTGGGAGCCCTCAGCTAATTCACGTCTAAGGCCCCGGATGGGGGCCGACAGGGTGGAGACCTGCCTGGGCAATTGTGGGTGCCAGGTAGTTGGGGTGGAGGAGGGGGCAGAGACTGTGTCAGGCTCTTGCTGGGCCTCTACAGGGGGCAGGAGGACCTGACCCGCATGGCACACCTGTAGCATGCAGCTGGCCCCGCAGCTTCGCAGCATGGTGAGGCAACATAATGCTGCCCAGGCTGTGCACAGCGCCATGACTCCTCATCACACATAATCGCCAGTTTACCAATGAGGAAACTGAGGCTTGGGGAGGTTCAAGAGCTTGCCCAAAGTCCAAGAGCCAGGAAGTGGCAGAGCTGGCCTTGCACTCTGGTTCAGGCTGGACGTCTCTAAGGCCTGGGCTGTTCCCCTGCCCCTGACCTGTCCACCACAGGTGGGCAAGTGACCTTACAAGTCTGCCTGGCACATGCTATGTGCTGGACACTGCACCTGCCAACTAGGAGCAGTTGCCACAGCCAGGCCTTTCTCAGGCTTTGCGTAACCTGTCACCATACCTCTGGTGCAGAGCCCCTGGCTCACAGGCACTTCTGGAAATGGGAAGAACCCCATGGAGCCACTCACCAGATAACGGTACACATCTTCCTTGCTCCATGGGCCCTGACGCTTGTGTGCAGACCCTGCTCTGACAGAGGGTGCACGGAGGCTGAGAGTCCTGAAGAGATCTTGGCAGGGGGAAGAAGCCCAGAAGCATATAGGTACTTCAAGGCCCTCCCCTGATCACCGTCTGGACCATCCCTGCTCCCCTGCAGAAGGCAGAGGGAAATTCTGACTCCTCTGCTCAGAGGCCTTTGGGCTGCACCTCCCTCAGAGCAAGGGCTGGCTCCATGCCTCAGTCCACCTGCCTGCACATTGGCTCCTCTCCTCCCTGGTCCCCTTGGGTACAGCACTCCAGCCACACTTGCCTCTGCTCCCACCTTGGTCCCTGCAGATTTCTTGGCCTGGTGCCATCACACTTGATGTCCAGATGGCCTCCCGTAATATTGTCTCCACAACCCTACGGCCACCTTACATAGCATCGTCACTGACTCACAGATGGGTTTGCCATCTGCCCCCACTTCTGTCAGTCCCATGAAGGCAGGGACAGTTGGACTTGTTCATTCATGGCTTCTTGGGGCTAGACCAGTTTGGAGCCCACAGAAAGGGTACAATAGATATTCATAGGAAGAGGGAAAGGAAGATGAGCAGAGTTTGGCTTTTGGAAAATAGAAGGAAGAATACGTCAGGCTAAGGGGACAGTCTGAGGTGCAGACCCTGGCGGTGGTAGCCATTTTCTATCTCCAGCCATCAGCAGGCATCACCAAGCCCCCACTACATGCAGAGTCCCTGGAAGGCTACAGTTAGAGATGCAAGCCACCTCACCTCGACTTTTTGCTTCCTGTGTGAAGGGGAAGGAAACCTAGAGGGCTGCCAGGAGCCTTGACAATCGGCCTGTGTGTTGTATTGAAGCTACTGGCAGTGCCAGTATGAGTGAATGGGCAGAGGCTGGAACAGAGATAAGGCTTGAGGGCATGGACTGTTCCTTAGCTGGCCCTGAAAAGCCCAACGCCAGGCACCCAGGCTTTGGGCAAGGCCCGAGCAGCCCCACTCAGACCCCAGGCCCTGGAGCCCTCCTTCATGAGCCTGTTCTTACTTTCAGACTCTTGTCCACAGCAGGCCCCTGCCTCTTTCTCCTGGGTACCTGAGGTGTGGCCTCCCTTGCCCTCATCTCCTGGGGGTTGCCTGGTGATGAAGACTCATGGCAGTGGTTCTTGATGAGTGTGGGGTAGGGGTGGAGATTGGCTCCCCAAGGGGGATTTGGCAATGTCTGGAGACAATTTTGGTTGTCACAGCTGGGAGAATACTACTGGTATCTAGTGAGTAGAGACCACTGAACATCCTGCAGTACACAGGAACACCCCACAACAGAGAATTATTTGGCCCCAAATGTCAGTAGTGCCTTGGGGGAGAACTCTGTTTTTTATTTATTTATTTATTTTTGAGGCAGAGTCTCAATCTGTTGCCTGGGTTAGAGTGCCATGGCGGCAGCCTAGCTCACCGCAACCTCAAACTCCTGGGCTCAAGCGATCCTACTGCCTCAGCCTCCCGAGTAGCTGGGACTACAGGCATGCGCCACCATGTCCAGCTAATTTTTTTTACATATTTTTAGTTGTCCAGCTAATTTCTTTCTATTTTTAGTAGAGATGGGGGTCTCGCTCTTGCTCAGTCTGGTCTCGAGCTCCTGAGCTCAAATGATCCGCCCGCCTCAGCCTCCCAGAGTGCTGGGATTACAGGCGTGAGCCACCGCGGCTAGCCCTCTGTTCTTCATAGTACTCATTGTTGCGCCATGAGCCCAGGGACACAGGCCACTTCTACAATGAGAACAAAATATGTACATGTGAAAAGTTAAAGGCTGACTCTAGCCCCACCAGGCCCATTCCTGTCTCCAGGCATGTGTGTTGGCTGTGTGTCCACTTGGAAGCTGACCCTCTGGAAAGTCTCGTGGCCATCAGGGCTCTCTCACCCGATCCAGTCCTTGCTTATACAGGCCTTCCTGGACCTCCCTGTCTCAACAGCCGCCCTGCTCCCCCCACCCCGTCGAGGTTTTCTTCCCAGACTCATCAGTAGCTGCCAGTGGGTGTGCTTTTTCTCCCCATCCCCTCAGACAGGGACCTCTCACGTGACAACCACTCAGTAGACAGCTGCTGAATCGATGAATTTACAGAGATGCGTAGGAAACACGCCGGAGGGAGCACACCAAACACAAACAATTTTGCCATGTCATGGGTTGTGGGACAATGTGGGAGTTACAGTCTTTTTTCCAAATTTAAATAATATTATTGGTAAGAAAATTGGCTGGGTGAGGTGGCTCACACCTGTAATCCTAGCATCTGAGAGACTGAGGCAGGAGGATCACTTGAGGCCAGGGGTTCAAGACTAGCCTGGACAACATAGCGAGACCCCCTCTCTAAAAAAAAAAAAAATAGAAAAATTAGTTGGGCATGGTGGTATGCACCTATAATCCCAGCTACTCAGGAGGCTGAGGTGGGAGGATTGCTTGAGCCCAGGAGTTTGAGGTTGCAGTGAGCTATGATGAGCCACTGCACTCCAGCCTGGGTGACAAAGTGAGAGACCCTATCTCACAAAAAAAAAAAAAAAAAAGGTGTTGGCAGAGTGCTCAAACTTATTCAAACTGCCAGAATGTGCACCTCTTTGTGGGGGAGATGACCAGAAAAGCAGTGGCTATTATGGGGGCAACCTGTCCTACCTTCTGTGGCCCTCAAAGGTTCAGTGGAATATTCAAACCATGTGGCAGATAGACTTTGAAATGCACAATCAAGATTCCTAAGTTGAAAAAAATATTACATTCTCATTTTGCAAACTACATAAAGTAAAGCTTGATGAGTACCTGGCTGGTTGGAATCTACAGCAGCCCAGGACATCCATGTGGGGACACTGGGCACAGCACCATTTTGTGGTGCAGGCCACTTTTATATCCCACAGCTGAGCACACAGTACCTGAGGGCCCTCCCGGCAGGAGTTGGCCTCTAACCAAACCCAGGGCCTGGGCTTATCCCACATAGGCCCTGGGCCAAAGAAGTGTAGTGTCAAGGGGCCAGTGCAGCCAGGCTGCTCCCCTCATACCTCAGGTAGGTGGACTCATATAGTATTTGTCTTTTTATGACTGGCTATTTCATTTAGCATCACGTCCCCAAGGCTCATCCATGTTGTTCCATGTGATAGGATTTCCTTCCTTTCTAATGCTGAGTAATATTCTACACTGTCTTGATTACTGTAAATCTGTAGTAAGTTTTAAAATTGGAAAGTATGAATCCTCCAAGTTTGTTCTTTTACAAGACTGTTTGGCTCCAGGGACCATCTCATAGCCCCCTGCCCTACACCCTTACAGCAGGAGCTGCAGGAGGTGAAGGCTCAGCTCCCAGCTGAGCAGGAGGCGACCTGGAGAGCAGGACAGGGGTGCCCAGGCCCTGACCTTCTTCCTGGATCCCATCAGTGAAGGTCAGAACCCTCACGATGAGAGGTGTCCTGATGCCATGTGCTCTCTCTCCTGGGCTGCCCATCAAGGGACCAGAATTTTGATTGTGGACTGACAGCTCAGGGCCCAACATCCTGGCAAAGACTGGGATCCCCGAGACTGCGAGTGATACAGTAAGCTAGAATGAGGGCCCCTGTGGCTGTCGGCGTACATGATCTTCCCTGTCTAAGGGCATGCAGGTCAGCAGGAGGCCTGCCCTGGGGAGCCAAGGGTGCCTATATGCAGCCAACCTTGGGCAGTAGGTTGGCCTCAGGGCAGACCCAGCCTTGGCCACTGAGCCCCAGGCAGGGAGCCCCCAGTAGGCCTGGTAGAAGGGCAAGGAGCCCTGGGAGATACTGACACCAAGGAAATGGGCCTGACTAGAGGGGAGGGACTGTTGGCTCAGGGTGGCACTTGGTGTGTTGGGCACCACCCTGGTACTCCAGCCCGCATCTCATTATCACAATAATGCTACTTTCATGTCACCATCATTCTCATTTAGCAGAGAAGAGCCCTGGGCCTCTCAGAGTTCCTACACAGAGCTAGGGTCTGAACCCAGGTGAGGCCAGCTTCAGCGCCCACGTTCTCTCCCCCTCACCAAAAAGCCCCACTGCCAGCAGCTAAGCAAGTGGCATGTGCCCTGAAGGCAGTTTCTCTGCAAGGCCTGGGCAGGCTGAGCCTCACATGGGGGCTTGTGAAAGACCCAGGGTTTAGGGTTAACCGCACACAAACCACACAGTTTTGCTCAGGCTCTGCCTCCTGGGCCCCCTCTGAAGATGCAGACATCGGACACTCCAATCCGCCACTGAGCCTTGAGAAGGGAACAGGAAAATGCCACTGCCAAGTCCACAGGTGGGATTTTATGAAGAAATGTGTTGCTGTCAAATATACAGCAGGAAGTGTTTGTTACCAAACAGCTGTGTTTGGAAAGCGGTAAATGCTTGCCAGTTAATGGTTCCGCATTAGTCAGTGACAGCACAGAGTTGTGTCCCCAGATATGTGGATAAGCTGCTGCCAGGAGAGCTGACACCCCAGGCCTGGGCGGAACAGTGCCCAACCCCTAGGACAGCATGCTTCAGAGCAGCAGGAAGATCTTAACTCAGGCTCTCAATGGAGCCAGGTGTTAACCGGCCATTCAGGTTGGTGCTCAGCAAAGGTCTCTGGATGAAGCAAACACAGGAGCCAGCAGGAGCCACCTGAGGGGCACAGTCAGGGGCTAGGGTGTGCTCAGAAGCCTGGAGACCCCCTGAGGCACATCTGGCACCTGCACCAGAGCTGCCTTGAGCAAGCAAGGCTGTGGGTAGGCAGTGTGGCCCTCGATAGGGAACGTTTGCTGCTTAAGGGATCTCCCTTAGGAACAAGATCAGCACTCCATTTCCAAAACCAAGGAACCCAACCTGGGAACACAGTCAACTGAAGAGCCTGCAGAAACTGAGTGTGACAGCTGTGGCGGGTTGTTTGGAGACAGTGACATCAATGGTGCAGACGGCCCAAGGCAGCCTCCACCCACCTAGCTGGGTCCACCCACCCCACTGACCATTACAGAGTGACCAAAATGACCTGGGGGCATTCATGGAAAGAGCGAAATGGCAAACCAAGAGTGCAGACACTCTTAACAGTGTGTGTGGGACAGCGGTGCAACGGGGCACCCAGCTGTGTGTGACCCTGAGCCTGGGTTCCCAGATGCGCAGTGGAAGGGACGTGATCCCTGCCTCTGGGACCTGGAGCACCTGATGCCTCACAAGCGCACAGTCAACGCTGCAGGTGCACAAGGCCTGGGAGCAGATACAGGCTGGGCGTCCCCAATCCGCATATCCAAAATCCAGAACACTCCACAATCTAAAACTTTTTGAGCACTGACATGACAGAGTTTCAATTTTTGGCTTAGGGATACTCAATTGATAAGTATAATGCAAATACTCAAAATGATAATAATAATAATAATAAAGCCCAAATCCAAAACACTTCTGGTTCCGAGCATTTCATAGAAAGGTACCCAACCTGCGCCAGACATGAAATAGTTTTGTTTTAGGGTGGTAGAATTGTGGTTATCTCTCTCACAACTTTTCTTTAATTTTGACATAATTACCATTTTCTACTTTTAAAAAACTACCAAGAGAGGGGACAGGTTGTAATAACAGCACTCTGTGCCTGGTGCTATGCTAAGCATTTTACATGCACTGGCTCCCTCGAGCTCAAAATCAAGCTGTGTAGTGGGGAAGCAGAGGCTGGGTGGCTGGGGCCGGCACTGCAGTGCAACTCTCCTCCCACCCAGTGCTGCACCCCACCTCCTTATTAGAGGTGCCGACCTCTAATAAATATTTTGCACCCCAAATTCCATCTCAGCATCTGCTTCTGGAGAAGGCACCCTACAACAGCACAGGGGAAGGGTCTGAGCTTCTGAGCTTAGCACCGGGGAGTGCCAGGCACTGGTCAGAGCTGACTGCAGCTGGAGGGGGGCTGGAGGGGGGCTGCATGGCTGCTCAGGGACACCCAAGGTAGGGGAGGACAGCACAATGGTTACTAATACCCCCCTGCCCTGAGATGTGTGAGGGCTCTTGCAGTGGGCTCTGTGCTCCCAAAAGAGGGAATGGGGAAAAGTTCCCAAAGCAATGGTGGGTCTGGGGTGGGGGATACGTATGGGCTGTTGCCCCTCAGGCCTGAGGGCTGCTTCAGCAGCAAGGACATACACTGGTTGGGGCTTATTAAAACCCAGGTCTGCTTGGGTGCAGAAGGCCTGGGGCAGAGAGGTGAGGTCTACTGCCAAGTGCAGGCTGGGCTGTCTGGTGCCAGCAGCAGGAACACGCAGCGGGCAACCAGAGCTGGCCATTGTTTGCCGGCACACACCTCGCCTCAAACCAGAGCTGGGGACGAGATCTCCTCCCTCCCCCGGCCTGCTCCACCTACTGCTCTGAGGAAACTAATCAAGCCATATGAGTGTGCCGGTCACTGCGGGGACAGGGCACTTACTTTCTTGCGAAGTAACAACTTCCTGCACATAGCCAGTTCCCAGCCAGGGCCCATCTCTCCAGCCAACTGCCCTTCCTGGTTCCTCAAGCACTCCAGAGAGAGAGCTGTGGGGGACTAGCAGCGAACCTCTGGGAGGAGGACCTGACTGAGTCTCATAGTCAGACCCCAGCAACCAGCCCTGCTTGCCCTGCCCCCTTCCCCGGCGGTCATGCACTGATGCTCACCCAGGATGGCCACTGTCCTGGGCCGTCTGCCCTGTCTGGGTGCCCTCCCTTTCCTCCAGCCTGCTGTTACCTCCCCTCCCCGCCCCCACTCACACAGGTCTCGGCATAAAACGTGTCTTCGTGGAGCCACAGCGGCACCACCACCCCATCCAGGTACCCTGTTATTTTCTCTGTAGTATTGATCACAGTGAGACCTGTCTTGTTTCCTTCTTCCCATGTTTTAAATCTGCTCCCCACTGAGGACGTAGCTCCATGGGGCAGGCACCACATCTAGGACACCGTCTCCCCAGCACCTCCCAGGTGAGTGAGGAGTGACTGAAGGAAAAGAAAGTCACCATGTTTTAGACCCTGCACAAGCCATACTCCCTCCACAAATACTAAATGTCAGCAGAGCGGTCTGGCTGGGAAGCCCCTGGAAGCACTTCAGCCTGGGGCACAGCTGTTAAGAATTGCCATATCATCTGCTTTCCAGAAAGAGCTGGCGGAGTCTAGTCTGTCAGCACCCAACCCCATGAAGCACAGGCTGTGAAGATGGTTCTGGCAGCTGCACCAGAGAGAAGAGCCCAGGGGTAGGCTATGGCGGGAGGCCTCTGCAAGACGCAGCCGGAGGGATGGGGCCTGGGGAAGCAAGGCTGGGAGAGAGAACAGGCAGGGCCCCTTGGGCACCTGGAGGATGTGCCTGACGGGTGCTGAGATGACGGCTGACCCGCAGGGGCAGGTAGACCGATGCTGAGTGTGAGTTGCTGTGCGGCCCTCACAGGGAAGAGCAGCAGAGCCGGGGCCCTCATCCCTCACCCTCAGTCTGTCCCTGAGCCTGTGAGGCCCCCCAACACCCGCGCTTCCCTCCATCCCTGGCTGTGACCTTAGCCCCAGAGCCGGCCCATTCCCTGCGCTGGCCCTGCCTCTCCCAGCTCTCCTCGCCCACCCCTCCCGTGCGCTGCTATCAGGGTGCTCAATCTGTCTTGGCTCTGCCTGCCTGCCCTGGGAGGAAGAGCCAAGCCCTTTCCCCGGCTGCACGGCTGGGCTGCCCACTCACCCGGTGGGTCTTGCTGTAGGTGTAGAGGAAGGCCAGCCGGTAGAGACTCTTATAGTGCTGGGGGAAGCGGCTCAGGCACAGGTGGAAGGAGGCGATGCACTGCTCCGTGAGGAACTGCCGCTGCTCCTCAGCTCCGGCTGGCAGCCCCTGGGGGAAGGCCACTGGCTCCCCCAGGGGGTCCCCTCTCTTCCTCCCATCCCAGAAGGCGGATGCAGATGCCAGGGGCTTGATGGGGATGCAAGCAGCAGCTGGGGGATCCGTAGCAGGCTTCTGACCACCTTGCTCTGTGGCCCGGAAACCTTCTGTACTCTCCAAGGACTCCTCGGTTTTTCCTACAGTTGAGAAGAAGGAAAAGAAAGTCACCCTGGCCTTCCAGCGGTCCACCACCAGTGATGGAGGCACCTCGGCAAGGTGACCAGAACAGCTGGGTTGGTGCCCTTGCCGGATGGACGCTGGACCCAGCAGTGGTAGCATAGGGCTCAGTGCTGGCTCTGCCCCCCACCGAGGCCTCCCGCTCTGTGAAACAGGACGTCCCAGCTGGCATGCAGCAGAGGCCCAGAGGCTACAGAAAGCGCAGGCGATGAGCTGGGCTCTGGTCTTCCCCTCTGAGTGGCGGCACAGGCTCTCCCACCTCTGGGGGCTGGTGTATGAGGAAGCAGCCCACAAAAGGCAGGTGTCCTCACCACCCACCATCAAAAAAAAAACAGCCAGAAAGGGCTCACAAAGTGCTGCACCTGCTCCACCACTCAGTGCCTGGGCCCACAGCCTGCCTGCCATCCCTCAGGGCTGCTGCTGCTGCACGTGAGCCAAGCGCTCACACACAGGTCCCCACCCGACAAGCCTAGCGCCTGAACACCTTGCCCTGCTCTACCAGGGACTGTGGAGCTGGGCAGCACAGGAGAGCCCAGGCTGGGTGGCAGGGGCTGCAGGGCTGGCCCCAGGACGATGACAGTAGGCTGGGTGACCTCAGGTTAGTCCCTGAGGCACAGGTTCCTTGGCTACTAAAGGAGGCTGTCTGGCCCAGGAGGGAGGGATGGAAGGAAGGGGTGAGGGACAGGGGTAAGGGCAAGGTGGCCTGTGGCTATGGTTTCTTAGGCACCCAGGAGTTTGGCACACCCTACACAGCCTGCCTGAAGCAGGCCACAGAAGCACCACCAGTGCTTTTTTAAAGTTTAAAACATTTTGTTTTACAGCTAGGGTCTCTCTCTGTTGCCCAGGCTAGAGTGCAGTGGTGCAAACATAGCTCATTGTAACCTTGAACTCCTGGGCTCAAGTGATCCTCCTACCTCAGCCTCCTGAGTAGCTGTGACTACAGGTGCACACTACCACGCCTGGCTAATTTTTCTATTTTTCGTAGAGATGGGGTCTTGCTATGTTGCCTAGGCTGGTCTTGAACTTCTGGCCTCAACTGATCCTCCCACTTGGTTTCCCACAGTGCTAGGATTACAGGATTACAGGTGTGAACCACCATGCCGGGCCTGCCACCAACTCCTAAGGCAGTCTGCACCGTGGGCGGAATGCCTCAGGGCCCTCTCCCCACTGCAGTAGTGGCCTAGTGGCAGAGGCCCAGTGGCAGAGACCCAGTGGCAGAGGCCCAGTGGCAGAGACCCAGTGGCAGAGGCCCAGCGGCAGAGACCAAGGCCCCAAGTTTCCCTCATGCCATGCCCAAGGCTAATCATGCAGACATGAGGTGTGTGGCAAGCTTGCCCACGATCACTCTTCTTACTGGGGAAAGAATCTGAGCAGCCATCCCTGTGCTCCCTTAGCCACCCGCCATCAGTCTTGCCAGTCCTCCCTCCCTCTGCCATTCTTCCTCGGGGTCCCTGCCTCTCCACTGTTGCTCTTTTCCCTGGACACGATGCCCTTCTCCCTCCCCTGCCTTCTTGTTGTCAGAAATGCCAACAAGGCCACACAGTGCTTTCCAGGCAGGACGTCCAATTATAATACTAGCAGCATGAAGGTGAGAAGGCCTCCTCCTACCAACAGAAAGCAAGGGAGATGTGTGCTCTGGCTGCTCCAGCCCAGGCCGGCACCTGCCGCTGGCGAGGAGGACTGGTTTAGGGTGCCCTCAGAGTATGTGCCAAGGCCAGCAGAGCACAGGAGCCCTCTGCTCCATGTCACCCATGGAGATCCTAGGAGCATGGGGCACAGACCTGCCTCCAGCTGAGTCTCTGGACTCACATGTACCGATGGCCACTGAATTCAGGGGCCTCCTTACAGAAGAGCCTGACCACATCTTGGAGAGATATAATAGCTGAGAGGCCCACGCCAAAAATCTGCCCCGACAGAGACCTCGTATCTCTGTCTCTTGAATTCTGAGATCTTCTCACCCGAACTCCACTGGCCTGAGACAAGAGCCCAGCAAGGGTGTTTCCCACAAAGGGCGGGCAGGCAGCTGGGCTCCTCAGGCTGTCCAACTGCCTCCAGTGTGGCCTCCTCCCACACATCCACTCCTCACCCTGCCCTGCACATGGCACACAGGCACCGTCACTAGGTCTCTACTTGACCAGGAAGGGGGCGGGTGTGGCCACAGGCTGGCAGGCCTCGTGTCCACTGCATGTATCACACAGGTGGCTGTCAACTCCACTTTGGGCTTTACCCTCTTGCCCTCAGAATCATATACCAGAGTGGGCTCGTGTTTAAGTGGGGAAACTGTGGGCAACTTTTTACTCTGTTAAAAAAATTAAGTCTTTACTATTGTTACCTTCATGCTTTAGACATTTTTTTGAAGCTTTGAGCCCAGCAAAGGTGAGCTTCAGTTAGCTCCAGCAGTCACTTCTGGAAAAGCCTCTTTCCTCAAGACCCCTCAGCAGTACAGGCCAGCATGGAGAAAGCCTCTGGAGAATGAAAGGAGGGAAGCATGACAGCCAGAGCCGGGGGAGGCAGTAGGAGGGGACGCATCTCAGTGCCAGGCAGGGCATGGCTGTCAGACCTGTTCCTGCTTCCCCACAGCACCCGGTACCTGGTGTGGACCTGGACCTGTTATGCCTTGCTGCTTGATAACCGACACACGCCGTGTGAGCACAGGCCTGCACCTAGGACGTCCACGGTGGAGGGAGCAGCAGGCTGGTGGCAGGACTGCCTGTGAGGTGTGCCTGGAGGGCAAGAGGTGTGGTGCACGCACGGGGCCCACATGAAGTGCTGGCCTGGGCACTGCAGCCCTGGCTTTCAGCAGGGAGGCTGAAAGTTGTTTGAGTCCTGGAGACGACGGTGGTTGGGGTGCTGCCCACTGGGAGCCCAACAGAGTGTGTGCCGGAGATCGGAGACCACCACTGACCAAGGCCAGGCCTAAAAGAATATTCTTCTCTGGGTCCTGTCTGCTGAGCAAAGGTTCAGGAGGCATTCCCTGATTTCCCTGATACACCTACTCTCCCGACAGGAAGTTCATCAACTTCACCACTGTGATTACCAAGAAAAGCTGGGCTTAGAGAGGAGGAAGATGCCCATGGAAGTAAGAGGCCTCATTTCAAGCCTACCAGCTCCTGTGGTAATCTTTGGTTGTACCTGAAATTTCTTCACCAACAGCCCGCACATGGTCTGCTTAAACCATCGGCTCTAATGGAAGGAGGGAAGAGGCAGGAGGCTCCCCCTTGTGAGTCCAGAAAGGCCTGCACAGGCTGGGCCAGACCAAAGGCAACCTGCTCTCTGCTCAGTCCCCCCGCGCCCACATCCCCACCTCATGTAAGGTGAAGAGAGGCCCATGATGAGACAGCAGCACCCACAGCGGCTCACTGCTTGACAGGCCTCAGAGCACAGATGGTAGGTCTATCCTCTCCAATAGTAAAAATCATCTCATTTTTAAGACTGGAAATGCTGTCTTAGAGCATCAGGAGTACAAGTTACTTTTTCCCTTTCCATTCCAAACTTCCTATGGTGGACTTCTACCAGTTACAGTTACAGCTGACACACTGCTGGGGATAGGCAGCATAATGACTGCCTCTGCCTGGTGAGAAAGTGTGGTGGTGGCCTCATCTCTCAGTGGGGACCAGGTAAATCCAGCTGGTATGTCCCTATCCTGTGCCCTCTTACCTGGTCTATCCATTAGGTATCCCCTAATGGGGATAGCTTCTTTGACCTGTAGGGACCTGTATCTCTTAAGGCTGGCCAGGGGAGGCTGGCAGGGAGCAGAGAACTGGGAGAGGCCCTCCCTAGTGCGAATGGCTCTGGCCCCACAGCCACACCTAGGGGTGTGCTCCCAAGCCTCAAATCTCCCACCCAGAGCCTGCGGGGCAACTTCCTGGGGCTAGGCCTGGGCCCTAGGTATGCAGGTTATCACCAACCCTCCCCCATCCAGCCAGCCCACCTGGCGAGGCAGCATGGTGCAGTGATTAAGGGTACGGACTGACCTCGGGCAAATTCCTGACCCTCTCTGAATCTCAGGTTCTTCACCTACAAAATGGGAACTAGTCATAGTGCTTTTTTCCTAGGGTGGCTGGGAGGACCACATGAGTTAAAGCAGTACCTGGCACAGGACAGTCGCGTACGGGTCTGGGTGGCGGTGGTTGCTATTTGGGAAGCACCTGTATGCCCCGGCCCTGGCCAGAGTGGGAAAGCTTCCGAAGTCCACAGCGGACCAACCAGAGCAGAGGGCGGCACTAGGAAGGCCCTGGCTGCCTGCAGTCTCCCAGCAAGCCCAGATATGAGGCCCTGCCTGCTGATTTCCACAAAGGGGCTCAGGAGAGCCGGGCATACCCCAGACTCAGATTAGGGCCCTCTGCCAAAAAAGGGAGATTTTTCCTGAAGGCCTGATGTGATTCAGACTAAAAAGAAATCACATTTGTGACATTTAGGATCCAAAAAATTTCTAAATAACCTTTTACCAAGAAAAAAATAGGGCACACTAATGTCACGGCCGTAGCTTTCCCCGGGCCAGGGGGTCATAACAAGCGCCACTGAGCACACACGGTGCACTGGGCTCACTTGAGCACCCTCTGCAGATGCCTCCTCTCATCCTCACAACCCTGGGGGTGGGTACTGGGTCACTCCCATCGTACAGGGAGAACAGAGGCCCAGAGAGGTGAGTAATTTGTCCAACCAAGGTCCCTGGGCCACTCTGGAGCCCGTGGTCTTCAGCTCTATCCAGACTGCCATAGGACATTAAAGCAGTTCTAACTCACCAAGTTAGAGCTTCATACCTCTTTCCTCTGCCGGCCCTGGAATGTCTTTACTGGTTGGTCCTCCTTGGGAACTGAGAGCAGGCAGCCTCTTCTCTGCAAAGGGCTTCCGGGAGCCCTCCAGTGAGCTGGTGGGCTCGTTGAAGAAGTCCTGCGTAGAGCTGGAGTCTGAGAGTGCCACAGCTGTGCTGTCCTGGCTGCGGTCTGAGGGGAGAAGGAGGGCAGGAGGGTAGGAGCATGAACGCACACCACCTCCAGCATGGAGGGGCCTCCCCAGGGTAAGTCTCCCTGCCGGTGGCCTGGGGACTGCCCTGCCTGCACAGGAGCTGGCCCGAGCACAGCCACGCTGATGCTACTGAGCCCGACACATCCGGAGGCCCCCGAGCCACTCACCAAAGGCACCAATCTCCACGGTCAACCTTCCGGGGGGTTTCCCCAAACAGTGGGTTCTGGTAAATGTTTAACAATCGGCTCTCAGGAGGGGAAAAGCCCTGCTTTATATCATTTACTGATTTCTGTGGTGTAAATACCCCACAATGGCTGATTTTAAGCTACCAAGGCACTGTCACGGAACTTGGAGTTGGAAAGAGATGCATGGTAGCCACCATTACATGGTATTTCTACCACATAGGATTTAATAAAGAGAAATAACTGCAGTGGGAAAGAATTCAGCAAAAATTTTTAACCTGTTGTCAAAAGCCATCTGAGGCCTCAAACTAGTCTAGATCATCTAGATCCCTGGGAGTCACAAGACACAAAGGGAGTTTGTACTCATTGAGTGGCTCTCTACTGGGACCTCCACAGGAGCTTATGACAAAGCCTGGGGGCAGGGCAGGGAGGGAGACTGAGGAAACTTCCTAGGAGTGCAGGCCTGGAGGGGAGGAGTGGCTGCTGCTGTGGGGAAGCCATGAAGCCTGCCTTGATCCTTCTCTCCCGAGGAACACAAGCCTTCAGCCACAAGGGAAGGGGAGGAAACTGTTGCTTCCAGGGTACAGGTGGAGACCGACTGCAGCTGGGGAGGCAAAAAGAAAAATGCTTCCACCCTGAGGGAGGAGCAGGAAATCATCCAGGGCCCAAACATTAGAGGTCTCTCTACCACTGGGGCAGGGGCAGGATCACCGAGAAAGCCCCATCCCTGTGACACAGCCTCAGTGTGAGGCTGGACCAAGACAACAGAGAATCACCCCTGCCCCCAGGCTAACAAACACCGAGTAACAAGCAAAGCAATCTACTGCAGGCAGAGGGCAAGGGCATGGGGGGAGACCCTCCCTGAGGTGCATACGCAGGCCTAAGGCTGATGGTAGAACTGGAAATCGGCTCCCACCTTAAGCACAAGGTAACACGAGAGGAATGCACTGAAGCACTGAATGCACTGAAGTAATCATAGCAACAACAAAAGCCAACGCAGCTCAACTTCTGACCAGCCTAACTCCACTTCCCCTAATAGCAGACCAGAAACAGAAGAGGGAAGCCCATTCCAGGCATAAATATTATTTATTTTAGTCTCTTCTGTCCTACACATATCATCTGGTATTCAATATAAAAATCATAAGACATATACACACATTAAAAAAAGAAAAAAAAGTATAATACATTGTCAAGAGACAAAACAACACAACCAGACTCATAGATGACCCAGATGTTAGAACAACTTGTGGGGGAATATAAAATAACTAAGATTAATGAGATTCATAAACAATAATTAGCACGTTAAAGGCTATAGTGGAAAAGCTTAACAACATGATGTACAGATAGGGAATTTCAGGAATGAGATGGAAGTTATAAGCAAGAGTCAAACGGAGAGGCGAGAAATAAAAACACAGCAATAGAGAAGAAGAATGCCTCTGCAGGCTTCTCAACCCGTGTGACACAGAGGACGAGGGAAAATCAAAACTTGAAAACAGTCAATAAAGATAGTCTCTGACATGGTTTGACTTATGATTTTTCAACTTTACTATGGTGTGAAAGCAATACACATTCAGTAGAAACCGTACTTTGAATTTTGACCTTTTCCCAGGCTAGTGATATGTGGAACCATATTCTCACACAAGATATTCAACATTTTATTATAAGATAGGCTTTCTGTTAGAGATTTTGCCCAACTGTAGGCTAATGTAAGTGTTCTGAGCATGTTTAGGGCAGGCTAGGCTAAACTGTGACGTCTGGTAGAATGCGCTTTTGACTTACAATGCTTTCAACTTACGATGGTTTTATTGGGACATAACCCCACCATAAGTGGAGGAGCATCTGTAACCCAAATTGAGAGGAAAAAGACTGGGAGAAGGATCAAAACAGAGCATCCAAATGATCTAACACATAACCTGGAGTCACAGAAGGAGACGAGGGAGAAATGGGACAGAAGAAACATTTAAAGACATATGACTAAGAAATTTCCAAAAATAATTAAAGACATCAAATCACCAAGAATCTCAGAGAACACCAAGCAGGAAAAAGACCCCTCCACACACCATTAAAAAAAAAAAAATCACATCTAGGAGCAGCATATTCAAACTGCTGAAAACCAAACATACAGAGAAAATCTTACAGGCAGTCAGAGAAAGACACATCAGGTGTAGAAGAACAAAGTAAAGAATTACAGCAGACTTCACATCAGAAACTAAGCAAATCAGACAGTATTTTTAATGTGCTGAAAGAAAAAGTCAATACAATTCTATACTCAAAAATTCTATACTAAGTAAAAATTAACTCTCAAAAAAAAAAAAAAACACTTTTCAGACAAACAAAAACTGCAGATTCATTACCAGCAGATCTGAGTTACAAGAAATGTTAAAGGTAGTTCTTCAGGTAAAATGAATATGCAACCAGAAAGAAACCTGCATCTACATAAAGAAATGAAGTTTCCCAGAAATGGTTAAAGTAATGGCACATATAGAAGACATTCTTTTTCTTATTTTTAATTTTCCTAAAATGTTACTGACTACTTTCTAAGCAAAAGTAGTAACAATGTATTAGGGGCTTAAAGCACACATGGAACTAAAACAGATGAAAACAAAAGTACAAAGATGGGAGGCTCTTCCACTGCCTATGAAGTAGAACAGTATCATTTGAAGGCAGACTGTGAGGAATTAAAGATCTATTCTGTTAACTTTTAGTCAATAACTACACTTTTTAAAAAAGTGATATAAATAAACAAATAGTAGAGATAAAATGGGCGCTTAAAAAATAAAACTTTGTTTTGTTTTGAACTTTGTGTACCTAAAGGTGAAGCTCAATGAACTAGGAATCAAGAGAGCTAAGTTCAAGTTCCTCCTGTGCCACTCACTAGTTGTGTGACCTTGAGCAAGTAGGTCCCTTCCCCACCTAAAAACTGCAGCCACATACCATCTCAGAGACGCCCAAGCCACACTGGCTTCTGGGGACAAGGGAGAAAGGCAGACACAGTCCCATGGGGCCCTCCAACCCGGTGCCCAGTATTAGTGCCTACTAGGCAATGACACAGGACTCACTGGGAGGGTAGGCATGAGCTGCTTGGTGGGAAAACTTGCTACAAAATATAAAGTTGTTTCCAGAAAGCTGAAAGCCTGGACTCTGGAAGGTTCAGGCTGTCAAGAGTTGATAATTCTGCTTTGTCACTTACTAGCTCAGAGAGCCTGTACAAATGCCATAATTATTTATACTTCAGTTTCCTCACACGTAAAATTGTGACAATACAAGTGTCCACTTCATGGAACTGTTATGAGGCTTAAATAAGTTAATACACATCAAGTGCTTGAATCAGTGCCTTATACACAGTAAATATTCATGAAATGTCAGCTTAATTATCAACACTATTATTTCACAGAACCTGCACATGTTTTATCTCTAATGTCTCAAATTTGTCCCATTCAGATCTAGTCTGAATGGGCCATGCTGGAGCCAGTGCCTGAACAGTACCAGGTTGCCGGGTGGCAACACTGACACGACAGGCCGTCAAGGTGGGCTGGCCTGCACCGAGGACCTGAGGATGTGGCCTGTGCTCCAAGCGGTGCCCCACTGCTCTGGCCTCTTTACCCACATCTCATCATATGCCAGGGTCTGGGGACAGTGACCTTACTGGTGGCCTCATTCAACCTACCACAGCCTGTCCTTCATAGCTGCCTTTGCAATGTCCTCTGCCCAGTATCTGATGGGTCATCAGTATCAGCCAAGCTGACAGAGCAATCAGAAATGGGGACTAGGGCCGTTCGTAAGACCCCAGAGCAGGGAAGCAGGCACGTGTCTGGACCCTCTGCCTCACACTCAGCAAGGGCTCTTCCCTGACTCACAAGGCCAGAATACAAGGTTCCATGAGCACTGAATGGGGTTTACGGGCAGGCCTGTAGCCCTTGCAAGAAGGCCCAAACCAGAGTCCCCAGGTGAGGGGACCAAGAAGAGGCAGGGAAGCCATTTGCCATCTGTGTGGAAAGAGAGGACTGGCAATGGAGACCCTTTGCCCCAGAGGCCATACATGGTCATTGCAGGGACTTGGGGTCCCAGACCCACATTCTAATCCCAGATCTGCCACTTAGGGGCTGGGTGACCTTGGCCTAATGATTTTGCTGCTCTAGGCCCCACCTTCATGCTTTTTAACTCGACTGCCATTGTTCCCCACCTCTGCCCCAGTACATATGTGGGATCTCCACAGGGGCCTGGCGCAGTGTCTGGCATACATGAGTGACAACCCAGTGACCCATCCTGCCCTGCTGACACATTCACTCTGGCCCTGACCGTGAGAACACCGATGGCTCAGACAATGCTCGTGAGGCCTCAGAGTCTCGAGAAGATGGCAGGCCATATCCCTGCAGCTGAAGTTTCCCTGACAGGCAGGCGAGGGCCCACTCTCCCCAGCCAGCGTGAGACCAGCTGAGGTCACTGCACGACTGAGCAGCACAGCCTGCAGTGAGCCCCAGGAAGCAGGCCTGGCTGGGATGACTTCACTGACTGGCATGCTGCCCACCAGCTCACCAGCTATTGGGCTCCAGGCCTAAAGGAACTGCCAATTTGGTGAAATCCCAGCTGTGATCATTACGAAAACCAAGGCTTAGGGAAATGGATATTTACTCCTAACGTGTTAATGCCCTCTTGATGCTACAGTGTGAGGGAACCACTGATCCACCAGAGCACGCAGTGAAGGCGGCCAGACCGTAACAGGAACTGTGTGGGCAAGAAAGGATGGCGTGCTGTGCTCTGGGGGCTTCTGCTCCCCTGATGAGCAACAACCAACTGAGTGGGGACTCTGCTGAGCCTCTTTCAGAATAACACCCACAGCAACAACAGCCACAGTAGAGGAGCAGGACAAGGTGAGCTGAGGGACCCAGCAGGGACGCGGGCTGCTGAATACACTTTGCCAGGCCCTTTCTCGAGCCTCTCAGACACATGTGAGAACCGAGAACTGCCAATCCTCTGAAAGCACCGAGAGCAGAGATTGGTACTGGCCCTGGAGGGCACCGTAGTGGTTCTGCACAAGCCCTCATCTCAGGGGTGATCAAGGTACCCACGTGGCCCCGAGGAAGGCCCTGTTAACAGGGCTCACCACAGTCCTGTGGTGCCACCTGCAGGTCATTGTGCTGGGATGGGCTGTGGGCGGAGCTGGAGAGGCAGAGGCTGTGCACACTGAGGGACCCTGGCTGGCCTGTAGAGCAAGACAGTGGAGAGAGGCTTGCCAAGGTTCCTGCCCACCCCAAGGTGGTGGCATGCACCACAGGAGGGACTCTCGGGGCATGCATACCTGGGAAATAGAGGATAACTGCTTCTCTTCAAATGAGAAAATAGAGGACAACTGCTTCTCTTCAAATGAGAGCCACCAACGGGGACGCTGCTCCTTTCAGGTCTTGTGTATCTGAAAGGGCTAGCACAGCCTATTTAAAATGACTCTGATTTTAAATACTAAGAATCACCCCAAAGTCCCACACCAAGAAGCCAGTCAGATTGAAAGAAAACCAAGTTTCATTTCTTTTACATCAACAGGGTGAAAGGGATGCACGAAAAAGTTCTTAAAGAAGGGCTCTACCTGGGCAGATGGTGCTCCCTTCCCCAAGTTCCTCCCCTCCTGGGGAATTAAACTTTCTCTGGCACAGCTGACTGAGGACCTCAGGGAGCCACAGACAGACAGATGGCTGGAGAAGTTCGCCAGGAACATCGCAGAGTATGTGAAAAGGACCCTCATCCTGTCACCAGCTGGGCTGCTGTGGATGGGACAGCTCAGCGGCTGGGCGAGGTGGGGCAGGGAGGACAATGGGTCACAGTGCTGGGAAGAAAAACAGGAGGCCAGCCTTAGACCCCCCGAACCAGAGGAGCTGGTTGGGCAGGCTGAAGGGAGGGCTGTTGGGACTGGCTGTGCAGTCCAGAGCAGACCCCTTCCTGAAACGGGAAACCCCTGCCTTGGGCGGCTCCTCCAGGGGGGACAGGAGGAAAAGGAAGGATGCTGCTGACTGCTGTCTTCCCACTCCCAGCAGGCCCCTCTGCAGGGTCATCTCTCAGGTCACCAGGCCTACAGCCAAAGAAGGGCCAGTGTACCCAAGGAAGGCCTAGAATGGAGAAAACTTCTGGAAGAGCAGGGGAAAGGCTCCTCTGGGGTGGGGCCCCCAACCCACTAGCCATGTGCCTTTAGGCAGGGATCAACCCTCTCTGAGCCATCCTCTGCCCACCCCCTGGACAGCTGAATTCAGCCTGCACTGTTATGCCCAGCCCTCACTCTGCCCATGCACACTGGGGAGCCTGTGAGGGTGGGTGGAGGGGGGATTTTGGTGTAAGGAACACAGTTTCCAGTCAGCTG
The DNA here is from genome assembly GCF_020740605.2 of Lemur catta. NCBI lineage: Eukaryota > Metazoa > Chordata > Mammalia > Primates > Lemuridae > Lemur > Lemur catta. The sequence goes on from NC_059148.1 coordinate 11,631,953, forward strand.
CAAGCTCAGCTTCTAGGCCTGCCTTCAGTCCTACCTCCTCCATGAAGCTGTCCCTAAGAGCTTGCCGCCACTGGTTCAAATGGGGTGACATACAACTTTGAGTGCTAATGGCATGTGCTGAGCCCTCAAAGGACCAGGTGGAAATGCTGATGCTCTGCAGGCAAAGGCTACCAAGCCTGGTGGCAGAGGCCCTCTATCTGTCTGGTCTGGCCTGGCAGAGGAAGGCCAGATGCGAGAAGTCAGAAGTAGGCAGTGGTGGCTATAACTCTGCAGAGGGGACTGGGGCAGGGTTTTTCTGGGGGCCCTGGTCCCGAGGCAAAGCAAGTGATAGAAGGAAAGCCTTTTTTTTTTTTTTAGACAAGGTCTTACTCTGCACCTGGGCTACAGTGCACTGGCATCAGCAAGGCTCACTGCAGCCTCAAATTCCTGGGGTCAAGTGGTCCTCCTGTCTCAGTCTCCCGAGTAGCTGGGACTATAGGTGCACATCACCACACCTGGCTAATTTTTCTATTTTTTTTTTTGTAGAGACAGCATCTTGCTCTTGCTCAGGCTGGTCTTGAACTTCTGACCTCAAGGGATCCTCCTGCCTCGCCCTCCCAAAGTGCTTGGATTACAGGTGTGAGCCACGGCACCCGGAAGGAAAGCCTCTTTGATGAAGAGGGCCAGATTCAGCCCCAAATTCCCATGGGTCTGAGTGGAAAGGGCCTTCCAGGAAACAGGCACACTGAATGGGACCCTCCAGGGACTGCCCACAGCCCAGGTTCCTAGCCCTGTCTCAGGAACTGAGAACTGATTTCTTTTTCTTTTTTTTTCTGAGATGGAGGTCTTGCTATTGAGGCTATTCCTGGCCTCAAGTGATCCTCCCACTTCAACCTCCCAAGTAGGTGGGATTATAGGCATGAGCTACCGCACCCAGGGAGAGCTGATTTCTTTCTTTCTTTTTTTTGAGACAGAGTCTCACTTTGTTGCCTGGGCTAGAGTGAGTGCCGTGGTGTCAGCCTAGCTCACAGCAACCTCAAACTCCTGGGCTTAAGCGATCCTATTGCCTCAGCCTCCCAAGTAGCTGGGACTACAGGCATGCGCCACCATGCCCGGCTAATTTTTTCTATATATATATTTTTACTTGTCCAGATAATTTATTTCTATTTTTAGTAGAGACAGGGTCTCGCTCAGGCTGGTCTCGAACTCCTGACCTCGAGCGATCCACCTGCCTCGGCCTCCCAGAGGGCTAGGATTACAGGTGTGAGCCACCGCGCCCGGCCTGAGAGCTGATTTCTTTAAGGAGCTGCCTGGAGGCTAACAGGAAGGAAGACTGGCACTAGCAAGCAGGCTATAGGCTGGCCCTGCTCTTCTTTTCAGAATGTTCTTTTAAACATCTGCCCACACAAAACCTGTTCATACTAATTAATATTTGTGGCAAGATTATAAATATTTGATTCTCTTACTGTTGATCACTGGAATGTTTCATGTCTATGCATCTGGTCCACTCCAGCCTTTCCTCTCTGAATCCTTAGAGAGACGTGCATCTGCCAGCCAACTGCTAACTAAACCACCTACCTCTGAGCCCTGGCACCTCCACTGCCAGGATGGGACCTGCAGGACATGCTGCAAAGGAAGGAGAGCTGGTGACGCAGGGGTAAAGGGACCTGGCTCGGTGACAGAAATGCTGCCCGTCGCACTTGGTGTGAGAGCAGTCTGTGTTCCCTGGACAGTCCCAGGATTTCCAGGCCAGCCTAACTGTGCTCTTTAGTTACAAGCGCTAAGTGTCCAGTGTCTCCTTCAATGTCTTTTCTCCATTTGCGCCAGTGGTAAGACCAGAAACAGCTCACAGCCATTTATACCATCAGCTCAGAGCAGCAACAGTCTGAGGAAAAAGATGGTGTGGCTGTGCCGTCAAAACCTGCAGCAGCTCTGACTAGCGAACCCCGAAAAGATCACAAACATCTTGACAACTAGAAAACAGGTTTCCATGAACCATAAACTTGGGCAGAATTAATATTTTGAAAAGTTTTTTGACTGGACAAACCTGCTTCAGTTGGTCCCTGCTGGCCAGCCACCAGGAAAGGACACATCCACCAAAGGCAGGGCTGGCCGTGTGAGATGGGGGTGCCCATGTCAGGCTGAGGATCCTGGACAGATGCCAAAGAGAAGTGATACCAGAAAGCTGGGGGGCCCCAAGAGAGAGGCAGACACACGGCAGGCAGCAAGTGGGCATGAGGGCATCACCATGGGGGCCAGGCTGCACCCTCTGCCCTTTCTCTGCCAGTGCTTGTGGGCAAGGGCTAACTGGGCATCACCAGGTACCTGGAAGGCCCAACACGCTCAGACAGTGGTGCTGTCCTGCAGGGAGCCTCATGCTCAGGGCCGGGAGAAGCCGCCTCACCGTGCATCTCTCACCCTGCACCTTGAGCCAGGAAATACACTGACCAGGGAGGCCTTGGGAGGCCTTTAACGTTTTCCTGGCCAAAGACAGGTGGGCAGCCCCTCAACACAGACACCGAGGGAAGAGGAGCATCTCTGCCAGGTGTGAGACTGACCCCCGCAGCCATCTAGTGAGCTTCCAGGAAGACTTTTCAGAGAAAGCATGATGGACAGAATGTGCCTTAGAGCCCAAAGAGAGACCCTATGAGCACGTCACTCCCTGCTGACCACAAGAAAGGTCTCACCCTCTGGGCCCAGCTGCTCTCCAAGCTCTCTCCCCACCCCAGTTACCTCAGTATCCAAATGCCATAGGATCCTCTGACCTTCAGATCTTTGTCCCCATTGTCCTTCAACCAAAATGGCCTTGCAGGCCTCTCTGGAGGCCCACCTCCTCTAAGAAGTCCTTCCAACCCACCAAACCAGTCCTCCCAGCCCACCAAACCTCAGAGCTTGCTCCCTCTTGCCAGCTCACAGCATCCCCTCTTGGCACTGACCACTGCCCCATGATAGCACCTAGGGACACCACATCCAACCTGGCGGCAGAATCAGGGCATCCTCATCTCGGCTTTCCACATAGTACCCTCTTCCATGCTGGCACACAGCAGGCACTCAATAAATGCCATGACTAGCCATGGCCTGAAGAGGCTTTCAAAAAGGTTAAGAAGGAAAGTGAGGAGAACAAAGGAGGTGACTGGCTCTGCCCGGACAGCCTCCCCAGTCCCTGCCCCCATTGTGAACAAGCAGGACAACCTGAGCTCCACTCGGAGGCTTTCCCACTCCCAGAAGGTGTGTTTACAGGAACGCAGCGTTCCTGCCAGAACCTGACCTCCCCTTGGCCCTAGGAGGGGAGCGCAGGCCAGGCCTGCCCTTCAGGACTGACTGCCATTGGCAGCTCCCTGCCCTCCGCAGCCTGGCCATGGTGGGCTGCAGACAGAGGCCCCACCTCAGAGCCTCAAGGCTACTGTGCACAATTTGTGTTTTTACACATTTGTCCTCATAAAGATAATTTAGTATCTTAGAGTCTATTGCCTTTGTAATTTTTTTATAGCAAGAAAAGAGCAAAGCAATGGAAATACAGGACTGAGCCACCTGCCAGGCAGGTGGGTGGGCAGTGGGGGGAGGCCACACTGCATCTGCATCCGGCCGGAACTGGGGAGATGGGCCGTCAGCAGAAGCCAAGCACATCACACACACACTCTCCAATCACAGGACCAGCAGATATGAAGGCGCTCCTGGTCACAGGGGAAGCAGGGAGCCGGACTGAGGGCTGAGCATGCGGTCTGCGTTGTTCCCTGAAGCGAGCCGTGACAGGTGCAAGCAGAAAGACAAGCCTGGAGAACAGAGTGTGGTCAGGGTTAGGGGCAGCACGGGCAATATTGGTGGAGGCAGCATCGGGCGAACAGGTGAGGATGAACACAGACGGCACACGACACAGACGCTGACAGCATGGCGGGTGAGGATGGATGGCCACGATGGGGGCTTGGCACAGGAAGGCCCACACCCTACAACCTGGGGCTCAGGGCAGCCTGAGGCTCCTCACTGGCCCTGTTCATGCTGCCAATGAGGCGGGGTGGGCATGGCCTACAACTGTGGACACCCTCCACAGCTCCCACTCTCTGGCCCCCAGGCTTGCTCCCTCTCCCCACCCCCATGGTAAACACCAACACATCCCTCAGATCTTGGCTAAGCTCTGCCTCCTCAGGAAGGCCTCCTACCCCACCAAGTGGCCAGGCCAGGTCTCTCTGGGTAGGTAACCCCACCTCCCCAGTGCCGGTGTCGGCTGCACCCTGACCCTCAGCTGTGTAACTGGCTGATTTGCATCAGCTTCCCCTACTAAGAGCCTACACACGGACCAGGGCTGTCCTGTGCACCTGGCACAGCACTGATGGGACACCTGGATGGGCAGCCACAGGCTGGCCACAAACCCCAGAGAAGACTCAGCCCCAGACTGACCACAGGGCAAGGCCTCTGACCTCTGAGGTCCTTTCAGGCTCTGGCATTTTGAGGTGACATGGCACAGGACAGGCAGACAGCGCAACAGAGCCACTACAGACACATCCCAAAGGCTGGCTGAGCCGGGCCGAGTGATGGAGCAAGCCATTCTCTAACAGCCCTGCTCCCTCCACCGAGGCACCTCCAGTGAGGAGGGCACTGCACAAGATGCCTCTGTTACGCTGGACAGGCAGGGGCCTCCCAGTGTTAACCTCGCCCCTGGCCGGGGGGCAGGGAGATTTAGACCCACTCTCGCCTGGCTCCACCCCGACTATAGTGGGCAGTCGGGGATGAGGGCCTGCCTGTCCTGAGCTCGGTTCCTCTTGAGGAAACAAGGACACGGCCAAGCCTGCAAGGCAGCTGTGAAGATGGAGACATGCTCCTACCCCACAGGCACCTGCCCAGCGTCCAGCACAGAGCAAGCACACAGTGCTACATGGTGGGGCTTAATTGCACGCACACACACACACACACACACACACACACACACACGCAAACCAAACTGAATCTGAGGAGGGGTAGAGATTTTGTTCAAAAATCTCTTAATGCTCTGTTTGAACATGTGTGAAGAGCAATCATTGGGAGCCCCTTGAAGGTCACAAAGTGACCTCATGTCACTTTTTTTCTGGGTCAGGAAGTGTCAACACTAACGATTTCAGCACAGTGGGCAAATTCCAAGAGATCAATGGGAGGGAGAAGTCAGTCAGGCAGAAGGACAATCGGGCAGAGCTGCCAGCAGCGGTGGCAGCCCGTGACTAAGCTTGCTCTCCCCTCTCTGGTCTCTCTTTCCCCCTCGGCTTGGCCAGAGGACCCCTCTTCTTAGGTCAGCTGTGGGTGCCCTCTGGCCACCCCAACAGAGCTGCGGACAGGCTGCAGGAAGCTCCCAGCCCTGGCGTGGGTGACACGGGGCTGCAGGTGAGTGTGGTTCAGAGAGCAAATTTGAGTCCTGCGAAGCTGCTGTTATCAAATGTCAAGCTACCTACGTACACCTGGAATTATTTTTCTAAATCTTACATCCAATTGGAAGAGACTATATCCGATTTCTGGTTTGAAGCAAAAGCACCCTAACGTGGAGAGGTGGCTCTCACGCAGGGTCTCCTGACTGCCCAAGGGAAGTCCAGGTGCTTGGCTCCTTCTCCCACTGGTGGCAAATTAGTTAGACTATGACAGGCTCCATGGGGCAGGAGACTGTGACCCAGAAAGCCTGATGCCAGGCCCACTCTGGGGCTACTTCAGCACTGCCTGCCCTCTTCTGAGGCCACACCACTGGCTGGAGCAGTGGGAGTGCAAACCAAGGTGGCTGGCCCCAGAGGCTGTGCTCCTCCCTCTATGCAGTGCTAGCTGGTCCTCGCCTGGCACCACTGAGGCCTGGCGAACTGCATCTAGGACGAGGCTACAACGTGCTAGCACTTTTGTTCAATATCATGAGGAAAACATTATCCTCATTCTACAGGTGAGGAAACGGGTTCAGAGAAGTGAAGTCCCTTGTCCGAGGTTGCTCAGCACATGGAGCTAGGATTGGAACCCAGATCCCTCTGACTCCAGGGCCTGCTGTGCCCTTGCCTCCCTGTCTGACCTGAAGTGGGTCCCTGAACCTCCCCACTGCTTCTCCTCAGCTGTATCAGGGCCTGGTGGTAGGAAGGCTCAGTGGTGGCCTGCAATGAGCACCCCTGTCCTCCCAAAGGAGACCTGAGGCTGGTCTCAGGCCAAAAAGCTGAGTGGAAAGTGGAAGCCACGTGTTTTTTTCCCAGGGTCTGGTCCAGAAGCAGAAGTGGAGGTGGACAGTGTGGCCCCTTGAGGCCACCAGCACATCCCCTGACACCAGCAATCTGCCTGGATCCTGGGCCTTCCTTAAGAACCAGTGCAGCTGCCCAAAGGGCCACTGTAACATTCTAAGATCATGGCTATTTTAGGTCCCAAATATTTTCACGCTGCAGACACTGCTTTCTCTCAGAGGTGAAGAGGATAAGGAGGCCGAGTGTCCTAAAAGCACTGTGCAACCAGGCCTGGGAAGAGCCCACAGCATGGCCAAGGGCTCCACATCATCAATAGGAATCACCCTGAAAAATTTTTTTAACAAATATTCAAAAATGTACAACCATTGAAACTGTATTTGAACTTATTTGTATGCCTACCTTTGCAAACTTCCAGAATAAATAAAAAGTATGTTGGCACCGAGGACCTGCCGTGCTGGGAGCCCACCCCAAGCACTCTGCAGTGGCTCCCAGATAGCTCACACCATGTGCACCAATATGGGGCAGCCGGGCGGTGGGTGCCAGTGGCGTCACGGCCTCCTGTCTGAGGCAGTCCTGCCTCCTTCCCTGCTCCCGAGGCCGCACTCAGCCCTGGGGGCTGACAGCCAAGCATGCTGGCGCCTGTGGACTGAGCTTGGTGGCAGCCTGCAGGGCTGTGGAGGATGGTGCTGGTGTTCCCCAGCCCAGGTGTGCACAAGCAGGGCCACGCCGCATGTGGACAACCATGAAAGGCAGTTCTCTCTCCTGAAAATTTGGCATGCTACCTGGCAGAAACTAATTACCAGAGCTGGGATTAACTGCTAATATGTTTTCTCAATACTCTCTCTCTCTCTTTCTTTCAGACAATGTGGTGATGGGATCCTCATACTCTCAAGAATGAACGGCTGGGCACAGGGTGGCTGCCCTGGTTAATGTGAGTTAACTAAGAAACGGAGAGAGGATCTTGCTCAGGGAACATCTGCAGAACTGAAGCCTGGAGGAGCAGGCGGCTCAGCTCCTCCCACCTCTGCTTAACACCCTGGCGCGGGCAGGGAGGTGCCAACACTGGGACTGGGGGTAATGACACAAGCCTGTTGGGAGGTGATGGAGCACGCAGCACCCACATTCAGATCCTCAGCCTCTCTCAACACACATGCTACAGATCCAAACCAAACCGGGCGGGGACACTGCAAATCTCCCATCCTTGCTTGAGATCAGCAAATCCCACCCGAGGCCACCTTGTCATATTTCTCCAGCATTTCCCTAGGCCTGCTCTCAGGCCCTGCCCACTGAGCTCAGGAAGCAGGGGCGGGTGCCTGTACTGTCCAGGACCCCCTTGCACCAGGCAGGGGCCTCAGCACGGGGTCAGAGCCAAGGCACACCCACCCCCCACCCCCCACAGTCCCCTTCTACACAGCTCTGTGCTGGGACTCAGCTTCAAGGCTACTGTGGTGCCCCAGGGAGCCCTTCTTCCTCCAAGGAGCCACTCTATAAGGACCACCTGGCAGGAGGCACAGCCCTGAGGCCAATCCCACCCACCTAGGGGCGTCCCCTCACCCTGGGGAAGGCACACTAAGGCCTGTTTTCCCCAAGCCCCGATGAAATGAGGGACATGAGAGCGAGGGCCCGGGTGTCTCAGCATCATCACTACCTTCTCATTATTTCAATGGCCCTCTAAGTTCACCAGTTTGGCTCATCACAGCAAGTACTCTGTCACCAGTTTACTGCTATAAAAATGAGAATATGAAGAAATTGAGCTACAGGCCAGCATGCAAGCCTCCTAATGTTAGTAAGGAATGTGGTTGAATGGTCGCCACCTGCCCCATCCCACATGGGACAGCCTCACACATGGCCCCAGGTGATCCCCATCAACAACCGTCTGGATTCCCAGGGGTGACAGACAACACCCGTCACGGCCTTCCCACAACTGTCAGAAGGACAGAGCAGTAACAGTGCGCTGCTGAACAACACAAGTGTCACTAGGCTGACTGCGCCAGGAGCCACTCCAGGAGGCCCACAGTCTTCCAGCTGTCCTTCAAAGTAGACATCAGCGTCCCCATTTTGCAGGTGGGAAGCTGCAGGCTCAAAGAGGCATAGTGCCTTAGCCCGGCCTGCCCCTCCCCCAGGCCCCAGGTGGGCAAGCCGGCAGGTGGCGACCCTGAGCATGTCTTGGGAGCACAAGAATCACCGTGAGTCCATGAGGTTAATGAACAGCCGCAACATTGCCCGTGTCACCCCAGACCCAGCACCCCCCCTCAACGAAACAAAGCGACAAAACGAAGTCGCCCGAGCACCCTCCCAGTGATTGGTGTGCCGCCCTGGGCTGGCAGTAGGGAGAACAGGGACTGTACCGTCCGGCGTCGCCTGCTGGTGGGGTTTTTTACATTTGACGTAATCGTGGTCAATCGGAGTAGCTGTGTAAGGTGGGGATGTCAGACCTGGGCCAGAGGAGGAGGGGAGGGAGGCTCCGGGGCCCGGCAGTGTCCCAGCTGAAGAGTGGGAGTCCTCGTCCACCAGGCAGGCCTTCTCCCTGTGGGGACACAGAGTTGGGGCACGGGTCAGAGTCTCCACACCACACTGAAACAGATGTGTGTGCTCGCGGGTCCGTGCCCTTCCCAGGGCCCGTTGCTCCCATGCACCTCCAGTGATGCGTGGAGCCCAGAGCTGCCCCCACTGCACCCATAGGGGCTTTGGCCCTTAACTGGGCACTGCCCAACCTCTCTGGTAGAGCTCTGCCTGCGTCTCTGGGTCTCAGCCCCAGGAGGCTCTGCAGGGGAGCTGATTAGCCTCTCCTCCACACCAAATCAATGTCCTTCTGGGTGGCAGCCTGACAGACTTAATCCCTGGCAAACGAGAGTAGAGAAACACATCTGGACTTACTGCAAGCTCACACATCTACAAGGATATCTACTGCAACATGGCTGAGCAAAATATTTAAAAATACTCCAAATGTCTATCAGAACAGCTGCATAAGACATGGTACATCCATACTATGGAACAGTAAGTAGCCACTACAAAGTATGGGGTGAATGGGGTGCTCTATGGACTGTGCCCAGGCTCTAGAATAACACTTTCAGCAGCTCAGTTTTATAAAACAACAGATACCCTGAAATTATATGTGTGCACCTAAGTGTGTGTAAATGCACAGAAAACAATTTGAGAAATTAAACTGTAAATAGTAGCAAACCCTGGGGAGAAGTGGATCTGTCACATTTTAGTCCACATTTATACACTGCTTGAATTATCTATAACCAGAATATACTCACGTATTATTTGCATAACTTAAAAAATTTTTAAGCAGAATTATGATCAATGAAAGACAACTTCATTGTATCCTGGAGGCCCTTTGTGGCTAACAAACATACACCTATAAATACACACTGTGCCCATCTCTCCCATGAGCTGTGGGGCGCGGCCTCTGTTGAGCGGGGTGCTGCTCACCAGTGGCCCACATCACACAGGCTACCTGTGGCTGCGAGCAGACAGCCCTCTAGGCCGGGACTGGGGTGCAGGTCTCTGTGGCACTCAGCTGAGCCCCACACAGTGCCCAGCCAGGCAGGGGCCCCAGAGACGGGGCCAGCTAGGCCAAAGTGCCAGATGTGGACACGGGAATGAAAAAAGTCTGGGCTGCAGAGATGACTCATAACCAGGGGGAGGCCAGAGGTCAGTCCAGGCCCACTGAGGGGACCACACCAGGGCCCCACCTTCCCTGAGCTCTCTGGTACCACAGAAGCCCACAATTCCCATGTCTCTCACTGCTTCTCAGGAGGACAGGCAGTAGACCAGGCCCCCAGAGGACCCCACCCTGGAAAGGCCCTGGAAAAGGACCCGGGGGCAAGAGTCTGCAAAGTGAAAACTGGTTTTCTACAGAGAATGGGGCTGTGCCCCAGTGCAGAGATGGGAAGGCGTTGGCTTCTCCCCCGGACCTCCCCTGGGGGTGGGTCAGCACCAGGCATGGCCACAGGGTAAGAGGACTACGCACTTGCCCTCTCCTTCCCAGATTCAACAGAAATATAATACCTTGGCCCAGAAATCGGAAGAGCCCAGATGGGTTCAAGGGGCTCCACGAGCTCCGGTTTATTCCAGAGCAACCCTCTGAACACCACACTGCATTAAATGAGCCCTCAGGGGTACAGGTTGGGGAGTGGCCAGGGGCTACCGCAAATGCGCTACTCACTTTTCCGAAGCTTTGGGTGTGTTCTTCTCCTCGCCCCTGGCAAAGGGTCCTTCTGCAGCTTCCTTCATAAAGTTGACCAGGACCTCTGCACCAACCCCAGAATCAGGTTTCCCCAGGAGCTTCAGGATGGAAGCATGGAGCCGGAAATACACCTAGGAGAGTGACACCTCTGGCATGAGCAGCCTTCCTGGTTGCTGAGGTGCATTCCACAGGCCAGGCAGCCACACTGGAAATGGCCCCTGACTGGGGCAAAAGGCCGTGACACATTGCTTGTTCTCGTTAGCTATTAAACCAGGCAACCTATAACTAATTCAAAATAAACTCTAAAAATTAAAACAATACTGTCAGCATTCCAGCTTAAACGTTTACCTAGTAAGCCAGGCACGTGGTGGTAAGATAATGAGTGACAACCCCCTCAGCTCTGCTCACTGGGCGCTGCCTCCTGCCACAGCACTGCTGCCCGCTGTGCTCGCCCCCAGCACCCACAAAAAGTGAACCTCCACATGTGTCTTCCTGCTGCCTGGACTCCCTGCAGGGAGGCCCAGCTGGATGTCTGTTTGTGACCCACCCCCAGGCAGAGCCAGGCATCCCTGGGCCTCCAGAAACTCCGCCCCGTGAGTACAGGGCAGGGGGAGGGTAGCCCTGACGGGGCCACTGCTCTCCTCCATTTTCTCCAGTCCTCACCACATTCCTCAATTTACAAATGGGGCAAGGGAGATGCCCAAGGCCCCACAGCCAGGAAAGCCCAGGGCCAGGTTAAGTCCAGGTCTGATTCACGCCCTCTACTGCCCCCAAGCAAATGACACACCACGTGCAGGCACCACACAGGTGACCTGATCTGACCTCCCTACCCATGTGTGGGTGTGATGCAGGCTCCCACCTGCAGCACATGCTCCTGTGGAGGCCACAATGGGCGCGACAAGGGCTGAGAACCGCTGGGACTGCATGCCCTGACTAACCGGCCTCCCTCACCCCAGAGGTGGTCCTCACCCAGGTGTGACGCCTGCTGGCAGCACTCTCAAGGGAGCATCCCAGAGACGGGGCTCACACACAGAGCCTCTCCACCTCTAGCCTGCCCACGGACCCCAGAGAGACTGACCCAGTCACTCCATTTTTAAATATAAGCAACCTCACAGGGCACCCATGCGCATCCAGGTGCAAACCTTGGGGGAGGGCAAAGTGTTCAAGTGGCAGGTAAGGTATTTTGAAAGAAGGCTCAATAGCAGAGGGTAATTTTCATCAGGGCAGGGTTAACTTCTTCAGAGAAATGTCATTTTTCAAACAAGATACATACACGTACCAGCTGACTCTCAAAGTTACATGGCTAAGATGGCTGCACACAATGGGATGCCCCCCAAATTAACTTTGCATGCCTGCTCTCCTTTGAGCCAGTACAGTGTGCTGGTGGAGGGTGGGCCACACGTCAAGGACTCAGTTCCTCATCTGGAAGCCCCTGGGCCAGGATCCTGCCTGCTCATCACTTCTATCAGGCAGTAGCAGAGTCCAAAACATGAAGGAAAACCAGAGGTGACGTCATCTTCCTGAGGGCTGGGCTCTCATGTGGTACCTCTGCGCAGCACTGAACCGGCTGGGCCCAGGCTCAGTGGGATCTGGCCCAGCTTCCCTCCTCTCCTGTTGGTGACTGAGGGCAAATCACACCATTCCTCTGGGCCTCGGCCTTCTCATCCCTGAAGTGGAGCTTCTCCAAGGCACACAACCCTGAATGGGTGTCATGGAAGAACTGTGACAGGGAAGGACCTGAGACCTGGGGCTGTGAATGACAGCAGCCAGGCTGCTGCTGAAAGAGTATTCAATAGGAAGCTGCGCTTCCACACTTCATGATGAACCCCACGGATGTGGCCCCGCAACAGCTGCTATAAACCACTTTGCATAAATCATTTTAGAAAGGTAAATTTTTTTAAATTAGACTTTTTTTGTTTGCTCACAAGTTTAGCAAACGTTAAAAAAGAGGGTGCTAGCATGGTTTAGAGAGAAGAGACACACTCATCAATCAGTACAACCTTTTGGGGCAACTAGGCATTGCTGATCAAAATGTTAAATGACCCAGCACTCCCACTGCAGCCCTTGGAAACACTCTTAAGAGCTCCCAGATACAAGTGCAGGGGTAGGTACTGCCTGCACCCCGTCATGGGGAGAAGTGGAGAAGAGACCAAACCCATCGAGAAGAGGCTGTGCTGATAAACAAATGCCCTGCCAAACCCCAGGGCACTAGGACAGGCAGGGAAGCTCACCATAACACCTTCCACTACATTTTGTCCAATAAAAGGCAAGCTGCAAAATCATAAGAAAATGTTACTACATATCTATATGTCAATAGGAAAGTATCTGGACATACACGGACACACCCAAACTGTTAATAGGGATTACTGGGGAAAGGGACACTAAGATCATTGGGGACTTTCACATTTTACACACTTCTGAATTGTCTGAATCTTTTCTTAAAAAAAAAAAAAAACCAAACCATGAACGTGTTAATTTTAAAATCAGAAAAAGATTTCATAAAGTCAGAAAAAGGAGAAGCAAGCAGTGGATTCTGCCCAAACTCCAAGAAGCTTGCTGGGACGTGGGCCTGGTGGAGGACAGGGCACACAGCCTCAGAAAGGGCAAAGCTAACGTGCTTGGGGCCCCAGGAAGCTTTGAGTCCTGGGCTGAGACAAGCACATGTGGATCCCCACCAATATCCTTGGTTTCCTTGCCTACAAAATCAAGGGTGGTGGACACCCAGCCTGCCTCACAGGACTGCTATGAGCAACAGTGAGGGTGTTCATCAGAAACACTCTGGAAACTATAAAAGAGAATCCAAGCAGTAAAGAATTGCTCTTCTCCTGAGCAACAATGAGAAGCCCCCCAAATCCAGGGTTAAGAGAACAGGCTGCTAACCCTCACTCAGCCCTGTCAAGCTAGGTAGCTCAGGCACAGGCTGGGTGGGCCTCACTGGGCCCCAGATGTCTCAATTGCTGCCAGGGGACAAGGGCACCTGCCCTCACCCTGCCAGGCTGCAGGATCTGAATGTCCTGGGCACCAGGATTCTGCATTGCACTGTCGCCATCAAGGCCAGGTTCTCAGAATCCCAGTGCGTTAATGAGGAAAGACAATTTTCTTCAAAGAGATAAGAACAAAATGCTCACTCTCCCATAAAAGATAAGCACCCCTTAGAAAAAGAGAGGAAAGGCTGTTTTAATTTGATTGCACACAAATCTGCTGAACAGAAGTTTCCAGTGGGTTGCAGGGGAGTCACTGGGACCGCGAGCCCCATACCCAGGGAGACAGAGAGCCTAGCCTGCCCCTGCCCTGCTTCCCTGCCCTCGGCCAGCACGGCGTCACCTCCAGGGCCTCCATGGCCAGCTCCGGTGGGTTGTGGTAGTGGATCTTCTTGGGGTAGCGGGCGGCCTCCTCATGCAGGTAGTGGCCAGCCTGCCTGTAGTGCAGCAGGTAAACGGCTGGTGGCTGTTGCTGCTTCTCTGCGACCTTGCCCAGCATGTAGTGGATAAGCCACTCCTCCTCGTCACCATCACCCTCACAGCGGGCCGCCGACGTGAAACAGTGCCTGGCTGTCTCCAGCATGCTGTCACGCCGGCTCTCCATCTGTAATGAGACCAAGAGGCCAGGCCGGCCTTAGGCACAAGGCCTGAACCTGCCCAGGGATCACACTTTTTCCTGCATGCAGCCCTGCTCTCATGTTTGCAAATTTATATTCCTCTCAACAACCCTGAGACACAGAACTGCCATCACTATTTCATAGCTGGGGACACTGAGGTGTGAAGAGGCCTGGGGACTCCTCAAAAGCACACACCAAGTAAGGCACACAGCTGGACTTAGACTCGGGTCACCTCATGTCAACTGCACGGTCCTTTCTTCTACCTTCCCCCTGCAGCAGCTAACACAGTCAGATTCACCTAGCATCCAGCACCCAGCTCTACAGCACTGAAGAGGGTGTGCACACCTGGGGTACAAGACTTCCCATCCTGTCCTCCACACCCTGTAAGAGGGACAGAGTGTTTGTAAAAGGGCAGATTCCTGAGCCCATCTAAGACCCACTGACTTGGAGTCTGTACTTGCCTCCAGCCACCCTCTCACACTCTGAAGGAAGGAAACAGCTAGGACAGGGTCACCTTCGAAGAGGTGTTCCAGCTTGGAGAGTGCTGCTTACCAGTCCCTGCTGGCTGCCAGGTGCACTGTGTTCCTTCATTCCAGAGCTCCAGGCTGGGAGCTAGAGGGAAGACCGCCAGTGCAGGGCCACAGAGGCAGATGTTCCGAGTAACCCAGGTCTCTGGTCCCTCCTCTCTGTGGCCCTAGCTTGATGGCAGGGAGGCCACAGCCTCTTCTTGTTTCAGCTCAGGGGCCAGAGAGAGGGGAGAAGCTGTGGGTACTAGTTTCCAGCAAGGGCACTGCTGTGTCCTGGAGGAGCATGGCTTATGCTCCCGTTCCTCACCGGTGAGCCTGCCCTATGGATACCTGTCCAGGGATGCTCATTCACATGAATATCCTGTAGCAATGGCCCTGGGGACACAAAGAAGCCAAGTGCTTCCCAGGTTCTCTGTCAGACACTTCTTGGAAAAGAAAATTACCATCTAGGAGTGGCGAGACCATCACTGGGTGAAATACAGTGGAAAGAATCACACTCTAGGGCCAAACATGGCACAAACCACGTGACTCCGTCATATCCCCTTCTAAACGGGTTGTACAGCAAGGCTGTTGCAGTAAAAGGCAGCTACTGAAAGAGAGTCCTTCTATTTGAACTGTTTAGTAGCTGTATGACCTGGATCAAGTCACTAGCCCCACTGCCCACTCAGTTCTGACACTGGCACTCATGACGGCTGCTTGCCAGAAAAGGGGGACTATGAAGAGTCTGTCTGGGCTGGTGGCTGGCACCAAGCAGCCCTCCTCATCCAGGGCACACTGCCAATGTCCCATCCTTGGTACGTGTGGCAGTCACAATGCCTCGGAGAGGAACAGTCGCTGAGGGCCTGCTGTGGTTCATACCACCTTAGAGCGGGACAGGGGACCTCAACCACGACACCTCATTCACCTTGTGCAGGAGGCCCGCAAGAAGGGCTGAGGAGAGGGCTGAAGGCAGGCTCCCCACTGAACTCTTACAGTACTTCCTAGGGGAAGGAATGACCAGCCTTGTTTACAGCCAAAGCCATAGCAGGAATGTCAGAGTACTGTCCCCAGGCCACACAGCTAGAAAGCTCTAGCTCCAAAGCCTTTCCCCTTGCCTGAGAATTGACATCATGGGAAAACCACTTGTTTTCCTACCACACCACTTCTGGTGAGTTTGTAGGCAGAAGCTGAAGCACACAGCAGCTCCAACGGCTGCCAGCATGTGTCCTACAGCCCGTCCGAATCAGACACATAAATCCAGACAGAGCTCTAGCAACCAGCGCACCGTGTCCCCGTGACATATTTCAGAGGTGCATAGAACCCAGGAGGCACAGGGAATCCACGTGAGTTCCCACCCCAGGCAACCATGCAAAACCTCCCTCTGTCCAGACACTAGCACTCCTGCTGGATTTCCATGTCTCTCCTGCCATCCTGACACTCCCGGGTCAGGAACTGAGCTATCTGGGCCAATGGCTTCCATCAGAGCAACACTGAGTTCAGACCCAGAAGCCATGAGCCTCAGAGGAAGAAAGAACAAGGCAAGGAGAAAAGCTGGGAGGAAAGTTGAGTTGGGTTTCCTGTCACCAATCCCCTCCCCCTTCCTGGGGGAGCTCTACAAATGAGTGCCAGTGGCAGAAAGGGCACTCTGACTTCTCATGCCATTGCTCTCCTGGAAAACTCCCACTCTGCTAAATCCCATTTGGCATCATCAGTGAGAGATGAGGGAGAAAAATCCCAAGGACCATGCTCGGTCCACCCCACTGAACCTCAGCAGAGGATAATGGTGTCCTGGTGTTAGAGGAAGAGCCTCCTGTGGAGCCAAACTCTGTACCCCAGGGTGGCAGCTTCGGTCCCCAGCCTGCCCAGCTCTGTGGCCACTGCAACGTGAACAGAATCCAGCAAGGGGCTTCTGCGCAGGACAGTTACAGTAACACAGGGTTACAGCAGTTAAAAGGAATGTACTAGATCCACAGGAATTAAACATGAATAGAGCTCAACAACGTGGTGCTGAGTGAAAGAGGAAGCTGAACACCATATACAATAGGACAGCATTTAGGTTAACAGAAAAAACTAACAGATAAATCATGGTGTTTAATTCTAGGAGTATATATTTACGCATGAAAAATATATTTTTTAAAGTCTGGAAAGATACAAGCCTAACTGTAGGTCCTGCTGAGGCAGGGGTGAGGGGACTAGACTGGGGAGAGCAGCGAGAAGGATCCGAGCTTTGCCCTTAACACTATAAGCCTGTGTCCCTTGTATGATTTTAGAGTAAATATTTAAAGGAGGCAATACTGAGGACGAGGCACTCTTCTAGGGTGCAGCCTGTTGCAGCACTTGCTGTCTTTGTCAGCAGTGAGCAGGGGCCCTGATGGCCACACCCCCACCCCAGGAACCTGTTAAGGCACAGCTCCGACTGTGGATGCCTGGTGGGGCGTTTCAACACCTCCACGCCCACGAGGTTCTGACCCGAGGCAGGTGTGGGAGCCACCATCCTCACTCATCTGTGGGGCTCATGCAATCTGAGCACTGAGGGAGGAAAACCTTGGGGCCAAGGTGCCAAGAGCCTGGAACCCTGAGAAACCAGCCCAGGTTCAGGGGTGGTGATGGCCAGAGCTCAAGGGAAGAAAGCAAGGCCACTGGACAAGACCTCCAACAGCCGCCCACAGTGAGCCCTCAGGACCTGCTTCCGGCTTGTCCTACTCAAGTGTGAAAACTCTGAGAGGCTCCCACAGCTGTCGATGCAGGGAAGGGTCAACCGCAGCCACCACAAAAATATTGGCTGTGTGAGCTCACCACTCACGTGGACAGCGAAGCATCATTTTTTTTTTTTTTTTTGAGACAGAGTCTTGCTCTGTTGCCCAGGCTAGAGTGCTGTGGTGTCAGCCTATCTCAAAGCAACCTCAAACTCCTGGGCTCAAGCCGTCCTTCCGGCTCAGCCTCCCAAGTAGCTGGGACTACAGGCATGCGCCACCATGCCCGGCTCATTTTTCTATATATATTTTTAGCTTCTTTCTATTGATACGATTTCTTTCTATTTTTAGTAGAGACGGGGTCTCGCTCTTGCTCAGGCTGGTCTCGAACTCCTGAGCTCAAACAATCCTCCCACCTCGGCCTCCCAGAGTGCTAGGATTACAGGCATGAGCCACCGCGCCCGGCCTAGCGTCGTCTCTTGACATCCAGCATCTTCACCGGCCCCTCCCACCCTGCTGATTTCCATCCAGCCACTTCCTTAGTTTTCAGCCTCTTGCTATTTTCAGATCTGACACCATAATGAGAATCTATTGCAAAGTAAAACTGCACATCTTGCACAGATGCGTGATTTCATAAAGTTGATGAATGCAATGCTGGGAAACCGCTTAAGCTGCAGGCCGAGCCTTTACATGTGAAGACCAGGCATGATTAACGCGACTGACCCCACCCAAGGAAGGAAGGCGAACTGGCCAAGGAAGAGAACACACGTGCTTTTCCTAGGCACAAAGAAGTCCGAGAATCCTGGGGAAAGGCAGGCAGCCCCCAAATATTTTTGTAAAACTAACTTTCTAAATTTATGCCGCAAAGATGAGGGACATCATACTACCTTATTATAAACCTTGGAAAATTAACCTCCCCAAGAACCAACTAAACTTAAATATTCTTTGTTCCTTTGAGGAATCTGCATATATTTGCAACTGTCACCAAAGTCCTAGCAATGTAAGATTTAGGACTTAATTTCATTATTCTTAATTTTTTCAAGAATAAAGTCCCAATCATATCTTTGTTGACTATTTACTACAATCATTTGGTCCCATTTTGAGTAGATCCACTTTATGCCCCTTTCCTAGTGCTGACTACACTCAAACAGCAGCCCTTCCCTTAGGTTTGTGTTGGTGGATATGGATGTCACCCAGATTATAAAAGTGGGGAGAAATTTATGTCATTGTTACATTAATATTCTTCTCTATGCTTTTCACTATCATTTGAGTTGTTATACTTAGATTAAACACACATCACTTTCATAATCAGAAAAAGCAACATGGAGCCATTACCTCTTTGAGCAGGGCTGGCCTTCCCATACTTAGCTCTGTGCTAGGTCAGCGGCATTACAATGCCAAGGAAGAGTGCGAGGGCTCTGGGAGCCCGTGTCCTGCTCTGCAGGGTCTCTTAGTTGGCAGTGGGGCCCCGGATATGATGGCAGAGACTCATCCTCAAGGAGAGAGGAGCTTGCAGATGATAACAGTAACACGACAGTAGGCACAGAATCTCATTTGGTCCTCCCAACAATCCCATGACAGTGTTAACAATGCCATCATCTTGTTTTGGGTTTTAATCATAGGTGATCACTGCAAAACTTGAGGCCCAGAGCCATCTCCCTGACTAGCAGGCCCCTTTAGCACACTTCTCTCCTGGGAGACCTTTCTGGGCCATGCTAGCCTGAACATGTTATTCGCTTCCATCTCAAGGAGTTAAGAGAGCCCTGCTGAACAGAGACCTCGGGCCTGACCCAGTATCCTACACAAGGGGAGCCCCCTACCAAGAGAGACTTCAAAAATCCCAACACAAAATTCAGAATTTTACAAGGACCCAACAAGTTCCTTTGAGAGAACAGGGAAGAGGCAACTACTTCTAGTGGCCAACACTCCTCTCCTACCTCTCAACTACGCTATAACTAATGGCTGAACAGTCAGATCACAATAGCCTGTTCCTGAACTTAGACTGGGTGTCCAAAGAGCAGGGACCAAGCTATCACTGACCATGATATGACTTGAGCCTCATAGGGAGATTCATCTGCCAGCTCCCTATACAGATGTGAGGAAAAGAACAACAGATGGGACGGAGCTTTGCTGACCCGAGGGGCACTCTGATGGGACAGAAGGGTAGCACCCCTCCTCACCTGCTGCACGAGCTCAGGGGGCAGCTCAGCTCTCCACTGCTTCAGCTGGCGCGAGGCAAACGAGTGCAAGGCATATGACATAGTGCCATACTCGATCCACAGGGACAGGTTGGAACTGTCGATCTCCAGGGCCCGCCGGAAGCAGTTCAGGACGGGCGTGGCATGCTTCCAGATAGGCCCATCACTCTTCAGCTCGTTGGAGTTCAGCTTGTCCTGAATACGGCTGGCCCGGGCCAGGGCCATGCCCGCCCAGGAATCAAACCTGTCATGGTGACAAAAGCACCAGCTAAAACCACCACTGCCCTGGCAGGCAGGCAGACAGACAGACACCATGGAAGCTCACCTCCCAGCCAGGGCTCAGAGCCCAGCTCTGCCACTCGCTAACACTATGACTGGGACCTGGATCAGCCATGTCTCTGAGTCTCAGTCCCTAACCCATGACAGGTGGCTCAGAAGACCTTCAAGAGAAGAGCTGTGGGCACTACGAGACAGAATGTATTTTAAGTCATCCAACACCTCACAGGCACTAACTACTCTAATATATGGGCCCTTGGACTCTGCTCCCCCGCTTGGAGGGGTTACTCGAGGAACTGCTCCAGTAGAAAGGAAAAGGGGTGCTCTACAAGGCTTTGCAGCAGTGGCCCAGCCGAGGCTCCGGGAGACTCTCAGCCAGGTGTGACTTTATCTACTCCCACACTGGCAAAGCCTACTGCCAGCACACTCGCCAACCAGAAACACAGGCAGGTGAAACCCCCAGGACCCCAGTGACCCAGCTTCTATCGTATTCTCCTCTGGGCCCCTGAGCAGACCCTGCCCTTCCCAGCTCAGTTCCCAGGAGTAAAATCAAGAGTGAGGGACCACATGATGGCTGAGACCCTACCATGCTGAGATCCCCTGAAAGAAACTGATGGTGAGAACACAGAAACCTGTCTGAGGGGGGAATGGTCACAGAGACATCAAGACCAAGACAATCCCTGGGCACTTGACAGACTCTGGGATTTTCTGAGTGCTAGTACAGAGAAAAGAAAAGGCAGGGGGAAAAAAGGGACATCCTATCCTCCCCTATGCCAATAATCCTTAACACACTGCTAGCATGGAAGACCAGTCTGAGCCTCAAGTCTCCCCCCAGCACCTCCCTGTTAGGGCCAGAACAAAGGAGGCCAAGGGTTGGAGCCCAGGACCAAGCCACCAAGTCCCTTCCTGGCACTGGGGCCAGTCCCACACGAGATCCCTACTCTGTAGCAGGGCTTCCCCAGGGGCCAGGCCTGATGGACTAATACTCTCTGAACAGGCATGTGTGCAGGTTGCAGGGAGGCCTAACTAACCCACGGTGACCGTCATTCCACTGACTGAGGGGCTGTCAGGTGAGAGGTGCCACACAGGGACAGCTGGGTCTCACCATTCTCCCTTCTCAGATGTGGAAGCAGTGGTGCAGAGGAGGAGACCCTCGCTGTGTGGTGCAGTGAGCGCACAGCCAGCCTGAGCACAGGTCTGCTCCACCACACTGGTCCCTGGCCATTCCCAAGAGGACAGCCAGGGCTCTGCCACATGCTATCTGCCCAGAGGAAATCACCAGCTGAGCAAAAGAGGATCTGTGAGAACCTTTCCCACAAGCTACACAAGTCTGACAAACTGGCTCCTCCACTCAGATCCCAGCCTCTTCTCCCCTTGGCCAAATAGATCCTGACAAGGTGGAGTTCTCTGCTTTCCCCTGAGTGAGGGTGGCTCTGTGTTGCTCACCCATGGCTCAAAGGCAGCCACCATGGGCTGACCCCTGAGTACTTCCAGAAAGTTTGCCCACAGATGTTACTCAGCCACAGAGAGTGGCCTCATTCTGATGCTGACCCAAGGCTTACCTCCTAGGTGTGACAGCCATGAGAAAATATTCCCTGTTAACCAAGTGCATCAGAATCAGACTTCATGAGTATAGCAGGGCCCTTTGGGATACTCAGGCCAATTACTGCATTTTTTTTTTTTTTTTTGGAGACAGGGTCTCACTCTGTTGCCCAGGCTGGAGTGCAGTAGCTTGATCATAGTTCACTGTAACTTCAAACTCCTGGGCTCAAGGGATCCTCATGCCTCAGCTTCCCAAAGTGCTGGGATTACAGGTTTGAGCCACCATGCTCAGTCTCCAATTATTACACTTTAAGAGAAAGCCAAGCTGGGAAGAAAGCATAAGCCTCAGGTACAATGGGCACTCCTACGTGTACCACTGTGACAATCACTACTGCCCATGATGCATTGCATCAGAGCAAGGAAGAAGAACTACGGCTAAAATTTTTCTGTTACTCACCATTCCCCCCCATAAGAAAGTAACCACAATTAAGGAGTCTGCAGTGGAAGCAGCAAAAGTACACACGAGCCAACTTCCTAGGGCCTGGGACCTGCGGCCTGGGGCCAGGAAAGGAGGCAGCACAAATCAACTGGATAAAGCCAGGCCGTGCCTCCTTGCTCAGCATAGCAGGGGCCAAATGGATACCTCATACCTTCTCTCACCCCGATGCCGCTCCCAGGGGATTTCGGGGAAGAAGCCTTCTTCCCTGCTCTTCCTTTTATGGAGAACCTGCCTTTCCTAATAACTGCAGAATGCTCAACAACCTTCTCCTTCCTTTTTCCCTGGTCTCTTTGCTATAGGCAGGGAAACCCCAAACTGGGCCTCTGAAGAGTCCGCGGAGCTGGAGTAACCCCAGCCCTCCCTGCAGCCAGCCTGGCCCCAGCCCCAGTCACTGACCTGTTGGGGCAGATGCAGATGTCATGCATGTAGAACTTGATGGCCTTGGACTGCTCCTTGTTTTTGAAATGATAATCAGCCAAGAGGTAGTAGAGCTCATCCACCACCGGAGGGGAAGGGTCAGCCCCTTCTGGGAGGCAGGGCACCTGGCAGGTGAGAGGGCAACTATGAGGGGAGGTGGAATCAAGGACTTAGATGTGACCAGTTGACCAGGACTGTTTGGTCATATCAACAAAGGACACACTCTCTGGCTTCTCCTGGCCCTGATGTCTGCTCCAGAGCAGAGAAGGAGCAATACAGCATATGTGGCAGTGCCAGCAGTGACGGGTGTGACCTATCCCCATCCCCCACCTCTTCTCGGCAATCTGGCCCACCTCAGCTGAGGTCCCCTCAATGTAGGCAGAGACTTTGTCCAGGCTCAGTGCCGGCCGCTCTGTGCGGGGCACAATGGTTGCAATTCTCTTCAAGAGGTTGGCCAAGTCAGCAGACACGGTGCTGGTCTTATAGCTGTCAAATTCAGGAAGGGTCTTGGGCTTAAAATACTCAAACATAAACAGGGCATCCTCCCATATAAGATCCACCTAGAAAACAGACAAAAGGCAGACTCATAGTACATTCAGGGTAAATGAAAAAGTTCCTCTACAGAAATGCACTGTATGTGATGTAAATGAGGTTACAATATACTGCAAAACCTAAAATAAGTCTTTATTATACTTTTTAAGATTGGCATGCCCACTGTAATCCCCAAATCCAAGTGCCTAAAGAGCATAAGCCTGGTCTTTACAAATACAAAGGCTGGGAACCAAGGGCCATGCTCTGTGAGCCCACATGGCTAAGCCAGAGGGTGGGCTCGATCCAGGGTGGGGACCTTGGGCCAGCCACTGACCCTCTCCACACCTCTGCCCCCTCAGTCACTTGGTTGACAAATACTGAATGAGTGCCAACTCTAGGCCAGGGTGGTTCTAGGTGCAGGAGCCACAGCTGAGGCCCTGTTCTAAGGAGCTCATATTTTAGGGGATGGAATCCCTAAGATCAGAGAATAACTAACAATATTGAGGAGCCATGAGATAACACACCCACAGTGCTCTAAAAACTGAAGCAACAAAAAATGGAAAAGCTTTAAGGAATTATTCATATTATCCAAATTGTAAATAAACCTATTGACAATTGCCATGCTACATTTTAAAATTTGTAAAGCTTAAGCTTTTGCAAGGAAAATCTTTTTCCTTTGATTAAACTACATCAGACCATCTTCTCTCCTCCTGATGCAACTCTAACCGGGATGGCAGAGATGAGTGTTGACAAATCTGATGTCCTTTCGGAGCTCAGTGCTTCTGCTTCCCACACACCCTCGGGCCTGTTGCGGCGCCCTCACCTGCTGGGCTGAGTGCTCCTCCAGGTACCTGGCCTTGCTCTTCTTGCTGGGGAAGCTGTACAGGCAGTAGAAGCACTGCTCCAAGGCCGTCTCCAGCTCCTCCTTGTAGGGGTGTGTGTCTTCAGAGGTGGAAGCAGCAAGCTCCTTTTGGAGAACTCGAACCTATGGCGAGTGGAAGAGACGCCTGAGAAGAGGGCCTGCAGCCACAGCAGAGCCCCAGGGAGACTACCACTCTACCAACTCTTCTAACCCGAGGAGGCTGTGTCTGTTGGGTCCCTGTATTACTTGATTCCAAAAAGACCTGTTTCCTGGAAAAGACTTGTTATCCGAATTGGGCCAACTCTGGCAGTGGCCTCCTGATGGGGTTTGTCAAGCTGCCTTCCTTCCAGCACACCTACCCAGTTTCCACCAGCCACTAGAAGAAGATACTAAATGCCTCCTTGTAACTTCTCTTTACTCACTTATTTAGCTATTCATTTGCTCAATGAATATTTACATTCTTAATTGGGTGCAGTGTGACATAGTTCTTGCTTTTACAAAGCTCAGATTCCAATGGGAGGAATGGAGTTAAACAAATATTTATAAACAAATAATCTCACTAAGGCTGAGGAAATCGCTCTCAGACAAAACATTAGTGAGGATAAGAGATGATGTGAACAATACAGTAAATTAGTTATATCTACCGACATGAGATCCAGTGGCTACTGTTATACCTAACTTATTAGCAAACATACATTCTTCCCAACTATTAGCAAAAACACATTCTTTTCAAGCATCCATGGGATTTTCACCAAAACTGGATGAAAAGCAAATCTCAGCAAAGAGCAAAGAATAGATACATTACATACCACGTGCTCTGAACATAATTCAATAAAATCAGAAATCAATTACATAAAAATAGCAAACACCAAATATCAAAACTTATGGGATACAGCTAAAAATGTATTTGGGGAAAACTTATAGTCTTCAGTACATATACTGGAAAAGTGAATACTGAAATAAGCATCCAATTCAGTAAGTTAGAAACAACATATGATAAATTGAAAGAAACCAAAAAATATTAAAGTTGTAATTAATGAATTAGAAAGCAAAGAAAAAATAGAACAATAAACCAACAGCTGGTAGTTTGAAAAGACTAATTTAAACAAACCTCAGGAAAGACTGGCTTTAGAAACGGGGGAGAAAAAGCACAAATAAATAATTTTAGCAATGAAAAAAGGGGCATAACTATTAATAAAAGTACACACTTTTAAAAATCATAAGCAAAAACCACAAACAGCTTTATGCTAATAAGTGGACACAGCTACAAATATATAATTGGCTTGAGAAGAGAAAATCTAAGTGGACCTATAATCACTAAAGAAACTGAGACAGTAGTTTAAAATTTACAGTACTCCCCCCTAAAAGGGAGATAGCTCTAGACTATGGGTGGGAAACAATGGCCCATATGCCAAATCCTGCCACTGTCTGTTTTGGAGGCCCAAGAGATAAGAATAATGTTTGCATTTTTAAATGACTGAAAAAAATCAAAAGAAAAAACTATTTTTTAACACATGAAGATTATACGAAATTCAAATTGTGTCCACAAGTTTTGTTGGAACACAGCCCATGTTATATTATCTATTACGTATTATCAATTTACATATTATCTAAGGCTGCTTTTGCACAATGAGAGCCCTTAGCAGTTGCAACAGAGACCCTTGGACCTACAAAGCCTAAAAGATTTACTAACTGTCCCTTTGCAGAAAAAGTTTTGCAGACCCCTGAGCCAAGCGCATAAGAAAGGCGGGGGGTGGGAGAAGAAAGACCTATAAGTATTGAAATGAAAAAAGTTGTTATTTATGGACATAAATGTCTACATAGAAAATTCAAGTCTATAACCCACTAGAATTAATAAAAGCAATAAGAAAAGGAACTATGCATAAGAAAAATTTACTTTTAAAAAATAGTTCTGGCTAGGCACAGTGGCTCATGCCTGTAATCCTAGCACTCTGGGAGACAGAGGCAGGAGGATAGCTTGAGCTCAGGAGTTCAAGACCAGCCTAAGCAAGAGTGAGACCCCCACTAAAAACAGAAAAATTAGCTGGGCATGGTGGCATGTGCCTGTAGTGCTAGCTACTCGGGAGGCTGAGGCAGGAGGATCACTTGAGCCCAGGAGTTGGAGGTTGCAGTGAGCTATGATGATGCCACCGCACTCTAGCCTGGGAAGCTGAGCGAGATTCTGTCTCCAAAAAAAAAAGTGTTCTTATATGCCTGCAAAATTGATTTTTAAATATCTATTTATAACAGTAATAAAAAAATGATAGGTAGGCATCCATCTAACTAAATATACATGAGTTTTAGGGAGAAAATTATAAAACTGAATGAGGGGACATAAAAGTGTAAGACCTAAGTAATTGGAGAGACACACTATGTTCATGACTTGAAAGACCCAATCATATAAAAATGTCAGTTCTCTCCCAAATTAATCTGTGAGGTCAATGCTATTCCAATCAAATTCCAATAGGGAAAATACAGTTTCATGAAAGTTTACAGACTAATCTTCCAATCTTATAGAAGAGGAAAGAGCCAAGAATAGATACAAAGTGGACAGAATACAAAGGTGACTTACAAATCAGTGCAGAGTGAACAGACTCTTCAATACATGGTATGAACCACTGGCCATCCATATGGAATGTAAAACTGGATCCCTACCTCATCTCATAAAAAATAAATAAAATCCAGATGGAATAAAGATCACATGTGAAAAACAAGAGCAAACTTTTAGATTAACATAGAGGAGAATATCTTTATAATTTTGTGGGGGAGAATTTTCCTAAACAAAGTACCAAAAAACAAAAACAAAAACAAAAACAAACCCATAAAGGAGAAGAGTAATATATTTGACATTAAAATTTAAAAATTCTGTAAAACATCATACACAAAGTTAAAAGACACTCTATCTACATAAAGTTGTATAGAAATAGAACTAAGTACAAACACACAAACACATGTTAAACTGGTGAAAGGTATATCAGACAAAATACTGGAATTCAATGTACATAAAAGAACTCTACAAATCAATAGGAAAAAGCAAAACCAACAGAAAAATGGGCAAAATATATGAATAAGCAATTTATGAAAAAGGAAACCCAAGGAGCCAATAAGCATAAAAAGATACTCAGCCTCAGTAATAATCATTAATTATTAAAAGGAACATTCAAAGAACAACAAAACATCATTTCACGCCTCTCAGATGGGAATCAATATTTAAGTCTGTAGTACCCAGGGCTGTCAGAGATGTGCAGAAATTCCCATATTTCTGTCAAAAGTATAAAATTAGTTCATTTATTTTGGAGAATAATTTGAAAATACAATTTTTAAAGTTACAACCACGTACAGTCTTTGATCTAGTAGTTCCTTTTATAGTAATTTGCACTAGAGAAACTTACATGTACACCTAAAACCACTTCTTGGTGAATGTTAACCATAATACCACCTATAACCCCCAAGATGGATAAATAACCTTAATGCCATCATCAGGAAAATGGATTTTTAAAAATTATGGTAATAAATATTTACAAAGTGATATAATGTCTAGGATTTGCTTCAAAATGTGGGATGGCTGAGGGGTAGGCAGGAGAGTGACTGTGTACTATGAGTTAATAATGACTGATCATTGCTCAGGATATGGAAGTACACTGTACTATTATTCCTTTAATATATGTTCAGAATTTTCCAGACTAAAATGTTTAAATCATGGTATACTCACACAATGGGATCCTATAGAGCAATTAAAATAAATGAACCAGATTTACTTGTATCAATGTAGATATATCTCAGTGTATGGAAATGAATAAATGCAAGCTGGAAGAGGTTATGTACTACATATTTTGCATATAAAATTTTACAGCTCTTATAACCATATCATTTACTGATATACAGATACATAATAGCTAGGTATAAAACATGGACAAAAAGATACATGACAACTTCAAGAGAGTGAGGAAGGGAAGGAAGAACATGATATCTTTCCCATAACTTTCCATTTTTACTACAAGACAAGTTTGAGCAAATACAGCAGATTGCTAATACATACACAATCTGGGTGGTGACACAAGGGACACAATGTAAGTGAGAACTGTACAGAAGTTAATAAAGGTGCCAGAATACAGGCGCCATCTGAGCTGAGCGTGGATGAATGGATGAGTTTATCAACCCAAACAGAACATATGAAAAGCAATACTAACTCAAGAAAAGATGGGATTTGAGAGGATTTCTCCCAGAAAACATTTCTATTCTATCCAAGAAGAGAAAACAATCCACACAAAAGTCTCTCTGATGTTGACCTCAAAGCACTCTCAAGACACAATCCTTTACCTGCAGGGACGAAGTAATAAAGTATTCACCTTTTTGTTCACATGTAGTTGTGTAAGGAAACTTAAAAACAAAAATTGAAAAGAAAGTATTTACCTTTACAACCCTCATAGCATCCAGAATGATGAGAGCTCAGCAAATGTTTGTGGATAAGTGAATGAATGCCCTTATGTTTGCTCATTCATTCATTCATTCATTCAAGAAATACCAACTGGGCAGTAGTCTATGTTAGGCGCTGCTCAGGGAACTAGGGATACTTCAGACAGAAATGGTCCCTGGACTCAGGGGAGGGGCACGCGACACAGAAACAAAGAGCAGGGCTCCCTGGTAGTAGATAGGACAGAGTGGCTGGCAAGAAGGCCTCTTTGAAAAGGCAGGAAGGAAAGCACAAGCCAGTCATGAAGCACTTGATGACACTGTGGCAGGCAGAAGGCACGGGGTGGTCAGGAGTGTTGCTGCAGGAGTCTGAGGAATCTAAAGGCTGGGCCATGGGCAGGAAAATTAGAAGCTACAAAATGAAACACAATGGTACTCATATCACTTAGACTCTCTCAAATTCAATTGGCAGATACCGGCAGCTAGGATTCATGCTCCACCAAAAAAGACAGACTAAGAAAAACTGGGAATAGGATTGTCCCATCACCTCTTCAGCCTGCCTTCTCTCTCAGTACCATTCCCACCCAAGCCAGCCTACAGAGGTGCCTTGTGGAGGTGACCTTGGGTAAGCAGACAGTGCTCCTGCACTCTGATTGGCAGAGGGAAGGCAGAAGAAGGGCATGGCCAATTCCTGGGCAATAATACAGACTCAGCCTAGCAGAACTCTTCCAAAAATGGTCCTGGAGAGTAGAGCTGACCCAGGGTGAGCACCTGGAGGCCCTTGGAGCTCACAGGGTAGGGCAGATACGCAGGCAGCTGGGGCTGGGGCTGGAACTCACCTCAGACACTAACCAGCTCCAGGGCCCGAGGCCAGATGGGTCTCCTTGCCAAATCCCACATCCTCAGTATAAGTGCTTTGCAAACTGTCAAGCTCTACATATACATGAGCTCTATACATATGCAGTCTCCTTCAACCCGTATTTATTAAGCACCTACTATATGCCAGATATTGGGCTAGGTCCAGCAGTGAACAAAACTAACAAAAACCTCTACTCTCTCGGAAATTACATTTCAGTGGAGGACAGACACATAATAAAATAAATGAGAAAATTACTATATATAGCATGCTAGAAGGTAAGAGCTGGGGCAACACATGGGGCAGAGGAGAAAGATTGGAGTACTGGGGAGGGGGGTGCAGGGGTGAAAGAGGACATGCCCACTGAAAAGGAGGTGCAGAGCAGGGGACAGCAAACTGTCTCTCAAATGTCCAGAGAAAGTAAATATTTTAGGCTTTTCAGGCCATTTAGACTCTATCACAGTTACTTGATTCTGCCACTGTATTGAAAAGCAGCCACAGTAAAATGTAAATGAATGGGCATGGCTATGTTCCAACAAAACTTTAGGAATCCACATTACAGGCTGGGTTGGACATTCCTCTTGGTACATCCAGGACACCTGGCGTTCTGTAACTTGGCCTCCCGCTGAACAGCAAGGTCTGGGGCCAGGGTTCGTGCTGCTTATCCCTAGTAAGCCCAAGGAGCTACCACCAATCACAGCTGGCAAGTGTCAGGAAGCCTACCTTTGCTCACTAATCATTTACTGACTGAATGTGATAGGCATGGATTGGGCAACTACTATCTGGCATAATAAGTGGTGCTTGGCAAACAGGGCTCAACAGAAGGCGGTAGTGGTAAATGTGGTTATTATTTCTAAAATTACTATTACAAGGCTTAGCCCTGTGCCTGACTAGTGACAGACTCTGTAATGATGAGTGGATCTAAGACCACCTGTTGTTCAAGGCCAGGCCCACAACACCCCGAGCCTCAGCTGCATCCACGTTCAGACTTTCTGGCAAGTTTCAGTAGTCACATAAACAAAGTCAGTCAGAGAAGCACAGTGGGCCCCATTTCAAGGGAAGGCTGAGCAAGCCTAACGGTGCCAGCACAGGTCTGTTCCTCCTCACACCCTACCTCCCACCCTAGCCCTGCACTGGCCACTCACAGCCTGGTAGGAAGCACTCACATAGAATCGCAGCAGAGCCCCGTCTGAATTGCAGCACCAGGACCTCCTGCCCAAATACTCATGGGCCGTGTTGAGCAGCATGAGGGAGGACGGGAGCATGGGCGTCTCCGACATTCCTGGAGAAAACCCAGACCAACAGAGTTAGTGTGGGAACATGTGTGCCTGCAGGTGAGCTTCGGGGTTCAGTCTCTTCTTTTTGGTGGTGATTTTTGTTTGTTTGTTTTTGGAGACAGGATCTTGCTCTGTTGCTCAGGCTGGAGTGCAGTGGCGCAGTCATAGCTCACTGCAGCCTCAAACTCCTGGGCTCAAGCAATCCTCCTGCCTCAGCCTCTCAAGTAGCTAGGACTACAGGTATGCACCACCACACTCAGTTAAATTTTTTTTATTTTTTATAGAGACGGGGTCTCAGTATATTGCTCAGGCTGGTCTGGAACTCCTGGCCTCAAGCAATCCTCCCGCCTTGGCCTTCCAAAGTGCTAGGATTATAGGCATGAGCCACCATGCCCAGCCTTTTTGGGGGGCTTTTCTGTCTTTATCAAGGTGGCCACAGATTTTTCATCCTTTATCTTTTTGTCTTTTTAAATAAGTAGTGACTTAATTGGCTTTACTAAAGCAATACATGCTTATAAAAAATAATCCAAACTATACAGGAAAACAAAGGAGCACTTCACCCACCAAAACACCAGCACCCAGCACACCAATGCTGACATCTGGCGAACATCACTAGAAGTATCCTCTGTGCATATGTGAGGCATTTTAAAAGAGACAAATAATTTATAACAATGGAACCCAAACTATGCATACCATTTCTTAACTTAAAAATTCTTATATTTAAGTCTACCTGAATATTACAGAAGAAAAAAACAGAAGAAAAAAGAACTACTACTGAACTTCAGTTAAATGTATGTTCACTATTATTAGTTCCTTAAAGGTCCCTTGGTATTTTGGAAACTCTGGGCCATAACCCATCAGTGACTTATAATGAGGACTTTTAGAGTGGATTAGGACAGAATACATCAGAACAGAAAATACTAGAAGGTATCACACCTAGTAGAAATAAGTTTGTTTAATAAAATTTATTTTGCACTTTTTACTATTGGTCAGCCCCAGTCAAAAAGTAATGATAAGAGCACTGGTTTAAAAAAAAAAAAAAAAGGTCAGAAAATCATTAAGAAGTTCAAGCCACTCCAGTTTTTATGGGTCTTTTAGTTTCCATTTTCAAGGGCATCAACTGACTCCCTGTTATAAAGATCAGTGAGTAGCTTTGTAATACTTCCTCCTTTCTCCCTCCCTCTCCATTTTGTTGCATACGTTATTTGTAGAAATTCAAGATTCGTAACATTTCTGGTCTTCTCTGCAACCATAATTAGCCCAGCTGCTTTCAATTCCAGTTTTAAATGGATTAAGTGCTCATCACAAATCCTTTCCCATGACTTCCATTCTGACTTACATTGGTTTACTGACTTCAGCCTCCAGAACTGTTTTTAAGACGCGCTCACAGGAGCTGGAGTCTTGTTTGTAAATGTCTGTTACCTCTATAATTACAAACAACTTGGCTGGATGTCTTAGGTCACACTTTCTTTCCTTGAGAACAGGGCAGACTTACAGACATCATTCCAACTGCACTGAATGCTGCTACAGAGAGACCTGAAATGAGTCTCGTTTTTTATTCCATGGAGAAAGACAATTTGCTTTTTCAGTTTAGAAACCTAAATAATCTTTATTCTTAAAGTAGATCCTTTTTTTTTTTTTTTTTTTTTGAGACAACAGTCTTGCTCTGTTGCCTGGGCTGAAGTGCCATGGCATCAGCCTAGCCCACAGCAACCTCAAACTCTTGGGCTCAAGCGATCCTTCTGCCTCAGCCTCCCAAGTAGCTGGGACTACAGGCACGTACACCACGCCTGGCTAATCTTTTTTTCTTCTATTTTTAGTAGAGACAGGGTCTCATTCTTGCTCAGGCTGGTCTCAAACTCCTGAGTTCAAGCCATCCTTCTGCCTCAGCCTCCCAGAGTGCTAGGATTACAGGCATGAGACATTGCACCCAGTCTTAAAGTAGATCCTTAACCAGGATGTGCTGGACAGAAATTGCAATATATCAATTTTTCTTGATATATACTGTACTTTTTGAATCCACAGATTCGGTTTTTACTACAATTCAGAGAAACTGTCCTGTATTTGATATTGGGTTGGATGCTGCTCCTGTTCCATTGCTGGAGTCTTTCCATCAGGGCACCACTTATCCTTACACTGCACCATCTTTGCCATCTTCTCTCCAGTGCTCTTAGCTCTTAATCGCATCTGCTCGTTTCAGTGTGTCATATGCATTCTGTCCCATAAATGCTGTTTGCATTTATGAGTTTATAATGGTGAGAGTTGGTTTGTAGTTTTTTCCCACAGTTCTGCAATTTTTCATTTCATTCTATCGGCTCAAAATTTTTAGTAATTTTTTTTTTGTACAAATCATGTAGAGAGACTCTACCATTCTTCCTTGGTGTATGTTTTCTTCCAGACTGAGTTCATGTGGTTTTTGCACCCTATATCCACTCTTTCCTTTTTGTTCCCCATCTGGATGGGGGATGGGCTATAATGTCAGCACATTCACCATGTCATTTCTATCCTGCTTATGGTCAGCTTGGGCAGCTCCTCTAGACTAAGTGCTCTAATAAATATATCATAGATGAATTTTCTGTGGCACTCTCCCACATAATACAAGACCAATTTGTCTTTTCCTTAAAGCTACAATTTTAATTCTACCCCTGTGCCTGCAGTGGTAGAGGAAGAGAGATAGCTTGGCTAGGGTTGCATACACTCCTTGCTGGAGTACTTAGGTTTTGTTCTCTCTTCTGAGGTCTCCCTTTAAGGTAGGATTGCTGGCTGGTGAGAGGAGTGCAGTCAGCAGACAACCTCCAGGTGAAGTTCCTTCAGGGTCTGCTGTGGCTGTGGGAATAGGCTCACCCAAGGTCACACCCTTCCTGTGGAACCCACACCAGTGACTGAGTGAGATGGGAGGATGAACCCTGGGTGCTTGAGTCCAACATGGTGGGGCAGATTTGATGGGCAACCTTTGCTCCCGAGCTCCCTGCCAGGTTGGCCGAGGCAATGTCAGGCCTGCATCACAGTTCGACTTCCCCCTCTGCCCAATCCTGCTTCTTCCCCCTCCCTAATAAACCCTGTCTCAGTGTCTGCTTCCAAGGAACTCAATATGTGAAAGAGTCCCCACCAGGCCCCTCACCACCCAGCCAGAAGTATGTTTTATCCCTGGGCCTCTTCCCTGAACTCAGTCTTGTCACTGGAAGATGGCAGGACCCAGCAGCCCTTCCTGCCTCTGCTAAGGCTCAGGGAAATATGGAGGGGCTTTCCCCTCAGTCCACTTTCTACAAATCAGAGGATATTAAGAATATTTCCCAGAACTTGGTCAACTTATCATCTTCCCTCAGTTCTCCTACCAGGGGACAGGAGCAGAAAGAGCTACATCTGCTGCCAGTCCACCAGAAACTTTTACTTTTTTCCTTGGTGTACTTTTCAAAGTCTAAGGCATTTGACTGTTCCTTTATCCTCATTTATCTGCTGGCAGTTTTTTAAAAACTATTTTTTGTTTGCATAGTTAATTTTAGCGAAAAGGAGAATCTCAATCCAGAAGTCTTTTTGTGTTATTTTTATAAGAAAAATAATAAACATTTATAGCTGCAAAACTTATAATTTTTCACCACTAAAATCCTTTTGGAGAACAATGAGGTATTGTTTTCCAAGAATTCTAAAGATCTTCATTCCTAGAAATTTATGCTAAAAAAAAAATCAATTGAGCAGAAACAAAAAGGTATGCAAGAGGTGTTCACAGCACAGCGCGACCTGTAGGAAGGAAATACTGCAGCCATCGTAAGGGTTCAGCAGGGGGTGCGGTTCAGTAGAGCATGCACCTCTCATAAGCACGACTAAGACGATGGAGCAAAATGAAGCAGCTTTATAAAACACAGTGTGAAAGCCTTTCCTAGTCTGGCCCCTCCTCCCTTGCCCAAGCCCCATGGCCCAGCTCTCCTGGCTAATGAGCAGCTCCCCTGCGTGCCCAACACCCCAGTGTGCTTCTCTGCTCCTGCTCTTCCATCAGGCTCAGCTCAACCCACATCAGGGGCTGAGGAGGGTACATCAGGTGCCCTCCTCGCAGCCAGCCACCTTGGCTTGGTGCTGTTCACTATCTGATCTGTCTCCCCCACCACAAACCCGTCAAGGCCACAGGTGTCTTACTCACAGAGGCCTGATATGTAGTGAGCAGCTGACAAATACCTGGGCAGTAAACAAAATGACACAGACAAAATAAACAGAAGGAGGCAAACCACACGTTAACTCTGGTTTCTCTGGGCAGTTGGAACAGGGATGACTTCCTCTCCTTCCCATTTTCTTATTTAACAAATTACTGAGAAAAAAAATCCTCAATAAACTTAATTTTAAGCTGGGTGAATAAATGCATAAATACACATATTAATATCACAACTATATAAAAAGTAGATGAAGGCTGGGCGTGGTGGCTCATGCCTGTAATGCCAGCACTTTGGGAGGCTGAGGCGGGAGGATCGGTTGAGGCCAGGAGTCCAGGACCAGCCTGGGCAATAGTGAGACCCCATGTCTACCAAAAAACCAAACAAACAAAAAAAAATCAAAAAACTTATATTAGGCCAAGTCTGAACAGCAAATGCAAGGAAAAAAGAAAAAAGAGAGAGAGAGATCCATTTGATAGAATTATAGGGAATCTTGGCTTTCAGTGTCATTCAGCTGTTGTTGTGCTGTAGTTTCTTTAATTTAGCACATTTTCTACTATTGCACTGACCACAGCTCAAGGGCCCTCTCAAGCTTCTCAACTCCAAATGTCTACTCATCACCCAGCACCCACCACGTGCCAGGCATTGATCAGCCATGGTGATTTGTGGCTTTATTTCTTTATTTATTTTTGAGAAAAGAAATTTACTTAACCTGTACACATGGAGAGCCACAAAGTGATTACCTCGGCTTTATTGTTTCATTTCATCCTTGTAATAACCCTCTGAGGTATGTACCATCATTCCCAGTGTGGACCCTGTGCCCACTCCATGCTGCCCTCAGCATCCTGTCCCTTGGGGCTGTTGTGGGGATTAAAGGAGCTAACAGGTACGAGTCCTCCTTATAAGCCCTGCCTCATTGTCACTCCCGTCACGCTGCCATCCGCACCAGCTGTGCAACACTCCATACACCACACCTCATGTGTCCACTGCACAGTGAGCTCCCTGAGGGAGGAAACAGGGACACATCTCTGCTTGTGTCCAAGCGCGTGCAAAATCCTGTCACACTGAGCCCCAAAGCCACTTATAGCACCTGGATAAAGCCCCAGGGCCCTGGGACAGAGGCCAGGGGCAAGGATACATGGGTCAGTGCCCATCCCCTACTTTACCCACTACCTGTGCATACCTTCTTCTGCTGGGTTCTCGAGCTGCTGCTGGTGGCACAGGGAGTGGAAGGTGTCTTCCTCTTGTCTAATGATCCGATGCAGGATGATCCAGGGCAGCACTGAGGAGACATGAGGCTCCTTGGCCTCCTCCTGCACGGCCATGCTGCAGTCGATGATCTGGTGGGGGGCAGGGATACCATGGGTGTCACAGTAAGGCCAGCTCTGTCCCCTGCCCTCCCACAATGAGCCATAAGGGCAGACTGGAGGTAGCCAGGGAGCTTCTTGGGGAGCTAGGGCATCCTGCCTGCCCACTCCCAGCATTGATCTGGGAACACAGACCTAGCAATTCCCCAGTATGTAATTAGACAGACCCCCCCAACGTCCAGTGACAGGGTCACACCATCCTCCCTCATGCCATGTGCAGTTACTAATGCCCTCAGCCCCTACTGTGTGCTGGGCCCTGTGAACAGGGCATGGAGGACGCCCAGGGGGAAGAGAGCCATGGACAAGCTACATGAGTGCTAAGGATCAGTATGGCTCTGCAACGAGAGCAAATGCAGCCCCACGGGCTCACACAGGAGGGGTGAGTGGCTGTGGTGTGCTTATCACCCACAGAGGGCCAGGCATGGGCATGGAGGACAGGAATGCTGGCAGGAGCCCAAGAGGGAAGTCCAGGAGGGCTGCAGCCAAGGAAGCGGAAGAGAGCAGACTAGGGATTTGGTGCACCTTGGGCAACAGACAACCTGGAGGGCATACGATGGGTTTTAAGTGAGGGGGGAGCACATTCATATTTCTGTTCTGGAAAGGTACCTCGGCAGCAGGACAGGGGCTGGATTGGAAGGTAGAGGGGGACTGGGGGAGAATGCTGCCACAGTTCAAGCAAGAGACAGCAAAAGCCTGCAGTACTGCAGAATGACAAGGATGGGAGAAACAAAGGCTGGAGTTGTTAAGGATGTGCATCTGGCAGGACTTGCTGACAGCCTGGGCAGAAGATGAGGAGAGAGCTGAGAGTGGCTCAGAGCAAAGTGCTCTGCCTCAAAGCCTGCCTGATGATGCAGGGTGGTGTGACCACCCTGTAGCTGCAAGTGCCAGGACAGCGTGGGATGGAAGAGAGCCTCGGCCTGGGCTCTGGCCCCAATTCTGCCTCCGGCTCAGTGCAGGCAGACCAGGGCCTCCACTCTGAGCCTGTTTCCTCCCCGCTGGCATGGGCCATCTGGAAGAACCCGGTGGCACCAAATGCTACATTGTCTCTAACCCCAGACCCAACCAGACCTAGGCAGGTTTGCAGCCCATGCGCAGCCACCTCCTTAGAGCCAGAGAGTTCTAGCCAGAGGGGCCAACATGTCCCCTTTAGGGTGTCTAACTAGCAACAAAAGGAGGGAACTACTGAAGAGGGGGGACATCAGAGACAGGCCTGCTGGGACAGGACAGGGCGAGAAGGAGCCGGGAGTCACCTGGATGAGGTTATTGGTGAGACGGATAAGGCTGGTGGCAGAGGATGACTCCTTCAGGATGTTGCCACTGCTGTCCGCAGAGAGTGCCTGCTCGATGCCCATCAGCAGCTGGGTCACTGTGGCCACCCATTCCTCCTTGGCTGCAGCCTCACTTGAGTTCACCATCTGCTGGACAGCCTCATTCAGAGCCACATCAGAACACTCGAAACACTGCTGGTAGTCCTTCAGCCGGAGCAGGGAGTCCTGAGCACAGGAAGAAGCCAGGCAGAAGGTGCACTGTGAGCTCAGCACACCTGGGCCTTAGGCCTGAGATGGGAGAGTGGGGCGGCGGGGGGGAGGAGACAAGGCACAGTGCAAAAGGAAGGGAAGCACACTCCCAACCCCTGTGCAGTGTAGGCCACACACAGCACTGAGGTGGCTGGGAGGGCAGGTTGCTGACCTGTATGCAATGGCAGCATAGCATGCCACCAGCCAGGGCCTAGCAGAAAGATGCCTCACATGCCCAATTTATAAAGCTGAGGCACTGGGAATGAGACTTCAGAGCCAGCCACAGGGACTCCAATACCTCTGTTAGCTCTCCCCAGAGCCACCATGCCCACCCAGTGCCAGGGCTTTGGAGGGGGCTCAGGAGGGGTGGGGCAGGCTGTCAGGGAGGGACTGTCTCAGAGGAGGAGGGCCTGAGCCGAGGCCACAGCAGGTGCAACTGACCAGGCAGCACTTAAGTCATCATTCTATGAGTCCCCTCCTCCCCAGGTACACTGGTGGGGCCAAGGTATGAGCTCCTCTGATCCTTGGCCACCGCATCATCCCTCAGAAGTGCCATGAGTATTAAATGAGTTTATGTGCATATCACACTTCGCACAGAGCCCAGCACATGGAGGAGCTCTCAGAACACCACACAGAGCTGTTACTTCTATTTTAAAAGCTCCTGGCCAGGTGTGGTAGCTCATGCCTGTAATCCCAGCACTCTGGGAGGATGAAGTGGGAAGATGGCTTGAGGCCAGGAGTTTGACACCAGCCTGGGCAACCCCATCTCTACAAAAAGCAAAAGAGCAAAAAAAAAAAAAAAAAAAAAAAAAAGCCAGGCATGGTGGCATGCATCTGTAGTCTCAGCTACTTGAGAGGCTGAGAAAGGAGGATCACCTGAGCCCAAGAATTTGAGGCTGCAGTGAGCTATGATCAAGCCACTGCACTCCAACCTGGGCAGCAGAGTGAGACTCTATCTTGACAGAAAAAAAAAAAGAAGCAGCTCCTATCTGGAAGCCATCAATTTTTGCAAAGCTTTTTTTTTTCCCCCCTAGAGTACAATGCATTTAAACACCTGGGATCTCTGCCTCTTTCATCACTGTGCTGGCACATGGGGAAACAGCCTGTCTGCGAATATACAGACATGGCAGGCTGCTTGTTAGACCCACAGGAAGCACCTGCTGCCCCATGCCCTGTCAGGCTCTCACCTCGCCACAGCCCAGGCCTGGCAGCAGCTTCTGCCCATCTTGACGTGGGCAGCTGCTACTCTCTGAGGTGATACTGACAGATGTGGGGGCAGAAATACCTAAAACTGCCTTTGGACTGTGCTGCAACATCTGAACACAGATCAAAACGTCCCTCAATTTGTAAGCCCTAATTGCCAGGAAAACAGGGCCTGTGTTTCTTTAGAAAAAGCCAGCACCCTTAAGCAGGAGGCCACTGAGTTTGTGGGCAACAACAGGGTACCGATGTGGGTCCAAAGGCCAACCTGACTCCTCCTGGTCAAAACACCAAACACACGATGAGTGGAGAATTATCTTTTAGCAGAATAAAGACTACTGGCCTTAAACTGCAGCCAGAGTTGCCATAAAAGTCAGGGACAAAACAAGGACTGTCAGCAGTGCTCTAATATGACATAATCCCCAGGGCTGAAGGTCAGAAAAAGCTAAACAGAAGAAGAATAACTGCCAGCAAACGAGACCAAATTACCACTGACTGTGAGTAACACAATCGTCTACCTAAACAAAACAGAGCAAAGAGAAAACAATCAGAAATGATGGAAAATCAGCGAAGCAACTAGATTCAGAAGAAACATCCAAAAAGTAATAGGGTTCCAGGCTGGGCATGGTGGCTCACGCCTGTAATCCTAGCACTCTGGGAGGCTGAGGTGGGAGGATCGCTTGAGCTCAGGGGTTCGAGAGCAGCCTGAGCAAGAGTGAGACCCTGTCTCTACTAAAAATAGAAAACATTAGCTGGGTGTGGTGGTGCACGCCTGTAGTCCCAGCTACTCGGGAGGCAAAGGCAGGAGGATCCCTTGAGCCCAGGAGTTTGAGGTTGCTGTGAGCTAAGCTAACGCCACGGCACTCTAGCCCAGACAACAGAGTGAGACGTGAGACTCTGTCTCCAAAAATAAAAACGAGTTTATCCAATAGCCTCACAAAAAAAAAAAAATTAATAGGGTTCCTATAAATCAGCAATGTAGAAATATAAGTGCAAAATATAATGACCAACAAAAAGATCCAGTTCAAAATAGCAACCAAAGAACTGAGAATCAACTCAACAAGAGGCTGTCTAATTATACTGGAGAAGATAAAAGGCAGTTTGCCTGAACTGGGAGAGATAGCTGTCATGCACCGACAGGGGAGGGTTTCAAATTCTACCCCCTACTCCAGAAAAGCTAGCCGAAGCAAGTTAAATGCAAAACATAAAACACTAACAAAGAAAACAAAGGCAAATATACTTTTTATGTCTCTTGTCTGCCTCTAGAACCTGGGCTTCCACTCAGAGTGGCCTTCCTCTTGTCTAGTGCGGGCACCCTGTGGGAGGTCAAGCCTGTGCAGAATGAGTGGATGAATTTTTTTCAAGTCTTGGAAAGCCTGTCTAAGCATAATAAACACAACAATAATGAACAAAATCGCAAATGTCTGAAAACACTAAAAGATTTGACAACATAAATATTCAGAACTTCTGTATGTCAAAAAATAAATAAATAAATTCACAAATTAAGAGCAAACAACTGGGAAAAATATTTGTGACTTGATAAAAAGATTAATATCTTCAATATACAAAAAATACTTCAAATCAATGAGAAAGTACTCTCTCAATAGGAAATTGAGCAACATATCAGGAGTCACTTATTTACGAACAGCAGGAGCTGTTGGCCCAGGCTGGGCTCAGCCCTTACTGCTGCTCAGTGTCTGTCCAAGCAGCAGCTCCTTCCCCATCAGTGGAGCATTCCCCCCATATCCAGCAGTTCCAGACGACAACAGGAGCAAGACGACATCTGAGCCCTGGAGCCATCCTACAGAGGCAGAGAGGGCTGGTCTCTCCTCCTACTCCCCACCAAGTTCCTGCCTGGCACACCTGGCTGTCCCTCCCACACACAGCCATGCTGGGCCACCCTGCAGCCTGCTGTCATAACTCAGGTCAGACACATCTCATCCCTGATCTCGGCTTGGGCCTGACTGACCTCCTCTGCCAGGAGCTGGAGCCCCCTTCTCCCTCCTCCTTCCCAAAACCAACTCTTTCCTCCCTTTTCACCAGGGCTGACATGCTTCCATTTGTTCTCACAGTCACACCTCTTAACTATTTCCCAGTTCAAGAAAGTTAATGATTAAAAGGCCTCATTTTGGCCGGGTGCGGTGGCTCACGCCTGTAATCCTAACACTCTGGGAGGCCGAGGCGGGTGGATGGCTCGAGGTCAGGAGTTCGAGACCAGCCTGAGCAAGAGTGAGACCCCGTCTCTACTAAAAAAAAAAAAAAAAAAAAAAAAAAACCAGAAATAAATTATCTGGCCAACTAAAAATATATATACAAAAAATGAGCCGGGCATGGTGGCGCATGCCTGTAGTCCCAGCTACTTGGGAGGCTGAGGCAGAAGGATCGCTTAAGCCCAGGAGTTTGAGGTTGCTGTGAGCTAGGCTGATGCCACGGCACTCATTCTAGCCTGGGCAACAAAGTGAGACTCTGCCTCAAAAAAAAAAAAAAATTAAAAAAAATAAATAAATAAAAATTAAAAAAAAAAAAAAAAAAAGACCTCATGTAATCTAAGCAAAAAAGCCTACAAAAAGCCTGGACTCTCTATTCAAAGTGAAGGAGAAGCATTCAGTAAAATAATAAACATAATGTGATTAGTGGGATGAAGCATAAGGGACCAAGACTCCAGACCTGCCAATGCCATCAAGCACATTAAGTGTATTATCTTCCATATTTGTCTCTGTGCCAACTCTTGAGAATCGTGGCAATTGCTGCATGCCAGGCACAGTGCCAACACATATCAACTCATATGATCCCCACAAAACGCCCCTGAGGTAAGGACTCTGATCACTCATATCCTAGAGATAAGGAACTGAGGCTCAGAGAGGTTGAGTAACTTCCCAGCGCCTAACAGCTGCCAGCTCACTAACAGGCTCTCAGTAAGGGTTTACTTCCTGAAGAACAGAGAGACAGAAGGAGCCGGGAAGGCACATGTGGCTTCAAACACAATGATGGTATTCTTTTTCTTCCCCTATGGGATTGTATGTGTGTCTTTACCTTGATTCTTTACACTATACAGATGTTTTATTTCTTTTTATATCTACTCAATAGTTAATTTAAAAAGCAATAAAAAAAAGATATGGATGAACAAATGGGTGGATGGACAGATGTTGTCTGGACCATTCTTCCTTCCTCCTCTGCCATGCAGAAGTTCAGAGTCAAGTGTGGGGCTCACCTTGAGCCACACCGAACCCGACTGCCTGCACTCCTAGGCTCTAACTTTCCCCCAGTCTTGACCGTATCTTCTAACTAGCATCTTCCTGGGGGCTGAGCTGGTGGTTCTAACTCTACTTCTCCCTTCCGTATATATGCTCTCGAGGGCTACCTCAGAGCTTCCAAGGAATAAACACACAAAGCAAGCAAAGAAGGTGCAAGCAGGTGTGAAGGACACTGGCAGTACACACCTGGAGCAGCAGCAACTGGGCTGGCCTCTCAGGAATGGAAGTCATGAATTCCAGGTGCTTGGCCCGATCAAACCCACTGGTGCACAAAGTGGGGCGGAGCAGTTGCACAACAGCCTTGTAGTCACCTGCTTCGTACAGCCGCTGAATCTCCTCTAGGGACTGGCACCGCTCCAGTGACTTCAGGTTCTTATCAATCTGAAAAGGGCCCAGAAATGCTAAGGGCAAATCCCTTAAAATCTCCTTGAACCTGGCCAGTGTTTGCAATCAGACCCAGATGAGGATAAAAATTAGACTGCCTCCCCCACCAAAAAAAACAGACTTCCCCTTGATATATCAGTATTTACATTAAATGCATATGTTTTTAAAAGTATTTCTATTAAAGTCAGGCTGGGCGCAGTGGCTCATGCCTGTAATCCTAGTATTTTGGGAGGCGGAAGGATCACTTGAGGCCAGGAGTTTGATACTGGCCTGGGCTATAGTGAGATCCTGTCTCTACCAAAAAAAAAAAAAAAAAAAAATTAGCCAGGTGTGGTGGCACACACCTGTAGCCCCAGCTACACAGGAGGCTGAGGTAGGAGGATCACTTGAGCCCAGGAGTTTGAGGTTGCAGTGAGCTATGATGACGGTATTACACTCCAGGCTGGGCAACAGAGCTTGTCTCAAAAAAAAAAAAAAAAGGTATTTCTATAAAGGTCAAGGTATCATTAAACATGAAATGTCTGATTTTGAATCAAAAGCTTAGTTTGTTATATTTCAAACAAGAAGCAGTACAATTAATAAAGTATGTGCTTAAACTGGACACAGTTTTACTGTCTTAAGAGTAGCTTGTTTATGCCAGCAGTGAAGAAAGCCTGGAGAATGAGTGGGGATGAAATTGTGAAAGGCGTTTTCCACAGCTTGTTGAGAACTGAATATTTGTCCTTGCAAGAAGTGGTCCAAAGCATGGAAGAAGTGGTAGTCAGTTGGCACAAGGTCTGGTGAATACGGTGGATGACAGAGAGTTTCCAAGTCCAGCCTCTGTAGTTTGAGAGACACTGTTTGTGTGACATGTAGTTGCATATTGTCTTACAAGAGGATTGGCCTGTCTCTATTGACCAATCTCAGCTGCTTCACTGCAAGCATCCTCATCATTTTATCCAATTGGTTTCAGTAGACATCTGCTGTAATCACCTGACCAGGTTTCATGAGGCTGTAGTGGATTATACCAGCATTGGACCACCAGACACTATTAGGTTTTTTTGATGAATATTTGGTTTTGGACTGTGTTTCAGCACTTAATACTTACCCAACCATTGTGCCGAACACTTGTGGTTGTCAAAAATACATTTTTTCATCACACATAACAATATGGTATAGAAATGTTTCGTCTTTATGTCGTGACAGCAAAGAAAGGCAAGCTTTTAATTTTTAATTAATGAATTAAAAATTAACTTAACTTCCAATTCACGCGGAACCCATCTATCCAGTTTCTTTACCTTGCCAATTTGTTTCTAATGGCCCAATATTGTTGGAAGAGTAACATCAAACCTTCCTGCTAATTCACGTGTAGGTTGAGATGGATTTGCTTCCACTACAGCTTTCAGCTCATCATTATCCACCTTAGTCTCAGGTCGCCCACGTGGCTCATTTTCAAGATTAAAATCACCAGAATAGAACTTCTCAAACCATCAATGTACTGTGTGTTCATTAGCCACATCCTTCCCAAACACTTCATTGATATTTTGAGCTGTCTGCACTGCATTGGTTCCATGACGGAAGTCATATTCAAAAATAACATGAATTTTTGACTTATCCATGGTTTCACAAAAGTTGCTCTAAAAAGAAAAATCTGAAAGCTAATCACAAGCCAAACTGTGCATTTGAAAGAATGAGGATGTACCTTCACAATAAAAATAAAACAAAAAGTGTCAAGTGAAATGTCAGAGATATCAACTGTCAAACTTAGTACTTAAGGAAATCAGACATTTCATACTTAATAACCTAAATATTTAAAAAACAAACATACTAAAAACTACCCCAGAAGCAGAGGGGTTCCAGAAAAGCATCCACCAAAATAGTTGGACAGCCTCATGGTCACAGTTCAGTGAACCAGACCTTCAGAACCACCAGGCATCAGGCTGTCAGAGACTCAGCGAGTCTGGGCCAGGGGCTGGCGCACGCTACTGACCACCCCCATGGCCTGACAAAGCCCCAGCAAGCAGGCAGCAGGGTACTGCACCTTGACTTGCCCTGAAACAACTCTGGAAGAGTCTTAAGGCCACTTTCAGGCAACATGGACGTGTCACAGACACGGAAGGAGAAAAGTGTCACCCAGGGAGAACCTGGCATATGGGTCACACACTACATGGCTAGCCCAGCACTGGTTCTCCTCCAGTTCCACTGGGGCTGGGGTGGCCACCACACGCAGCCAGGAGGTTGAGCCATAACCACTTCTAAATCATGCTGGTGAAGCTTCCAAGCCTGCTGCTTGGACAAGCTTTCCATCAGAGGTCTGCGGTGCTCTAGTATGCTAGAGTGGCATCTCCTGCTGTCCGTCCAGGGGCCCTGCTGAGCACGTGGGTGGCTCTCTCATTCATCAGGGACAGGTCAGGCCTGGGCTAACTGG
Organism: Lemur catta; assembly: GCF_020740605.2. Lineage (NCBI taxonomy): Eukaryota > Metazoa > Chordata > Mammalia > Primates > Lemuridae > Lemur > Lemur catta. Next base: position 11,676,236 of record NC_059148.1, read on the forward strand.
GCCAACTCAGAATAAATCTTTGACCAAGAAATACCATTTAAAAAACTCACACTCACCTCCTCCAGGGAAACGACGGAATCGTTCTGGAGGTTCGGCAGCCGGATGACAATGTCTCTCTGCTCAGCCCCTGCCTCTGCCTGGATGGCACTGGAGCTCTGGAGCATTTCTGTGCAGATGTCATAGTTCTCCAGCGCCTGCTCCATGTCTCCCTGGTCAGAAGGAAAACCAGGTCAAGGGACGGGGGAAGAAGGCTAACTGTGCTGTGCCAGGTACCTTACACCCCTGATCTCAACAGACTGGGGGTGCCCTGAAGGTGGGGTTTTCATTCAATTACTGCTCTATCCCCTAGAAATGGCCTGGCACATGACCAGGGCTCAATAAATATTTGTTGAATGAATGAATGATCTACACTACAACTCTGTGAGGGAAGGTATCATTCACCCCATGCTACAAATGAGGAAAGAGAAGACTCTTGAGCAAGGCCAGGTATCTGGCAGAGCCAAGATTAGGACCTAGGCCTGTCCTAATTCCAGAACTGATGTTCTCCACATTAAACAATGTTGCTTCCCTCAAACTGAATGGTTGCTGATAGGACCCTGGCAATCTCTGACTCATCCTACCACAGTGTATCAGGTACCACCACGTGCAAGGTGCTGGGTAGCAGCCAATCCACCCTGGCCTTCCAGACCAGGCTCTGAGAAGCAGCTTTCCCAGAACCCCCACAGAACAGGAGGATAATTCCCTTCTATAATAGAAAGCTCTGCATCCATTCATATACTCGCTCAGACTCTCTCAAGAAAACTTAAACGAAGGGTCAAGACCACAAGGCAATCTCAAGTTGGAGGGAATCTATAGGAGCAAGCCCTTCCAGAGCTCTGTGGATATGCTGAGGAGCTTTACAGACTAGTGGCCATGCTTGGTGTTCTGAGAATTCCCCACCACTTCCCACTGCCTCACGCCAGGCCCAGTGCCTGGGCAGGTGCTGTGCATGTACATGTGTACTCACACACGCACGTCCTCAACATGGTCAGTTTTCCACCCTCCCTGCTGGGTGCCAGGGTATGCTCCTGACCATGGAACCAACCTGCAGTGCCAGGAAGCGAGCCTTGAGCCAGTAAACACGGACCACAAACTCCAGCCAGCCATCCTCAAACAGGTCACGCTGGGACGAGGCGAATGACAGCTGTAGGAGGTCACCCAGACAGTGGGTCCCTGGGAAGTCGGGCCCAAACCTGCCATTCACCACACCAGCAGGGCAGTTCCGAGGAGACACTGAAAACCATCAGGCTGCATCAACTTCATGTGCAGTGTCTAAATGCCCTTCTGCTCCCCAGAGATTGCTCTTAGTCCTCACCACGCCCACCCTCAGTCTCCAGGAGTACCCTGGGCCCTTGAAGCCTTACAGCTCCCTGAATGGCAGGCGTCAGAGAAGTCAGATCAGTTAGAGATGCTGAGAGTGGGGCAGCGGGGGTGGGGGTGGAGGGCGGTGGTCATTTTACAGACTGATCTTTGGGCATATCTGTATTATATCAGGGGGTAGTTTAAAAGTCAGAACGATCCATATCACCTGGGAAAATTACTGGGGACACAGAAAGCATCAAACAGTTCTCAAACAGAAATTGAGATTCCAATTCCTTCAATCCCGAGTAAGGGCAAAGACAGGCAGGTGGCTCCTTCTGGGGACTCAGCTGCTAACCACTTCCATTTTTTTTTTCTTTGAGACAGGGTCTGTTGCCTGGGCCCGAATGCAGTGGGATCATCATAGCTCACTACTATCTCAAACTCCTGGGCTCAACTGATTCTCCTACCTTGGCCTCCCAAATAGCTGGGACTACAGGCAAACACCTAGCTAATTTTTCTATCTTTTTGTAAAGATGGGATCTTGCCATGTTGCCCAGGCTGGTCTGGAACGCCTATCCTCAAGCAATCCTCCTACCTCAGCCTCCCAAAGTGCTAGGGTTACAGCATGAGCCACTGTACCTGACCAGTTAACCACTTCTTGAGTGTCCAAGAGATTTCTCTGGGACTCTGACAAGATAACCCAGAAAATGTGCCCACTGTAGATGTATTAATTCTGAATTCCATTTCTCAAGCCTCCCCACTTCATCTTCATCCCAGCTGCTGGAGGTTCAGAAAATTAACCCTGCCACAGAACACAGAATGCCTCCTACCTGCAGAGCTTCTGCCTTTGGTCAGCAGCCACTGGTCCAGCTGTAGCTCCATGCAGGAGAGAGACATCAGCATCATGTCCTACAGGACAAGCACAGGAAGGTCAGGAACAAAGTCACAAAGATTCATCAAAGCATGGGAGGTGGGAGTAAATCTAAAATGTACTTTTTGATAAAAATATAATTCCTGAAAATGACCTAAGTGCACATTTGGGAATAACACCAATTGGGTGTTGGGCAGATGTGGGGGGTGGGGGAAGGGGATGGGTGTGTACCTACACGGTGAGTGCGATGCGCACTGTCTGGGGAATGGTCACGCTTGAGGCTCTGACTCCAGGGAGGGGGGGCATGGGCAATATACATAACCTAAACTTTTGTACCCCCATAATAAGCTGAAATAAAATATATATATATAATTTTCTATCTACTTTTCCATTTCATAAATGATAATCAGTGGCTACTTGCAGGACATAAAAAGAAGCACATGGATCTATACTGGGACAAGACTTGGGAGGGGCCGAGAAACCTATCTTCAGGGTCCTCAGGGATTGCCCTGTGGAAGAGGCAGCCCTGTCACCTGCTGAATGCCAGCCCAGATGCTGCATCCAAACTACAGCACTCAACCCTTAAAAGTGCCCAGGGACTGGTGTATCACTCCCAAGGCACTCGAGAAAACTGAGACTCAGCAATAAGAAGGCCCTGGCCCAGTGTGCACAGCAGAGAAACGATGGACCTAGTTTGCCTGGGACCAAAGCCTTCGCTCCCCTTTCTGCTCCACACTGCCCCCCTGCAGGAGCAAGGCCTAGTGGGCAGAAGCTGCCAGGAAACAGTCCCTGAGGTAGCCCAGTGGAGGGTGCCTGGCAAGGGACTGATGACCCACATGGTCCTATGGAACTGTCAACCTAGAGCTCCTCTACCCTCTGTGTCCTCAGCCAGAAAGGCCCTGAAAGCACCCCATGCTTCTGCTCTGGCAGTCATTGTTCCACCTCCACCAGGAGAAGGGGGCCAGAGTACCCTGTGTTCCCTTGAGCTCCAGGAAGCACCTAGTGGAGGAGCCTGGGGTGCAGAGTACAGCGGAAAGAAGGGCTGAATGAAGCTTGGCCCCCTACTGCTGGAGGCCCCCAACAGCACCCTAAGCATGCTACTTAGCCTCTGCATTTCCATTTTCTCACCTGCTAAAAAAAAAAAAAAACTCAGTCACAGTCCCTGGCACCTCAAACATGGCCAGATGCTTCCCTTTCCCCTAGCTCTCCCAGCAAGCTCTCCTCCATCTCAGTAAACAACCAGAGAAGCCCTCCCCATGACTCCCACCTCTCACAGCCCATGCTTCCTCATCCTACCTGCTCTGCCTCCAGAATCCCCCACCCCTCTACCCCCATGGGGTCTCAGCCACCACCATTGCTCACCTGGCAGCAGCCTTCTGACAGCCCCTACGCCTACTCTCACAGCCAAGTGCATCCCCCACTCAGCCAGCAGGGAGCTTTGTGGCACAAACCAGGTCCCATGACAGTCCACGTTCCAGGCTCATGAGCGACACAGCCAAGTAGGCTGAACACAACAGCAGTCCCACGCCCATAGAAGGTCCCCGCCCCCTGGTCCTAGTCTGATGCCAGCCCTCAGGAAGCCTCCCACCTTGATGTGCTTGTTGCTGCAGTCCCTCAGCAGCGGGTTGGGCAGGCTGGTGCTGTGCCTCCTCCAGCTGTGGTAGACGTTGAGCACGACCTCTGCCAGGCCCGGTGGCCACCTCAGTAGAAACTTGTGGCCCATGCCCTTCAGGTAGCGCATCATCAGCTCCAGGATACCCCCATTGGTCAGGTTCTCCAGCAGGAACTCATGCACATCCTGCTTCTCTGCCCAGAGCAGGAAGAAAACCTGACTTGAATAAGAGGACTTTCCACGCCAGGGTCTCCTGTTCTCTTTGGGATAGGAGAGACTGTGTCCTCCCTCTGCCACCCAGTCCAGGTGGACGAGGTACCACACTGTGGTGCAGAGATCAGGCTGCCATGGTTCAATGTCTGGCTCCAGCCCTCACCATCTGTGAGCAAGTGCCTCAGAATCTCCATGTGCTACCACGTGCACCAATCTCACCCAGCAGTTATGCACGATACACACTCAACAGTTGTGGTCATATACATTCAAGTTGCAAAGCCAAGCCTCTGAATCTGGCCTGAAGCTCACAGCCATCAGGGAGCACAGCAAGTATGAGCCTGGGCATTTCTGCAGTCCTCCCAGCTGACCACAGGGGTCAGGCCCAATACAAATCAAGGCAGTCCAGTCCCATGACCACACTTTAAACCAGAACCATTCTCCCACAACAAAACATAACCAAGGTTATAGTTACAGTAGGAAGAATTCCCAACAGTGAATGGTCACAGCACTCGATTCCTACCAGATTCCATGAACGTGGCTGAGTCAAATGACAGTCTATGAGGCCCGATGCTTGGGAAGCTTTCCAGTTTGGCTTCTGACTGGACTTCATAGTTATTAAAGGGATCATCTTCCTCCTCAGGGTCCAGCTTTCTTAACCTGCATGGAACATGCCAAAATCACAAAGTTACACCACACATTCTGACACAAGCATCTGAATTCTTCCTATCAGAGAAACTAAATCTGAGCCAAGAAGAAGACTAAATAAGTGGGTGGTGAGGTCCAGAGCCCAGGCCTCCACGACGCTCTGCCTCTCTCCAGGGCTTCGTGAGCTGGCGTCTGGTCTGTACCCTCACTTGTTCATTCATTCCACCAAGAGATGATCCATGCGGGGCCACATGCCAGGCACTGTACTAGCTAGGAGCCAGGAGACAGCAGGCGTAAGTATGGCACACCCTACCTGCAGTAAGTTTACCCTCTAAAGAGAGGGACAGACAATAAGCAGGTACACAAAAACTAACAACATGAATGAGGACCAACCGCAACAGGATGCTTGAGGCCAAGGGCCACAAGGGCCGTGGCTTTAGAGGGCAAAGTCAGAGAAGGCCTTTCAGAGGGGTGATGGCCATGCTGACACTGGGGGAGGGGAAGGGCTGGCCATACAAGGAAACAGGACAAGAATGCGTACAAAGGCGTAAACCAGAGGAGCACCTGGTGTGTTCAAAGACCTCAGGGGAACCCAGTGAGCAAGAAGGAAGTGGGTGGGGAGGTGGTAGTGTGGGAGACACATCAAGCCCATCTGAGCTTGGTCCCTACATGGCTCCTCACAAAGCTGGGAGGCTGGCCCAGGCTTGGGGCTGGGGGCCTCTCCCAGCAGGCACCATTCTTTCAAACTCTTCCCCAGGACCATGTTTTGGCCATTCTTGTGGCTTCCCCTCAACCTAGCACCCCTGAAGCATAAACACTCAGGGCACTTGGGAATGTCCTCACTCAATTACTGCACACACACTCCCAGGGTGACTCCATCGGGCAATCTAGCATGTTGCTCTTGCCTGACCAGTTCAAGAAACAGACACTAAAACCACACAGGAAACCAACAACTAAAATAAGGATAAAAAGGAAAGTACAAACCATTTCACAGAAAGGGGGCTAGGGAAGAAGACCTAGGGATAGGAGAACAGGGCCACGGGGAAGATGGGGTCACTCAGACTTTCTGATGTCATCAACCAAAGCACAATCCTGCAGTTCTTCCAAAGGGAAAAGTTCTCCTGGTACTATGCCTTGGGAGAAATTTAGCAGGAGGCACTGCATCCACACTTCCATCCTGCATCAAACGGTTACTGAGAACAACCATTATTTGTAAGCATTTCACCCTCACCACAGATAGAAAGCAAGGCAACAAATTAAGAAAATTAAGAATCTTGCTGTAAAATAGATTTACAATCCACCTCAAGCTCTGGCTCCTCCTCCTCCACTTTGATGTCGTCACCACTGAAATAAGCTGTCATGGGACAAAACAGCAGCTGAAGACTCCTGACTAAAGATGGCACATTGAACATACAATGGTTACCCCCCAAACTCCTCTCCAGGAACCATGAAGAAATAAAAAAGCCATAGCTCACAAAGGCACAGAATGCAGGAGAGGAAGCCCCAGCAGACAAAGAATGTGCCAACCAAACATTAGAAAGCAGAAAGACGATGGACCAGAGCAAATGACTTGCTTCCTCCACTTGGCTAAGGGTGGAAGAAGAGGGCCTCAAGAAGCCCACCTACTGGCACCACAAACTCCAGGAAGGCTCAGGAATTGAGGGTCCTGAAGAGGGCAAGGACAAAAACCAGGAGGCCTGGTGAGAGCCTACATAGGCCGCATGGGGGCCCACGTCCCTCCCAGCTCTGGGAGCCTGGCACCTTCTCCTCCCCAAGGCTCCTCGAAGAGACACTAAGAACCAATGAAACCAAGGAAAGCTTCCCTAGCTCCTCCCCCACCTTCTCAGAATGCAGAATGTGAGGGAATCCTGTTGAGACTGAAGCAAATCAAGCCGGCAAATGCTCCCTGAACTGCGGGTTTGCATGGGCATCCACATCTGCGTCCCAGGGGCGGCAGCCCACACCTCCCAGCAACAAGCATGTCTGTGAGTACACAGGGACATGAGTATGTCACCTCTAGCTCCCTGATCCGTTCATCTTCTGAGGGCACAGGAATACCCCCATCTTTTGGTCCCCCAAAAGATGAATAAGCCATAGCTTCTACCTTCAGGAAGTTCTGAGGCATGGAGAGGCAAGAAAAATCCCAGATCCCAACCTAGTTCGGTCTGTGCTTCAGACATTTGCACAAATGTTATGGGAATGCACGGAAGTGCCCAGAGGAGAGGGCGGGGATGGAATAAGAGGTATCATTGGCGAGGTAGGCTGGTGGATGTTTTGGGGTTTGTTTTTGCCAATCAGAAAAAGTGTGCACAGTACCTGGATGGCAAGAACTTCACCAGAAGTTCTTGGAAATCTACTTTCTCTTCTTTTTTGCACTTGGTGTTTCGGACGCGGGCAGACCGTCGCTTTGCTGTCTCTCCACTCTCTTCTGAAATCTTCTTCCGCTTTACGCCTTTCTTGGATTTATCTCCACCAGAAACATCACCTTCACAAAGAGTGCAAATTAAAATCTTACACAGTGGCAGGTGAAAAAATTCACCACACAGCACATCCAGCCCCTTCTTTTAGTTACTGTATCAGCATTAAAGTCTTTGATGTTCAAGAAAACTTTTAACTTTCTTCGAAGAGTCCTGAGTAAAATTAATTTTAAACCCCTAACTCTCACCCTTTCTTGAATTCACAGGACCCAAAAACCAAGTTTCACGATTACTTTCCACAGGGCTACAAAGATACAGGATCTCAGAACACCCCAAACCTCCCACCCTGCGCTGGTCGGCTGAGCTTCCAGGGCCTCAGTGGGTGGAGAGAGCGAGTGGCACTGACTCTATTCAGGACCCTCTCAGCACCCAGTGGTCTGGTAAGAGCAAGAGAACTGTGTGAACTACACAGGGAACAGAAGAATGTGTATGATTAAGTAAAGAAGTTAGAAACAACAAAGTACATATTTATTCAGAAACTTCTCTAACTGCCAGATATTCTTTTATTCAGTGACACTGAAATCAAGAAAAGGCTTGGGAGCTTGTCAAAAATTTTTTACATCTCCACTGTTAACAAAAATCAATAAAGCAATATAAAAATAAACTACCACATACGGTGGTAACTTTATGGATTTTGTTTCCTAAGGTCAAAGAATTCAGAATGCACAGAGCCAGCAAGAGAGTAGGACCAGCAGAGGGGACCTGCCACTCCCACATCACAAGGGGTAGAGCAACTTCCACATCAGGACTTAGCAGCCAGGCGTTAAAGGGTCCCAGGCGGACTGTCGATGAGCAAGGGGCTGCACCCCAGAGCTGCTCGCCTCCCTGCAGGGGCTTTGGTCCCGAAGTGGCCCTGATGAGCAGTGGCCCCCATGAACAGGCAGAGAGGCTCCTCTAAGGGGCAGGGGGCTCCCACTGTCACTCGGGTCATGAGGATCAGCCTCTCTCTGAGAGGCCAGGGTACCCCAACATGCTCATTTCTGCTGGGCTCAGTAAACAGGGTCCAAACAGAAGCCAACCCAGGGGCCCTGCTCACCCACAGGAGCACCTGTCTCCAACAGGCCGGGACTGTGAAGCGGAAAGCTGGTCGGGGTCACAGACGGGTAGGAAAGCACAGGCTCAGCCACAGCCACAGCCGGGTTGGTACTGACAGTGCTTGGCTCGATCACACTGACTGGCGTCACCACCATGGAGGACACAAGAGGCTGGCTGGGGTCCTGATAGTCGGACAGGTCAATCCTCTTGCCGAGGCTGGGCCGCGGGGGCTCGCAGGTGGTGAGGTGGTTGTACATGGCCAGCAAGCTCTCTCCGAGGCACTTCCAGCTGTGGGAAGAGGGCCAGCATGCCCGATCAGCACCCCCGTCTTGGGATGCTCTGAGCACAGGCCTAACTGTCCTTTGGAAAAACAGCAGAGCTGCTCCTGGAGCTGCTACCTCCATGGGGTGGGGGAGGTGGTCAAGGTTTTGTTGTTGTGGTAACTGGTGAAATCTTGAGTCTAACACAGCTCGACTGCAGGTGGAGCAGCCGGCTGGTGCAGAGGCCTGGCACCCTCCTGTCCCTCACTGAGGCAGAAGCCCCTGAAGCATCTTGGCCTATGGCACTTTCAGACTCACCTAGGCAGGGATGAAAACCACTGACTTACTTCAAAAACTCCTCCCCCACAAGGCCGAATCTTTGAAACACCTATGGCATTTCTCTGTTGCCACTAATCTGGGTTTTTTTTGTTTTGGCAGGGTGGAGATTGCCAATAGGGATATGGTCTAAAAGGGTTAAATGGCACTCAGTGGATCACCAAATGGGCTGGGCCCTGCTGGATGGCAAAATGAGTGTTTTGTTGCGGTATGGTGTGGTGTATCACGTTGTGTGTTGTCTGTTTTGTTGTTTTATGTTTTATGTGCTGTGTATTAAAATGTTGTGTGTCTCCTATGCTATGTGAGGCGGTGTGATATAGTCTTCCATCCATCCCTAATGGCTTCCCATGTGTCAGGCTAAAGACCAAAAGCTCAGCCTGGCCCCACGCACCCGCACACCCAGCCTTGCCTCACATCTCCCCCTGCACACCTGCCGCGTCAGCTTACTTTCAGTTCCTCAGACAAAATCACACTCCCGCATCCCACGGGGCCTTCGTACAGGCTTCCCTCTGCCCAGAAACAACACCCTCACCCCGGCCCCAGCCCTCTGCCGGGCCAACGCCCATGCCTCTGAGGACCCCAGCTCCAGCGCCCAGCCTTCCCCAACCCCCGGGGGCAGGGGGACTCTGTTCAGAACCCCCAGCACTGTGCTTCTCCCCTCGCAGCCCCTACTGGTTTGAGGCATGTGCTCCCTCCTCTGCGTGACTGACGACGCTGGGATCACCTACAGCAAAGGACCAGGCCCCGCCACGCTGTGCCCCCAGCACAGAGCACATGCAGAGCACTTTGTGGCCCGCGTGGAGCTGGCATCCAGTAAGTGTTGAGAAAGCAAAAAAACGACAGTGCTTCAGAATCCAGACTGAATAACTCAGGCTCCCAGGAAGAGATTTCTGATCTATCTTTCCCTTGCCTCAGTAAATATTACATTTAGACAGGGAAGAATGTGCTCACCAGCTGGGTTGTGTCAAATGCCTTAAATACACCACTCACTCCCTCACTTGGACCTGCTAGGTACTGAAGAGACCAAGGGACAGTAAATTCCCCCACAGCCTGTTTTGTCGAGCCCACATGCTATGAATGGTTTTTATTTTTTTTAAAGGGTTGTTTAAAAAAAACAGAAACCAAAGAAGAATATGCAACAGAAATTGTATGTGGCCTACAAAGGCTATTTACTATCTGGTCTTTACAGGACAAGTTTTGCTGACCCCTAGGATAGATGGTGGTTTATTTACAAGTCCCAGGTCCTCTGCTCCCAGAGAGGGAATCCACACCCGTCCTCTAATAACTTCCTCCTGCTACTGCTGGGCCCGCCCCACACTGTGGGGTGGCCGTGATGCCAGCACACAGCTCTCCCCCCGTCACATCACCATGTCCCTTCAAGTGTCCTCAGGCCTTTTTGTCCTGCCCTGGGCCCTTCCAAAACCCCCAACCCTGTGGAGTTAGGGAGCCCATACCTCGAAGGGACAGGATCCTAACCCAGCTGACAAAATAAGGGAAACGGCATCCAACAAGAGCCTAGAGCAGCCCAATCTTCCTGGCCGTGTTGCTGCTCGAGTGTGACGCTATTCCTAGGAAACTCCACATGCTAAAACTTACAACCAGTCATACAACACGGATCAGAGTAGCCCTTCCTGAGCGGCTACCCCAACTCTAGTGGACCACTGACACCAGTCTGTCCTTCCTGGAGAGGGAGGGCCTCTCACACATCACAGGGCTCCTAAGGGCTACACGGAGGCCCATCCTACAGGACTCCCTGCGTGGTTCTGAGGGGAAGCCTGGACCTGGGACTGATGCTGGGCTCCCCATTTAGTAGCTCTGAGCCCCAGTTTCTCCTGGCAAGTGCTTGGCAAATGTTAGTTTCCTTTTCCCCTCTAGGTAAGGAACACAGAGAGGGGCCTTACAGGAATGTGGCAAGTAGCTGGAGTCAAGAATGGTGACAGCAAAAAGGGACTTACACTGGGCATACTTGAGAGTGAGATGACCTGCTTCTTAGTAGTCAACAAGTGTGTGTCTCTGGCGGACTGGCCACCTTGTACCCCACACCACCGGCCTAGGGTCAGGCCTTAGGGTCTCTCCCTCCCGCATAGGGCAGTGCCCCACATCAGGGCCTGGCTGACCCAGCATTCCCAGAGACACCAGACCACCTACGTGAAGAAGGGAATGGGCTGCACCAGTTTCAGGTCCGGCTCCTTCTCCCGAACGATCAGCGCTTGCCTCTTTTTCCTCAGCCCCAGGGCCTCGTCTATAATGGCCTGCGTCTCAGCTGCACTCACTGACACGTCGTGAATGGACATGTCACTAAAAGCGTGTAAGAAAGGGAGAAATTACAATGTTACAAACGAGCCAAGGCTGAAATTTTACAGACAGGGATGCATTTAAGTTAATACCCTCTAATGTGCATTGATTCTTCCCACAAATAAAATAACCACTTGAGTCTGGCCTGGAAAGGGCAGTAATTAGCATTCTTAATACCCACGAACACTAGAAATGACTAATACTCCTTGTTCCTTTGACAATTCAAACTGGGCAGAAAAAGGGTTTTCCATGTGTATTAACAGTATCATAATAAAATCTGAAGAGCCACAGAAAAATAAAATCTTTCCTTCAATTATTATTAGAAAATTTTAAGAGAATTTAACTCTCCCATGTGCCCAAACTGACAAAAAGTCATGAGACAAGCAAAGCTCACAGGAGTCTATGGTGACCCTAAAATACATTAAGGGTGGGGGCTCTGGGGCCCCAGGTGCTTTCCCACAGACACACCTCTGCCTGAGGAGCTCCAGCAGCACCTGCCCTTCTTCCCAGACTGCCCTGCTGCCTCCCAGAAGGGCTACACCACAGAGACCCTCACTTATGGATTTGTCTGTTTTACATATTTGTCAACGATCCCCTGCAAAAAGGTTAGTTCTATCAGGAGAGATGTTCCCTTAGCTCCTATCTCCCCCCCAAAAGGCAGTTTCCTCAAGAGAGGCACAAGCTCATGGGAGACAGACGTTGACATAAGTAATCACTAACTCCCCAAAGGTGAGTGCCAGGGGCCAAGGAATACCAGAGGGCAGGAGGAGTTGACTGGGCTGGGGGGTGAGGGGAGGGGCAGCTAGCCTGGGAGTTAGAACGTGGAGAAGGAGCAATGGGGTGATGGGTAGAGAGGTGGGCAGACAGCAGGTGCCAGGGGGAGGAGACGGGACAGTGCACAACAGGGCCAGGCCTGGAATTTGCCAGGTTCTCAGGAGAGTGTTAACAAAAGGAGCCTGGGAGGGAAAAGCAGAGGGTAAGGAGGGGGACCTAGTGAGTCAGGCTGCCAAACCTCTTGGGCAATGCAACTGAGCATGGGCTTTGGAGGCAAGACAGGGGTGGCACATGATCAGAGGCACGTTTAAGACACTGAACTTGGGCAGCACCAGGGACAAAACCCTGGAAAGAGAAAGGCAGGAGGCAAGGAGCCAAGCTGGGCAGCAAGCTGCCCCAAGTATTTAGAGATTAGACACAACTGGGTGGTCAAAAAGGCAGACCACGGACAGTCCACCAGATGAAGGGCTGCAGCAGGGCACGAAGCCCCAGAGTGCAGGGCTCCACCCACCAGAGGTCAGGACCTGAGAGGAGAACGAGGCACACTCCTGACCTTCACCTGCTACACAGGCAGAGCACAGCAGGGAAGAGGCAGAACTTACCATCGGAGGAACATTCGGAGCGAGTCCTTCCGGAGACAAGGCTGCTCCTCAAAGATCTTCTCCTTGAGGACCAGCCCTTTGCTGTACCGGCAATCCTTCTCCAAAGCTTTGCAGATGAAGTACAGACACGCTGGCAGGGAAAGAAATACTTTATGACTTCTGAGACTGCACTCGGAAGCCCTGGCCTTGCCAGTCAATACCAGAAAAATGTTCCCACTCTGGAATCAAGGACATGCCTACTAAACTATAATGAGATACCACTTTAACCAATCAATCAAGAAAGATTTCTGAAAACCATAATACCCAGAGTAGATGGGGTCTGCAAGGTGAGCAGACAAAATGCTGCTGGCAGAGGACAGACTGTACGACCTTTCTAGTGACCACAGGCATTACACACAGACCCTTGACCCACTTCTAGGAACTGCTACAAAAATACCAACAGGGCTCATAGCTATTGGCTATGGGCTAATTGGAAAATAGCTTTCAGAAAATCTGGAAATCACTCTGCCCCACCATTGGAGCCTCATTAAGTAAGGTTAATTTTATGTGTCACTTTGATTGGGCCACAGGGTATCCAGATTTTGGATGACATTAACATGAGTAGAAGGAGTAAAGTAGATTGTCCTCCCTAATGTGAGCAGGGCCTCACCCCACCAGTTGAAGGCCTGAATAGAACAAAAGGGCTGACCTTCCTCAAGAGAGAATTTTTCTGCCTGACTGCCTGGGAAGTGGGACACTGGCTTTTTCCTGCCTTCTCACTAGAACCAAAATATCAGTCTTCCTGGGCCTGTAAGCCTTCAGACTAGAATCACACCATCAATTCTCCTGGTTTTGGGCCTTTAGACTTGGACTAGAATAATACCATTGCTCTCCTGGGTCTGCAGCTTGCCGACTCGCCTTGTAGATCTTGAAACTTCTCACCCTCTAAGATCACATGAGCCAATTCCTTATAATACATCTCTTTCTTTATGTGTGTATACATCCTACTGGTTTTGTTTGTCTGGTGACTCTAATACAGTACTCCAACCCTATTTTTCGCAAAAGGACTTAAGTACGCCAAGCCTAACTTCTCCTACCATGAGAGAGGGGTGTAAAGAACTAAACCAGTTGGCTGGGGAGGGAAGGGTGAACCCCAAAGGTTGTACCCAAACCATGGGAGGAACATCCAAGAAGAGACTAAAAGCCTTTGGAAGAAAAAAACTGTTAGAGTCAAAATGCTAGGCCACAAAACTGTCATATTCTGTTGGTGGGAGTGAAAATGGGGCAACCTACAGAACAAACGCATCTGTTCACTGAAGGATATATATACAAAAATGCTCATAGCAGTGTTATGCCTAAGAGCTCAAATCTGGAAATAACCCAAATGTCCATGTACAGAATGGTTATGTGGATGCACATAAAAGACCACACAGCAATAAACAAATAAAAACCTAGCGACGGCTGTGCCCTCTGTGGGTGCACCCACAGACAGGATGACAAACAGAGGGAGCCAGGCTGAGAAGAGACCACTCCTTCTGACTCCACCCAGGGGAAGGTCAACAACAGGTAACGTCTATCTCTGGTGACAAAAGGGAGAAATCACAGTTGCCTTAAGGGGTGGTAATGAGTGAAAGGGACCCAAAGCAGCCTGCTCTCTAGGGCACTGCACACGTTCTCTACCTTGATGTGCTTTCACATATACAAATTGACAAGCTCAGACTTGTGCACTTTATTGTGTATGTTTTGCCTCAATCAAAAAGATTTAAAAACTAGTTGTGGAAAATAAGCACTGGAGATGGGAAGGGTGAGCAAGGCCTTGTCCTTCACATAATCTGTCCTGTTCCTCTTTGTCTTTTAAAAAGAAAGAAAAAAGCCTTTGCAGCCTAAGAAATAAATTGTGAAGTTTAGGCCACCCAATCCATCGTAGTTTGTTATAGCAGCTTGAACTAAGACAGAAACTGGTACCAAGAAGTGTGTTGCTATTGTAGCAAACACCTAAGAATGTGGAAACAGCTTTAGAACTGGGTAGTGGATACAGGCTTGAAGAGTTTTGCTGTGCTATTATAGAAAAAGGCAATACTGGCATGAAAGGATTGTTAAAAGTGATTATGGTGAGGGCTCAGAAAGAAGACAGCTGTAGAGAAAGCTTCCATCTTCCTAGAGAATAAATAATCACGTTCTGGCATGTACATGTATTGACAGAAATATGGACATTAAAGGCGATTCTGCTGAGATCTCAAACGGAAATAAGGAACGTGTCATTGGACAATGGAGAAAAGGCGATCCTTGTTATAAAGTGGCAACGTATTTGGCCAAACTGTGTTAGTGTTCCAGTGTTCTACGGAGGGCAGAACTTGCGAGCAATGAAATTGTATATTTAGCTGAGATTTCTAAGCAAAGTGTTGAAGCATGGCCTTGTTCCTCCTGATTGCTTATAGTAAAATGCTAGAAGAGAGAAATGAATTGAAGAAGAATTTTTTAAACAAAAGGAAACCAGAACTTAAAGATTTGGAAGATTCTCTATCAATATTGCAAAAATTGAGGGAGCTTGTTCTGAGAACACTAAGGGTGTGGCTGACCAACCATTTGATAATAAATATGGGTGCAAACCACAAATTTAATCAGTCACCTCAGCAGAAGCCAGAAATAGAGATGGGATTATACCAACAGAGACACTGCCAGCTGGGACTAAAAGGAACAGAAAAAACAGGAGGGAATGAAGGTAGGTTGGAAATATGCTCTATCCTTCAGGAAATAGGAAGAAGGACCCCAAAGGTGATACAAAGATCATCAGGGCTGCCACTCTCACCACAGGTCCAGGGCCCAGGGCTGGTGCCTTCAAGGGTGGGGCCATCTCTCTGCTTTGCATAGGCCAGGATGTCCCCACCCAGTGCCACAAGGGAAGGGCCTTGCCAAGCCAAAAGGGTAGGGCTGCCTCCCCCTAACCGTGGGAGTGAAGCTGCCACCCCACTAGGCCTCAAGGGCGGAGCATCAGATCAAAATGAATTATTGCTGAGCCTTAAAACGTCACAGAATTCACCTTACCAAGTTTTGGACTTGTTCGGGACCCATCACCCCTTCCTTCTTTCCTATTTCTCCCTTTTGGAGTAGCAATGTCTATTTTGTGTTTGCCACCATCACTGCTCGATCTTAGACTCTCTGGCCTCCAAAATTGGGAGAAATAAATTTTTTTTTTTTTTTACTTCGAATCATCTCATTTCTGCTTAAATTTTTGTTGTTTAATACACCTAGTCTACAGTATTTTTTATGGTAGCCCAAATAGACGAAGACACACTAGATGCAACAGTACAGGGATGAAATGAGATAGCCAGAGGGTAAATCACTCAGAGACTGTGCCACTTACTGCTACAAAGCATCTGATAAATCAAGGAAGACAAGCAGAATAAAGCAAGGC
Source organism: Lemur catta (assembly GCF_020740605.2). Classification (NCBI taxonomy): domain Eukaryota; kingdom Metazoa; phylum Chordata; class Mammalia; order Primates; family Lemuridae; genus Lemur; species Lemur catta. The sequence goes on from NC_059148.1 coordinate 11,692,091, forward strand.
TGTAAAAACATTTCCATCCTTCCTGTAAGTCTTGCAAAGCCCTTCAATGTTAACTTTCGCTTCCAGCTTACCCAAGCTCCCCTCCCTCTTCTGTCCCCAAAATCCCACGCACATGAGATAAAGCATCAAAGTCTGACTCACTTGTGTAATCGCTGAGGGTGTACAAGACTGTGATGAGGTTGTCCAAGCAGGGCCAGTGGTCAGGATTGCACCGCAGCCCCTCCTCAAAAGCATGGCGAGCCAACGGGACCCGGACAAGTCTCAGGGCCACATGTCCAATTTTATACCAGAGGTTGACGTCCGTGGAGTCCAGCATCACTGCCTGGAAGCAGCACAAGCAGAGGGTGTACACACTCAGTCAGCTCCCTCATTGAGCAGGAACCCATGGGGACAAGGGGGCACAGAACTGCCAGCCACTCAAACTACCCAGCGAAATGGCAAAAGTGTTAGGACTATCTTGTAACTGCCTAGCAAGGCCAGCTCATCTTTCCTGGAGTCACACATTTCCAAGACCCAGAGTAAATGACATATAAAAAGTTACATGGACCAATTTATTTAACTCAAAACATTTTCTTAATATATTTTGTCAATTTAAATATTTTTGGCTAGGCATCGTGCCTCACGCCTATAATCCCAACACTTTGGGAGGCCAAGGCAAGAGGATCACTTGAGGCCAGAAGATGGAGCCCAGCCTGGGCAACATAGCAAGACCTGGTCTCAAAAAAAAGGAAAAATTTAAAAATCAGCCAGGCATGGTGGCACATGCCTATAGCCCTTGCTGCTCTGGAGGCTCAGGTAGGAAGATCGCCTGAATCCAGGAGTTTGAGGTAATAGTGAGCTGTTTTCAAGCTACTGTATACCAACCTGAGCAACAGAGCAAGATGCTGTCTCTTAAAAAAAAAAAAAAAGAATATTTGTATTCCTTACATATTTAATAGGTAAAAGAAGTAGAAGGACTAGAATGAAAAGAAAATATAGGAGTCTTACAAAATTGAAGAAAGACTATGTGCTCTGAAGACAGACCTCAATTCACATTCCTGCTCCAACGCTAATTAGCAGAGTGATCTGAGCCTCCATTCCCACATCACTGAAGTGAGGATAAAGACACCTTCCTCGCAAGAGGGCGTGAGGATTAGAGTATGCAAGGGAAGCAGTTAACATGGTGCCTGGCACATTAGGGCCCACAGAGACAGTGACGGTAACATAGAAATAACAGCAACATTATTATGACTGGAAGTGTATTGGGTGTTAGGTTTCAGGCTCTATTCTTCATTCTTTTATGCATACCAACTCATTTAATTTTTATAGCTATCCTCTTTTTATTATTGCCACTATATTGATATAGACCTGAGAGTATAAAGAGATTAAATAACTCACCCACAGTGAAACGTGCACTGAGTGACAGGAAGAATTCACATACGGTCCTCTGCATCCAAGTGTGGCCCCTGCCCCCAGCCCCTGCTCTTCAGGCCTGTCCATACTCACTGTTATTACCCATAGACCAGGGCTTTGGGTACTACAGGTCGGTGACGCACCACTACAAACTTCTTTTTGACCAAAAGACTCCAACCTCATCTCCTCCACCAAGAGCTTTCAAAACCAAAACTGCACCTGCAAGTAGAACTCCATGGCTGTCTCGAGATCCTCCCGCTGGGCTGCCAGCTGGGCCAGGTTCTTATATGTAGAATATTTCAGTATCAGCCCAGGGTGTTTCAACCCCTCTTTCTCATCACCAGATGAAATTGCCTGTGAACAAAACAAACAGGAGCAGAAGTGACACCTAGGCCCTGAAGCCTCAGAAGTCAGCAGGATACCTGGCTTCCTGGCTGGCCTCTGCCACAGGCCCTTGAGCCAGTCCAGTGCTGCCCTCTACTGGAAAATGAAGGCACTGCACCAGTTGTTCTCAGAAGACCCCCTCCAGCTCAAATCAGACAGAGAAGGCAGGCCAGACCACCATGAGGTAGTCTGCAGGCAATCTGGGCATCAACAGAGACAGAAGGAACCCTCTCCACCACTATCGCCATGCATGTGGGTTCAAGCTTGGACTGTGACATTTATAGCACTGGTGGGACCACCACCCCAAGGCTCCAGGTCCAAAGATGGGAGACAAGGTGTGAATAGGCTGTCTTAGGCAGCAGGCAGGGCCTGGAGCTTCATCCCAGGCACTCCTAGGTTAGGAGTCAGGAGGCTGAGCTCCTAACTCTATAAGTCATCACATGATCACAGACAATTTACTAATTAAAAGTCAAGCGTCTGATCTTTCTAACATTAAGGACAGTAATTCCTACCCTAAATACAAAAAGTTAAAGTAAGGCCAAGTGTGGTGGCTCACACCTGTAATCCTAGCACTCTGGGAGGCTGAGGCAGGAGGATCGCTTGAACTCAGGAGTTCGAGACCAGTCTGAGCAAGAGTGAGACCTCGTCTCTACTAAAAATAGAAAAATTAGCTGGGTAAGGTGGTGTGTGCCCATAGTCCCAGCTATTCAGGAGGAGGATAGCTTGAGCCCAGGAGTTTGAGGTTGCAGGGAGCTATAATGATGCCACTACATTCTACCTAGGGTGACAGATGAGAGCTCCTAACTCAAAAAAAAAAAAAAGAAAGAAAGAAAGAAAGAAAAAGAAAAAGAAAAAGAAAAAAAAAGGAAAGGAAAGGAAAATAATTTAAAAGAAAGAAAACCTTACTTAAAAAACAAAACAAAACAAACTACTGATTAGAAAACTATTGGTCTAACCACAGGACAAAGAGTAAAACATTTCTAAAAGGAAAATTTTACTGGCAGAAAGAGGCTATTTACTGGGACAAGTGGCTTCCACACATTGATCGTTATGTTTAGAACAGGCAAGACCCAAGGACATGCCACCCTTAGGAAGCATCCACTGGCTAATCCAAGAATCTACCTACCTGGAGCTCTTAAGGAATCCCATCAAGAAGACCAAAAAGCTCAAATCAAGCCCCATTCAGTCATATTTTACTGTTGTACAGCTTATGCCACAAAAATGTCTGCAAGAACCAGCTGACCAAGGCAGGATCCCAGGTACCTTTGCCCCTCCAGGTACATAATTCTTCAAAAAATAATGTGAACAAGTTTACACAGGGTGTGCAAGTCTACTACAGACTGAACCATCAGCAATACATGCACACGTAACAGTGGAAGCTCTTAACTAACCTCCACCTAACTGACCACCGATATTCAGCACCACCCCCCACCCTCCCTGAAAGACTCGCCCTAACAAGCCTTCCAGGATGCCCACCACCCAGGCTGAACACTTCTTAGGAGTCAGCTGTGGTCCAGGGCCTGTTCATGCCAATTGTCTGTGAGACTGTAATAACATAATTTAGTTTAATAATAAGTACACTGATGGTGTATGAGTGTAAAAAGAAACTTTTCTATACTTTTCTGTTGTTTACAATGAGCGTATTTTAGTTTTATAAACATGAGGGGGAGGTGTTAAAATAACCTTTGAGGCTGAAAACAATCTGCTGAACAGAGAAAGATGCACATACCCACAGCAACAAGCCTGACACCTGGCCAGTGCCCTTAGGTCAAAGGCTTCTTGCCTCGCACCTATTGGGTGCTGGGCTCACCCAGCATGCGCTCTGTAATTAAAGTGCCTGCTCAGTGCCGTGCCTGCCTGTTCACTTCTCTGAGGCCCCGTCTACCATGGGCTGAGAGGGAAGACCCACTCCTGAAACATGCCTAGCACCTGGCCCATAACCAAAGTTCAGCAAATATAGAATAAATTATTTTTCCCCTCTCTGGGCCCTCACTCCATTCATACTAATGAGGGGCAGGGACAGGTCACAATTCCCATGACCCTAATTCCAAGTCACTCTAACCAGTAATCAAAGATTCTTGACAAGCTATGCAATTAGGAATATGAGGAAATGAGAGAAGGAATAGATGCTTTCTGCATACAATTAGAACGCAGTTAGCAGTCTGTCTCATCAGTGGCAGAAGTCATCCAGCGGTGGGGCTTAAGACACAAGCGTGTGCCTTCCTAGCCATGTAGGAGACTGCTCACCTGAAGGACTGTGCGGTCCAGAGAACGCCTGTGGAGTCTGTCTGCTTCCTTAATGCCCATCATCTGTGTTGGGTACTTGACAACAAAAGCCTTTCCTCCTAACGAAATTGGGGTCTTCCTAAATCAATGTCAGTTTAAGTAATTCCCAGACCTCCAGGTGACATTTCCATGACCCAGCCAACTCCATGCTTAATTTACTCACCACTCTAGCATGGTCCCCACGTGGGGACCAGGTCCTGCCCTGCTCGCCCCTCTCTGCCATTCCTGCTGTCCCCCACCCTTCTCTCTGACTACATTCCAAAGTCCATGACATGCTTACAAAAACTCCCCAAGCTCCTCGTCTGTCACTCAAATGGCATTTACCAGCCAGGCGCAGTGGCTCACGCCTGTAATCCTAGCACTCTGGGAGGCTGAGGCAGGAGGATGGTTTGGGCTCAGGAGTTGGAGACCAGCCTGAGCTAGAGGGAGACCCCGTCTCTACTAAAAATAGTAAAAATTAGCCAGGTGTGGTGGTGCAAGGCTGTAGTCCCAGCTACTCGGGAGGCTGAGGCAGGAGAATTGCCTGAGCCCAGGAGTTTCAGGTTGCTGTGGGCTAGACTGATGCCACGGCACTCTAGCCTGGGCAACAGAGTGAGATTGTTTCAAAAAGAAAAAGGCATTTACCAAAATGTGCTGCCAATAGGATCGTTGGGCATCAGAACATCACAGACGCCAATCCTGGTTCTAATGCTTCACTTCCTTAGGTGGCTTTGAGCCATCAACACCTCACTAAGCCTGTTTCCACATCTGTAAAACGGGGACAACACCTCCACCTACTTGGCAGAGTGGCTGTGAGGATTAAGTAATGATGATAGGTGGCACTTCCTGAGCACTTAAATTCACTCAACTCTCATAACAACTCAGCGAGGCAGGTACTCTACAAGGGGGAATGAGGGGGAGAGAGGTGAAATGATGTGTCTGAGGTTACCCAGCCAAGAAATGCTCAGGCTACGTGGTCCCAGAGTCCACGTGCTGACCCCCACAGCACCCGCCCGGCCTGCTGGCACCTCACCTCCCGCAGCAGGCGCGCCTCCAGGAGCTCATGGTAGGCTTTGGCAGACTCCTCAAACCGGTCATGTTTCTGCAGATCCAGGGCCTTATGGTACAAGGCAAAAGCCTCTGCTTCCTGCAAACCACGACAAGAGATGTTTTCATGCAGCACAAAGGTTTGTCTTTCTTAAGCCAAAAATGTGTATAAGGGGGGCTGTAGTCATGGCCATGTTAACTGTCAGCTATACCTTCTGAGTGAAAAAAACCCTAATACTCCAACTTGCCAGGAGCTCATCACAGGGAGAAGAGACACGAGCAATGCAAGCACCACCGAGTCCAAGCGACAGTGAAGAAAACACAAGAGAGCACTGCCAAGGTAGTGCCAAGGTAGAGCACTAGCCGGTACATTCTGGGTGAAGCTAGGAGTGGCCACATCGGCCAGAGAAACTGGAGAATCCTAGAGAGTGTGTGTGGCATCATAAGAAATATATATATTTGGTCTTTGTCCCTGGTTTCTGACAAGAGCTTCTAAAACCCTTGGAGTTTCCGGAGTAATGGAGTGATAGGAGCATCTTTTGTTATTCATAATGAGCCCCTTAACCACACCTGAGTTTATGCTAATGTGATGACAGGTAGCTGGGGTCTTCTAGAAAGCTTCAGGATGGGAATGTTGCCAGAGAAACAAGTCATGTGATTAAAGGCTTGGACCTTTCCGCTCCCCCATCTCCCGACCTCCAGGGAAGGAAGAGGAGCTGGAGAATGAGTTAATCACCATGGTTTCATCAATCATGCCAATGTAATGGAGCCTCCATAAAAACCCCTAAAGGACAGGGTTCAAAAGCATCTGAGTTGGTGAACAACGCACGGAGGTCCTGGGAGGGTGGCACCTGGAGAGGGCATGGAAGCTTCACACATCCCTCCCTCGAACCTTGCCATAAACATCTCTTTCTTTTGGCTGTTCCTGACTTGTATCCTTTGTAATAAATCTGTAAATGTAAGTAAAGTGTTTTCCTGAGTTCTGTGAGCCATTCTAGCAAATTATCAAAACAAAAAACAGCAAGGCATAAGAATCCTCAACTTTGTAGCCCAGTTGGAGAGAAGTGTGAGTATCCTGGCACTCAACACTTGCAACTGGCTTCTGAAATGAGGATAGTCTTTGCGAGACTGAGCTGTTAATCTGTGGAGTCTGACACTAACTGAACTGAATCACAGGACATCCAGTTGTTATCCCGAGAGCTGGAGAATTGGTTGGTATAGGGAAAAAAAATACCCCAAACATTTGATGTCAGAAATGTTGTGAGTAAAAAGTTCAGCATGGCTGGTTGCAGTGGCTCACACCTGTAATCCCAGCACTTTGGGAGGCCAAAGTGGGAGGATTGCTTGAAGTCAGGAGTTTGAGACTAGCCTGGGCAACATAGCAAGACCCTGTCTCTACAAAAAAAAAATTAAAAATTAGCTGGTGTGGTGGTGTGTGCCCATAGTCCTAGCTACTCAGGAGGCTGATGAAGGAGGATCACTTAAGCCCAGGAGTTCGAGGCTGCAGTGAGCTATGATTGTGCCACCACACTCCAGCCTGGATGACAGAGCGAGACCCCCCCATCTCTGAAAAATAGAAAATAAATAAATAAAAGTTCAGTGTGAATGGTTTCCATTGCTTTCTACCAGCCATTCTGCCCTAACCTGATCACTGCCTGGGAGGATGACAATCTCCTCTGGGAGGGAGGGGATACTGAGCAGGCTGCACGCCACTGACATTCTCTGCAGAACAGAAACAGCTGACTTCTGAGAGAGCTCTGGAACTGTCCTGATTTCTCCCCATAAAATGTAGGATGGGGACAGGGGGAGGGCCAATATACATTTATTCCAGGAAAAACAAAGACAGGAGTACACCCTTGTTACAGTAGGGTAGGACACGGTGGAGATGGATGGATGGAAAGAAGAAAAGCTGAAATGGAAGAGATGCCAGGCCTCGTGGTAGAGGGGAGTGACTGAGAACCCAGGGAGCTGAAGTCAGACCTGGCTCTCCACTGCACTGGAGCACGATCCCAGGCAAGGCAGCTCCCCTCAAGGGTCTCATCACACTGTACAGTGAGGGACATGCAGTAAGGAACCTCAAAGCACCAGCTCCCATTAATACTCTACCATTCCCTGGGCACACCAATGCCCAAGGCCTGCACAAAGAACGGGCTGCGTGGAAAGCTGGCACCAGCTGGAAAAGTGGGCACCAGGGCTGAACTGACAGAATAGATATAATTTCTCTTCACTATGACTGTCTCCTAAGTGAAACAGGTTTAACATGAGATGGAGAGCTAGGGATCTTTCAGAAATTTCCCCTAAAATCCCATTAAGGAGATATCTGATAGCATCTAAAATGAGGCTCCATCTAGAGAATAAGCAGCAAGGTCTACCCGCAGAGGAAGACCTTGGATTACATACCTGGGCCTCCTTTGTCTGGGTCTTGTGACTTTTAAAGCTTCCTTCATGATCATCCTCAACGGTGGAGCTGGCATTTAAGGCTGCAATTCGAATCTAGAAACAGGGGTTTGGAGGAAGAAACGAGTTACTTTCAGTTGAAATGTCACTCATCTCTTCAACCATGTGCAGATGAGTACAGTTCTGCCCCAGCATATAATCTGTTCTACCTGGAAACGCTATGGCCCTATCAGAATGTTGGGAGTGAACAACAAATGATCACTGAGGGGGAAAAAAAGGATTAGGACATGTTGGGGGAGGGCCATGCCAATCTGTGCAGGGAGCATTTCCTGGATATTGTCCACTGCAAAAGGAACAGAGGCTGGGGACACTTCAGCAACAGCTCAACATGATGGAAGACCCACGTATTGGAATAACAGATTCCAAGGAAACATGCTAACTTTGTGCCTTTCCAGCAACTGTGACAAGGCCCTGCAAGCCACTTCAACTGCCCGTCAGGCATTCACACCCTCAAATGTGCCAACAGCCCTCCCGGGAAGAAGGCTGCTCCATAATGAGAGCCTTCAGAGTCCACCAGGAAAATGCCCCTCACCCCTAGGAGTAAAGTAACGAAAGAAAGCAGCACAATAGGCAGGCATCCGTCCTTACCATATTCAGAGAGACTCAGCACTGCCACGCAGCATCACTCCTATCATGGGCGATGGTTGCACCAGTCCACAGATCTCCTAGAGAGGAAACAGGACAGACTGAGACAGGGCCCATGAAGAGCCAGGAATGTCACAGCGCCAGGGGCCCACTGGGGACCAGTCCCTCCCTGGGCTCCATGTACACAGGCTGGTGAATAGAACTGCCTTGGGACAGTGGTGTGGTCTATCACACAGGGAGCCCCTTGGTCCCTCACCAGGGCATCTACCACTGTGGGCAAGGTACCAGGTGCCAGGCACACAAAAGAGTGAGAACAACTCCTGCCCCCAGGGTTCACTGCTCAGCAGAGTTAACAGGCCTATAAACAGTTATTTTTTACAAAAGCTGAATAATATAAAGAGAAACACAGGCAACATCTAAGGGCAGAGAACAATTCATTCAAAGGGATTAAGGAAGGCGAAGGAGTAAGCCCTGCATTAAGGCTTGAGGAATGGAACGCACTGCAGCGGAAGCCAGTAGTGAAACAAAGAGGCAGGGAGAGTGTGGTGTGATGGGGAAAGTAGAAGACAAGGCCTTGGAGTAGTGATGTGCTTGGAGGACGAAAGGTAGCTGAGGCCCAAGCACAGAGGCCCTGAGCCCTAAACTCTATCTGCAGCCACCAGCTGCTGTGGGCTTCAGGAGAATGAAATGTTTCACCTATGTTTTAGAAATATAATGGGAAAAAATAATCAGAGGTAGCCAGAGCAGTTTGAAGGGTGCAAAAGATGACAGGATTGGCAAGATGTGGAGAAATGAGAACCTCATACATTGTTGCTGGGAATGTAAAATGGTGCAGCCCCTGCGGAAAACACTCTGGCAGTTCCTCAAAACATTAAACAGAGCTAGCATGTAACCTAGAAATTCCACTACTGTGGCTCTACCTAAGAGAAATGAAAAAATGTCCATATCCAAACTTGTTCATGAATGTTCACAGCAGCATTATTCATAACAGCCAAAGGGTAGAAACAACCCACATGTCCATCAACTGATGAATGTATAATAAAATGAAGTACGTCCATCAGGGAGTATTATTAATCATAAAAAGGAATAAAGTTCTGAAACATGCTATAACATGGAAGAACCTCAAAGATATTAACACTAAGTAAAATAAACCAGACCCAAAAGGACAAACATTGTATGATTCCATTTATAGGAGGAACCTAGAATAGGCAAATTCATAGGGACAGAAAGTAGAATGGTGGTTGCCAGGGCCTGGCGGAGGGGACAATGGGGAGTGACTGTTTAATGGGTACAAAGTTCCAGTCTTACCAGATGAAAAGAGTTCTGGAGATGGGTAGTGATGGTAACACCACAATGTGAATGTAAACTTAATACCACTTAGCTGTTCACTTAAAAAATGGTTAAAATGGTAAATTTTGTTTGTATATTTTACCACAACTTTTTTTAAAAAACTGTAATTAACAATCAATAAAGAGTTTCCAATTAGGATCAGAGTTGAATGTATTTTCAAAGCACAAAGATGTTTGTCCCAATAAAGTCTCTGCAAGACCCTGATAATCCCCCAGGCAGGCCAACAGCCCACAGCCAGACCAGCAGCTCAAGCCACTCCCTGATGACTCTCAGCAGGCAGAGCCCACAGCCCCAGGGGCCAGCCATGGAGCCCACTGGGGATCAGAAGAAGTGGGGGTGCCTCTCAAGCCCCCACTTTGCAGCCTCTCTCCTGCTCAGCCACCAGCTCTGTGTGCTGAATCCCAGAAGACCTCCAATCCCACTGGGCATAACACAGCCTCCACTGAATTGCTGCCTTCACTTACAGAGTGGTAATTTAGTAACTATGCAGTAACCACTTAATAACTACTCACTGGTTGACTTTTTTCACCACTACCTTATTATATTAATAAAAATTGGCTATTACATAGACCTGGGGTTATAAGAAGGGAAAACTGAAAGGGCACTGGATTTGGAACGGGAAGATTTCAGAGAGTGGCTGGGCTGTGTCTCGAGATGCCTGAGACCCTGATCCATTACTAGCCTTGGTGTCCTTGTGTATAAAATGCGGACAATGGCCTGACTATACTCAGAGCTCCTCTAGCCAGAGACCAGCAGGCTCAGCTGGGATTCCCCATGTCACACCCACACCATAACCAATCCACTGGCCTTGTCTCTGCCCCCAAGCCCCCCACAGGGGCAGGAGAGAAGTCAGAGGGTGGCACTCATACCTAGCCACAGGCCTCTCAACCCACTTTCCTCAGAGCTCCAGGTCGTGGCAAGTCTTCCCAGATGCCAACTGAATCCTTGTGGGGACAACAAGAGGAGGGTCCAGGGATGGCTGAGGGATCAGGTCTCCACGTGGTGGTGGCAGGGTCCACGTGTGCAGGTGGGAGAGCATCAGTACAGCCATTGTGCCCAGGACTGGTCCACTCCTGAAGGAAGAAAGCCTGCCTGCTCCCTGCCTTGGTGACTCCTTGCAGGAAAGCACCCAGCTGCCACCAGGATTGTGCAGGGTAGGCCTGTGCCTTCCCCTGAGGCACCTACTTCTGTGTCTCCAGGACCACCATGGGTGTAGGTCCAATCTCAGGGGTGACAGGAGATGACCCCTGGAGACAGACTGGATGATTACATGAGCAGGCTAGTCAAAGGGGGAAAAAAAAAAACACAGTGAGCTCCAAATCCAGAGTGGAGTTTCTAGCCCCACATGCTAAGCGAGTCCCTGTCCCCTCTCCTTCCTCCATCTCCATAAAGATTAGGCACCTGGACTCCTTGAAGCAAAGCTCCCTGAGTACTATGATCAGCAGGGCTGAAGACCCTCAAGGAGCCCACAGTATTTATCAGGCTTCCTAATTATTTTCAAAATTGTTCCATGTTAAAACTCAAGCCAACTCTCCCCACTGAAAGGGCACCTGTGTTAATAACTTTAACAACCTAAAGAAAGAAGTACCTTGTACCTTTCCAACTCTCTAGACCACCCCAGACATTTATAAAGCACATTCACGTAATTTCGCTTGAATTTAAAGCAGCCTTACAAGATGGGCATTATCATCCCCATTTTCCAGAATAGGAAACTGAGACTTAGGGAGACTAGCTGACTTGCCCAAAGTCACAATGCTAGAAAGGGACAAAAATAGAACTCCAACCCCACTGCTCTTTCCAGCACAGCAAAAAGTGACCTGCCTCAGCAAAGAATCTCCTGCTTCTCACCCTGGCTTCCCTAGGACACACACAGTTGTGAGCTCCTTGAGCTAAGAGCCATATCTGGTGCCTTGCAAGGGCCCTGACAGGTTTGCTGAAAGCCATGGAATAAACTGTATTTGTCCAGGTGGTTGGGCTATCACTTTTGCACCATCAAGATCGCTCCACAGAAGGAGAAAACATTATGTCCAACTCTCTAATAACAGTACTAGCAAAAAGCTACTCAATGTCCAAGCATTGCACTATTCATAAATTCAGAGACCAGCTCCCATTTTATAGATGAGGCACCTCAGGCTTGCCATGTTAGATGACTCGTCTCGGGTTACCCAGCTGGTCTGCAGCAGAACCCAAGCTTTACTCTTGGCACTGCTTTTTAATAGAGGTTTTGAGGGCTGGACACAGACACGTACTGGAACTGAGGCATACTCATGAGTTTCCACTTTCCATTAAGGGGAACCTAAAAACCTAAAATGACCCATCGTGTACATTAAACCCATGACACTAGCACACTTCCTGCCATTGTCCCCAATTCTTCCCCATCATTAACACTCTTCCACAGCTCCCCCAAATTCCTAGTAGCAAAATTAAGAAGTACACACTGGGAAGACTGTGCAGGCTCTGCAACACATACTGTATAATCCCCTCTACTGGTAACTGCTACCTCAAAACTGGACTTTACCTAAGACACAAAAATAAAATATCTTCTTAAAACTAAAAATCTTACACTGACTTAATAAAGCAAGAGACTGTTCTTTCTAAATTTCCCCTCTACACACCCTCGCCTCTGCACTGGAATCACTCTGTCTCTGGGTCTGTCCCTCCCACTACCCTGCAAACTCCTCAAGGGTAGCAGTCCTGTCTTATTCATCTTTGTAGCCCTGTGTCTGGGCTCCACAAAGGAAGGAGCGAGGGAGTAGATGAGTGGTATCTAGGCAGTTCATCTATTTTTCAGTCATGCCCTCCATGTGGGGTTAAGAGTCAAGTACAAAGCAAAGTGCTTCCTGTGCAGGACAAATTTGCAACCACACTTTAGAGATGAGGCAGCTGAGACCTGCATCCACATTTCTAAGGACAGAATAGTCAATAACAGTACCATTCCATGACAAAGAGCAGGCGCTAGAAAGAAGAAACTGGAGGACACATTTAACTTTTCAGTCAAAACTTTCTCCAAGATCAGCAACTATCATTCATAGGATGGCTCTCGAAGGACAAAACAAGCTTCAAAAATCAGACAAAAGTACCCTGCAGAAAAGTGGCTCACTGATGGCTTTGCAGACACCACAGACTGCAGCACTCCAGTATGAAGAGAAGCATTCCTATCTCAGTTCATGGGATTTCCTCAGTCCCATTTATCAGGGGCAGTAGCATTTTGCTTGCCTGTTTAAATTTCTCACACTTTTGGAGGCTAGGAAGTCCAAGATTAAGGTGCTGGCAGATTCAGTATCTGGTGACGATTTGCTCTCTGGTTCATAGATGGAGACTTCTCACTGAATCCTCCTATGGTGGAAGGGTGGTGCCATTTTTCCACCCTGACCCCTACCCCTCTGAGATGTGGCCTCCACTGCACATGCCCATCACATACTACGTCCTCCATGACAGGCGTACTTCAATTTACTGTGCTTTACTTTGAGCTTTGCAGATAATGTGTTTTTGACAAATTGAAGGTTTGTGGTAACCCTGCATCAAGCAAGTCAACTGGTGCCATTTTGTTTGTTACTAACATTTTTCTATTTATTCATTAAAAAGTGCACAGCACAAGCCCTTTATCCCAATCCAAGTGTTCAGTAAAAGATCAATAATAAACCCTGGGTAGCACAGACATGACTTGTTTGGAATGACTTGAACATATAAAAGCACCAATTAACATTTAGTACATCACATGACCACTTTTACTTTTAACAAAGTAATCATAGACATGGTAACAAATACATAGGATTTTTCATCTAGAAATAAGACCAAACTTAGTATTGCAACAACAAAAATTTAACCCATGAACTGCACACTCTCTTCATTTTTCCTTCTTCAGGTTGCTGTTTTGTGTCTTAACTGAGCTGGTCACATTTGAACACATATCCATTTAGACTGACAGATTGACAAGACTTTCATTTAGAGTGATACACTTTCAAGGTTCCTTTGAAAATTTCAGATATTGGTAATTCCATAAACACTATCACATCACACACCACAGACACTAAAAGGAACCATGGAATAGCTATATTCAATAGTTATTTCGAAAATCCCTGCAAGTTGTAAAATAATACTTGCTGACCATGGGATAGTGATGGGATTTATAAAGTGATAAAATCCTTTACTATAAGTAGTTCTAATGTTAACCTTTTCCATATGGAAAGCAAAAAACAAAAACAAAACCACGATTATTTCTAATAACATGAAATGACTCTAAAACAAAATAAACTCTTAATGGCACCTGTGAATCTTTAAGAGCCAAAAGTGATGAAATGTAAGCTTTATTTTTCTTTTTTCCAGATTATTTTGAAAGGATTATAGCCACAATTTGGGTAAATGTTTACAAGCCAAGTAATGATTTAACAGTGTGCTCAATAAAAAAGCCCACATGTAGAAGCTTTAAGAATTAGCTGGGCACCCGTGGCTCATGCCTGTAATCCTAGCACTCTTGGAGGCCGAGGCGGGCAGACCGTTTCAGCTCAGGAGTTCGAAACCAGCCTGAGCAAGAGCGAGACCCCGTCTCTACTGAAAAATAGAAAAACATTATCTGGACAACTAAAAATATATAGGAAAAAATTAGCCGGGCATGGGGGCGCATGCCTGTAGTCCCAGAGACTCGGGAGGCTGAGGCAGAAGGATTGCTTAAGCCCAGGAGTTTGAGGTTGCTGTGAGCTAGGCTGACGCCACGGCACTCTAGCCCGGGCAAAAGAGCCAGACTCTGTCTCCAAAAAAAAAAAAAAAGAATTAAATAGAATATTCCTGTAAATCATATTAATAAAGAAAAAACGAGGCTGGGTGCGGTGGCTCACGCCTGTAATCCTAGCACTCTGGGAGGCCGAGGCAGGTGGATTGCTCGAGATCAGGAGTTTGAGACCAGCCTGAGCAAGAGCAAGACCCCGTCTCTACTAAAAATAGAAAGAAATTATCTGGCCAACTAAAAATATATATAGAAAAAATTAGCTGGGCGTGGTGGCGCATGCCTGTAGTCCCAGCTACTGGGGAGGCTGAGGCAGTAGGATTGCTTAAGCCCAGGAGTTTGAGGTTGCTGTGAACTAGGCTGACGCCACGGCACTCACTCTAGCCTGGGCAACAGAGCAAGAGTCTGTCTCAAAAAAAAAAAAAGAAAAAACGAATTAAATATAATAATATAAATTACTAGTTAGGTTAACAAGCATACCGTATGTCTCAAGAATGCAGAGAAATTTTACAAGCAAAAAATTCAAGACTAAAAACTTCACTAATAACATTTGTTACTAACTAAATAGTCCATATAGGAAAAGGCAAATATATTTAGATGTAATGTCAAGCGTATGGGACAGAAATGAAGAACCAGAAGTAAGAATCAAGATTTTTTCATGTGTCTGATACTAGACACTCTATATCCTTGTTTCGGCCACTTATTCAACCAAAGCCGATTCCCAATTATTTCTGAGCCATAGATTCAGTGACTGCATAGTATCTCTGACAGGGATTGGCTTTCCAGAAACTCAGAGAACAGACTGTTAGGATACATGGGCAGAAATCATCAAAAAAATTATAATGACAGTTGCAAATAGAATGAATGTAATGTTTAAGTCTAGGACAACCAAACAAGCCCCATGTAGGAATAGCGATAACATAGGAAGCAAAAATAAGCTTGCAAGTGAAATTCTGAGAAGTTCCTGAAAACAATAACATCCCATATTGAAGATGAAAAAGGAAAAGCAGTTCTAATGGGGTTAAGAGTACTCTGGTCATCTTTGTTCCTTTGGTCATACAAGGTGTTAACTATTTTCACCATATCACAAAGTTAGTCCCCAGAAGGTGCTAATAGATCTTGTCCATTATGAAGACTGGTTGGCATTCAGGTAGGTTGGATACTCTTAGATCAGGAGGTCTCAGTAAGACCAAGGTCACTGCAATAACCATCCAGGCCATCAGGATCATAGTAACACTGACACCATCATCACCAGAGAGGGTCCTGGTAATTCCTGAAGACATTCTGCAGCTGTGCGATAGGACTGGGACTGTAGCAACAGATTGATCAGTCTTCTCATTTCACGTTCAGGAGGCAAACCCACTCAAAGGGATCGAATCCACCTTCTGCCATGATTACCCAGCTTGCTTTTACTTGACTGTTTAAATTTCTCACACTTTTGGAAGCTAGGAAGTCCAAGATCAAGGCGCTGGCAGATTCAGTACGTGGTGACGACCTGCTCTCTGGTTCACAGATGGTGACTTCTCACTGAATCCTTCTATGGCAGAAGGGTGCGCATCCAACAGCATGTGCCCACTTTGTTCCTCTGCCAGTATTTTTTAGCAATGAAGCATTTCTTAACCAAGGTATGTACAATGCTATTGCACACTTAATAGACTACTGTATAGTATAACTTTTATATGCACTGGGAAGCCAAAAAATTTGTGTGACTTGCTTTACTGTGATATTCACTTTATGAGGTGGTCTGGAACCAGACCCACAAGATCTCTGAGTTTGCCTGTAATGATAAAAACTATCAGCAAACTAAAAATAGAAGGAAAATTCCTCAGTCTGTGTCTTAGTCTGTTTTGTGCTGCTACAACTGGATACCTGTGACTGGGTAATTTATAAAGAACAGAAATCTGTTGGCTCACAGTCCTGGAGCCTGGGAAGTCCAAGAGCATGGCTCTGGCACCTGGGGAGGGTCTTCTTACATTATCACATGGTGGAAGGCAGAAGGGCAAGAGAGTGTGAGAGGGCAAGAGAGGGCCAAACTCATTTTTATAACAAGCTGAACTTGTGATGACAAACCTATTCCAGCAGTAACAACATTAATCCATTCATGAAGGCAGATCCCTTATGACCTTATCACCTCTTACAGGTTCCACCCATCAACACTACTGCTTTGGGGATTAAGTTTCCAACACATGAACTTTGGGGGACACATTTAAACCATGGCAATCTGATAAAAGGCATTTACAAAAAAACCTACAGCCAACATAATACTTAATGGTAAAGGACAGAATGCTTTCCCTTTAGGACCGGGAACAAGGCAAGGGCATTCACTCTCACAGTCCCATTCAACAATGTACTGGAAGTCCTAGCCATTACAATAAGGCAAGAAAAAGAAATAAATGTGAAGAGATTAAAAAGGAAAAAATAGAACTGTTCCTCTTCACAGATGGCATAATTGTCTTCATAGAAAACCCCAAGGAATCTATGAAATAAAGCCCTAGAATTATCAAGTGAGTTTAGCAAAGTCATAGAGTAAAGGTCAACACATAAGAAATAATTCTATTTCTGCAAACTATCAATAAACAACTTGGTATCAAAATTGAAAAGAATATCATTTATCATAGCTCCCAAAACAATAAAAAAAACTTAGGTACAAATTTAACAAAATATGTTACAAAGTCTATATTCTGAAACCTAGAAAACAATGATGAAAGAACTCAAAGATCTAAATAAAAGGAAATACATACCATGTTAAGGAACTGGAAGATTTAACACAGTAAAGATGTCAATTTTCCCCAAATAGATCTATAGATTTCATGCAATCCCAATTAATATCAAAGGAGGGTCTTTTGAAATTATAGCAAGCTGATTCTAACATTTAGATGGAAAGGCAGAGAGATACTAGAGTGACCCAGTTTTGAAAAGAAGAATAAAGTTGAGGGAATCATACTATGCAATTTTAAGACTTACAATAAAGCTGCAATAATCAAGAACGTGTGGTGCTGGAGAAGGGATAGACACACAGATCAATAAAACAAAACAGAGAGCCCATAAATAGACCCAAATAAATATGGCCAATTGATTGCTGACAGCAGTGCAAAAGCAATTCAATAGAGAAAGGATCCTCTTTGCAACAAATGGTGTTGGAACAATTAAACGTCCACACTTTAAAAAAAAAAAAAAAGAACTTTGACCAAAAATTCACATCTAATATGAAAATAACTCAGGCCAGGCATGGCTCATGCCTGTAATCCTAGCACTTTGGAAGGCAGAGGCAGGAGGATTGCTTGAGGTCAGGAGTTCGACCAGCCTGAGCAGGAGCAAGACCCTCTCTCTAAAAAAAATAGAAAAATTAGCGGGGCGTGGTGGTTAGTACCTGTAGTCTCAGCTACTCAGGAAGCTGAGGAAACAGGATTGCTTGAGCCCAGGAGTTTGAGGTTACAATGAACTGTGATGACACTGCACTGTGATGACATTGCACTCTAGCCAGGGCAACAGAGTGAGATTCTGTCTCAAAAAAACAAAAAACAAAACAAAACAAAAACCTTAAAATGGATATCTAAACATAAAATGTAACACTAAGAAAACAGAGGAGAAGATCTTTAAAACCTGGGGTTACATAAGAAGCCTTTAGAGGTAACACAAAAACCATAATTCATAAGCAAAAAAAATTGATAAATTCGATTTCAAAATTTAAAAACTTTGGCTTTACAAAAGACACTGTTACAAGAATGAAAAGAAAAGCTACAAATGGAAAGAAAATAATTGCCAATTACATATCCAACAAAGGACTTATATCTAGACTATATAAAGAAATCTCAGGACCAGGTGCAGTGGCTCACACCTGCAACCCCAGCACTTTGGGAGGCCAAGGTGGAAGGATCGCTTGACGACAAGAGTTGGAGACCAGCCTGGGCACATAGCAAGGCCCCCATCTCTACCAAAAAAAATTTAAAAATTAGCCGGGCATGGTGGCGTGCACCTGTAGTCCCAGCTACTCAGGAGGTTGAAGCAAGAGGATCACATGAGGCCAGGAATTTGAGGCTACAGTAAGCTATGATCATGCCACTGTACTCCAGCCTGGGCAACAGAGCAAGATCCTATCTCAAAAAACAAACAAACAAAAAAGAACTCTCAAAACTTGCCAATAAGAAAATAATCCACTGACTCAAAATGGCAGCAAGGGAAGCTCTAGGGGTCAATTCTTCTACATAAACAACCAGTAAACTGGAAAAAAATTATCAAATCAACTATTTCAAACTTTAGAACCTGATCAAACACTTATTTATAACAACCAGGAGAGTGCTTGATGAAGAGAGAGGCTGCTGATTTTGGTAAGAGAATGACTTCCTTGAACCAGCTACCCTACCCCACTCTTCAGTCCAGCCACCCACAGCTATAGGGATAGAAGCCCACGTTCCTGGGGTGGCTGGCTGGTGCCAGGGTGGGCAGTGGGGACTTTGACCTACAAAAATTTGGTTTATGCACTTCAGTTGGTCTGGCTGATCCCTGTCCAACTAGTATATATTTGCCTTGGTTTCAGCCTTCTCATGTTGCAGTTGTTTTCACAAGTGGCTTCTACTGGAAAATTTAAAGGGATGGGAACACTTTTTTCCCCCTTTTGTGAGCCAGAGTTAAGGAAATCTTTCTCAGGACAATGGCTGACCGAAGAGATAATGAAATAGGCCAGGTGCAGTGACTCACGCCTGTAATTCCAGCACTCTGGGAGGCAAGGTGGGAGGATTGCTTGAGTTTAGGAGTTAGAGACCAGCCTAAACAAGAGGGAGAACCCATACTTACAAAAACTAGAAAAATTAGCTGGGCGCAGTGGCGCATGACTGTAGTCCCAGCTACTCCAGAAGCTGAGGCAGGAGGATCACTTGAGTCCAGGAGTCTGAGGTTGCTGTGAGCTAGGCTGATGCCAGGGCACTCTTGCCTGGGCAACAGAGCAAGGCTCTGTCTCAAAAAAACAAAGAAAAAGTAAAGAAAAGAAAAAAGCATCCCTAAGGAGCCCAGACATTGAAATTACTAGTAAAAAAAAATGTCAATTAATATGCTGAATCAGCTAAGAAAACCAGGACAAATGGAGAAAATACTAAATGAAAGAAAGGAAAACAATGTAAGAACAAAATGAGATTATCACTAAAGAGACAAATTATAAAAAGAAATCAAACAAATTCTGGAGACTAAAAATACAATAACAGAAATGAAAAATTCACTAAAAGGTTCAACAACAAATTTGGGCAGAAGAAAGGATCAGTAAATTTGAAGATCAGGTAATTGAAATTATCCCATGTGAGAAAGAGAAAGAAAAAAATAAGGAAAAATGAACAGAGCCAGAGGTGTATATGGGATACCATCTAGAAGACCAACATATGAACTATAGGAGTCTCAGGAGAAGAAAAAGAGAAAGTGGTAGAAAAATTTGAAGACATAACAGCTGAAAACTTCCCAAATCGAACTGAAGACATGAATATCCATATCCAATAAGCTAAATGAACTCTAAGCAATATGTATTCAAAGACATCCATACTGAGGCACATCACAGTCAAATTATTGAAACCCAAAGACAAAGAGAGAATTCTGAAAGCAGCAAGAAAGAAGCAACTCTTAGAAAAAAAACATAATGGAAAATCTTCATGACCTCAGATTTGGCAATGGTCTCTTAAGTATGACACCAAAAGCATAAGAAACAAATGAAAAATTGATAAATTTCACTTCATCAAAATTGAAAACTTTTATGCAAAGGAGACTATCAAGAGAGTGGAAAGACAACCCACAGAATGGAAGAAAATATTTGCAAATCATATATTTAGCAAGAGGTTAACATCCAGAATATATGAAGAACTCCTACAAGTCAACAGCAAAGAAACAACCAACTCAATCAAAAAATGGGAGAATGACTTCAAAAGACATTTTCTCTAAAGAAAACATACAAACATCTATGAGTGCATAACAAGATGCTCACCATCAATAGTCATTAGAGAAATGTAACTCAAAACCACTATGAGATACCACTTCACACCCACTAGGACAGCTATTATAAAAAAACAAAAACAAAAACCAAAATAACAAGTGTTGGCAAAGATGCAGAGAAGCTGGAGCACTCATGGATTGCTGGTAGGAATGTACAATGGTATAGCCCTGTGGGACCGTTTGGTAGTTCCTCCAAAAGATAAACACAGAAGTGCCACATGACCCAACAATTCCACTCAGGTATACATCCAAAAGAACAGGGACTTAAACAGATACTTGTACACCCATGTTCACTGCAGCATTATTCACAAAGAGCCAAAAAATGGAAACAACCCAAGTGTCCAATAATGGATAACTAGATAAACAAAATGTGGTATATACATGCAATGGAATATTTTCGGCCATAAAAAGTAATGAAATTGTGATACATGCTATATAACATGAATGAACCTTGAAAACACTATGCTAAGTAAAATAAGCCAGACACAAAAGGACAAATACTATATGACTCCACTTATACAAGGTACCTAGCAAATTCATAGAGACTGCAATGCAAGTACAATAGAGGTTACCAGGGGTTGCAAGGAGGGAGAAATCAGGAGTTATTGTCGAATGCATACAGAGTTTCTGTTCGGGATGATAAAAATTTTCTGGAAACAGTGGTAACAGTTACACATCGTGACTGTACTTAATACCAATGAATTGTTAATTTAAAAATGATTAAAATGGGCCAGGCACGGTGGCTCATGACTGTAATCCTAGCACTCTGGGAGGCCAAAGTGGGAGGATGCTTGAGGTCAGGAGTTTGAGACCAGCCTGAGCAAGAGCAAGACCCTGTCTCTACTAAAATTAGAAAAAAATTATTCAGGTGACTAAAAATAGAAAAAAATTAGCCAGGTGTGGTAGTGTGCACCTGTAGTCCCAGCTACTGAGGGGCTGAGGCAGGAGGATCGTTTGAACCCAGGAGTTTGAGGTTGCTGTGAGCTAGGCTAATGCCATGGCACTCTAGCCCGGGCAACAGAGCAAGACTCCATCTTGAAAAAAAAGAAAAAGACAAAGAAAAAAATGATTAAAATGGTAAATTTTATGTTACACATATTTTGGCACAATATTAAAAAAAACCCAACCAATTAAAAAATGGGCAAAAGACTTGACCAGACACTTCCCAAAGAAGATATGCAGATTGCAAATAAGTACATTAAAAATGTTCAACTTAGGAATTCAAGACCACCCTAAACAAGAGCAAGACCCATTTCTACTAAAAATAAAAAAAACCTTAGCCAGGTATGGTGGCATGTACTTTTAGTCCCAACTACTCAGGAAGCTGAGGCAGGATAATCACTTGAGCCCAAGAGTTTGAGTTTGCAGTGAGCTAGGCTGACACCACAGCACTCTACCCTGGGCAACAGAGCAAGACTCTGTCAATCAATCAATAAAAGATGTTCAACCCCTTAGTCATTAGAGAAGTACAAATTAAAACCATGATGAGATAACACACACACTTATTAGAACGGCCAAAAAAAGTTTTTTTGAGACAGGGTCTCCCTCCGTTGTCCAGGTTGGAGTACACTGGCGGCGTTATCATAGCTCACTGCAGCCTCTAACTCCTGGGCTCAGTAGATCCTCCTGCCTCAGCTTCTAAAGCAGGTAGAACTATGGGTGTGGGCCACACCCAGCAAAATGGCCAAGTTTTGATAAAGCCAAGTCCTGATGAGAATGCAGAGCGACTGGAACTCTCATACACTGCTGATGTAAAATGGTTCAATCATACTGGAAAACAGTTTCTTATAAAGCTAAACAAGGCCAGGCAGGGTGGCTCACACTTGTAATCCCAGCACTTTGGGAGGCCAGGGCAGGAGGATCATTTGAGGCCAGGAGTTCAAGACCAGCCAGGGCAACATAGCTAGACCACATCTCTTTAAAAAAAAAAAAAAAAAAAAAAAAAAAAAGCTAAACATACACTTAGCATATGACACAACAAACTCCCTCCTAGTTATTTACCCTAGAGAAATGTTCACACAAAACCTGTACAAAAGTGTTTACAGCAGCTCCATTCAAACCACCAAAAACTGGAAACAACCCAAATATCCTTTATCAGATGAATGGATAAACCGTGATATATCATACGATGGAATACTACTCAGTACAATGGAATACTGTACTACCACCAATTTAAAAGAAACAAACAGGCTGGGCATGGTGGCTCATGCCTGTAATCCTAGCACTTTGGGAGATCAAGGCAGGAGGATCCTTTGAGGTCAGGAGTTCAAGACCAGCCTCAGCAAGAGTGAGACCCTGTCTCTCCCCCCAAAAACAGAAAAATTAGCTGCATGTGGTGGCACACGCCTGTAGTCCCAGCTACTCAAGAGGCTGAAGCAGGCAGGAGGACTGCTTGAGTCCAGGAGTTTGAGGTTGCTCTGAGCTATGATTACGCCACTGCAAGCTAGCCAGGGTAATAGAGCAAGACCCTGTCCCCCACCAAAAGAAAAAATGGATGAATTTTGCAATACAAGATGTTGGGACAAACTGGTAGGCGTTTGGAAAAGATAAAATTAGATCCATACCTCACACCAAATATAAGAATGAACTCCAAATGGATTAGGAATCTCAATGAAAAAAGAAAATCAAAATCATACAACTATTAAAAGAAATGTGGGTGAATTTCTCTTTAATCTCAGTATGAATATTTAATATTCTTTGTCTGTTTTTGAGAGAGTCTCGCTCTGTCACCTGGGCTAGAGTACAGTGGTGTCATCACAGTTCACTGCAACCTCAAACTCCTGGGCTCAAGCGATCCTCCTGCCTCAGCCTCCTAAGTAGCTGGGACTACAAGCACGTGCCACCACACCCGGCTAATTTTTCTATTTTTAGTAGAGATGGAGTCTTGCTCTTGCTTAGGCTGGTCTCAAACTCCTGGACTCAAGCAAGCCTCCCACCTTGGCCTCCCAGAGTGCTAGGATTACAATATTTAGTATTTTTTTTATTTTTTTATTTCTTTTTTTCCCCCACTCAGTTTCTGACATAATTACTTAGTATTAAGTCTTAGAGAAGACCTTCTAACTATAATTTAAAATCCAGAGACAGTAAAGGGCTGATAAGTTTAACTACACAAATATTTAAGAAATTTTGAGGCTAGACACAGTGGCTCATGCCTGTAATCCTAGCACTCTGGGAGGCTGAGGCAGGAGGATCACTTGAGGCCAGAAATTTGAGACCAGCCTGAGCAAGAGTGAGACCTTATATCTACAAAAAATAGAAAAATTACCCAGGTGGGGTGGTATACACCCTTAATCCCCACTACTCAGGAGGTTGAGGCAGGAAGATCACTTGAGCCCAGGAGTTTGAGGTTGCAGTGAGCTATGATGGCCCCACTGCACTCTACCCAGGAGGCAGACAAAGACCCTGCACAAAAAAAAAAAAAACAAAACAACTTTGCATGATCAAAGAAATCAGAAAAAAAATCAAAAGACAAATGAGAAACTGGGAGAAAATATCTGCAACATATACCACCAAGGGACTAATATCCTTAACATATAAACAGCTCTTAAACCTGAGGGACACAGCATTATTTACAATAGCCAAAAGGTGGAAGCAACCCAACTGTCCCTCAACAGATGAATGGATAAACAAAATGTAGTACATACATACACTTCAATATTACTCAGCCTTAAAAAGGAAGGTAAGTTAGCATATGTTTCAAAAATAAAAGGTAATTCTCAAATATGCTACTACATGGAGCAATCTTGAAGACATTATGCTTAGCGAAATAAGCCAGTCAAACAAAAAGGATAAATACTGTACGATAACACTTATATGTGGTACCTAGAGTACCGAAGAGGCACTAAGAACAGCACCCACCTCGCAGGGCTGCCGTGAAGGTGAAGGGAAAGGACGCGAATAAAAGGTCAGTGCCAGGCTCTGCATCCGGCAGACGCCGGGTCAGCGGCGGTTCCCGCTGTTCCTGTGACCATTCCGGAGGCCGGACCCGCGCTGGGCCGCCCAGGGCCGCGGCGCGAGCTGTGAAGACGCCCGCGGGGCAGCCGGGAAGCCGGGCCTAGGCCCGCCCGCTCTCCGGCCTCGGTTTCCCCGACTGTGGCTCTGGGGCTGCCCGAGGAAGCCCCAGCGGCCTCACGTGACTCCGCCCCGCGCCGGGAGCCCCTCTGGCCCGCGCCCCTGGCTCGGCCTAGCCGCGCGCCCACCCCGGTGCAGCCCCCAAACCCGCAGCCCAGGAACTCACCGGGCGTCTCCACGGCAACGGCGCGTCAGCCCCGACCCCAGCGCCGGCCGGCTGCGCGCCTGACAACAAGGCGCGCTCCCATTGGCTCCGATGCCGGCTCCGCCAGCCAATCAGCGCGGGCCCACGCGCCGCTCGCTCGCCGGCTGTGTAGTTCCCCCCCGGCCCTGCGGGCGGCGCCCCTCGGAGCGGCCCAGCGTCCGTCTGGGAAAGGCCGGACGGCGGCCTGTGGGTCCCGGAGCCTGGCTCAGGGGTGTGTTGGGGGCTCGGAGCGCCAGCTCGTGGTCGGATTCTGGCTCTACCTCTTGCAACGCTCGGCGCCAGGCCCTGAGCCGTCGCTAAATGACGGGCTGTGTGTCGTTACCGCCTGGGACAGGTGCTGTAAAGGCCGTGGGAACTTGGGGAATATTTAGGGGGAACTAGGGAGCAAGAGCATCCTTATTCATCATATGACCCGTGCCTCACCTCTTTCCGAAAAGGATTTGAAACCCAAAAAGCACAGGTACAATCGAACTATTGAAACAAAGGGAAAGAAAGGAGACCCAGTAAATGAATGGGGTGGGGGCGGGGACGTGGGGGTGGGGTGCTGGTGTCAGAATTCCAGAACTGAGAAGGGACTCCAGAGTTGAAGGTCTTAAGGCAGAAAGAGATTAGTCTCTTGGCAAGTGATAATAAAGCCTTTTAGGCGTCCCTTCACGCTGTGGTTGAATTCATAGCTGCTTGAGTCCAGCAAGGATGATTTAAATAGGAATGAATGTTAGGGCCTTCTTTTTGACCTTAAAGGCAGTAAAATCACGGTAAAGTTCTGTGCTATAAAGCTTTCCTGATATGCTGTGAGTTTCGAAATTTATTGAGTCACCAACCTTGACTTGAGAAAAGTTATTGGGGGGGGAGCGAGGGTGTTACACAGAAGCATAAACAAATGATTTCAAAATTGCACGGATAACATGCAGCCTTGGATGCAGCTCCCACCCCTGAGTTGTATATTGAAAGATGTGTAGGAGTGAAAGCAGTTGAAAAAAGGTGGGAAGGTTGGTCTGAGCAGCAGGGAGCTGTGTGGCAAGAGTTCTGAGGTGAGAAACTTTAGATCATACAGGAGTCTCAGGCTGCACAGTATTATCATAATGCAAAGCTCAGGGCCACAGTGGGGAGAGGACTCTGGAGAGGTGGGAAAAAGCCAGTCCACACAAGCAAGCAGGTAACGTATCACTCTTGCCACAGTGGGGATGATAGATTTAACATGGGAGGACTTGGTAAAAGAGCCTGTTGCCTTGTGGTCCTAGTGAGAATTAAGCCTGAAACCCATCCTTGGGCACTGCAACCAGTCATTCATATTCAATCCACAAACATTCCCTGAGTCCCTCTGGGAAGCAGGACATCCATGAAACATGTTGGCAGAGAGATGGGTGCAGAAAGAGTTGAGCCAGGGAGCCCAGGAAAGGAACTCCAAGGCCTAGCTTTTAAGGAGAGTCCTTAGCAACAGTCAGATACAAACACAGCAGGCACAGGCATATTCCATTAGAAACTAACTTTATTAACTATGTAGACTTCACAGACTCAAAACCTGAATTTGGTATTTCACTGGGGCCCTAAAGACAAGGATCATCAAATGTTTAACTGTGTAGGGAAACAGTGTCCACCACAGTGTCTAAGGATCATGAGATGAAAACTCTGCATCATAGTTCTGGAAAGCTACTGAAACGGAGAGTTCCTTCGGGCTCCCCCACTCCACCCATACATACTCTGAAATGCAAAAGCTTAGACAGAGGGCTCGGACCACACTGATTCAGTTTCTAGTAGCAAATGCTGCATTTCCAGGTTTGGCATTCTGGGACACGAGTTTTACAAAGTGGACAACTCCAAAGAATTCTCAACAAGAGTCAAGGAAGACAGTGGCAGTTTTCTTCCCTGGAATGCCCAGAGAAGGTTCCTGAAGCCCAGCCTGCCCTGTTCCCCTGCCTGGTACAGCAGACCATGGACAGAAAATGGCCTAGCGTACCCAAGGCTGAGGACAAGAGCCTCAGGAGATCTCAGCAGAATATACAGGAAAGCCCAGGGTGGACCAGCTAAAGCTGCCTGCACCTCCCCACCGGCCTGCATGTGAGTGTGGAGAGGAAAGCCTCCAGGCTGAGCCCTCCACCCCGAGATCTGAGCAGTCTGAACATATCAGACAGCAGCCCTGAAGACAGGAAACATCCCACCTCCGGGTTCCCTAAGGTCTCCTCCTCATCCACCAGCCCTGCTGCCCCCAGTGGCCCAGCATGCCCAGGAGAAGTATAGGGAGGTAAATAAGTCATGTGTGAACCATGAAGCTCTCTTCATTTATTTAGCATGAGGATGGGGAAAAAGAGGACTGTGAGGTCACAGACGTGTCTGCATGAAGGATTGTCCAAAGCTGGTATCCATTAGGCCATCGCTCTGCCAGGAAGTCTTTCTGCAAGGGGCAATCAGCTCACAGATGCCAATCACAAAAAAGTCACGACTGTCCCATCCTTGCCAATCTGCCAGGGCTCCAGGGGTAAAAAGCGGATAAGGATCCTTCAGGAGATAGAGAAAAAGAAGTCATCAGCTCCTTGGCTAACACCTCATCTTGCAAGGCCCCCATCAGGTGCTCCCATTGTGGGATCCCAGGACAGCCCACCAGGCATTTTGCAAACGTTTTCATCACAGTATGATCTTCCCCTGACCCCTGACAGGGCAATGGGAATGTCAGATGTGGGATGATGGCTGCACATCGGCATGGCCCACCCAGGACAGACACTGAACACAGTAGTCTCAGTGTGTATGCTGTACGCACAATCACAGACCTATCAGTCTGTGGGCTGGGAGGGGCAGCCCGCCTCCTCCTAACTGCAGGTTCCCTGAGGGCATGCAGTGCCTCAGGCACCCTTGTTTTCTCAAAGCCTGGCCCAAGGCCAGGCACAGGGTGACCCCCAACTACTGTCTGTGGAAAGAGTGAACATGATGCCCCTCTAACAGAGGTGTCAGGAAGTTTCCAGGGAAGAGCACCAGAGCTTGGAATAACCTGGCTGGGGCAGGGAAGGACAATTATGACAGCTTCAGTCTTTCCACCTGTGAAATCCACCTAATGGAGATATCTACCTCAAAGGGATGGCATGTTTGCATGAGGGGAGTGTGGACAGGGTTTGTAAGCACCGAACACGATCATGCATGTAAAGTACCTGTAGAGTACCTGGCACATGGCAAGCATTCGTACACTATTGTTAGTATTACGATTGTCCCTCAGTATCCATGGGGGATTTGTTCCAGGACCCCCTAAGATACCAAAATCTATATGCTCAAGCCCTTATAAAAAAAATGGTGTAGCATTTGTGTATAACCTATGCATAGCCTCCCATATACTTTAAATAATCTCTAGATTATTTATAATACCTAATGTAAAGTATATGCTATGTGGTTATACTGTATTGTTTGGGAAACAATGACAAGAATAAAAGTCTGTACATGTTCAGCCTTTTTTTTTCCTTGAATATTTTCAACCCACAGTTTGTTGACTCTACACATACAGAATCCACAGACACAGAGGGCTAACTGTATTATCCCTCCCCAGAATGAGAACCAGGTCTGAGCACCCACCAGCCTTCCTGGGCCAACAAAGGCTCCATTCTGAACTGTCCTTTCAAGCTGCTCAGGCCCGTATTTCCTCACAGGTATGGACTTGGCTCAGGAATATTTTTCACCCAAGAGGAAACTTGAACTGTGCTGCAAAATGCCAGGTTTGGGTTGTAAGGGCTTCTTGTGGGGCTTCTTGTAGGGGCAGGAACTCATTTAATCAACCTTCCCCCAGCCATTCCCAAAAGAGGTTGCAAACGGGAGATGGTTCATTTCCAGGTTTGTCTGGGGTCCCCCAGCTATGCTGGGTCTAGAACCCAGGTGTGTACACACCCAGGCCAATGCTGTTTTCACACTCTGTGACCCACCCCCAAGCCTCACCTGGAACTGGGTTGGACAAGTCCAAAGGTCACAACCTCTGGACATACCCAGAATTCCTCTGAGCAGCCTAGAAAAGTTCGAGGAAAGCACACTCTCTGGCTTCTTCAGCCAGATGCCAGGGCATGTACGGCACACAGACCATCCCACAAGACCCTTGCGATGCCTCTGGGGAGTGGTTAAAAAACAGCCTTCCCAGTTCAAAGATGGAAACACTGAGGAGCTGAGCCAGGAATGCACTCCATCCGGCTGCCACAGTGACGATGGACCCACCCCCTGGGAGCTTAAGGGATCAAAGAGCCCCAGGGCACCAGGCCCTGATGGGACCCTCCTGGGCAGGGCAAGAAATGTATTTTTTTCCTGATTTGGGATCACCGCCTCCTGTCTCGCAGCAGTCCAGAATGGGTCCTCTCACGACCCCTACGCACCGGTCCTGGCCCAGGGCCAGCTCCTTGGTGAGGAACTCGAAGAGGCGAGCGCTGTGGCCTCGGTTCTGCTCCGCGGTGCCCACCACTCCAATCGAGGAGACGACCACCTGCGCGCAGGGCTCCGTGGAGCCGCCCAGCGCCATGGACAGGCCCGGACGCACCGTCACGTTCGTGCGCTGCGGAGGACACGAAAGTTTTTCCCTAAGCTGGGGCGGACCAGGCTACCTCTAGGGACCCGGGCGCCCGAGAGCCGAGACGCACAGGGCTCGCGGGGTCAGGGCTGTGGGCACAGGTCGGGGTCCTTTGGAGGTCACGTCGGGGTCATGGCAGAGGAGGGCAGACGTGGGAAGGGGGAGCCATGGGGTCACGGCGCACGGAAAGTCAGAGCTTGGCGGGCGCAGTGGGGGTGTTTCTGGAAAGAAAAGCCGGGGTCGCTGCGGGGCAGGAACAGAGCCAGACTCTTGGACCACCAACCTCCCCTCGCCCGGAGCTCCCCGGCCCACGCTCACGTCCGCAGGTTTGCCCAGGGTGGCGGCAGCGGCCACGCAGAGACGTTTCTCCAGCCCCGCGGGGATGCGATCGGCGGGCAGGTTCGTGTCCAGCTCAATGTAAGGCATGTCCACAGGAGCGCTGGCGGCCGCGGCGGAGACAGAACGAGCGGAGTGCGACCGGGGGTATCCAAGGGTCCAGGACTAGGGAGCAGGGGCGGGGCACCGCGGCAACCAGGGTCCTCATTGGCTGGGCAGAGGCCCAACGCTCCCGATTGGCTGTATTAGGCTACACCCTCGCCACTACCGCTCGGCCCACTGCGTTAACCACGCCCCCAAACGACTTTGGCCCCGTCGTGGCCCCGCCCACCGCGTCCCTGCCCTGCCTCCGCCCCGTCCGGCTAGCGAAAGTTTTCCGCGTTGTGGTCGCCGGGTTCCTAGCCCATAGTTAGGTAGAAATCAAAACATCCCCCAAAACACACACACCTGTAGGGGCCTTTCCCAGGCTCGACCCTAATCACGAATGTCATGGGAGTTTAAAACTTTTTGAATGAGTTACCACCATTTCAAAGGTAATTTCACCTCCAATATGGAGATCTGAGATTCTCTTGAACAATCAGGAGACCTGGTGACGCCAGCTTTGTAGCCTCTTGTGCCAGTGGTGAGCCACTGTCCGCCGTGGGTGGCAAAGGTATTATTTATAACATGAAAATCTGTTGGTGTGACTAAACCTAGTCTTTCATCAGTGTTGCAAATTTGAATTGTAAATTTCAAATATAATTGAAATTGTGGGGGTATATGTGTACAATTTCAATTACACATAAACACTGTGTACAAGTGTGCATATTAAAGGAGCCTCCATGGGAAGGCAGGTGGGCCAAGAGTCTGCATCTGTCATGGCCCTGACCTGTTAGCATTTCATCTATTAGATGACTCAGATATCAGAGGGTCTGGGACACAAGATAAGTAGGTTGTGACAGTCCTGAGGGGAGAGCACAGGGACAGGTGGCAAGTCTGGGAGCTAGAGTGGGGCATGGAGAAGCCAGTGGTCAGGGCTACAAGGCCTGGGAGAGCAAAGCTGCTCAGCGGCACCTGGAGGGCCAGGAATGACCAGGGGCTTCCCTCCCCACAAGGAGGTTTATGAACCCAGCCCTGCGCCCCACCTGTGGAAGGCAGCATCATCCCAGAGGGAGACTTAGGAGTTGGAGGCCATGCCTGATTCAGACATCTCTCCATCAGGTCAGCCCCCATCTGTGATTCATGCTCAGCCCAGGGGCATGGAGCCTGCTGAGACTGAGGGAGGGAAACAATGGGCTGAGGAGCCCAGGGGGTCACCTGACCTGGGCTGGGGCTGGGGAGGTTAGGGATGTGTCCCTGGAGAAGTGACCCGGTGCCAAATGCCGAAAGTCCAGGAAGGTCTACCAGGCAAAAAAGATAAGGAGGGAACAGCAGGAGCCAAGGCCAGGAGGCCAAGGGGGGAGCTGGGAGAGGGATCTGAAATGTGTGTGGCCAGAAGGGGGTGGCCTGGAGGCATGGGGGCAAGGTCTTGAAAGCAAAGTTCAATGCCATGTGCTTTAGCCTCAGGAAGGTGAGGAACCACAGAAAGTTTCACACAGAAGAAGGGCAAGGTCCACTAAGTGTTTACTAAAGCAGGTTCCGGAGGTGACACGGAAGCTGGAACAGAAGGGAAAAAGTAGGGTGGGGAGACAAAGGGAACACACACAGGCACGATGCCTGGAGGGTACTAGGGACCAGAGCCCACTCAGACGGGAAGTCCTGACAGCCAAGGAGACAGGCAGCTCCATCTCAGTATTCTGCCAGCACAGGCCACCCGCTCACTGCAACAAAGCCTGCATTGAGAGCCTCAGCTTCTCCCTTGTGACAGGGTCTGCCGGAGGCAGGTCCTTGAGCTTCAGGATGTCTGCATTGGCCTCCCGGAACAGATCCTCCCCCACCGCAGCCTCCACGCGCTGGCGCCACGTGGCCAGCTTGGGTCGGCTTTCGAAGACTCGGCAGCCAGCGCCAACAGGCTACGGGGAGAGACAGCCAGGCGGAGGGGCTGGACACAGCCAAGCACAGGGCAGCATGACCTGCATTAGAGACTCCCTGACTGGATCCTCCCTCCTCCCCCATGTGCGTGTGTGATGGGATGGGGGAGTCCCTCTCCCAGGGGACAATGGGAAGTTCCCCATCATCCCTGTGGTGAGGGGTTGTGAAGCCCTATTTTATAGATGAGAACACTGAGGCTCAGTGGGGGAAGTGACTCGCCCAGGGTCCCACAGCCAGAAAGGACAACGTGGGCTGAGATGTCGGCTCCCTCCCTGGACTCCCCGCTGCCCACTGGGCCGGCCCACCTCCTGGCACTCACATGCATCAGCTCTGCCATGGCCACCAAGTCAGCCAGGGAGATACGGGACCCAGTGAGGAAGGCCTGGTCCTGCAGGAACTTGTCCTCAAGCAGCTGCAGGCACCTGTCCAGCTCAGCCAAAGTGGCCGCCAATGTCTCAGGGGGCACTGGCTCACGCAGGAACACAGGGAACATCATCTGGTGGGCCGGCAGGCAGAGAGAGAGGTCAGGCTCTGCCCTAAGCCCATCCTGGTTCCCCCCTCATCCCTTCATCACCAGCCCTCTGGATTTCTCCTCACCTCTGCCCACCCCTTTCCACCCATGGCCACCAGCAGCCCTCTTCTCCTGCTCAGACAGGGGCAACCTCTACCTCTCCCTGGGTCCTCCACAGGGCAGCCAGTGGGATCCTTCTGTGATCTCAGTCTGCCCATACCCTTTCCTGCATAAAACCTTGCATGGCTCCCCACTGCCCTCATAACGAAGGTCACAACACAGAGCCCTCCCCAGGCAGTAGCCATTCTCTCCTGACTCCCCACCCCGTCTGCTGCTACACCCAGGTTTGTCAAATGGGAATGTGCGTGCAAATCCCCCTGACATCTGGTTAAAGTGCATGTTCCCAATCAATAGGTCGAGGTGGGGCCTGAGACTCTCCAAAATTTCCAACAAACACGCTCCCCGGTGACACCAATGCTCCCGGTCCATGGACCACACTTTGAGTAGCAAGGGTCTGCACTCACTCCACTCAACTTCTCTCCATTCTGTCCTCAAATGCACCAGGCTCCCTCCCTACCAGCTTGGGGGTGGGGGGCTCTGCTCCCAGCCCCCAGAGGCTCCAGGAGGGCGCAGTTAAGTTTATGGAAACCTAGTTATTGCCATGAGCAGGCCGGTTTCATGCTCCCTCATACACACAGGGCACTCCCTGTGTACCGGGCACCGCGTAAGCACTCTGCAAATATTAGTTGGGAGTACACATTTCAAAAACATATGCACATGTGGTAAGTAAAAATAATATGTGCATGTTGTGTTGCTGTGCACTTATTTCACTCTTATTAGAGTTAAACATGTTTTCATCCATTTATTGACTGTTTCTCTCCGTCCTTCAATTAAACCCCTACTGGTTTCCTTCGCCCATTTTTTTCTGGCATCTTTGTCTGACAGCCAGTTCTAAGAGCATCTCAAAGATAAAATTTCTAACATATCTTTCCTAGCATTTTGCTTGTTTTAAATTTAATCTTTTTTCTTGTATAAAATTTCATTGTATATGTAAAATCTATGAGTCTTTTCTCTGTTGAGTTCTTCCAGTGTTCTTGGGCCCAGAAATCAGACCAACATTTATTGAAATGTTTCCTCACTTCTCCCTAGTTTGGCTTTTTTACTTAATTCCTCTCCATCTGCGAATTATGTGTGTAGCAAAGTGAAGATTTGGATTTTTTTCCTCCCCCAAAAGGCAACATTCGCAGGCAGCCTGGAGTGTGCAGAAGGCATAGGATTGACTTCTAGTAAATCAGGAATCAAGGCACATTGACGGAATCACTCCCGGCTCCGTGCCTTGGTTTCCCCTCTGAGAAACAAGTTGGTTGGATCAGGCAGTCTCTGGCATTCCAGGATTGGGTGTTCTAAGGTCTCAGGTCTGAACGGAATTTTTTGTTTTGTTTTGTTATTTTTTTATTTTTGAATGGAATTTTTTAAACATGAAGCACGATCCCTTGAGCATACTGGGAGGTGTCCCTGCCTCTCTGTGACTCACCTTCTGCCACATGGCCCGGGAGCAGCTACTCCGCAGGGTCGTGTGCTGCCATGCCAGGTACTCATCCACGCGGGCGCGGGCCTGCAGGTCCTGGGGGTACCAGTGGTCAGGGGCTTTGTACTTGCGGCTCAGATACAGCAAGATGGCCACGCTGGGGGGACATGGCAGAGGCAAAGACATGCCCCAGGCACTCTTGAGCTATTTTGTGGGGCATTTTCACTGTCCCCATGGTGCAGAGGAGGAATGTGAGGCCCAGAAAGATTAGGTAATGGCCCAAGGTCACACAACTCCACTGGGCCAGCCCATCATCTGAACTAAGGGCAGCAAGTAAGAAACAAAATACCATGGATTTCAGAAGGGGCCAGGGGCTCAGGGAAGGCTTCCAGGAGGAAGGGGAACTTAGTGTGAGTCTTAAAGGATGAGAGCAGCTTACATACCACTCCCCAAAATATACAAAGCATTGACAGTGCCACAAGCATGGCCAGCTATCTCCTCAGACTCTTCTGGGGCTGGGAGAAGGCCTCCCAGGTGACATAGGAGCATTCCTTCCTACACCATCCCACCTCCCCTCCACCTGCCCACTGCTCCAGCCCCCTCCCCCAGGAAGTCCTCCCTAACCTCTCCCCCATCACGTGTGGCCCGTGCAGCCTGACCCCCAGAGCTCATCATGCCTCTGTTGGTGTTGGCCTGTCCAGCGACCACAGGCTCTGGAGTCAAATGGCTCTGAACATGAATCCAGCTCCAACACAGAGGCACTATGTGGCACTATTCAGCCACCAACCTGGAGGCCAGTCTTGGCTCCCATCTCTCCAACCTTTCAGCAAAGCCTGCAGCTCAACTTTCAAGAACAGTCAGAACCCACCGCCCCCACGATGCATCACCACCATCTTGGCCTGGGGCCTCAGCGCTGATTGCTGGGTGACTGCAGTAGCCTTGTCATCCCAGCCAGAGGGATCCTTTAAAACATAAGTCAGATCACAGCTCTCCTCTGCTCAAAACCCTCCGATGGTCCCATCCCCCTGCAGGAAGAGCCAAAAGCTTCCCTGTGCCCCACACTACCCTCTGCCCTCACCTCCTGCTTTTCTCACTTTTCCCCAGCCACTCTGGCCCCCTGCTCTCCAGCCTGCACCCCACCCATCGTCCCACCTCAGGCCTTCACCCCCACCCTTCCCTCCAGCCAGAACACTCTTCCCCGCATGCCTTGTACCTCTGTTCCTGCAAGTCTCTGCTCAGATGCCACCTCCTCCAGGGGCCTTCCCTCAACATCCTACTCTTATCGTCTTTATTTTCTCCACTCATCAACACCTGCAGTGTTACATGCTTACGGGGGTTACGGTCAGCTGTCCAGTCTAGGACGTGAGCTCCGTGAGTGCAAGGGCTGAGACACATTCACTGCTCAAGCCCAGGCCTCGATGGGCTGGCCCTGGTGGATGCTCAGCAAACAGCCACTGAAGCTCGCTGGGTGTTCCCTTGACCCCCCACTGTGGGAAATAGCACTTGCCCCACAGGATTTGTGGGAGAAGTGGTCGCTCTAAGGTGCCTGGGACAGCGGCCACTCGATACTTAGCACTCTCCTTATCTCTAAGGGCTGGGCTGGCAGTGAGGAAGCCCAGAAGCAGGTTGGGCCCTGTGGCCTTGTGCAAGTCCCTCCCCTCCCCTGGCCTCAGTTTCCTCATCTGTACCATGCAGGGGGAGAGCAGGGATGCTGTAACAGCCCCTTCCAGCCCTGGGTGCCTCTGCCCAACTCAGCCCACTCTCCTCGCTGGGGCTGGCACAGGTGCTGGGCCCACAGGCTGTGGTCCAACCCATCAACAGCGGACACACAGATGGCTGACTCGCCCCACAAGGTCTGGCAGCAGCCCAAGGACCTGTTACCTCTCAGCCAAGGTGAAGTCCCCATCCTTCAAGGCTGGCACCTTCTTTAGGGGGTTCACCTGGGCAAAGGCATCGCTGTGGTGCTGACCTTTGAGGAAGAGCAGTGGAGTGAGTGTGGGGCGGGAAGAACCCTGAGCCCTCTGGGGTCTCTGCCTGACCTCACCCCCACCCCAAAACCTAGGCACTAGCTTTCTGAGGCCCCTATAAGGGAGGCATCAGGGAAGAGGAGGCCACTCTGCTAGTCACTGGATCATGGAGCCTGAGACCATCAGAGATCCGCCTTTCCTGGGTCCACCCCCTTGGATCATAGGGGAGGGTGATTCCCTGGAGCTATAATCCACCCCCCCACCCCAGCCAGTTCCATCCATAAGTCAGCCCCTCCAGTCTCCTCCCTGGGCTCTAGGCATGTCCCCTCTGATCCATCTTCCTATGCCAGGTGGGGAATCAGGCCCCTCTGACCAGGCTGGGTGACTTGTCCACACCCCAGAGCCCCACGCACACCTGCTCCCAGCCCTCAGGCCAACCTCACTCTTGCCAGGAACACCGGCCCCATTCAGCCACCCAGCAGCCAGCAGCTAAGCTCTTCTTCCTTTCCTGTGTCAAACTCTCAAGGTCCCTTCCCACTGGGGGTTC
This sequence comes from Lemur catta, assembly GCF_020740605.2. Lineage (NCBI taxonomy): Eukaryota > Metazoa > Chordata > Mammalia > Primates > Lemuridae > Lemur > Lemur catta. The sequence continues at coordinate 11,727,967 of NC_059148.1, forward strand.
CCAGGTCTGACTCACTTCCACATACACCGCCCTAGCCCAGGCCAGTTCTGGAGGCTACATTAGGTGCCCAGTTAAGGTGTGTGGATCGGAGGGCCTCAGTCAAGCCAGGCTCCAGCTGGATCAGAGGCCTACCTGTGGGCCTCTTTGCTTCTCTACTGAATGGACACAATCACTCCTGCCCATTCTCCCTCCAGAAGCTGCCTCTGTCCTGCAGGAGGTGCTCAAGCTAGGGGTACCACGGGCAGCCTGTGGGAGGGCTCAGCTAAGCAGGGGCCTCCGTCTGGCCGGCCCACGGGGCTCGGGCCCTGGTGCCTGCCCTACTGTCTAGCTATAGCCCCGCCTCCTCCACTGAATTCTGCTCCAGCTGTGTTCTTGGCCAGCCAGACCAGCAAACCCTGCAGCCTCAGGTGAGGGTGCTGGCCTCCCCCACAGTCCTGCCGCAGGCCCCTCCATCCTCTAGGAACAGGTCCTCCAGCTGGGTGAGAAGCTCCATGGGTGAGAAGCAGGAAAAAGAAAAGGCAGAAGAATGGCAAGGGAGACATAAAAGTGGAAGGGATCTAGCCAGGGGCAGGTAGGAGTAAAGAGGAGACCAACCCTCTCCACCAGGAAAGGAGGAGGCAGTTTAATTGTTTCTCCAAGCCCCCGGGTTGAGATATTCCAGCCCACACTCTGCTTCCCTACACTCCCCCTGCATCTGCTCTGCCCCCTCTTAACCTGTATTTGGAAGAATGTTTTGGATTCACTGGGCAATAACTGATGCAACGGTTTCCACACTGGAGACCCCAACTCTTCCCGTCGGCCTGCACGCTGGCCCGACCGCGAAGCTGCGCGGACAGGCGGGGTCGGCCTGCACCCGGGGCCCCGGATCCCCTCGCCGGCTCTCCGGGCCACCTTTGAGCAGATCCACGGCGCGCAGCTCGAAGGGGATGCCGTTCTTCTTGGCGAAGATGTAGACGGCGCGGCAGGGCTGCGACAGCAGGTCCAGGTAGAGCTCCAGGCCCATGGCGGGGCGGCCAGGCGCGGAGTGCGGGCAGATCTGCGGGGCGGGCGCGGTGGACAAGCCCAGGGGACAGCCCCGAGAAAGAGCCGCGGCAGGAACAGCGAGGCGCAGACCCCCGGCTCACGGCCCGGGACGCCCGGGGCCGGCCACGCCCCCCCCGCCCATTGGTTGGCTCCGGAGAACTTTGGGCCAATCAGAGGCTCCCCTGCTCTGTCGCCTCCCCTCTCCCGGACCCAGTCCAGGCTGAGGGTCTCTTCCCTTGCCGGGACCGCACAGGCGAACCTCAACTCCGACCCGGGCGTTGCTGACGGGTCACACCCCTTCCCTTGACCTCAGTGTCCACCCTCCCTTGGGGCAGGGAGAATGGCAACGAGAAGCGGGACACCAAGGGCGCTTCCAGCACAGACCCTCAGTGAATTTAGGGGCGGAAGGCCTGGGCTCCTCGTGGTCGACCCAAGCCCCCTGGCTTCGGAGTCTCCCTGAAACACAAGGGGCGGAGGGGAAGGGAGGTGCCGCCGCCTCCTCACCCCCTGCCTGGGCTCAGCTCCCAGAAGGGAAGCTGGGGAGGGAGAGTACCGGGCCCTGCGCTCGCTGTGGAGGCCAGACCCACACCCTGGGAAAGAATGAGCTGTCCCTCCCCAGTCCCCCGGTAGGGTCGAATTCATTACAATGCAGCTAATCCCTCTCTCCCAAGGCTGAGGCCCTGTGAGGCCTATTCAGAAGTTTCCTGGGGTGCCCGGGATTACACATAACTTCTCCACCCACTTTGCTGAGCCAAATCCCTCCAACTGCAACGTGGGGGCTCCTGAGGACTGTGGCTAATGATACCCCCGTTTCCCAGGAGGCCTTCCTGAGGTGAGAAGACCCTGTCCCCAAATCCAAGATTCAGAGAAAGCTCCTTGGCAAGAGGATTGGTTACTGGAGAATAACCAATGCTTGAGAATAGCTTTGCCTCCCTGGTCCCCATGGTCCCATTTAAGGAAGACCTATCCCCCAAGGAGTGTGCCTTCCTGGCCTGGTGTTGCAGCCCTCTCCAGACTGAGAGTGGCCACATCCTCCACCCCGCTCGGTGGCCTGCCCTTTTCCACAAGTCATCTTTGGCCCAGATTACTGCAATATCCAATCTCCCCGCTTGCTCCCTGGCTGCCTTCCAGTCCTACCCCCACCAGCAGGCCACACTGTTATCAGCTATCAGAGCGCTCCGTTCCTGTTTATGGTTACGGCCAAGCACCTAGGCACAGCATTTAAGCCCCTGCAGGACTGGGTCCCCAGCAGGAGAACTGCTGTCTAGATCTTCTCCTGACCAATTCCTCAGGAGAGATGCAGGATTTGGGATTAACAGTAAAGACCATGTCCTGGGAGGCTAACTCTGCCAATTTATGGGTTAACCAGGCCCATAGCCCACATGTGTGAGATGCCTGCTGCCCCCTGTGCTGGCACTTTCTTCAAGAATTAGAAGGCTATAGGGCATTTGTTAATCCCACTCTTGGCAACCATTGGGGGAAGCTGGCAAAGGCCTGAGAAGGGGCTTGTCTTTTGGACAGAGATGAAAACCAGGGCCAGGACAGAGAAAGGTCAAATAAATCGTACATCAGAGTTAGAAGCAGAGGCTCAGGCTGAGCCCAGGTTTATTATCCAAACTTAAAATGAAATTCAGTAATTAAAGGAGATAAGGTCTGGGCGTGCATCATTACTGTGGCTGTCAGGCAGCTGTAGAAGAGGGTGGGGGGGACCCCCGGCCTGGGGAGCCCCGTGGGACTCAGGCAAGTCTCAGATAAGCCACTCCTGCTCGCGGAGCCTGCCTCCCATGGGGCATTGGAAATGAAGGTGCTTTGTGAACTGCCACGGGCAGTGCAAGGTGAGGCTTCCCAGATCACCGGATCATGGCCAGCACCCCAGGCATCAGCTTCTGCTTGATAATGGGGTCTGCAGGGGGAGAGTCTCTGGCCTTCAGAATGACCTCGTGGGCCTCCCGGAAGAGCTCCTCCCCCACCGCTGCCACCACGCGCTGCTGCCATGCAGCCAGCTTGGGTCGGCCTTCGAAGATTTGACAGCCAGCGCCCACCGGCTGTAGGGCAAAGGGCAGAATGGGGATGAATGGGTAAGGCCAAGGACGGGCAGCACAGGCCCAGTTTGCGGAGCACAGAGCTCCAGAAGGGGTTTCCACACGTAAGCACAGGCCCACCGCTGGGGAGAGAGGGGGCACCGCATAAGCAGCACTTCAGCAACTAGCCAGGGCCCCTGCCTGGTGGCCCCCGTGCCCGCAGTACTCACATGCATCAGCTCCGTGACGGCCACCAGGTCTGCCAGGGAGATGTGGGGCCCGGCGAGGAAGGCCTTGTTCTGGAGGAACTGGTCCTCGAGCAACTGCAGGGTCTCATCCAACTCTGCCAGAGTGGCTGCCAGCATCTGGGGAGATACCGGCTCACCCAGAAAAACAGGGAGCATCACCTGGGGTTGGGTAGGAAAAGAGGAGGTTCGGGGCCTGCCTAGCCTTGCAAGCAGGAAAACAACCCCCCCCCCAAAAAAACACCCCACAAAACTTGGATTTGACTCCTGGTCCCATGCACCTTTCCTCCCCAGCCTGGTTAGGGACTCCTTTCCCCAGAAATATTTCTATTTCTATGATTTCTTACTGGCTGAGCCTAAGGGGCATCAGAAAGAATGATTCAAACTGAACAACCGGTTTAATACTTTTGAGGGGAGGGAGCTAGCTTAGGAACTATCTATTTTACAGCCCCTTTCCCCTCTGAATATAAAACCAGTACCTCTTACAGTATAAGTAATCAGGAGGCTGGGCTTTTAAGATCTCTGCTCTGTCACTTGCAAACTGTGTGATCCTGAGCAAGATGCTCAAACCCTCTGAGCCTCAATCTCCTCATCCATAATGTAGGAACAACAGAGTGTATGGCTCATTTCGTAAATGGCTAGTGAGGCCCAGAGAGGGGCAGTCAGTTGCCCAAGATGGCACAGCCAAGAAAAGACTAAGTCAAGCACAGAACCGATGTCTTCTAACCCAGTGATCTTCCAGACTAAGGAGGAGAGTTAGGAGAGAGTGGGTGGTGTCCAGGATTTGCGGAGGAGGGCGTTGGAAGGGGAAGCCCTCAGCAACTCTCTCAGGCCAGGCAGAGCCATCAGGGACACACGGTGCATGCTGAATGAGGGAGGGGCTATTTCTTAGCCAGGTGTTTCATTTGGTCAAACTGCTCTGGGGAGCTTGGGGTTCAGGAAACAGTTAACAAGGCTAGGATTGTACACAAGCCCTGGCTTTGGGCATCAGCTTCCTCCCCATGCAAGGTAGATCAGAGATAGCCCACTGGTGGCCTGGAAGCCAATGCACATTTCTTTGGCTGCAGAGTTTTAAAAAAATATGCATCAGTTGTTGATATTTAAAAATTGAGACATTTCATAGAAAAGTTTAGACTTCCAGCTTCTTTTTAACTTAAAAATTCCTACCTGGTATCCCTGCTCAGCCTCTAAGGCTGCCACTCGGGAGAAGCTTCTCCTTCGGGAGGGTTGCAGTGGGCTCTTAGTCCACAGACCCCCACCCTGCTGACCTCCCTCACTTACTAACCTGCCTCTCCCCTGCAAGCCTGCATTTCCCCTTCGCTCTGATTCAGTGGTTCCAAAGTTCTTATGGTTTTAAAAAATGTCTTTGTTCCTCTTTACATTTCAAATGCAATAATAATAAAAAAAATCTGATTTATTCATATAATGAAATACTATAGAGCAGTTAAAAATGAGAAATTTACCCAGATCTAACCATAGCACTACGAAAAAGAACCTAAGACACATAATGCTGAGTGAAAAACACAAGTTGCAAAATGGTGTGAGAGCATTGATATAAAATGTTAAACACTCAAAGCAAAACTTCATTTTGCTGATGGCTGGCTACACATCAATGTGATAATGTATTAAATTGTGAAGAGAAAGGATGGTCTCTCAGGAAGGACTGAGGACAGTTCACTAGTGTTTCCTTTTTTATATAAAAAATGATATGAGACAGAAAAAAAACCCCTGTGACACAGAATTAGCCATACGTTTTAAAAAATGAGTTCCACTTCTGATCAGGACATCGACAGTCACAAAAGGCCATTGCACACGCCGTAACAATGACACTGGAAAGAAAGCCATCTTATTTTTTTCTAAAGCCATCAAAGGGTTATGGAACTTTTAAAAAAGGAAAAGAAAAGAGAAAAGAAAAAAAAAGCATAAACCTCTGCTGTTCAATATGGCAGCCACCAGCCACAAGGAACTACTGAGCTCTCGAAATGTGCTGGGATTACCTCTGGGAGGCCGAGGTGGGAGGATCATTTGAGCTAAGGAGTTCGAGACCAGCCTGAGCAAGAGCGAGACCCCATCTCTACTAAAAATAGAAAACTTAGCTGGGCATGGTGGTGCATGCCTGTAGTCTCAGCTACTTGGGAGGCTGAGGCAGGAGGATCACCTGAGTCCAGGAGTTTGAGGTTGCTGTGAGCTAGGCTGACACTAGTGTACCCCAGCCTGGGAGACAGAGTGAGACTCTGTCTCAAAAAAAAAAAAAAAAAAAAAAAAAATGTAGCTGATCCTAGCTGGGATGTGCTGTACACATAAAATACATACCAGATTTTGAGGACTTAGTACAAAAAAGAATGTAAAATGGCTCATTAATGATGTTTCTACTGATTACAAGTCAAAATATTTTTGAAAATTTTTAGCTGTAAAAGCCACATAACAAAATTTACCATTCTGTTTTACGGGTACAGTTCAGAAGTGTATATTGTATACTTAAAAGTACAGTTTAATATACATAGTTTCAGTATATTCACATTGTTGTGCAATCATCACTACCATCCATCTCTAGAACACTTTTCATCGTGTAAAACTGAAACTCTGTACCCATTAAACTGTAACCCCACATTGCCCCCTCCTCCCAGCCCCTAGCAATCACCATTCTACTTTCTGTCTCTATGAATTTGACTACTCTAGGTACTTTGAATAAGTGGAACCATACAGCATTTGGCCTTTTTGTGTGACTGGCTTATTTCACTTAAGCATAATATCTTCAGGGTTCATCTATGTTGTAGCATGTGTCAGAATTTTCTTTCCTTTTCAAGGCTCAATAATATTCCCTTGTATGTATACCCCACACTTTGTTCATCCGTTCATCTGTTGATGGACACTTGGTTATCATGAATAATAACGCTATGAACATGGGTATACACATATCTCTTTAGGACCTCACCTTCAATTATTTTAGGTATATACCCAGAAGTGGAATTGCTGGATCACTTAGTAATTCTATTTTTAATTTTTTTTTGAGGATCTGCCATACTGTTTACCATAGGAGCAGCATCATTTTACATTGGTACCAACAGTGCATGAGGGTTCCAATTTCTCCACAGTCTTACCCATACTTGTTATTTGTTTTTTTTGTTTTTTTTTTTTTTTTTTGAGACAGAGTCTCACTCTGTTGCCTGGGCTAGAGTGCCATGGCATCAGCCTAGCTCACAGCAACCTCAAACTCCTGGGCTCAAGCGATCCTGCTGCCTCAGCCTCCCGAGTAGCTGGGACTACAAGCATGTGCCACCATGCCCGGCTAATTTTTCTCTATATATTTTTAGCTGTCCATATAATTTCTTTCTATTTTTAGTAGAGACGGGGTCTCGCTCTTGCTCAGGCTGGTCTCAAACTCCTGAGCTCAAACAATCTGCCCACCTCGGCCTCCCAGAGTGCTAGGATTACAGGCGTGAGCCACCGTGCCCGGCCTGGTTTTTGTTTTTGATGATAGCCACCCTAATGGGCATGAAATGGCATCTCATAGTTTTTATTTGCATTTCCCTAATGATTAGTGATGCTGAGCATCTTTTCATGTGCTTGTTGGCCAAAATGATAATATTCTGAATATACTGGGTTAAGCAAAATATATTAATTTCTGTTTACTTTTTAAATGTGGGTACTAGAAAATTCAAAATTACATATGTGACTCACTTTGTATTTCTATTGGACAGCACTTAACTAAATGAATTAAATTCCTGAGAGGCATGAGCCCTTCCTAGGTAAGTTATTTTTATTCCAATTTCATTTTCCTTGGGCACAGCAGGCAGAGAGAAGGCTTGCCACAGGCATAGGGCTTTTCTGACTAAGCAGCAATTTGAGAACTGGTGGGTAGGGCTAAAAAGTAGAGAGATCTCACAGTCATGGTGACAGTTGGTTTTTAGATTCCAAAGTTCTATTGGAGTGAGCTAGCAATCTTATCTCACTTTCAAAATATTTGAAACCAGAGATAACTGAAACTAACTAAAGCTGCAACCCAGCTCACGCCCTGATTAGCTAGAAGAGATTAGCCTCACATCCTGGCAGCCCGACAAAGGAAAGTGCAAGCCCTTTCTGGGGCATTTATTATATAACTCAATCTCTACTCTTCTTTTACACATAATGTCCAGCACAAAATAGGAAATTATGAGACGTGCAAAGAGGTAGGAAAATGTGACCCACAATCAAGGGGAGAAAAGACAGGCAATAGAAACAGACCCAGAGAGGACCCAGGGGTTCAATTTAGCTGACAAAGACTTTAGGAAACAGTGATAAATATGTTAAAGAATTTAGAAGAAAAGATAGATGAAATGGATGAACAGATAGTGAATTTCAGCAGAGAAATGAAAACAAAAAAAAATGGAATTTCTAGAACTGAAAAATACATATCTCAAACAAAGACTGTATTAGATGGGCTTAACAGTAACCTGGCACAACAGAAGAAAGAATCAAAGACAGGTCAGTAGAAACCATCCAAACTGAAAAGAAGAATTCGATGGTGCCTGAGCGCCTTTGGGGTGATGTCATCAATGCCACCCCCTCATCGCCCCAGCCTCACCTTATGCCACAGGGCCCGGAGGCAGTTTCTCCGCAGGGTTGTGTGCTGCCATGCCAGGTACTCATCCACACGGGCTCGGGCCTGCAGGTCCTGAGGGTACCAGTGGTCAGGGACCTCATACTTTCGAGTCAGGTAGAGAAGGATGGCCACACTGTGAGGGTGCGTGCATGATGGGTGAGGGAAGGGCATTGTGCTAGGAACTTTATACACAGTAGCTTCTTTAATTGTCCTGACAATCTAAGGTATTAGCCTCATTTTCCAGACAAGGAAACCAGGCTTAGAATGGGGCAGGAACTTGCCCCAGGGCACTCAGCCCTTAGTGGCACAGCTGAGAGTCTTTCTGAGGCTAATATTATACCCAAACTTGTCCTACCACCAGGCAAAGTCCCACAGTAGAGTGTCCCACTAACTGTTCGGAGACAGTTTCTGATCAGAGGAGAGTTTCCTGGATGAGGTGAAATCAAAGCTGAGCCTTAAGGAAGCTCAATTCTTTCCAGTTTGCATCCACTCTCATCCTCTGGCATTCAGACCAGCCTCCCATGGCCTGACTGTTCAAAAGGCTTTCTTGTTGTCCCTTTGTCTTTATGTCATTCTTTCTGCCAAGAAGTAGCTCCTATCTAAAACAAGGTAGTTTGGCTTCTAAAATATCACTCGGGAAACACTGGGGAGCTACAGGGTCCTGGAATTGCAGTACAGACAGGGCCCCCTGGCGCTCTCCTCTTGCCCTGGGTTATGAAGGCTGCCATGGTGTTGGACAGGGCTAGACCTGGACAGACACTGAGGATGTATCAATTTGGGGCCATAGAAAAGCTTTCAGGAACTTGGGGTATCCCAGGGGTTGGGCACCCCAGCCAAAAGAGCAGAAAGCCTCTGTATCTGCCACTGGCCCATGTCCCCTATGAAGAATCCTGCACCCACGCCCCAGCTTAATGATGCGGTTGTCTGTGCGGGGTGCCCCAGAGCTCCTTTTGCTCCCAGCTGACTGTTTAAGCCACCTTGGGGAGGGCTGCAGGTCCCTGTGAGCCACAGACCTCCCCAGGGTGAGAGCAGTGACAGAGAAATGCAGAGCCTGCACATTGCCCCTGGCTGGTACCCAGGAGCTTCAACACTGAGCAGACACAAGGACTCAGGACACCAGGGGCACCAGAAAGGAAGAATGTCACTGGCACAACGTCAGAGGAACTCAATCAGAGGTGCATCTATCCCAAGATTTCAGAGATGAGCTCTGAAACACAAATGCCAGGTTCTCCTTTTTACGGGATGGGTGACTCAGGTGACAAAAAGGGTCCACCCTGCGCCCCGGCCCCAGGGGTACTGTCACCAGCAATCTAAGTACTGGTGGAGAAGTAAAGCAGATGCTTACTGTCCCAAGCCTCTGGGAACCGGAACAGCAGGCCAGCAGGGGCCTGGATTCCAGTCTCAACTCTCTGTGGGATGTCAGGCAAAGGGGCCCATTGCCTTTGACTTTAGTTTCCTCATCTATAAAATGGAGCGTTAGGACAGGATGGTTCCAGCAGGGCCTAGCAGCAGCCCCAGGGTCCTGGTTACCTTTCAGTCAAGGTGAAGTCCCCGTCCTTCAAGGCCGGCACTTTCTTCAGGGGATTCACCTGGGCAAAGGCATCGCTGAGGTGCTGGCCTGCAGAGAGCCCAGCATGGTGGGTGGCGGGAGGAAGACACCGAGCCCTCCATGGCCTGCGCCCACTCCCTGCGATGCCCAGGCCCCAATTTCATGGCTCTTCGCCCTACCGGGCTGTCCTCCCAGATGGTAAAGGCTGGTGGGGGCCCCTGCGGGACGACAAGGAGGCTACTCTGCCAGATGCTGCAAAATAGATCTCAACACCCCTCACCAAGCCCCTGTGGGCACAGCCCAGGCGTCTGCAACAGAGCTCACCCCCGGGGCATGGTGCCTGGGAATTCACATACACCCCACCTGCCTCCTCTTCCCACCACGGTCAGCCTCTTGAACTGACATTTGGAGTGCCCCAAGCTGCAGGGGCAGGTCACCTGAGTTAGCTGACTTACTACAGCATCCTTCCCGCATGGACTCTCAGGCAGGGTCACCAAACACAGAGAAGTGGCCTTTTCCTGGAATCTATTTAGTTGTAACCAACTTCTACTGGCCCCTGTGTCACCTTGCTCACCCTGCCCTGGGCACTGGGGACACAGAGCTGGCCCTGCCCGTAGGCTCTGATGAAGCCAGGACAGTCACATTTCTTGCCCCACTCTCAGTTCCTGAAAGGTGCAGCCCAGGGACCCTGGCTTCTACTTGAGCTGGTCTGAGTGGTTTTCTGCCGCAGATGCAGCCAGAGAGAAGCTTCTCAGGGTACTTAAGTCTCATCACTGCCCTGCTCTATAGCTCTCAGTGGCTCCCCATTACCCCTGCATCAGCTCTTCAAAGCCATACACAGTCACCTTAACCCTCCAGCCTCGCCCACACCTGCTACTCTCTCTTTATCCTCCCTTCAGACGGTTCCCTCACCAGGAGCACCTGCCCTTCTCCCCTAGTAAAACACATCTCTGTCTGCACCACTGTATTTGACAGCCAACTTGGACGTCCCCTTGTCCCCCGTGTCCCGTCCCCTGCCCCACACTCTGCAGAAGTAATCCCCTGTGCAGGACAAGCGGGCAGTTCCCAGAAGAGGCCAGGAGGGGACGAAGTTTCAGGCAGAGGGACAGGCGAGTGCAAAGACACAAAGGCAGGTGAGGGCCAGCTACGGCGCGGAGGAGCGTTGGGTGGAAAGCTTGGCCTACGAGGGTGCCCCCCAGCAACACCCAGGTCCTGCGTCCCACCCCCTCCTGCCAGCTGGGTCCTCGAGGGCCCTGGAGGCCTGTCAGAGAAACAAACACCCTACTCAATGTGCAGGGCTCACCACGCCCTGTCCCCTCCTGCTCCCAGCTCCCCCTGGGGCAGCCTCCATCCCCAGCAGCGACAGGAGAGGAGGAAGACAGAGTGAGTAGAGGCAAAACAGGAGCAGCAGAAGGAAGGGGCTCCCCAGCGCAGACCGGGCCAGTACAGAGTGCAGGCCTGGAAAGTCCCCTCCTGGAGCAAAGCCTCATCTGCCTGCTGTCGCGGAATCTCAGCAGTGGGGCCAACTGTCCCGACACTGTCCCAGCGTCTACACTCTGCCCCCATCGCTATTCCGGAGGTCCCCAAGCCCTAGGCCCAGGTCTCTCCTCTCTTCATGCCCCCGCCCCTTTACTGGGCCTCAACTGAGCCCCATAGTCTATTCTGTGGGACCCAGCAGAGTTTGGCGGGATTCCTGAATCTTGGGGTCTCCCTCGTGGCTCATCTTTCTGGGCCCGGTCTCCGAACCAGACCGGCGATGGCCCCAGGAAGTGGGTGGCACGGGGAGGGGTTCCCTAAGGCTGTGGTCCCCAACTCCCAGGCCACAGCCTGTTACTGGTTACCGGCCCTTGGCCTGTTAGGAAAACAGGGCCGAGCATCGCCGCCTGAGCACCGCCTCCCCACACCCCCGCCTGCCCTCCCCTCCGTCCCCTCCCCGCCCCTCCCCTTTCCCCTCCCCGCCCCTCCCCTTTCCCCTCCCCGCCCCTTTCCCCTCCCCCCGCCCCCGCCCCTTCCCCCGCTCCCCCGCCCCCTCCCCGCCCCCGCTCCTCCCCTCCCCGCCCCTTCCCCCGCCCCTCCCCCTCCTCGTCCCGCTCCCCCCTCCTTCCCCTCCCCCGCTCCCCCCTCCTTCCCCTCCCCCGCTCCTCCCCCCGCCCCTTCCCCCGCCCCCACTTCCCCACCCCATTCCTGCTCCCCCACCCCTTCCCCTCCCCCGCTCCTCCCCCCGCCCCTTCCCCCGCCCCCACTTCCCCACCCCATTCCTGCTCCCCCACCCCTTCCCCTCCCCCGCTCCTCCCCCCGCCCCTTCCCCCACCCACTTCCCCACCCCGTTCCTGCTCCCCCACCCCTTCCCCGCCCCCTCTCCTCCCCCGCCCCGCCCCCGATCTTCTCCCCGCTCCTCCCCTCTCCCCCGCCCCGCCCCTTCCCCGCGCCTTTCCCCGCCCCCACTCCTCCCCCCGCCCCCCGCTCCTTCCCCCCACCCAAGTCCGTGGAAAAATCGTCTTCCATGAAACCTGTCCCTGGTGCCAGAAAGGCTGCAGACTGCTGCCTACGGGATGTTTGCCTCCGGGTCCCTCTCCGACCCCTCAGTTCCCCAAACCCAAGGCCGGGCCACCTTTGAGCAGCTCCACGGCGCGCAGCTCGAAGGGGATGCCGTTCTTCTTGGCGAAGATGTAGACGGCGCGGCAGGGCTGCGACAGCAGGTCCAGGTAGAGCTCCAGGCCCATGGCGGGGACGGGCTGACGGGACTCGCGACGGGGAAGGGACGACAAACTCCTGCGGGGTGTCTAGGGTCTCAGACCAGGCCCCGCGCGGCCACGCCCCCCGGCCGCCGCGTCCCATTGGGTGGCTCAGGCGCCTGGGACTTAGGCCAATGGCAGGAGCCCTGGGGCACGTCCGAGGGGCCGGGCCCACCAGCTCCAGAGCGATCCCAGGCATTGGTCAAGGGACAAGTCGCCCCTGGAAGGTTGAGCAGAGGGGCCCCAGTCCCCGTCTTTTCGTGACTGGCTCATTTCACTTAGTATAATGTCTTCAAGTTGCATCCACGCTGCAGCATCTGTCAGAATTTCTTATCGTTCCCATTTTACAGATGGGGAAACTGAGGCACTGAATGATTCTAGACTCAGAAAATCTGGCTCCAGAGTCTGTCCTCTTGGCCCAACACTCCAGAGATGTGGGTGCCAACAAGTGGCAAAGCCTCAAGTTATGTTCAGCCTTTTGTGGTCACTCACATCATTCCAATTGCCCACCCTGGAACGTGACAGCCTTGGTCTTCCTGCTCCTGCCAGGGCATGGCCCTCAGTCACATTCCCTGGGTCCGTTTCTTCCCTTCTCCAGGCCTCCGTTTTTCCATCTTTAAAATGACAGGGAAGCGCGAGCCCTCCAGGGCCCTTGCAAGTCCCCGCCCCTGGACTCACCTGTTGAGCCTTTAGCCCAGGCCTGCCCCTTGCCGACTAGAGACCCCCAGGACCCTCCACCGGTTAAATGGTATCAGGCTCACGTGTGATTTTCTAAAACAAGTCCAACTAAAACTGTGTCAGCAGGAGCATAATGCTTTCTACAGTAAGGAATAGTTCTACAAAGAAAGTGAAGATTAGTAATAATGATTTTTTTCCGTTTCCTTTTCTTTTTTTTAGAGACAGAGTGTCTCACTATGTTGCCCAGGATGGAGTGCAGTGGCTATTCACAGGCACAATCATCGCACACTACACCCTTGAACCCAAGTGATCCTCCTGTCTCAGCCTCTGGAGTAGCTGGGACTACAGGTGTGCCACTGTGCCCAGCTCATAATGATGTTTATCTGAAAAAAAAAGTTTAAGATGAGAAATCCGGATCTCCATGTTAAAAGTTTTAACAAAGGAGCTAAACAGAGGATGTCAGAGGATACAACAGTTTCCTTATCCGCACTTCTGGGTGACTCCACCCTTCCATGGCTTGGCCTGTCTTGCAGGTTCAAAACCTAATTTGGTCCACATTTCAGAATTGATCTTTAATTTCTTTCAACAGCACTTTGTATTAATAGTTTTCAGTGTTCAAATGTTACACTTCTTTGGCTAAATTTATTGTAAGTATTTTATTCTTTCTGATGCTATTGTAAATGGAAGTGTTGTCTTCATTTTTTGATTGTTCATTGCAAATGTATGCTATTGATTTTTGTGTATTGATCCTGTATCCTGCAACTTTGCTGAACATCTTTATTTGCTCTACTAGTTTTTTACTGAATTCATTAGGGTTTCTGATCTACAATATGTCATCTGTGAATAGAGATAGTTTTACTTTTTACCCTTCCAATTTGGATGTCTTTTATTCCTTTTTCTTGCCTAATTTCCCTAGCTAGAACCTTCAGTACAACGTTAAATAGAAGTAGTGAGAGTGATCATTTTTGTCTCATTCCTGATCTTAGCAGGGGAAGTATTGAGTCTTTCACCAATAAGTATAATGTTAGTTGCAGGTTTTTCATAGATGCCCTTTATCTGGTTGAGGAAGTTCTCATCTTCATCTGTTTAGTGATTTCATCATGTAAGTACGTTAGATTTTATCAAATGCCGTTTCTGCATCATCAAAATAATCACGTGATTTTTGTTCTTTATTAATATAGTGCGTTTCATTGATTGGTTTTCATACACTGAGCCACCTTTGCCCTCCTGGGATAAATGCCAGGGTGTATAATCCTTTTAATATGCTGCCGGATTCCATTGGCTCATGTTTTGTTGAGGGCTTTTGTGTCTACATTCATAGGACATTACTTTGTGATTTTATTTTCTCGTGATGTCATTTTCTGGCTTTGGTTTCGGGGTAACGCTTGTCTCATAGAACGAGTTGGGAAGTCTCTCCTCATCTTCTATTTTTTTGGAAGAGTTTGTAATGGTTTGATTTTAATTCAAGCACTTGATAGAATTTACCAACGAAACCATCTGATCGTGGGCTTTTCTTTGTAGGAAGTTTTTAAAAATGAATATTTCAGTCTCTTTACATGTTATAGGTATATTCAAATTTTCTATTTCTTCTTCAGTCAGTTTTGTTAGATTGTGTGTTTCTAGGAATTTGCTCATTTCATTTAATTATCTAATTTGTTTACATGCAATTATTCGTAGTATTTATTTCTTTATAATTCTTTGTACTTCTGTAAGATCAGTAGTGATGTCTCCACTTTCTTTCCTGAGAAGTAATTTGAGTCTTATCTTTTTTTCTTGGTTATACTAGCTAAAGATTTGTCAATTTTGTTGATCTTTTCAAAGATCCAATTTTTGGTTTCATTGATTTTTTTCTATTTCATTTATCTCCATTCTTTTTTTTTTTTTTTTTGAGACAGAGTCTCACTCTGTTGCCCGGGCTAGAGTGCCGTGGCATCAGCCCAGCTCATAGCAACCTCAAACTCCTGGGCTCAAGAGATTCCCCAGCCTCAGCCTCCCGAGTAGCTGGGACTACAGGCATGCGCCACCATGCCTGGCTAATTTCTTCTATTTTTAGTTGTTTGGATAATTTCTTTCTCTTTTTAGTAGAGACAGGGTCTCACTCTTTCTTGCTCAGGCTGGTCTCAAACTCCTGAGCTCAAACGATCCTCCTGCCTCGGCCTCCCAGAGTGCTGGGATTACAGGCGTGAGACACTGCACCCGGCTTATCTCCATTCTTCTTTTTTTTTCTTTTTTTCTTGCCCAGGCTGAAGTGCAGTGGCCTGATCATAGCTCACTGTATCCTCAAATTCCTGGGGTCAACTGATTGCCTCGCTAATTTTTTTTCTTTCTCTTTCTTTCTTTCTTTTTTTTTTTTTGGTAGAGATGGAATCTCGCAAAGTTGCCCAGGCTGGTCTCAAACTCCTGGGCTAAAGTGATCCTCCCACCTCAGCCTCCCATGGCGCTGGGATTACAGGCATGAACTATCATGCCTGGCCTATTTCCATTCTACATTCTAATCTTTATTATTTCCTTTCTTCTTCTGGTGTTGGGTTTAGTTAGCTCTTATTTTTCTAGTTCTTTATGGTGTAAAGTTAGGTTATTGATCTGAGATTGTTCTTTTTCAATGTATGTGTTTACAACTGTAAATTTCCTCTTGGCATGGCTTCTGCTGCATCCCATATATTTTGGTGTGTTGTCTTTTCATTTTCATTAGTTCAAAGTAATTTCTAATTTCTCTTGTAATTTCTTCTTTGACCCATTGTTTGTTTAAAAGCGTGTTGTTTAATTTCTACATACTTGTGAATTTTTAAAATTTCCTTCTGTTATTGAGTCCTAATTTTATTCCATTATGTCCAGAGAACATATTTGGTATGATTTCAATCTTCTTAAATTTGAGACTTATCTTATGACCGAATATATCTATGCTGGAGACTATTCCAAATACTCTTGAGAACAATCTTTATTCTGCTATTGTTGGGTGGAGCGTTCTGTACGTGTCTAGCAGGTCCAGTTGCTTTATAGTGTTGTTCAAGTCCTCTATTTCCTTGTATGGTTTTCTGTAGTTATTCTATCTATTTTTATAATAAAAGCAGGAGCTGGGCATGGTGGCACACCTGTAGGTGGCCTACTCAGGAGGTTGAGGCAGGAGGATAACTTGAGCTCAGGAGCTGGAGGCTGCAGTGAGTTATGATCATGCCACTGCACTCCAGCATGGGTACCAAAGTAAGACTCTGTCTCTAAAAAAAAAAAAAACACATGCTGTATAAAAGTCATCAACTATTATTATTGACAATGTAATCATATTTAACCTTTAATTTAAAATTCCTTTTGGAAACCGAAACTGGGAGGACCTTTGGCCACATCTGCTCCCGCATCAGACCCTACAATTACACCAACTGTCCCTGGCTCAGCAGCCATGATGGTTGTTCCGGTTGTTTATTAGGCAAAAAACAGAGTTGTATTTTGGCATCTTCCCTGAGGAAGAAGGCTCAGAGGGCTGGGCCAGCCAGGCCCTACAGGGTGGGCTGCCTCTGCAGTCACTTGTACTTGTGCAGAAACTCACAGATCCTCTCCTTGACCATCGGATCCAACGTGGAACAGTCCCATTCTGCCAACTTCACCAGCCGCTCGTGGGCCTCCCAGAAGAGGCCAGAGCCGATGCTCATCTCCACGCGCGTGCGCCAGTCGGCCAGCTTGGCACTGTTGAGGAAGACGTTGTGGTTGCTTGCTATGGGCTGTGGGTAGACAAAGAGGAAAGTGTGGTCAGCCTGCAGCCCAGCCCCACCTGGGTCCTCTCCTACAGCCTCAGGGGCCCTACCCATCTGCCTCTGCAAAGAATTAGTCTGCTCACCCCCAAGGCCTGGGCAAGGGGTCACAGACTCTGGAATAGACGCAGGGTAGGGATGGTGGATCCAGAATCCCCCAGGGATCTTGGTCACTCCCTCCCCTGCATGGTAGAGGCCACATAAGTGCACCACACCCACTTATGCCTTCAAATGCACCATGGACGCCCCTCAGACCCAGCCAGGAGAGCTGCCCGGCATAGCCGTCTGTCCAGAGCTCTGGAAATGAGGCCAGGCCAGAAGGACAGGTTAGAAGCCTCTGAACATTTTTCTGGAGAGCCCAGCGGGAGGAGGGGGCATCTGGGATCCTGGCGGATTGACTGAGAAACGCAGTGTTCTCCCCATCCCAGGCTCACCCTCCAGCTCCTCCCCATACTGGAGAATCTTTGTCAAGCATGGAAGAACGTGGTGCTCCCTGATTCAAAACACCCTGTGCTTGCTCTTGCACCCCAGGTTGAGTCCAGGCACCTAGACCCGGCTCCCGCAGCCCCCATGGTGGCTCTGCCTCTACCTCTCTGGCTTCACCAGCCTGTTCTCAAGTTACGGACACACTGGTCACAGCAACAGAGGAGTCCTGCCCCCACTGCCCCACCCCACACCTGCATCATCTCCACCAGGGCCACCAGGTCCGCCAGGGATATTTGATCCCCAGTGATGAACATCCTGTCCTGCAGAAACTTCTCCTCAAAGAGTTGTAGGCTCTTCTTCACCTCTTCCAGCATCTGCTCCGTCTTCTCTGCTGGAACCTCCTCCCCCGTGATCATCGGGATCAACAACTGGCCAGAGTTGGGGAGAGGAGAGGAGAGGAGGCTCCATCCCAGCCCCACCTGCCCCCCAGGCCTCTGCACCCTTGTCTGCTAGGCAGACACTGGACAGTTCCAAGGTCATAAAGCAATTTCATTCTTTTAACCGTTCTGATTGGTGGGTGTTGCCTGGGATCATGTGTTCAGGAAGATTTGGGGAGCTCAGCAGGAAAAAAATCCTGTGATTGATTAGTGATGTCTGTCACAGGCATAGGATTAGAAGTAGGGATACGTGTGCTAGTATTAGTCATCTTCACTCTGACATTTTTCTGGTTCAGAATGAAATGTCTTGAGTCCTGTCCTGGGGTAAGTAATATCAGCCCCTCCTGTGTGCCCTTCCCTTTGTCTTCACAAGACTGTTTTATACCCAGCAGTTCTGTCCACACTCCAGATAGCTCAGGCAGGAGAGGGAGCTGAGGAAATGAAGCTCAGAGAGGGATAGAGACTAGCTTGAGCTCACCAGTGGTCAGCGGGGCCAGGACTGGACTCCAGGCTTCCTAACTCCCTTGTCCCCAAGCCCCAGACATGGCTCTGCTCACCTTGATCCAGAGTATCTTGTTCATGGGCAGTTGAATGGCCGTGTGCTGCCAGGCCATGAACTCATCCACACGTGCACGTGTGTGCAGGTCTGGCGGGTACCAGTGTGAGGGTGCGCTGTACTTGCGGCACAGGTAGAAGAGGATGGCCACACTGCAGAAAGGGCAGGTCAGGGACACCACCCTTGCCTTTCTGAATGCCCCCGCATGGCCCAGGACCCAATGCTGAGTTCCCCCTGCACAGACAGGCTCTAGGTACTGATGTTCCTCCTGAGCAGGACGGAGCCTAAAGGACCCTGGGAAAGCCCCCCCCAAGCTGCCAGACAGTCACTAGGGCAGAGAGGGAGACCGGCAGGGTAAGTAGGAGATGGTGGGCGATGTAAGAAAAGGCAGGCCAGTAGGGGGACAACAGGTGCTGAAATACCAGGTGAGAGAGAGCCAGGTGAGTTTGGAGAAGGGAGAGTAGGTGGGTGGGTGGGAGGAGGTGGAGAGTAGTGAGATGGCCAGAGACTCGGTGGAGGCCACAGTGGAGGCCCCAGGGGGTGCAGGGAGTATGTGGATTTAATCCTTAGGATTCAGGGTTACACAACCCAGGGGATGGGAGGATCCCTCCCTCTGGTGCTGGATGGACAGTGTGCCCAAGGGTGCAGAATCAACGACAGGGAGGGTCATTGTTGTCTGGGGAGGACAGAGACCGCGGGGACACGGGAGGGGACGGATGGGAGACTGCTCTGGGGACATGTCCCAGGCCTTGCTGATTGATGATGCATGTGAGAAATTCCACAGGACAAAGGACTTAGTTTCTTTGCCATCAACAACAACAAACTGCCAAGGCAAAACGTTGGGGCGCGGAGGGCACTAGAGATTAAAAGAGGCGGGGGAGACAGACCTGCCGGCTGTGCTACTCGAAACTTCTTGGGACCCCCCATTCAAACAAACTGCCAAGAAAATGTTTCTGGGATAATAGGAGACTTGTGAATAGGAACTAGATATTTGATGAAATCCAGGAGTTATTTTATTAGGTGTCCTAATGGTATTGTGGTGACGATTTTTTTTTCGAGGCTTTATCTCTTAGAGGTACATTCCTAAATATTTATGGACGAAATGATGGGGCGTCTGGATGGCGGGGTGACGGAGTCAGATACAGATGGTGCCACATGGGCCCCAAGTGGATGGATGACAGCTGGAGCTGCGCCTGGGTCGGTGGGCTCCTTATGCCCCCCATGGGTTGATATTCCTTCTGCTTTAGTGAGCATGTGAAATGTCCCCCAATAAGACAGACAAAGGCTCCCACTGAGTCTCCCAGGAGGAGCAGAGACAGACCGCGGAAGGGCCCTGGGGAAGACTGTTACCTTTCGGATAAGATAAATTTCCCATCTTTGAGGCTGGGCAGCTTCCGCAGGGGGTTGATCTCGATGTATTCCTTGCTGTGGTGGTGACCTGAGAGGGGCAGGGAAGGCCTGAGACTGTGAGACCCTAGGGAGGAGAGACCTGGGACTCCCAGGGACCAAAATGCCTTCCTCTCTGTTTTCTCAAGAAGGGGAAACTGAGGCCTTGAGGGACACTGTGGCTCGCCCCAGGTCACAGGGCAAGGCAGTGGCAGAAGAGGGACCAGGATCAGGGCTCCCACCTCCCAGCCTGTCCCCCACCCCAGGCTCGGCAGCTCCCATGACATCCCACCTGTGCCCTGGGACCAGGACGACCCTTTGGCTCAGAAGCTGGAGGCCTCCAGCCCCCTCCCCCAGCGCTGGGTGTGAAGCCCTCGGGGCCTGGCTGCTCCCCTCCTGTCGCCCCTCACTCTGTCCCCCCTTGAAGGGCAGCTGCAGCTGGCAGCACAGGAAGCCCAGGCCCAGCACACGGTGGGGCATTTAAAGGGGAGCCTCTCAGCTGCACTTGAGGGTCACCTCCGCATGTCCCCTCCTCTACATTCTAGAACTTTCTGCTTCTGCCAGCTGAGCTTCTGGAGCCCCTTCTGTGCATGCGGTGGGGCTGGAGCCTGACCCACTGACCTCCCAGGGGGTCAGCGTAGGCCTGAGCAGGTCTGCACACCCGGGTGGGGTGGTGAGGACGGGCTGCACCCCTGCCCTTGCGGCAGCCTGGTGGGCAGGTGCTGGACCCCCGAAGCAGAGGGAAGGTGAGGGTGGGAGCCGCAGATTCCCAGCTGCTCTCCCTCCCCCTTCACTCTAGAACAGCCTGTTCTTCTCTGCGTGGGGACTGTCATTAGTGGAGCTGGCTAAGGTAGGCTGGACAGGGACGCAGCCTACGTGTTTCTCGGCACCTTTTCGGTCCCTGCGGACCTTTGTGGGGTCTCCTGGGGCTCTGTCTCTACTCCACAGAAACGCCCCTACCCTGTGCCCGCCCGCCCCCAGGGCCAGGCCTGCGGGCAGCAGAGGGGCTGACCTTTCAGCAGATCCACGAACTGGAAGTCGAAGGGGATGCTGTTCTTCCTGGCGAAGATATAGACGGCGCAACACGGCGCGGACAGCAGATCCATGTAGAGCTCCAGGGACATGCCGCCCTGAGCCTGTGTCCAGCCGGAGCCCCTGGCCCTGTGCCCTCTCTGTCCTGGGCCCAGGACCCTGCATTCTGGAACTTCTTGTTTCCCTTGGTATTGTCACGGGGCCAGGAAGCCCGGAATTCTCCCAGCAGCAAGGGGAGAGGCCCCGGCACAGGGTTGGGGGGGGTGCTGTGACCCTGCCTTCTCCTTCCTCGTGGGCCTGTGCCCCCCTGGTGCCGCCCCAGACAGACACCCTGTCTGAGAAGGGCTCGTGCATGCATGGGCATTCCCAGGGTCCAAAATGAGGATGAGGCCATGAGAACTAACGCTGGAGGGTTCCAGAAGTAGGGACTGGGGTTACCCACAGGTAAATCTAGCCTGAACTGTGGCTAGAAAAGGATCGGGAGGGAGAGACACAGGAGCCTGGGGAGCTGTAGGGCCACTGGGGACAACACCACTGGGGAGTCAGGGGCAGAGGGGCCCAGAAACTTCCTGGCCTGGGCTGGGACTGCAGTGGCTGGACTGTGCAGCTGGTGGCTGAGGAAGGTCACTAGAGCCTGTGGGGAGGCCTGGGCGCTACTCAGTCCCTGCTGTGTGACCTCAGGACATTCCCTGTCCTAATAGGCCTCGGCTCAGAAGTGGGACAGACTCTTCCCCGGAGGCGGGTGGAGAGCACACAGTGTGTTTGTTGCAGACTCAGCGGAGCCTCTCCTGCAGCCCCTGCACCAGCTTCTGGGCCAGCTGGGGGTCCTGCTGGACCTCCTCCGTGTCCCAAGGCTAGAGGATGAGCTTATGGGCCTAAGGGACGGGCTCGACACCCAGGGCAGCCTCCACGCAGGCCTGCATGCTGCCAGCTGGGGCCGGTCTTGGAAGAGGTCGCAGCCAACAGTGGTGGGGTGGAGAGCAGGCCAGCTGGGGTGGAGTCTCAGTGCTGCGCTCAGAGTCCGCCCCTAGGAGGGAGGCAGGCAGGGGGGAGAGCCTTACCTGCATCAGCTCTGTGAACGCCACCAGGTCTCCCAGGGAGACCTGCTCCATCGCTGTGAGGGGCCTGGCCCTCTGGCTCCATGTTGTCCAGGCTTGGCTGGGTGACCCACGTCCCCTCCTCACCCCAGCCCCTCCAGCCGGCTCAGGCTCCCAGCTTTAGCCCTAAGCGCCCCCTGGGTCTAACCCCTGCCCCAGAGCTGGGCAGGCTGAAACGAGGGATGCACTGCAGTGGTTTGGAAAGGTCTCCAAGCCAGGGGTGATCAGCTTTCTCCCTCCTCCCTGCTCCCCCCCACCCTGTGAAGGGCCTGGCCCCCAGGACCCCTCGTCCAGGTGCTGCAGGGCTGGCATCCGCGTCCCAACAGCTGCTCCAGCCGTGCAGCACCCACAGGCTGCCCCGAGAAGCGGGCAAGAGAGACTGGGCTGGGAGAGGAGACTGGGACCAAGCAGAGCCTGGTCCTGACCCTGCGTGGGCACCAGGTCACCGTGACCTCTCTGCCAGCAGGAAGCCATCATCCTCAAGGGCAGGCACTTTCCCCAGGGGCTTCGCCTTAAGGAACTGAAAGGACAGTCTTACTAACGGGCCAACAGGAAAAAAATACATAAATTTCTAACTGGCAGCCTCCTGGAGTGGCATGATCTTTGTCCCTAGGGTTAGTAACATGAATATCTCTCCTGCAGAGATGTTTATCTAGCAAGCTGACAAAGGAAAGCCTAAATTCTCATTCACATCCTAAATCCTCAATTCACGTCCCAAAAGCGAAAGGAGCCTCCAGGAGGTGGGGGTGTGGGAGGCTGAACAATCTGACCAGCTGTCGTTTTAGATTCACTACCTGGAGACAGAAAGGTTTTCTTGAGTTTGTTTAAACAGCCTTGACAGTTCCTGGGTGGACAGCGGAGGCTCGAGCTCCCCTCACCTCCTCAAGGAGAGACGCCCCAGATGTCCCCGCTATCAAGAAGAAAGAAGAAATCAATCCACTCATATATTGATCGGCAAAAGAAAAAAAAAGAGAGAAAGAAGAAACCAATCCCTGTTACCCTCCGGCCGCGTGAGAGACAGAAAAGGCCGAGCTCAGCAGTTTCTCCGCTGTTCTGTGCCCATGGGGCTGGGATCATAAATCCCCCCGCCCTCCTCAGCCTGCCCTAATAAAGGGTCAGAGGCATGTGGCCTTGGGGGCCCGGCCTCTCTTTATTTCCTGGTGCTGTGTCCTCTCTCTCTTCGGAGAAAGAGTGACATAAACTCGGTGCTTCTTTCTATCCCTGACTCTGAGAACTCTCTCTCGCCAGCGTGTGGACCCCACACCTCACAGGAAGGTGCTCCCTGGTGGGCGAGGGGAGGGCAGGCTCAGCGCAGGGCTTGGCCCCTTGGCACCCCCTGCTTGGGGCCCTACCCAGCCCCCTGGCTCAACCCAGGCCAGCTGCACTGCCGCAGGTCACAGGGGACGCCATTCCTCCCAGCGAAAATGCGGATGGGGTGGGCGAGGCGAGTGCAGGTGCAGGAAGAGCTCCAGCCCCATGGCTGCACCTGCCCTGACCTCCGAGGGTCGCTCAGCCCCTCTGGCCAGCGCCCTCCCGCCACAATGGGGCCGGAGCTCTGTGCACCTCCCTGGAGCCTCCTTCCTCCCGACTGGCTGGGTGGCCTGCTAAGCCACCACCCCTGCCTGGCCTCTGCGGAGTGGAGGCAGGGCTTGGCGGCTGCCTTCTCCACACTTCCAGTGGAGGTGCAGGCAGGCAGGGAGGACGCGCTTCAGGGTGTCCTTGGGCTTTCTGTGTCTTCTCTTCCCCCCGCCCTGTGCCACACACGCCACGTGCGCACCCGCACACTCACACGCACACAGACTCACACGATGCACTCACAGGGCTCAAAAGCCCGTCCTTATCTTGCTGCGATTCCGTTTTCAGTGTCGCTTCCCCCTCACCCCTCGGCGCCCCCTTCTCATGCCTCAAGAGCCCTGAGCACACCCCATCTCTGATGCCTCCAGTGCCTCCCTCCACTAAGAGCACCAGCTGGGATTCAAGGTCACTTTGCCCCTCCTCCTCCTCCTGCCAGGAGACCTGGGATCCTGCCACCCCTGCGCTGACCCACAGCATGGTTGGCTCAGCTGGGGTCACTCTCCAGGAGTTACCTGCCACCTACACAGCATGGAGACTGACTGACTTTATTGTTTATTTACTTCTTATACTTTGTTGGAGTGTTGTTGAAAGCAAAACCATCCAATTGTGCATCACCAAAAAGCAGCCTGCATGCACCAAGAAAGCACAGGCTGCTGCCGCCCAACCCTGATGCCCAGGGTGGGGGGATGACGGAAAAGCCCAGGAAAACAAGCCAGGGTGTCCCGCAAAGTATGAAGCGTCTCTGCAAGGGAGAGACAGCCAGAATGGGACCAGAGAGGGAAGCCGCACACCAGGCACCTCCAGGGCAGGACAGCTGCAGTGCGGTTGCTGCTTGGGGTGCTCCAGGCTAGGAATGGCACAGGGTGGGCCACTAGTGCCACAAGAGGGGCAGGCAGGTAGATCAGAGCGTGGTGCTAAGGACCCCATTTATTTGTTAGCAGTGACATCTACAGTCAAATCCTAAAATTGCATGCCCGTCAGCCACATAACTTCCTGTGAAGACCTAGGGGCAAACTGGGCTACTGCCCCTCTCTCAGAAGGTGATGCCAGCACACTCCTCGGAGGTTTGAGTTCCACGGGCTTCTCCTCCAGCATCTAGGTTTTCATAATGCCAATGTCCTCCCTTGGTCCCCCAACCCTAGGGGTTGTAGCTTCATGCAGTGTCCACCTGTGTGACAATCTGGCATCTCTCTGCCTATAGAGTTCTCCAATGCCTGGCTACCAATTCTTTTTATTAAATTCTCCCTGTTAAAATAACTAGGGTGGGTTCCATCCCACGGATAAACGTGGAGGTTTGTATAATAATGTATAATCCTGCTGTTTGTTTGCTATTATTATGAAACTGTCCTGGAAGACAGGAGTGCCTGTTAAAAGAAATCTTTTAAGTTTCCTAGACTTCAAAGACTGTTACTACATCCTATGAAACGTCACTTGTATCTTTTAATAGTTATTTATAATATTTAACATCACTTGTATCCTTTAATTGGTTACTTACTTTCATTGGTTCCTTGCTTATTTAATATTTTATTGTCCTTATGATGATGCTGTGTTGACTTGTTATCCATGAGTTTACTTTGGATTAACCATCATGAGACTTACTGGCAAATGCTTTTACTCCATGCATATAATACAACAACGTAATAAAACCAGTAACTCTTGGTTGCTCATTCAAAGTGTTCATAATCTTTACTATATTTAAAATACTGATGATATTTGCCAACTTTTAATTAGTTTGTTTTTCTTCATGTTATTGTTTTTAGGAGCTCTTTATATATTGTGGATTTCAGTCTCACCTATTGCTTATATATACCACACCTTGGGAGTAGCAATGCCAAGGACACCATGGGTCCTGCCTATACAGAGCTCCTCTTGAAGACGGAGACAAGGGACTGGGGCAAGATGGACAAGGAGAAAGGGGGGAAACGAGGAACAGAATGACTCTTTATTGCTAATCTCCCAGCCCCCATCCCAGACTTCTCAGGGGATCCTGCTGATACGACGCAGCATGCCCAGATAGGCCTCTGGTGGGGGCACGGGAAGTGTTTTTTTGGCCTCCTGTTCCAGGATGGTCAAGACGAGGCCATGGGCCTCCTGGCACAGCTTGGCTCCCAGGAAAGCCTCCACTCGCCCACGCCACGCTGCCAGTCGCTGCCGCCCCTCAAACACGTCATAGCCAACAGCCACGGGCTGCAGGGACAAGAGTGGGAAAATTGTGGGGATACTAGAGCCCCAGTGTTGGAAGCACAGGCAAAGGTATCAGGGACATGGTCCCCTTTCGCAGCCCCGACACGAGGCCCAGAGAGTGTGGTCAGCCTCCCGACCCGGAGCAGCCAGGATGAGACCCACACCCAGGGAGGAGGTAGAGGCCAGGGCTCTGGCCCCAGTTCACCCAGAGACTCGCTCTGCAATTCAGGCAGCCCCATGGCTTTCCCCAGGCCTCAGTGTTTCTGTCTGACTCGTGGGGGTGGCCCTAGGAGTGACGCTGCCCACAGCTGCCACTCCGCCGGCTGAGCTCACACCTGTATCAGCTCCTCCAGCGCCATGAGATCGGCCAGTGTCACCTGCTGGCCGACAAGGAAGGCCTTATCCCCCAGGAACTTGTCCTCCAGCTGTTGCAGTGCCCGGTCCATGGCAGTCCTGTTGCGGTCCACCTTCTCCTCCGGCACCTGTGTCCCAATGAGTGGTGCCAGCACCTGATGGGGGCAGAGGGTGGGCTCAGTCTATGGCCCCTGCCTCTTCCCAGCTCCCTAATGGTCAACCCCTCTCCAGATGTGGCCTCACCCGGATCCACAGGGGCACGCCAAAGGTGCCGCGGATGCAGTCGGCGTGCCAGCCCAGATACTCATGGATGCAGGCACGGGCCTGCAGGTCAGCTGGGTACCAGTGGTCTGCCGTCTGGCACTTACAGCTCAGGTAAATCAGGATGGCCGTGCTGGGAACAGGGCGGGGGACACAGGCCATAAGGGTCCTGGCTCCAGGCCTTTACCCCGAGCTGCTCCCAGCCCCCAGTGGGGCCCTGGGGCTCCTCTGCTTTTGACAGACCCCCTCTAGACTCACCCTCCATCCCCAGCTGCCCGGCACGGTCTCCCTCCGCCACCCCCCCCACCCCCCCTGCTTTCTTTGTTATCTTGGGCGCTGACTCTTGACCAGACTTCCTGCTTTGCACTTTAGCAATCGTATCTCTGTGATATCCCAGCAGGTGCCCTATGAGGTAGACTCTTATCCCTTTTGCACACGAGGAAACTAAAGCTCAGAATAGGTAAGTGACTTGACGGGGGCTGCAGAGCTCAGAAAAGGCTCCCTGGACCCCTGGAACCCTGCGAGGGGCCGGCTCACAGTGGGTGCTCAGTGGAGTCCTGTGCATGGGTTGGGGATGCGGAGGGAGGCAGAGGCATGACCTCAGGTCTCCTCTGGCAGGTCCTCCAGCCATCACTTCTATAGCCACCTCACCTCTTGTGCCCTTCCTGCCTGGTGGCCAAACCTTACCAGGAGCTGTGCCCTCAGGCTCTGGCAATGCCTCCAGGACCAGCCTGGGCAGATGGCAGGGGTGGGGCTTGAGAAGTCAGCAGAGGCCCTTTCTACCTTCCATTTGTTGAACCTACTCTCTTCAACACTGGACAAATGTCCCCTTGTCCTCTGTTCCAATATCCCTCAGTCTGGGGGTGGGGAGGCCCAGGGTTCAAAAGAGAAGGCTGAAGACAAGACAGGTACAGGGTCGAGATGGGTCCGACCCTGCTGGTCCCACGTCGCCCAGGCTCTCTGCTCTCCCCACGCCCTCGCCTTTCCCCTCACTGCCCGTGGGGTCTGGAGGGCCCACAGTGGGGACAACCCGAGGTCGGGAGGGTAAGAGGGAAGGGAGGCACCTCTCCGTTAAGATGAAGTCACCATCCTTAAGGGCGGGCACCCTCTGCAGGCTGTTCACCTGGAGGAACTCCTTGCTGGCATGCTGCCCTGCAGGGGAGGAAAAGGTCTGCAGTCCCGCCCCCCGCCCCCGCCCCCCCCCCAAGGCTGGGCTGAGAAACAGCCCGGCTGGGGCCAGAGGGCTGGGCCAGCCCCACACCCTGCATGGGCCTCCCTGCTTTGCCACATCCTGGGGCGGCCAAGGGGCTTTGGTGGGTGCAGAGAAGTTATTTAGCCAGGACTGGGGTGGGCCAGCAGGGAGGAAGGAGAGTGGGTGGCTCAGCTCTCTCCATCTCTCTCTCTCTCTTTTAATACATAGGGTCTGACTCTGTGGCCCAGGCTGGAGTGCAGAGGCACAATCACAGCTCACTGTAACCTCGAACTCCTGGGTCCCAGCGATCCTCCCGCCTCAGCCTCCCAAAGTGCTGGCATTAGAGGCGTGCGCCACCCTGCCGGCCTCTCCCCATTCTTCCTTCTCACAACCGCATGCCGTTCTCCCACGGTCTTCAGGGCTTTGGGAATTTCTTCTTTTTTTTATAGGGCTTTGTGAATTTAGAGGCGCGCTTTCGACGCAGAACTCTGAAAAGTATTTCCTTTCCACCCCCCACAAAGCAGAGGGTAACATTATCCTCCTTCGCGGAGGGCAAGCTACGCTGCGGAGAGGGCGGTGGCCTGTCCAGGGCCCCTCAGTCGAGGGCACTTTCCGGTGGGAGAGGAGATGGGGGGCTGGGAGGGGACGCTCAGGAAGGAGCCAGGCGAGGGGCCCGGGGGCGCACGGGGCCTGCGGACACACGGGGAGACTGGCCGAGCGCACCTTTGAGCAGCTCCACGGCGCGCAGCTCGAAGGGGATGTCGTTCTTCTTGGCGAAGATGTAGACGGCGCGGCAGGGCTGCGACAGCAGGTCCAGGTAGAGCTCCAGGACCATGGCGGGGCGGCGGGCACAGGCGGGACAGCAATCGCGGCTGCGGTCGGAGCAGCAGTTGCGGCAGGTGCAGAGGGGCCCCGAGAAATAGGGGCTCAGGCCCAGCCCCCGGGGGGCCACAGCCAATGGAAGCGTGCCGCGCCCAGATGGTTTCCGCCCCGCCCTGGGGCAGGGTCTGCGCTGTGACCCGCGCACTGCGGGGAGGGGGAGCCGGGCACAGGGCTCACGAGGGGGGGGGTGTGGCGAGGGTTGGGGGACCCACGGTGGGGACGCGGGGGCCCAGGGCGGAGAGGGTTGCAGGGTGGGGCAGGGGGACGCGGGTGCAGGAGACCGCGCTGGCAGGGAGTCGGGCGGGGAGGACCCGGCTTGCTTTTCGGATCCCGGGTGCCGGGATCTCACTCCGGTGCCGGGCCTCGCCCGGACCCGAAACGGCTGGGTCCCGCCGTCCCGGAAAGCCCCCCGCCCGCCGGCGTCGGAGCGTGCTTTCGGAGCTTTGTTTCCGGACGCTGCGACGGAGCGGATGAGACCCTCGCTTGCTGTCGCTGGGGGAATCTTAGCGGTCGCCAGCGGGTCGCCACACCTGCAGGTGTGGCCCAGGCCGCTGGGAACCTTGACTGTTTAAGGAAGAACTTCGTACAATCCAAGCCGTCCCTGGCAGGGGCAGCTGCCATGGGAAAGCCGAGCTCTCCTCGGTGGACAGGATGGGCCCCGAGCCCGCGCTGCCTCGGGAACCTCCGTCCCTCTCCCTGTCTTCCTCTCGCTCCCCTCACCCACCCCTGCATCTTCCCAGGGGCCAGGGCGACGCCCGGCCCGGCGCGGGACTCCAGCTGAATCTTTCACGGTAGCCCGACCCTTTGGCCGGGGACCCAGGCGGGCGAACCACAGCGCTTCCCTGAGAGTCCTGAAGTTGGAACTCGGGAGAGAGGAGGTCCCTCTGGGGGCAAATGGGAGCTGGAGCACCTGTGGTGACATTTCCAGAGTTCAGGGAGCAGGCCGGACTGGAGAGAGAAGCTGACTCAGAGAAAAGGAGAGTGGGGACAGAAGCAGGTTCTGACTGCAGTTCTGCCAGGGTCTATCCCCACCAACTTCCCCCCAGGACCTGACAAATTTCCAGAAATCCCCTTTTTGGCCTAAACCAGTTGGCACTGAGTTTCTGCCTCTTGTCAGGAAAAGAATTCTGACAAACACAAGGAGGTTCCAGTAAAAGCTTAAGAAGCCCTGGTGGACTGAGTGTTCAGCCGGTGAGGATGGAAGTTGGAAAAAGAAATGGCCCAAGAAGTTTGTATCCAGGAAAGGAGACCAAGGGGTCAGTTGACCTAGTTGGGTTCCAGAAGAGCCTGAGAGTGTCCTGAGCTAGTTCATTGCAGGTTCCAGTGGGCAGACTCCTGTGGGCTGGGTCCCCCTCCCCACCATGGGGTCAGACCTGGCTCATGAACGGGGGTGTCTCTAAGCTCCCCTGGCCTCCATCCTCGGGTGGCCCGGCCCAGGAGGCTGCTCGTGCATCTTCCCTGACCTCAGAGTCCCCTCCACCCTCAGCAAGGACCTCACCTGGCCAGTTAGCTCCTCTCTCCACCTTCAACTTCTCCCCCTCTTCTGGCTTCTTCCCCCATGCACAAACCTGCTTGAATCTTGCCAACAATCTTTCCCCCTCAACCACTAACATTTTTCCTTCTGCTCATCACTTGATTAAAAGCATCACCGCCAGGCTATTGCCATCTCTGCATCGCTCCCCTGCCTCTTACCCTTTGCAACTTGGCTCTGGGCCCCCAAGCTCCAGGGATCCCTAAAGCCAGCAGCCTGGGTCAATCTCCTATGGCTGACTGCTGCCTGTCTCCCCTCATCCAGAAAGAGGAGGGGAGAAGGGACAGCCTCAGCTAAGCCAGAAGGAGAAGGAGAGAAAGACCAAGGGGAGGAAATGCTAAAATCGGATGCTTAACTCCAAAGGGGATGTATGGCAGGGGAGTGATGTGGCAATGACAGCCTTTGCTGAGGTTGGTGGTTGAAGGGAGAAACAGAGAGTGGCAGGGACTCCAGAAGAAACTCATCAAAGGCACAGGAACACCATTAATATAAGGAGGATGTCTTAGTCTGTTAGTGCTGCTATCACAGAATACCACCCAACTGGGTAATTCATAGTGAATGGAAATTTGTTGGCTCGTGGTTCTGAAGGCTGGAGAGTCTAAGATCAAGGGGCTGGCATCTGGCAAGAACCTTCTTGTTCCATCATCCCACAGTGAAAGTGCAAAGAGAGGGCGACAGAGAGTGAGAGGTCAAGCTCATAATAGCATCAAGCCCTTTATAATGGGTATTAATCCATTCATGAGGGTGGAGCCCTCATGACCTAAACACCTGTCATTAGGCCCCGTTTCCAACACCGTTGCTTTGGGGAGCCCCCCCAACACTGAGTGACTGAGCCTGCCTTGGGCAACGGGGAGCACACCTATGGCTGACCCTGCTGCTGAGTGACTAAACCTGCCTTGGGCAAAGGGGAGCACACGCATGGCTGAGTGGCTGAGAGGAGCGAACTCCCAGCTGAGCCTGCCTCGGAGAGAGTGGCTGCTGCTGCAGCTCAGAGAGGAGGGTGGACCGGTGCTTCCCCTCTCCCAGCTCAAGAGCAGTACAGGAGGTCCATCCCCCCCTACCCCCCACCATAGTAGCTGCTGGAGTTTTTGTGCTGAGTGACTCCCTTTCAGCACCAGGGGTGTGTCTCTGCCCTGAGCTGAGCTGGCTGGGCAACCTCAGTTGGTGGCCTTCCTGTCCCCAGGCGTTTGGCCCAGGCAGCTGGCAGGAAGGCATGTGGGAGAGGTCCCAGTCTCAGGGTCAGGCAGCAAGTGAGAGGCCCATTGGGAGGGTGGGAAGGAACACAGGACAGCAGGGGTCAGTAAGTGCGCCTCTTCCCCACCTCCCCTGGAAAACCGCCATATTGAATTTACTGAATCTAGGAGATTCAGTTTGCATAAGTACTGGTTCCCATGGCAACTGAAAGCCTCTAGTGCCTCAGGCTGAATCCAAGTAGTTTCCCCCGCCACCACTCACTTTAATAGGGACTTCAGCTTGATCTAAGAGTTACTTGAACTGCTACTCTTCCCCTGGTGGAAGTGTCCCCCTAGGGGAGTTTTCTGGGGTTAGAGAGCAGACTGTCTAGTTGAGTGGGGCCACTTCATACCCTCCCAGGGAGTTTAGCCCAGAGGTGGGGAATGGTCCTTTATTCCCTGCATACCCCTTACCAGCATTTGTGGAGCTGGAGGACAGGCTAACCCAACCTAACCCCACCCAGCCTAATTCCCCCACCCGCCTCTGCTATTCTGCGTAGTGGTGAATAAGGTCTCACCTGGAAGTACCAGGGCTCCACCCACCCCCCAGGGGCATTAGAGGGATTCTCCTGAGGAACTAGAGCGGGTCACAGGATCCAAAAACAACTGTGCAACTTGTTTCCTCCAGCAAACATCACCTGCTGACAGAGAGGTCAGTTTGCACCCCAGTTACAGCATTTACTGACTCAATCATAGAGGGTGTGCTACTGACTCAGAAATTAAACTGGACATGACATTAGCTAAACAAAAGAAAATCCAAAAGTGAGAAGCCAATATCTGCTCCAGATGAGAAGGAACTAGCGAAAGAACTCTGGAAGTATGAAGAATCAGAGGGAAAGGTCACCCCCAAAAGGGAACACCAGCCCCCTAGGGATATTGAAGCAGAATATTGAAATGACAGATGAAGGATTTCAAACATGGATTGTAAGAAAGCTTAATGGAACACAAGATAAAATAACCCAACACAAAGAAACCACAAAACAATGCAGGAAATGAATGAAAAATTCACTAAAGAAATTGAATTATTAAAGAAAAAGCAAACGTAACTTTTGGAAATGAAAAATTCATTCAAGGATTTAGAAAACACAGTGGAAAGCCTTAAGAACAGGTTAGATCAGGCAGAAGAAAGGATCTCAGTGATTGAAGATAATACCTTTTGATTAAACAAGTCAGTCACAGAGATAGAGCAGAGAAATAAGAGGAACGAACAAAACCTATAAGAAACATGGGATTATGTAAAGAAGCCTGACATAAGAATCATAGGTATCCCTGAAGGTGAAGAAGAAAATACACAAGGGTTGGATAATTTATTTGGGGGGAATAATTGAGGAAAATTTCCCTGGCCTTGCTAGAAATCTGGACATCCAGGTACAAGAAGCTCATAGGACTCCTGGAAGATTCATTACGAAGAGAAATACACCACAACACACAGTCATCAGACTGGCCAAAATAAACACGAAGGAGACGCTCCTACAAGCTGTGAGGCAAAAGCAGCAGGTGGCCTACAAAGGAAAACCCATCAGACTAACTGCAGACTTCTCATCTGAGACCCCACAAGCCAGAAGGGATTGGGGACCCATTCTCAGTCTTGTCAAAACAGAATAATGCCCAACCTAGAATTTTATACCCTGCAAAACTAAGTTTCCTAGATGAGGGGGAAATAAAGTCTTTCTCAGACAAGCAAACACTGAGGGAATTCAGCAAGACAAGACCTGGCCTACAGAAAGTTCTGAGAACTGTGGTATTCACGGATCAGCACAATAAACACTTACCAATGTAAAAGTACCTAAAAGCTATAGGTCAAAGGCCAGATACCAAAATGGCTCAAGAGATGAAACAAAGCAACAAAGTTCAACCTAACAAAGATTAACTGAAATCCCCCACTTATCAATTCCTTCAATAAATGTGAATGGCTTGAATGGCCCACTAAAGAGACATAGGTTGGTGGAGGACTTCCTGAACTATCTTGGTTTCCTCCAGAGACTTGGTGATATTTACATGTCATGTACTGGGAAATAATTTGGTCAGAAATTTTGCGGTTTATCTTTTAGTTCCTTAACTATCCCCCATCTGCATATATGTCCCATTCGATAAGTGAATGCTGAAAGATCAAAAGAAAGGGGGCCACAGGAAGCCCATTTGGCCCAATGTATAATCTGTTGATAGTTGTTTGGTACCATTTTGTATCCATTTATCTTTTTCAGATTTTGGGACATTTGTCTGATAATCAACAATGATAATATCAGTCAGGGATGAAGGCAGGGATAAATTACATGGAAAAAGGATGGGGGGGGTTCCATTTGTGGCTGCATATTTAGCAGCCTTGTCAGCCCTGTCATTCCCCAGAGATACAGTACCAGGTCTCTTTCGTATGGGCTGAACAGTGAACAATAGTAATTTTACTGTAGAGGTGAATATCCTGTAATAGGGGAACAATTATACAACCATTAGCAAAAGGAGTACCAGCAAAGTTTATGAATTCTCAGGGTTCCCAGATTGTGCCAACAGTTGGCAGACTGCAACTGGAGTTGGTGTAAACAGTGGCAGTTTTCCCTTTTGCTAATGTGCAAGCTCTAGTAACACTGCTGCCCAACCAGGTACATTTGCCCACGCCCAAGAAGAAGCCAATGCACTGAGACAGCAGGGTTTGCCGCAGAGAAGGAGTTTAATCCACATAGCACTATGTGGGGAGACAGGAGAAATTTCTGAAATCTGCCTCCCCAAGAATTTGGGAGACAGGGTTTTTAAAGACAGTTTGGCGTAGGCAATTGTGTCTGCTAATTGGCTGGGTTCGAGGTGGAACCATAGGGCTGTAGAAATTGTCTTTTTTGCTGACCAGGTTCTTGGATGGGGGTCACAAGACCAGCTGAGTCCATTCCTCAGTATGGGCCACTGGTCTGCATGGTCAGCCGTTCCACTGGAATGCAGGACCTGGAAGATACCTCAGAAACTATCCCTAGGGTTCAAAAAGGTGATGTTATCTATGGAGAAAGCCAAGAAGCTTTATGACCACCAGCTATGTGGTTCCAGAGTGGCAACTGTGGAGAAGTAAACAGGGGGACAGAGGGTAATTATTATCATTATTTTTAGTTAGGCCTGTGCCTTATTTTTAGCTAGGCCCTTACCACAGTTCTCGCCTTGCACCCCTTTATCAATTTGTAAAGGCGGTTTCAATTTCCCAGTGGGCTATCACTCAAGCTCATTCCTGAGGTGTGGGCAAAATGAGAAGGGAAAGGGCAGGCGACTGCTCTGGCTTCTTCTGGCTGAGAAGGGACAGAGTTGGGGTTCAGCCCAGAAAAAGGGGAGTGAAACCATTTTGCAGTCAACTTAAATACCCACAGGTGCTGGGTTTTGGACCTAAGGTTTTCAAGACGAGAACATTAGTACCCTATTCACGGCCGTAGCACAGTACTTAAGTGAACAATGGACTATAACAGCAACCTTCAATCTTTTTGACACCAGGGACCAGTTTGGTGGAAGACAGTTTTTCTACAGACAGAGGTGTGGAGGGTGTGTCTGCCTCGACTCCACCCCAGATCATCAGGCATTAGATTCTCATATGGAGCGCGCAACTTGGATCCCTCGCATGTGCAACTGGCAGTGGGGTTCCTGCTCCTGTGAGGGTCTGATACCCCTACTGATCTGTTGCGGGGCAGGGCTCAGGTGGTGATGCGAGTGATGGGGAGCAGCTGTGGGTACCAGTGGGGCTTCGCTCACTCAGCCCCCACTCTCCTCCCGTGGCCTGGTTCCTGCCATGCCGTGGCCCAGTGCTGGTCCACAGCCTGGGGGTTGGGGGCTGCAGGACTATAAGACAGGTAATACCTAGCTTCAAGAGTCCCTATAGAATGAATCCAAAGTTCTGGGGAATCCAAGTGAATAATCCTGAAAATCAATCAGATGTGGGGTCACTAGTAGAGCCCTGCTGTAGCCACACAGCTTGTTGGGAATTTTTTCTATTCGGGTTTCAACTTTTCCTGAGTTACAGCAGGTAGTGTCTGACACTGCACAGATTCTCCCATGTTTAGCCGACAGGAAATCTAGCAAGGCCTGATTTTCTAAGACTACCTGGGCTAGCGAGCTGAGGGACTTTTGTTGAGCCCTAAGGCTTTTTTCAGTTTCTTCTGCAATTGATTCTAGAGTCACAGACAGATTTCTAATCACATCTCTGTTGACATATACTCTGTAGACAGGGACTAGCATTTCCAGCAAGCTTTGCTACCAGGCATCCAGGTATCTTCCTGGCAACCCTCTCTTAAGAGGTTCATGGGGAACTTTATCTGGAGCCTTGTAGCTAGGAGAAAACTCAGGATTCGGTCCAAATTGTAGGCAAATATCAAAAACTCAAAAACAGCAGACAAAACTAGAATCTAATAACAGGTGGACTATAGTTTTTTATTTCTGTACCATATTTTTTCTCTCTCCAGTGTCCCATTTTTATGAAAGAAGGATCCTAGTGGGATCAATTTCCTTGCCAGAATAAACTTTCCTCTTATTACACTTGGCCTGATTATTTGCATAAAGTGCAGTTAGAAAAATTATTAGCCATATATAGCCTTTTCTTTCTTTTAAAATTGGCTTTGGTGGAACTTTTGCATAAGGAATCTCAGGTTGGACTTGAAAGCCTCTCCAGCCAAGTGAAGGATTTGTTTGCACCATTAGGTACCTGTACGAATTGCACAAATTCCTCTTTTCTCAAGTTCCCAAAGTAACTTGGGCTTCCTAGACATGTCAGAAAGTGACATTCTTTATTCACAGATCAGGAAATGTTATTGATGAGTTACCTGGCCAGTTTTTCAAAGGGCTTTTTATAGGCCTTATGAAGTCAACCTTAATTCCTTAACACAGTCTGAGCACCTCTGAAAATATGCCATTCCAGTCAAAGCCTTGGGAAAATAGCCAGCATCTTCCATTATGTCCTGTTGTAGAAAAAGATAGATTCTTATTGAACTTACGCAAATAACAATATTGCCATCAATTAAGAATACTCACAAATAGTTTTCAAATTCTGGAGAAGTCAAGTATAGAGAAAGATTAATGCTTCAAATTTTGTTTACAAATATATACTTTGTTGTAAGCTATAAATAGCTCAAAAGAAGGAAAAAGATTTTCTTGACTTCTGGAAACCAAAACACCAAAAGAATCAGCGATGCTTTAAACAAAAATTC
Source organism: Lemur catta (assembly GCF_020740605.2). Classification (NCBI taxonomy): domain Eukaryota; kingdom Metazoa; phylum Chordata; class Mammalia; order Primates; family Lemuridae; genus Lemur; species Lemur catta. The sequence continues at coordinate 11,763,853 of NC_059148.1, forward strand.
ATAAAAAAATTTAGTTTGGTCCCATGTAATTAATTTCTGTTCTGGTTGAGGTTGAGTTCATGATACTCATGGACATATCAGATTTCTGATTAAAGTCCTGGAAGTTTGTTTTGTTTTAGTCCAATGGCATATAATCTCCAAAGTTATCAGAAGCCCGTATTCAAGAGAACTTGTCAGTCCTTTCTGTGACTTTCCTTGAAGAAGCAAACTTTGGACTTAGCCAGTTTTAAAAAACCCACTTTCCAAGATGAATCTAAGTAAAATACTAATTGTCTACGGTTGACAAAAGTCTTAGAGTAGCCATGGTTAAAGAGACAATTGACAAAGTTGGTTATTTTTTGTGGCATATAGCAATTAAACATAATAACCATAATTATTACTGATAACGTACACTAAGACATATCAATATTTTATAATACTGGAACATATATTAATAACATGTTTATACAAAGATAATCCAAAGAAAGTTAAACACCATTTCATATTTGGCAATGCTTCCTGTATGGTTTTAACATGTCAGATAAGCCTAATGTGTCTCTCTTAGACTTTCAGTGGCCCCAAGATATAAAAAGTTAGTTGGAGGTCAAAAGGCTGGATTTAGAATTTGGGTTCTGGAAAGTTTGACAAATATCAAAGGCTTGGGCTGGGCACGGTGGCTCACGCCTGTAATCCTAGCACTCTGGGAGGCCGAGGTGGGCGGATTGTTTGAGCTCAGGAGTTCGAGACCAGCCTGAGCAAGAGCGAGACCGCCGTCTCTACTAAAAATAGAAAAGAAATTATACGGACAGCTAAAAACATATATATATATATATATATATATATATATATATATATATATATATATATATATATATATATATATATATATAAAATTAGCCGGGCATGGTGGTACATGCCTGTAGTCCCAGCTACTCGGGAGGCTGAGGCATTAGGATTGCTCGAGCCCAGGAGTTTGAGGTTGCTGTGAGCTAGGCTGATGCCATGGCACTCTAGCCCAGGCAACAGAGTGAGACTCTGTCTCAAAAAAAAAAAAAAAAAAAAATCAAAGACTTGAAACATTTGTTCAAATAGAATCACAGGCCACTATAAAATAATGGTCATTTATATAACAGAGGACGATAGTCATCAAAAGATTCTAAAGGCGATACAGGAAGTTAGACAGGTGTAAAACTTAACCCTTTTAAAGTTTAGTTTTTCTAGTTAGTCAAAAAACCTAACACAGACAACACAGGGATTATCTTGGTACAGCATAAAATCTTTGCTTCTTTTAGGCCAGTTACCAAAAAGGTAGAAAAACCTTCTGTAGTGTGATTTTTTTTAATTAAAAAAGGAAACAGGTTATAGAATCAAAATGAGTACATTATATAATTTCATTAACAGCAAATTAATATCTCGATAAAACTTTATTTATTTACCCCCAAAACAAATTTTAAATTATAATCAACTGGATCACATGGAAAATTCCTTCATAAATTCCCTTTTATGAACTTTATCCCAACTTGCATGGACCATCTACAAACATGTCTAAAACTTTCTGTTTTGTCCTAACTTTCCGTTTTCCTAAATAGCCAGTCATTTGAAGACAAAAAAAATTTCCATACAAGATCCTTTGTCTACAATATTATTCTCCTTTCTGTTTAACCTTTCTTATCAAAAATATATTTCTATATTCATTGTCTTTTTACATCTCTTTCTCTTACTCATAAGTTACTTTTTATTTTGTTTTTATGTTCTTTCTAAATCTGCATTTTGATTCAACCTTTAAATAACCTCTGAATTAGACAAAATTACATATATATTAACAAGAACACATTTTTTGCTTCCTTTATAATTTTCTTATTAAAAACATATCTTATTCTGTGGTACACTTTATATAGAGAATCACATGCAATGACTAGAATTTTTATTTTTAGTAACTTTAAATTGTAGTGAAAGCTTAAGAGGCAGGAAGTCATGAATTGTCCCTCATAAGACATTAGTTGTAATGAAACAAGAGTGTAGGTTACCATAAAATTAGAGTCATTTACTTAGCCAAACTGATAATTCAAAGATTTTTAAAATGCAAAAATCTTATTCTTTGATAGAAAAGAGACTCAGTTCCTCAAACAAGCATAAGAACTAACACAGACAAACTGAAGTACAAGTTAGTGAAGAGGCAGGCCGAGTGTGTCTCTCTTTCTCTCTCCTTCCCTCCCTTTTTGCAGTTTATTCAAAAGGTGAACAAAAAATCTTTTGCAATTCCTATTAATGTCATATGAAAATCTAGTACAAAAGAGAAAACCACATTTTACCATTGCATTAGTGTATTAATGGAAAAGCTCATCTTAATAAAATCTTATAAACAAATCCATCTAATTTTAATCAATTTGACCATTGAGTTAAGATTTTTATAAACCTTTTATAACCTTCAACTTTTAATTTTATATCCACTTAGTTTTAATCATCATTTACTTAAAACAGTTTTATAAAACCTATAAATTATTATTTTTTTGGCTGATCACTAAATTTTATTATTTATTTATTTTTTGATTGCAGCATATTACAGGGGTACAAATGTTTAGGTTACATATATTGCCTTTGCACTGCCCAAGTCAGAGCTTCAAGTTTGCCCATCCCCCAGATGGTGCACACTGCACCCATGAGGTGTGAATATACACATCCCCTCCTCCCCCATACCTGCTGGACACCCGATGAATGTTACTACTACATAACTGTTGATCAGTTAGTACCAATTTGGTGGTGAGTACACGTGGTGCTTGTTTTTTCATTCTTGTGATACTTCACTTAATAGAATGGGCTCTAGCTCTATCCAGGGTAATACTAGAGGTGCTAGATCAGCATTGTTTTTTGTGGCTGAGTAGAACTCCATGGATACATATACCACATTTTATTAATCCACTCATGGATTGACAGGCACTTGGGTTGTTTCCACCAAAATAGTTTTAATTACTGCTTTAAAACTTATAAATTCTACCAAGAAAAACCAACACAAGTATTTTAATAAGACTTGTTATTTTAAACAATGTAACATCATTTCTAAATTTTGCAAATATGGTAGACGTCTTAGAATATGTCCTGTTTAAAGTGTGAACTGATTAGATCTTTCCAAAACACCACATCCCAAAATGAAATCTATTGACATAGTAGGGATCAAAGTGTCACCGATCCCCAAAGTTTAGTCAAACTGCAGGGAGCAAAGGCCACTGTTCCCATAACAATTTGCTGAAAATTTACTGACAAGAAGATTAATAGGAGAAAAATGTTACAGACTTATACATGGGCACCTTCAGAATGAACACTCAAAGAAATGGGGAACTGTCCATTTTTATGTTTAGGGTCAATAAACATTTCATGTTTAGGGATAGCCGTGTAGAAAGAAACATGACTGGACAAAAAAGGCATGAGCCTAAGGGGTGCGGTGCATGCTCTGGGAGCGGGCACACTTGTAGCTCTGGCTCGGACGGTGCAAAGGCAATATACGTAACCTAAGCATTTGTACCCCTGCAATATTCTGAAATTTCAAAAAAAATGGGTGTGAGTAATGCTAACAGGCTGAGTGGGGAAGCCAGCATGGCCTTTCTGTCTAGATCCTGTCTGGCCTCTGCTGTGTGCTCCTTCCTTCCGGGTGCGGGGCAGGACCAGTTCTGGAAAGGGGGTTTTACAGTAAAACAAAGTAGGTCAGATAGTTACTTTATGGCCAGTTTTTACGTAGAATAATTTTAGTTTTTATGGCCAGCTTTCAGAAAAAGGGGTTCTGGCTTTTATGATCCTCCTTAGGGAAGAGGGAGTCTGGTTTCTATGACTAGACTCAGGGAGGAATGGGCCCAAGAGGAAGGAGGACAAGGTGAGGTCAGAGAACTTTTGCTTCTGAGGTCTTCATTTTAGGGTAGTTTTCTGAACCCGCTCAACATGAGATTACCTGACTATAGAGACTGAAAAAAAAAAAAAAAAAAACCAGCATCAACCCTTAGCTCCTCAAACAATGACAGAAAGTGATAACATTTTATTTTTACATGAGGAGCAAGATAAAGCTGTTTTGAAAACAATCTAAATAATCTCAAAACATTTTTCAACTTGGGTGTAAACTTGAGTACATGCAATATTTCTAAAGAGTAAGACTGTTTTGAGATTCTCTTTGGATTTTATCATTCACTTTTTATGTTAAAATAAATTACTATACAGAAAGTAACAGTTTAGGAATTCTTTTTCCCTAGGCAAAAACTTTGTTATAGCAACATAATGCACACATAACCAGCTAGCTTGTAAAGAGTAGGATAAAAAATAGACAAAGACCAAGGGAAAACTAAAGCTTCCAATATAAGTTCTTGTAACTGTGATTTCTAGGATGGTTTTGAATTCCTAACAGTACTGCTAATATCAGATGACAGAAAGAGTGTGCTAGAAACACATTTGGTGTACCTTTCCACAGACATTGAAATCAGTGGGAAAAACTATCTATAGTTAGGATTAAAAGACCAAAACTAAAATATTTTTGTAAACTTTTGACTGTAAGTTTCTGTTTTTGTGTTCTATATACATGATGTTTTATTTATTCTGATTTTCTGACACTTATTTTTTGTTTAGGCACATCTACATTTTACCTAATTAAGAAACTTAAAACACAGAGGTATTTTTGTTGATAACTCAAGAGATATAGCTATTATCATTAGACCAACAATGTTAAATTTACCTTGCTTATCAAAAATCATACAAACACAGATCATTTTATCTTTGGCTCAGTTTATAGTCTTATGACCTTTGTGTTAAACTCTGATACCTTAAGAACATAAAAATGTCCAGTAAAACCCAGGCAAAAAATGTGTGCTGACAATTTGAAAACATTTTTACTCTTACTTTACTAATAATACTTTTTTAATAACCCAGTTTATTTACCAAAGATTACAAAATTCACATGAACTGGAAAAGCATTTGAGTTTAATTTATGAGTGCTCCCTTATTTATAAGCCAGTCTGGAACCATGTAGGCACAAACATATAATACATGGACATACACAAAACATATCTAAACATACACACTCACACGTACGTGAAGTTCCAATAGATTTTACTCTAGGACTCTAGCCATGAGTCTGTAAACAACTCTAGCTCACAAGTTTGTAAAAGACAACGGGGTCCAAATTTCTTCTGAGAAAACTGGAACTTGTTCACATGGCAAAACTTCAGCTGCCCTGATAGATAACCTAATTATACCTGTGGATCAAAGTTTTGGGTATAGTAGTTTTTAGGGTAGTTTGATTTTTAAAAATCTCTTACCCCCTTTTTTCCTTCAGTTTAAAATGAGTTTTCAATGTTTACATTTTAGCTAGAACTGGTTGTGAGATCGCCAGGTGGCCTATCCATTGGAGATACCATAAATAACGAGTTTATCTCGACATCAATAGAAAAAGGTAGCAGGGTTTGGAGTAGCCAGAAAAGAAAAGAGATAGCTTGAGAGACTTGACATTTTAACTCTATAGTGGCAGGTCGACCACTTGAGCTCTGAGTTTTCCTTGATATAATTTACCCTTTAGTAAATACTTGTGCACAAGAATTGGCCATAGCCAGCTGGAGCCCTAGAAAACCTGGCGTGCCTTTGAACCTTTCCATTGCACAAATACTGGCAAGTAGAGGTACCATAAACCAACCAGGGTGCCTGAGGGGGGTCATTCTCCTTGTCTTTCCTCATTTTTAAAGGCTTTGTCTTACATGTTTTTTTTAAAGAAGTAACCAAACTGTAGTCTAGGGTTTAGTGTAGCAGATCAGAGGGTGCCAATTATGGGTGGGGCTCCTCAATATTTCACCACTGAGTCATTCCCACCCTCTTGCATGTCTCAGTTTCTCTCTTTGGGGGTCTAGTACCTCCAAGAGGGCACAAAACGCCAAGTGATCGGGTCTTACATGTGTTTCCTGGACGAGCCTTCTTTTAATTAATTTGTTGGGAAGTTCCCTATAGGGCCACTTGTGTCCTGGGGAATTACCCCAGGCAACTCTCACTCAGGCCCCCAGTCATGCAGGGGTGCCTTTCCACTGGGAAGAGTAAAGTGCCCTTTCTCTTTGGAGCTGAGGAACTCAGCGTCTCATTTATCTACAAACAAAACAGTTCAGTTTCCTCTTTCACAAATGTGCAGAAAAGCCAATTGAGATTAATTTGGGGAGACAGTGAAAAAGACCCATTAGAATGCACCTCCAGGTCAAATTAGGATCCCAAACAACAAATTCCCAAGAAAAGAACCAACTCAGAATAAACCAGGACTACCAACCAAAAATGGGAGGTCTGGCACTCACAAGGACTCACACGTTCTGCCCAAGGAGAAGCACGGAGTCGGGAGGCCCAAAGGGACCATGCATGTACCTGACTCTGAGTTTGGGCTTCTCATTCGGGGGCCCTGAGTCTTTTCTGAGCCTGATATTGGGCGCCAACCTTGTCAATGGAAAAGAAGCCAAACTCTGCAGAATAATTTAAAGAGTTTTATTCTGAGCCAAACTTAAGGACCATGGCCCAGAGCCACACCCAAGAAGCCTTGATTAAGTGGACTCACTGTGGCTGTATTACAGTTTGGTTTTATACACTTCAGAGAGACAGGGATTACATGTAAAGCCATAAATGAATACATGGCAAGTGTACATTGGTTTGGCCCGAAAAGGCAGGATGTCTCAAAGCAGGGGGTTACAACTCATAGGTGGGTTTAGGAATTCTTTAGATGACAATTGGCTGAAATACTTAGGCTTTGTCTAAAACACCAGAGGAAAGTAAATGCTTAAGATAAGGGTTTGAGCACTCTGGGAGGTCCAGACAGGAGGATCTCTTGAGTTAAGATAAGGATCTTGTAACTTTCAGGTGATGCTATACCAGAATTAGGTTGGGAAGCAAGCCACATTATTCTGGAACAACAAAACCTGATTAGTGAGATTTTATCATTTGTAGGCGTGACTCACCAGACCCCTTAGAAAGGAAAAGGGCAAAAGAAAAATTTCAGCCCTCACTATTTACACTTCTTTCTCACGTCTTTTGTAGTACGGGCTTGTTCCAAACTATGAAGAGGGTCACTGAGGCCTGTGAACTTTGTGCTGTATCGATCCTGGAAGCCACCCCATGTCTCCATCTTTACTTCAACCCATACAGTACCAAGGGACATACCCAGGGGAAGACTGGCAAATAGATTTTACCCAGATGCCAGCCTTCAGGGGATTAAAATATTTGTTAGTGTTTATAGACACTTTCACAGGTTGGATAGAGGCTTTTCCTCCTAGGATGGAGAAAGTACTGGAAGTATATAAGTGCTTACTTGAAGAAATCATCCCATGATTTGCACTACCAGGAAGTGTACTAAGTGATAATGGGCCTTCCTTCACTGCCAAAGTCACTTGGCAGGTGTCCTCAGCCTTAGGCATTACCTATCACCTCCACTCCTCCTGGAGGCCCCAATCAGCAGGTAAGGTGGAGAAAGCCAATCACGTCCTGAAAAGGACATTAGCAAAACTGTCAGGAGACCTCTGAAAACTGGGTCTCCCTCCTACGAATTAGGATAGCCCCAAAAGGAAACTTAAAGCTTAGTCCATTTGAAATGACTTATGGGAGGCCCTTTCTAACCTCAGACTCCTGTTTGATGAAGAAACTCATAGAACCCTAACCCATATTATTAACCTAAGTCACGTCCATACAGCTGCCTGAAGATATGGAAATAAAATATTCCCCTCCCCCTCGAAGGAAGAGGTCAAGCCCCCTATACAACCAGGAGACCAAGTCTTAGTATAATCTTGGAAACAGGGCCATCCTGAGGACCAGTTACACCCAAGGCGGAGTGGCCCTTTTCCTGTGTTACTAAGTGCTTCCACTGCTGCTGAACTTCAGGGGATTGCCAGCTGGGGACACTTATCTAGGGTTAAAACTTTTTCTCCGGAGCCATTTCAGGCAGACCCAGAAGGAAGTTCACGAGAGCCTGCCTACGAAAGCCAACCTCTTGACAAGTTAAAGGTCCCATTCAAGAGGAAGAGAAACCATCACTCAGCTTCAGATAAGTGAATGTTTAGCTTTGGGTTTAATTGTCGTATTCTGGTTCTCAGTGTGAGTGATCCATAGTATACCCTAATATCTCAGTTATGGTGGTCTAGCCATCATAATGCTCCTGCTTTTTATATCAACTTTTTCTAACAGTTTTTTTTTTTTTTTTACTGAACAATCATGTGCCCTGGCTGAGGGTCAAAACTTAAGTGATTGTTGGGTATGCCATGCTCATAATTTCTTGAAAATTCTGCCTCCCCACTGGAGGGGACAGTGACACAAAATTTGCATCTCTTCTTCCTCTTTCCTTCACTCCTCAAATAACTGAAGTATACTCTAAAACCATGGGTGGAGAACAACCCCAAACATTTTCACCCCTATAGAATTCTGAAATAAAACAATAATAATAATATTCACCCAAACTGGAAGCACCAAGACATCCCTCAGGAAGTAATTGGGAAGACAATCTTTGGCTCACCCATACAATGCAATATTATTCTGTGATTTAAGGACCTGAGTTATCAAACCATTAATAAGACATGAAGGAGCCTTAAATATATATTGTTAGTGAGATGTGAGTCTGAAAAAGCTACATATTACATGAGTTGAACTCTGACATTCTGGAAAAGGAAAAACTATAGACAGTAAAAACATCCATAGTTGCCAAGGTTTCTGTAGAAAGAGAACAGACATTTAAAAATGAAGAATAGGGAATTATTGGGGTGTGAAATTAAACTGTATGAGAGTATAATGGTAAACATAACATTGAATATTTCAAAACTTACAGAAATGTACAACAGAGTGAACCTTAATGTAAATGATTAAATTTAGATAATAATGTATCAAGATTAATTAATTAATTTTAGCAAATGTATCCCAGTAATATAAGATGTTAACAATAGTTGGAATTATGAGTTGGAGGAGACAAAATAGAATGATAAGGAAACTGTGTATAATATGCTCCATTTTTATATCAAGTCCAAACTCTTCTAGATAAGAATATATATCAATTAAAAATAATAATCTATCACCAGTGTTTCAGGGACTTTTTTTTTGTTTCTTGAGATAGCATCTTGTTCTGTAACCTGACCCAGAGTGCTAGAGTGCAGTGGCATCATCATAGCTCAGTGCAACCTCAAAGTCTTGGGCTCGAGCGATCCTCCTGCCTCAGCCTCCCGAGTAGCTGGGACTACAGGAATACACCACCACACCTGGCTAATTTTTCTATTTTTTTGTAGAGACAAGGTCTTACTCTGGCTCAGGCTTGTCCCTAACTCCTGGCCTCAAGCAATCGCCCTGCCTTGGCCTTTCAGAGTGCTAGGATTATGGGCATGAGCCATCATGCCTGGACCAGGAGATCTTTTTATGCAAATGTTCAATAATCAGGTAATGGCTAGAAATTAGCTTAAAACATTATCTGCCATTGAATGTGAACAAATATTGACTTTTAAAATGTACGTTTAATTCTGTGGCCACAGCAGAACTTATTGACTAAGTAAATTAAAATTTTGATACATTAAAAAATATGGCTTAACCTCTTCCTAGGTTTCTGTTACATATGGGGCACCAAGTAATACACAATGATTATACCTGAATAACCTAATTGTCACATTACCATCCTTGATGTCCTTGCAGGGCTTCACCTTGATACGCCTTGGACGCAGCGGGGTCACTGTCAGAGAAGAACATGGTTAGTTCATTCACAACAGATGGAGCTGTAGGCAACTTGCTGACAGAGGACCAAAGAGGAATTAGTGACGACTGGTTCTAAGCATTAAGTTTTGATCCCCTTGTTCACTGGCTTCTGAGCAGAGCCATCTGAGTCAGAGTTGGGTTTCAGGGAGATCACGGAGTTCGGGGAGCCCGTAACACACCTGTCAGGTGGACTGTGGGGGCTGCGCCTTCCTGCAGATGCGTCGGTACAGAAAGGCGGCAGAGCAGGGGGACCGGGAGCTGGAGCAGAGTGAGGGACGGGTCCCAGCCCCACTTAGAGCCACATGGGCCTGAGAACGTCCTGTGATCCCTCTGCCCTCGGTTCTCTGCACTGTCATGTTAAAATTGTAATAGGGCCTACTTATTAGTATCACACTATGAGGTTGAAAATGGCTGAGTAGAGGTAAGTCATAATTAAGAGGATCGGTACTTCAGTAGTTCTCTGTGTTTGCTAAGTGCCAGGAAGAACAATGTGACCCTCAGTAGTGGCTGAACACAGGCTGCTCAGATGGCTCCAGGGTACTGGAGGACGTAGGTCTGTTTTTCATCCTTTAAGGCGTATGACGCTTTGCAGCTATTAGAGAACATCTGGTGTTTGGGACAGGTGCTGAGCAGTGTCCCAGTACTGGAAGAATTTGTCCCAAGTAGTGTCTCCCAACTCTCAGAATCTGTCATCTGTCCAAACGCATTTGGGATTTCTACGAGCTTTTCACAGAATGACTATGGCAAATGCTGTTCTATGAATGCACTAACGCCTGCCCTGGGGCATGTGACCACTGCCACTAACTTACACTGTGGGGAGTGTAGGAACTCTGTAGACTCAGGTAAGTCCAGACACGCATACAGATGATGGAACTCCTTTGCACGGTGACTAATAATGCCACAGCTGACTGATGAGGGCAGGTGTGTAGCTCAGAGCCTCAGCGCTGGGGCTACACACTTGGGTTTCCACCTTGGCTCTTCTACTTAGGAGCCCACGAGCTTGGGCACATTCATCTGTGTCTGCTTTTCTTGACCCAAAGGGGATAGTAAATAAGCCATGCCCTATGTCTGTGGTGACTGTTAAATAATTCCACGCATGTAACGTGTGCAGTAAAAATGCTCATGAAGCTTATCAGTATAGTGTCCTGCTTCCTATTTCAAAACTTAACAAGGCTCAGAGACTCATTCAAGCCCAGGATTCCGAATTCCCAAGCCACTGTTCTTATTATGACACACACCTGCTTGGCCTAAAAACAGGTTTATTCTAATCCAGACCCACTTTTCAAGAATCAGATAAGGCGTTTACCATCGCTGTCTGTGTCTGTCTGGTGCGCACTCAGTGGGCACCCCACCATCGTCCTCCAGAATGGTCCAGTCGTCTGACCCACGGTCAACTGGTGAGATGACCAATGAGATGAACACCCATGCATGGGTGGAGCAGTTTACCTATTAACAAGTCTGGTGTGCTCAAGTCATGAAAAAATGTGTTCCTTATTTATTGTTAACAAATATAAATGCCTCTACCATTACGTAGTCTCCCAGTCACAGAACCGACCATAGCTCAGCCCTTGGAAAGAGCTCTGCATGATGGGTCAGAGGAACTAAGTCACAAATTACATGAAAACATCATTAACAGAGAAACCGTTGTTCAAGGGTATAGCGCTGTATTTAAATTTATACAAGTATTTCTTAGTATAACTTGTATTTATCTCCGTTTGTATGTGTATGATCTACTTGTCTCTGAGTGTAAATAAACCTCTATGCTCTTGGTTAACAGTTTCTACTAATTCATTATATTGACCTTTGCCTATTGAAATAGTGGCTAATCATTGGGTAACCAAGGAGAAAATGACTCCACTTGACTATATTTACCCCTGGAAAGGCAAGTAGTTTGGGTGATTAAGTATAAGTGATATATCTGTGATTTTGTATAACATCAAATGCTTAAAAGTACACGTGTGTTTGTTTCATACACAGTCGAGTGTGTGTGCATGTGGGCGATAGTGATTAATTTAGTTCTCAGTGAACCGTATGTGCAGTTCAGGGTTCTGAATTCATCTCTATAGTCACCTTTCCCAGTGAGTTTTACCCTTCCATGTGCTTTTGTGTTGCGTACTAGCAACTTTTCCTTTCAAGTAACTGGAATCGTTTTAGCATTTCTCATAAAGTGTGTCTTGTGGTGATGGACACCTTCAGCTTTTGTTTACCTAGGAAAATCTATTTCTCCTTCATGTGTGAACGAAGTTTTACTGAATATAGCAGTTTTGTTGACAGTCTGTCTTTCTTCTCCCTCCCTCCCTCCCTCCCCATCTCTCTTTCTCATTACTTTCTTTTATTTTCTTTTTTCCTTCTTTTTTTCCCTCCCTCTCTCTCTCTTTCCTTCCTTCCTTCCATTCTTCCTTCCTTCCTTCCTTCTTTCTTTCTCTTTCTTTCTTTCCTTCCTTCCTCTCTTTCTCTCTTTCCTGCTACTGTGTGATGCCACTCCTTTTGACCTATGAGATTTCTGCTCAGAATTCTGCTATCTTTCTGTGAAGGTTCCCTTGTACATGAGGAGTCATTTTCATCTTGGTGTTTTGAAAATTTTCTCTTTGACTTTTGCCAGTTTGATTAACATGTGTCTTGGTGTGGACTCGTTAGGTTTATCCTATTTGTGGCCACTGGATGTCTTGACAGGATGTTCATTCTCCTTCTAAGATTTGTCACGTTTTGGGCATTATTTATTTAAATACACTTTCTTCATCTCCCTTCTCATTCTGGAACTTATGTGTTTGGTGATGTCCCAGAGAGCCCTTAAGTTTTCTTCACCCTTTTTTGTACTTTATTATTCTTGCTCTTAACTTGAAATTTGCTGTCTTTGAGTTTGCTGCTCTTCTCTCCTGCTGATTCTCAGCTGTTTTTAAAACCCTGAATTGAATTTCTCAGTCCAGTTATGGAATTGTTCCGATTCAACATTTGTTCAGTACTTTTGAAATATTTTCTATCTCTTTGATGAAATTGTCACTTTGTTTATAACATAGTTTTTCTGAGCTCATTCAGCCTCTTTATGACAGTTTTTTTGAATTATTTTCACGAGTTTCTTATATGTCTCATTTAGGTGTGGTTTCTGAAGATTTATTCTGATACTTTGAACGATTTTTATCTATTTTTTCAAGTTTCTTGTAACTTTGAGTTGAGAACACCATATTTGAAAACAGGCATTTCTCCCAGTTTCTACAGACTAGGTTTGCAATGGGAAAACTTTTCACAATCCACAGAGCTAGAGAATCTGTAATCTCTCAGAACATTTCTGGGGTCTCTCAAGAGCCAAGGAACATTCAAACTGTGTTTAAAATAACAAAAATTTCCATAAAGGCCACCCAGTGGAGGAAGAGTAACCTTTTCAGCAAATGGTGGCACATCGGTTGGATATAGATGGGATAAAAGTAAGTTCAGTCTCAAATCTACACCTTACACAAAAATTACAGTGGGACACAGCCTTAATTATATCACATAAACCTACACAACTTTTCAAAGATAACATGAAAAATATCTTTGGAACAGAGGCCTCGATGAAAAAGTTCTTAGACATGACACCAAAAGCACAATTTATTAAAAAACAAGTGGGAATTCGTAAAAAAAGTTCTCTGTGACAGATCCTGTGAAAAGGTTGAAAACAAGAGCCACAGACTGGGAGGAAATATTGACAAACCACATTTATGACAATGGCCTCACATCTAGAATACACATATAAACTCTCAAAATCAACATTAAAATACACGTATTAGAGCAAAAGACACAGTTATTTCACCGAACAGGATATGCACGTGGGAAGTAAACACGCAAAAATTGGATTACCGTAACTCGCGATTAGGAAAAATGCAAATTAAGACAACGATGGGATATTCATGTACACTCATCAGAGCAGCTAAAATAAACACCAAAGGAAGCAGCAAGTGGTGGCAGAGTGCAGAGAAAATGCATCTCTTAAGCATTGCTGGTGGCAGTGTAAGATGATACAATAACTCTGGAAAATATTTTAGTAGTTTCTTAAAAACAAAGAAACAAACAAACCCAATCCCCCCCAACCACCACACACACTCTGTGATGTGACCCAGTAATGGAATTCCTGGGCATTTGTCCCCCAGAAATCACAACTTATGTCCACACGGTCCGTAGCTGTTCACAGCAGCTTTACTTGCAGAGCCCCAAATGCTAACAACCCAACTGTTCCTAAATAGGTTCGTTCATACCCCAGAATACTCCTTAGTGATGATACAAAGGACTGAACTATTGGCACAACACCATGGATCTCAAAGGCATTAACGCTGAGTGAACAAAATGTGATATTAAAATGTCATACACTGTGTGATTATACCACACTCTCAAAAATGACAAAATTACAGAGATGTAGAAGACACTAGTGGCCTCCAGGAGTTGGAGATACTGGGGGGTGGGTCGGAACGGGAGGGCAGGTGTGACTATAAAGGATGCCCAAAATCTTTAGAGTGACACAACAGTTCTGTGTCTTGGTTGCAGTGGTGACAACACAAATCTGCATATGATAAAATTACATACAATTAAGAACACCTGCATGGTACCAATGTCAAATTCTTCCTTTTGAAAGTGAGTATAAGTCTGTAAGATGTAACTTCAGAGGCAGATGAGTTAAGGGACCAAAAATGTATTATTCTTGTAAATTTTGGTGAATCAATCTATAATAATATCAAAATAAAAAGCTAAAAAAGTGTATTTAGCAAATTATCAATATATTTTTTTCAAAATCTAGGTGATAATATAGAAGGGTTCATTATACGACACTCACTAATTTTATGTATATTGGGAAATTCTCAGAATAAGCATAAAATTTAAAAACAATAGCTAAGCAATGGGCCAGATCTGGGGGTAGAGGTAGCTTGGAGCCACCAGTGGGTGCACGGGGTCCTGACTTCAGACCTGGCCTTGGAGGAGTCCCTTCCTGTCACTTCCCACACTGTGATCACGTGGCCTAGGCCAGCAGCTCACCGGGAATCGGAATGTCTTACTTCTGGGCCTGGCTGCAGGAGTCACCTCAGAGCCTTCCTGGGTAAGATGGGCAGGTGCTGGCCAGTGGTCACAACCAGTTTTCTCCACCACAAGCAGCAAGTGGCTAGAAGTGGCAAACGCCCATTTCTCAACAGCACCCAGCAGCAACTGCACCTTCCTTGTGTCAGGATCCGTGCCAGCCATCGGGGGTATCGGGCCACTGAAATCTGCATGATGTCTATTTGCAGGGTGTTTATATCATATTGGGAAGACAAACAACAAACACCTCTTACATATAAACATATGTTCATCCATGTTGTCCCAAGTGACAGAATTTCCTGTTTCTGTAAAGACTGAATAAATAGTGTATAAATACTACATTTTAAAAACCCATTCATCTGTTGATGGGCACTTTGGTTGTGTCCGAATCTTGGCTGTTGCGAATCACTCTGCAATGCACATGGGAGTGGAGACATCTCTGTGACACACTGATTTCATTTCCCTTGGATGTGTAGCCAGGAGAATGTTGTCACCACAAAGAAATGCTGTGTGTGTGAGGTGATGGACACGTTAATCAGTCTGATCATTCCACAATGTCTACATGTATTGAAATGTCCTGATAAATATATGCAATGATTATTTGTCAATTACAAACAGAATAAATTTTTAGAAGACCTCTGCACGTTGTGTAGCTGTGAGAAAGTGTCATGAGTGGTATGAAAAGGCCTGAGAGGGCAGCTTAGGGGGCAGAACAGGCCCAGGCGAGGGATGAGCCTCTGCCTCATAGTCTGACACATGAATAAGAAGTGTTCACTATATGGCAATAAGAATTATTATCCACGTAATAGACATCATTACTGGAAAAAACTAAAAGTCTTTTTTACATTTTCTAAAAGGTCACTGTATTTCCATGCACAAAAGATCAAATTTATTTTTAAATCTAGAGCGACAAAATAGTGACATGCTCAGAGCGGAAATGTTGATCTAACCTGGCGTGAAATCAGCCTGTGGTCTCTGCCGGCTCTGCCGCCTGCCCAGGGTCCTCACCCTTCCCTGCCTCAGTGTCCCCTTTGCAGCACAAAGATTGCACTAGCGCCTGCGTCACCTCTACAGGTAAGCGGTACACACGGTGTTACACGGGCTGAGTGCACACACACATGACAAATAATGATATACCTAAATGCAGTGAACATATTGTATATTCACCTGTTGGCAATTAGGATTTATTGAATGTCGGTTATTAGCATTATTTTATCACACCTTACCACTAATAATAAAATAAGAACTCAGCTCCACCAAGCCCTTATTGTAGGAACTGCTACCTAAAGGGTGTGTTTTAGGAAAAATAAAATTGAACACATACAGAAGGGATGAGATGGAAGCGACAAAGCTGACCAAAGATGTCCCGGAGTTAAAAAAGGTGCCCAGGCAGCTCCGGCGGGCCCGGGGTGCGGCGGGTCCCGCTGTCCGCTTCCAGCGCGCCCGGAGCCCGGGACGGCCTGTGCGGGGGCGACCTGGACGCTGCGACCCGGACCCGCCCCCGGGGCAGCGCTGGACCCGCCAAGGCCCGCAGCGTCCGCGCCCCACCCCCGCTCAGCGCCCAGCCCGGGTCCTCCCCCGCGTCCGCTGTTCCTGGACATGATCCACCCTCGGTCGCGCCACCCGACCATCCCCCCTTCCCAATTTAGAGCCACCGCTGCCGCTCTTGAGCTTCCTAGGGTTGAGAATTCGATTTGTCATAATACACTTCTTGACATCTATACAAAACAATTTGAAAGAAATAAACTTAGTGTTTTTACTAACATTTTGTGTTTCCTATAAATCTAACGTGAAAATATCATTTATTTCTATACCTGTATAATGACAACTTCTAGGTTTGAAAATTTAAGATTGTATGTTTCCATAAAGGTATTCATATTAACATCATTTAAATGCATCCCATTATTTTAAAAAATGATGTGTTGGCCTTAGCCTTATTAATCTACAGATTAGAGAAATAGTGCTACTTTTCAGACTAGGTGCAAATACTACTCTCTGCTAGTGACTATCTCATTTAATTAGCCTCTTAGACCTTGAGAAGTTAAGTAAAATATGTTAGATGTTCAAATTGTCCAAAAGAAAACTTTAATGGTCCAAAGGCTTAGAGATAAAAGTTATAAAAGTTTCTATAATGTATCACAGTGCAGAAGTGTCATCTATTGAAGGGTAGCAGGGGTAACATTTTGCCAGGAATGCATTTGGCCAAAGTAGAATGAATCTATATTTATTCACACACACACACACACACACACACACACACACATATATATATATATTAGTATGCTCATTTGTATATATTTAAAACTCATATATAGGAGAAGTTCTTATATGTATATGGAAATGAACTGCCAGTTTCTACCAATAGCAAACAGATAATACATATCAATAATCTTCCTGAGTAAACTCTAAACCTCAGCAAAAGTTTAGGAAAAAAAAAATGTTGGACAACATCAAATTAATTGCAAGGCAAAGAGAAATGTGGCAGGCCAAAGGCACCAAGGTCGGGCGAATGAAATCCAGACTGATGACTTTGGTATTTGTGGCTCCTCTGGCTGTCACAGATTTCAAAAGAGACAGCTGGATGGCTGAGAAGTAGAGGGTTTCCTTTGATAGATTTAGAGAACTATGTTCACAAAAAACGTGGAGCTGCCTACCTGCAGGAGTGTTATGGGTAACTTGTCACTGTTCGGTTTACGACACCGAAGACTTCCGTGCTGTGAGGAGCCGGAAGTACACAAGCCCTCTCAGGAACAGAAGCCCTGATTTAAATCATGTCTATGGTTAATGCCTTGCAGACACCTGCCAGAAGCAAATATGAGGCTTCTCTGCAGGATACTAACAGCACCCAAGATCTCAATTTTTAACACATATGATACACAATATATATTAATAGTACTCAATAAAAATAACCCTATATAAAGAGATCAAGAAGACACAGATAAGAGAAATAACAGGCAATAAAAGTAAAACCACAGAGGCTCAAGTTAGTGTTATCAACGTGGTATAGAAGGCTTTTCCTATTTCCAAGAGCTAAAAGTCAAAATTAAGAATCTCCATAGTTCCTACTTGGGGTTATATATCCAAAAGAATTCCAAGCTGGATCTCAAGGAGATATTTACACACTCATGTTTCTTGTATTAATAGCATTCTTCACCAAAGCCACGAGGCAGAAGCAACTCTAATGTCTACTGACAGATGAATGGATACAGAAAACATCATACATGTGCACAAGGGAATATTATGCAGCCTTTAAAAGAAAGAACTCTTGTCACATGCTACAACATGGGTGAACGTTAAGGGCATTATGCTAAGCAAGATGACCCAGTCACAAAAGGACAAATACCATACAATTCCTCTCACATGAAGCATGCAACACAGTTAAAATCATAGACACATAAAGTACAAGGGTGGTTTCCAAGGGCTGGGGTGAGAGAAAGGGTAGAATCAGTGTTCAATGGGTATTTTGTTTCAGTTTTGGCACATTATGGCCACCTTCTGTTAGGTCTCTGGGCTGATGGAATTTTCTCTGGGATCACAGCTGAGTGGGTTGGATCAGGGTCACATGGCTGGGGTTGGGTCCACAGTGGACATCCCAGATGGTGGACCTGTTACAAGGGCTCTGGTGGGCATGGATCTCTCCTAGTCCCTGGGTGGGCTGGACTGTTTCCTGGGCCTTGGCCCATAGGGCTGGTGCTGGATGAGGGTCCACTTTGGGGTCTGCAGACTACAGGCCTTTTACCAGGCACGTGGAATGGTTTGGCTTCCTCTGGGTCCTTTGGAGGGCTGCTACTGGGTGGATCCCTGGGCAGGCAGTACTGCCCAGTCCCCGGATGGGAGGGACTAGCTGAGTCTCAGGCAATCACAGCAGATAAGCTCATGTCAATCACAGGCAGCAAACTGATCAGACCATGTTCAAATACCGCAAACCAAGCTGTAACCCATCAAGCTGTTTCTAACCTCACTTCCATTTTCCGCCCATAAATTCTGCCAGTCCACACTGCAGGGCACAGCTCTCCAAGCCTCTCCTGGTTTTAAGAATTGGCAAATTCACAAGTCATCCTTTGCACAAATAAACTGTTTAATTTGTCTAACATTTTCCTTAGCACTCCATTCATGCTCTTTGCATATTAGTCATACTTGTTTTAAATTTCTGGGCTGATGATTCCAACATTCCTGCCACGTCTGGTTCTGATGTTTGCACTCTCTCTTCAAATTGTGGTTTTTGCCTTTGGAAGTCTCGTAATATTCTCCTTACTGGCCAGACACGAGGTATTGGGTAAAAGGATCGCTGTTAGAGGCCTTTAGTAAAGTGGTGGGAAGGTGTGGGGAGAGGGGCGTGGTTCTACAGTCCTGTAATTTGGTCTCATTCTCTTAATGAGCTTTTCCCTTTGGACTGAACTTGACAAGTGTTTAAGATTTTTTGTTTTTTGTTCCTCTTCTCGTTTAGGTGGGTCAGGATGGTTTGAGTAGGGCAGTTCCCTTTTCCCATATGGAAGGCTAGAGCTGAGCGAAGTCGGTGTTTCCCTGCAGTCAGTTAGTCTCTAATGACCAGAGCCCTCCATGGTGGTAACTAGCTTCTCCAGAGGGCAGGCTGTGTCCTGAGCACCTTGCCCTGGGGCACTGCAAAAGGGTGGCTCTTCCTCGCCCTCTGCTGGCAACAGGAGGGAATTCTTCTCTGATCCTCATTAAGAACCTGGTCAAGCTCCCAGAGCTGTGGGGTCACCTGTGACTGGGCACACCTGAAGCCCCTAACCCTGTGACTGGGCACACCTGGAGCTCCTAAACCTGTGACTGGGCACACCTGGACCTCCTAACTCTGTGACTGGGCACACTTGGAGCGCCTAACCCTGTGACCGGGCACACCTGGACCTCCTAACCCTCACAGTTGCCCACGCTGAGCCTCCAGCATCTATCAATCCCAGTCCAGCGTTCTTACCCCAGAAGTGTTTCCCTGGGAGGTTTCCTGAGTCTGTGCTGGTTAGCTACGATGCCTGCTCTCGCCTGTCTCTGCAGTCTTGGGGCAGTGGTTTGCCCTGTGTCCTCATCTCTTAATAATCCTGGGAGTGTTGTTCATCTTTTCAGTCTGCTTAGCTTGTACTTGTTAGGACAGAATGGTGACTTCCGAGCTCCTTACAAGTAGAATCAGAAACTGGAAGTCTGTTTTGTTATCCAGCAAAAGCAGTACTAAGAGAGGAGCTTATAGCAATAAATGCCTACATCAAAAAAGTAGAAAGACTTCAAATAACCAATGAAATTCTTCACAGAAATAGAAAAAATAATCCTAAAATGTACGTAGAACCACCAAACACCATGGAAGGAAATCACCATATCCAAAGAAATCCTTAACAAAAAGAAAGCCTGAACAAAAAGAAAGCTGGAGGGCCAGGTGCAGTGGCTCATGCCTGTAATCCTGGCACTCTGGGAGGCCGAGGCGGTAGGATCTCTTGAGCTCAGGAGTTCAAGACCAGACTGTGCAAGAATGAGACCCCTGTCTCTACTAAAAATATAAAAAACAATTAGCTGGGCAACTAAAAATAGAAAAAATTAGCCGGGCACGGTGGCGCATGCCTGTAGTCTCAGCTACTCCGGAGGCTGAGGCAGGAGGATCGCTTGAGCCCAGGAATTTGAGGTTGCTGTGAGCTAGGCTGACACCATGGCACTCTAGCCCAGGCAACAGAGTTGAGACTCTGTCTCAGAAAAAGAAAAAGAAAAAAAAAAAAAGCTATGCAGCCCACTTCTAGAGCAACTTGGGGGAGCCACAAGGAGTATTAAAAACTTTTACCTCCAAGTGTTGGGAATTTGTGTTATGAATGCAGATTCCTCCTTCTGATCATGGCAGTGTAGATGCAAAGTGGGGAAGCCATTGTTGCAATCCTTGCCAGCTGAGTAGCTTCCAGGGGGCTGAAAGGGAAAGGGCCTGGGGTTTTTCCTCCTTCATTTGTCCATGCACAGCAGGCCATGGGGAAAGGGGCTGCCTCTGGGAAGGACAGGATGACCCAGGCATCCCTTCCTGGTTACAGTTAAAGAATTTGGGCTAGAAAAGGGGCCCTGAAGATCCTACGCCCATTTCTCATTGCAGAGGTGAAGTCATGAGGTTCTAAGACAGGTCTGCAGAGATGAGGAAGAATTGAGTCTGTGCTGGGCTATAAAGCACCAGGAGCAGCAAGGCCCAGGTTCTGACCTCAAATCTAACTCTGTCCTTTCTTTTCCTCAGGCCGCCTGGTCACCGTCACTGCTCTGGTCCATGCTGAAGCATCCTTTTCAAATGAAGAATAGACCAGCAGTCTGTATGTAATTTATTTCCCATTTGCATCTCTTTTTAGTTCTATTTCCTATACATCAACTCCTCTGGGTACCCCTTCCCTGTTCCCTCTTCCCCTCCTTTCATGGTTGTCATCCTGAAGGTCCCGGTCACCTCTGGGCAGTGGGGTCCTTGGGCCTTCGCTCTGTAGCATCTCTCTCCAGCCTCCTCCCCTCTTTCTCGCATCGCCCCGGTTTCTGCCCTGCTGAGCAGCCCCGAATGATCCAGGCAGGCAGCTGGGCTGGGGTCAGGGGACCTGGGGCCCAACCTGCTGGAGAGGACCCCGTGAAGTGTGGGTCTGCTCTGGGCGAGCCCCTCACTGGGGTTTTCCTGCACTGGGGGGCTCTGGACATTAAGCACAATTGTTCTCTTCCTTCCAGATGTCAAGATTACACAATTAAAAGACAAACTCTCCCAATGGGAATCTGGTTCCAGAAATCCACTCATCCTGGGTCCAAGAGAAGGGATCAAGGAAGTAAAAGGAGACATGGAAGAACGGGGAGGAGGAAGTGTGAGTGTGGCAAGGGCAGGAGGAAAAGAGGAAGGCAAACGAGTGCGCATATTCCCCATCGTATCCCTGACTTGGTTTTTAGCAAATTCGGGAAAGCAACAAGACCAAGAACATCAGGGTGGCCACTATGGCATAGGACCACGCAGGGAGAGACAAGTGGGTGGTTAAAGTCAGCGTAGGCAAGTGAAGAGTGTCCTGAGAACATGTCCCAGGGAACATATACCCACTCCATATCAGCCCCTAAGGCTGCTAGGCCAAGCCCTCCACTGGCTGTCTTACCTTGGAGAAGAGGGCGGTCACAGGGCCACCCCACCATCCTGGGAACCAGTCCCTGAAGTCTGCCCGGGTGAATGCCTGGGCTAATTTGCTCTAATAGGACACAGATAGACAGTCTCTGTGGACAGACAGTACCCTCAGCAGACAGCCGAAAACAGGCCTCAGTGCCCTGTGGACCTGACCCCAGGGACGTCAGCAGCCAAAGTCACCTTCCTGGGCCTGCAGAGCCTTCTGAGACCTGCACGCCCACCCTAGTGAGCCTCGCCTCCCTCTGTCTCCCCAGTGATCCCCGCACCTGTGTCCGCGTTGCGGACTCCTGTACCGATACCCGGGGAGCCCGTGATGTGCAGATCTCAGCCTGGGCCTCAGAGGAGCCGGAGCTTGCTCAGTGTCGGGCAGGTTCAATCAGACACAGGCGACACAACAGGGGCCGGCTCCCGGCTTGTCCCCCCCCAAGTCAGCTAATTTAACTCCAGTTATTTGTTTTGTGAATTGTAAGCATTTTGAATTATCTTTAGAGATATTTTATAGTCATCATTGAAGGTTGTTACATTAAACAATATTTAACTGTTATAATTGGTTGTAAAAACCTTTTTGTATCAAATAGAATGCAAATGTGGAAAAGCACCAAAACAGAGGTCGAACTTAATGGCTTGTTATAAGGCGACCACCCGAGTGACCACCACGAAGGTCCCACCCTCTCACATCACCCTTAGTTACCCTTAGCTGTACATGTAACTGCACATTTAGTTCTTATGATCTGTCTAATGTCAGTGTCTGTCTGGGCATTTTGTTGTCTGAAGTTTGTTCATTCCTCCGGAAGAGATCATGGGAATGATATTACCTGAGGTTTTCCATGACAGCGTGGCATGTCAGGGTCTTCCATACCCGAACATTAATTTTTCTAAATATAACACTCATGGCTCACAGTTTCTTGAGTATCTTAAATCTGCTACTCCATTTTCTTTAGGCATAAAGTATTGCTCTCAAAAAGGTAGATGAGATTCTAATTTTCTTTCCCTTATATGTCATTTGTACTTTTTGGTCGAGAAGCCCACAGATTTTTCTTTTTTCTTTAAAGCCCAATGTTGTACTAGAATATGACTATGACTCTGACTCATGACTGCATAAATATTCTGTGTGGTCTCTTGATATGCAGACTCTTCCAGTAAAGGTGGATTGAATTCATGGATTACATAGAATTTGACTTGGCCAATAGTAACTGGGCCAAGAATAGGCTTTCATTTCAGTTGCTTCTGTTCCATTTGTGACTGTTAGCAGATCCTTCACCTTGCTGGGCCTGAACAAAGCTCACTGGTAAAACTCTTGGTCTAAATCATGATATGGGTGAAGGAAAAAATGAATTCATGGATCTCGAAAGCCATTGCTTCAAAGTGGCAGAAAGAAGGCGTTGATTGGCCAAGGGAAGGCCAATCCAGATACAGGAACTATAAATTCTTGGCTTTTTGTGTGGAGAAAGAGAAAATACAAGAGACTAGAGGTGAGCACGGTGCTATATACATGAGCCAATAATCAGTCCTGTATTGTGTATCCAATGAAATGAAACTAGAAATTAATAACAGAAGGAAAACTAGAAAATTTAAAAATATTGGAGATTAACAATAGTCATTTAAACAACTAATGGACCAAAGAAGAAATCATGAGGGAAATTAGAAAATATCTCAAAACAAATGAAAACAAAAACACAACATACCAAAATGTATGAGATCCAGGGAAAGCAGTGCTAAGAGAGAACTTTACACCTGTAAACACATCAAAAAAGAAGAAAAAAAGTCTCAAATCAATAACCTAACTCTATACCTTAAGAAACTAAAAAAAAAAAAAAAAAAAAAAAAAAAAAATCATACTAAACCCAGAGCCAACAGAAAGGAAATAAGTAAGAGCAGAGATAAATAAAATAGAGAATAGAAAAAAAAAACAATTGATACGGTTTGGATGTTTGGCTCCCTCCAAATCTCACGTTGAAAAGAGTCTGTTTCAGTCCCAAAGCCTGATATTTTGCGCATGTGAGAACTTCTGCATGTGACGAGGGCTTGTCGCAGCACAGTGAGGCTGGAGTTGGGGCCGATGGACGCTGCTCCCCTCGCTCTGTGAAAAGGTTGGCAACATTGACTGGGGGCCTTAACCAGCGCAGTAATGGTTTTCTAGAATACCGTGAATGTTGATGTCATTCAGACCCTTGGGACTTTGTAACAATTCAACCTCTTCAGAACCCACGGCTGTAAATGTCACCTGACTCATTTTTGGGGAGTCACCTGCACTTTGGAAACCCCACTCAGTTTGCACAGGACCCTTCTGTGCTGTGGGGGTGGAGTTGGCCAGGGAGATGGTGTCCCTCACAGCCTTGGTGACCTCAGCATCTGATGCCATCAGCTATCAGGATGTGAAGGAGCGAGGCATGAAACCAAACACCAGCGAGCAGGAAGAGTGACCGGAAGATGACAGGGAGCCCCGAGGGTGCAGCCAGTTCCCGTCTGGCAAGTGCGCATGAGCAGAGTGGGAGACAGCTGGTGGTAAAGCTTAGTTCACCTGTGCTCAGGTGTGAACCTCAGTACAGCTGGGTGATGTTCAGACAAAGTCACCCCCACTGCTACAATATTTAAATATCGAAGGCTTTCGCATTTTCAGTAATATTATTTGGACAGAAAATTCCCTTTAACCTTGAACAGTTAACTCCCTAAATTTCAGATGAAAACACCTTCATGTCAATGGGTTGAAAATTAGAGATCTACAATGAGGACTTTTATTGCCTATTTTCCTGAAACCACCCTTGTACCCGATCTCCCAGCTGTCCCCTGTGTGTGGCCTCTTCCACAGTGTGGCCAGTTTCCGCTGAAGTTCTCCAGCTAATGTTTACTGGAATTCACCATCAGTACTCCGCCTAATACAAACGTGGTTGACAGGAGAAAACTGCCCATATTTGGCTTATGAATGACGAATGTGCTCCTGCTGAACTGTCTGTCCCAAGTGTGGATCTGTTAGCAGAATGGCTTGGGATTGGGGGGTTCTCGGGGAGCCCATGGGAGAGAAAGCAGCTTGCAAACTCTGCTAAGGATGTGCAGCATCCTTACAGCCAACTACAAAGCCATGCTGGCACTGTCCCCTGTCCCTGAAAGTGTTCCTTCATATGAAAGGTATCAGGTCTCTAAGCCACTGAACGGCTGAGAAGGAAGGAATTCTCAAAGCTTTCATGACTATGGATTCTCTGGGATGTGGACTGTTGGACATTGAGTTGTTGTGAGTAAATAATTTCCATTCAATAACATTTTAAATTTATTGTCAGAAAACAATTAAAAACCTGAAACTGGAACAAGGGTTTGTAGGAGGGAAGGAACTATGGAAATCTCTGCTGTGTACTAAGTGGAGTCCTCCGACCTTCAGTTCTCCATTCAGAACACACACAGCTGCCCTGGAAGGACACATGAGGCTCGAAGGACCAGGGATGGCAACTCTCTTCGGGAGACGTGAGGTCCCTGCACGGCCACCAGA
Source organism: Lemur catta (assembly GCF_020740605.2). NCBI lineage: Eukaryota > Metazoa > Chordata > Mammalia > Primates > Lemuridae > Lemur > Lemur catta. Next base: position 11,789,187 of record NC_059148.1, read on the forward strand.
AGTGCAGACGGCCCATTCACCACCCCGGAGGTGCCCTCCAGGCCAGTCCTGCCAGGAAGCTCCACTCTAGGACTTTGGCAGTAAAGCTGCGTTTGATGCCCCTGTGTGCTGGATGTTCTATCCAGTCTAGCAGAGTACCTTTGGGTTAAAAGTCTTAAGCTCAACAGCAACTAGACTTCTCAGTTTTGTGTTCAATTGTCCTTATGCTGCCATAATTTTCGGATGCCAGGGAACAGTGTCAATGTGTGGAGTCAAGACCTTCTGCTGGAGGGGCATTTTCAACCTAAAAATGGCACCTGCCGGGTGAAGTCCACAGACAGCTGCTTGCGGTCCTGAGAGCGGTGACCAGTGGCCCCACAGTTGCAACAAGACAGATCCCGCTTTTTGTGTCACTGGGACCATTGCTACTGCCAAGCAATCTTTGGGTCTCGTACACCATGCCGTCCTCACCATGAAGTCCAGCTTGGGTGGTGCAGGAAATGGGGACTGTGGGGATCCCTGGTGGGGGACCTGGCGGGGGTCCCCGCATATATCTCCTCTAGGATTCTGAGGGCGTCTAGGCAGGAAGTGGACAGGCTCCAGGGGTCATCATGCACCAGGCCATCTCCACCTGCGGGGTCAGCTGATTGCCTCCTTCCCTGTCTCCTGACTTGTGGGAGCTCATGGCGGTGAGGCCTGACAGGAGCCCCAGGGAAAAGATTGGTTTGAAAGCTCTGGTCCCCTGAAGGTGCAGGGGGGCGCAGGGACAGCGGCAAGGGCACCACGTGGTTGGACCTGGTGGCAGCCAAGAAGGGCGGGAGCCGTGATGTGGTGCCTTTGGGCAGGTGCTGGGGGCCAGGAGGGGACCTGGCTGGTTTCAGGGTTCCAGGCCGGGGCCTTAGGTGGGCGAACAGCGCCCGCAGGCTGTTCCAGGGGCGGCAGCAGCAGCAGCGGCGGTGGGAGGAGCTGCCACAGTTCTCAGGCGATTCTTCCTGGCGTGGGTGCACCGGCACCTGATGGAAATTGCTTGTATGGTTTTCTGAAAGAAACACAGATAAACAATTGACCAAAAACAAGGCAAACACAGCTCCTGTTTCAACTGACACTAGCTGTCCTTTGTCACTGTAGCTGAGATGACTGTACCACAGCGATCGCAAGGCCTTCCAAGTGCCAGAAGAACACCTAGCAACATAGAATTAAATTGTGTCATAGGAAACTAGCAAACTTTGATATGACATAAAGTTCAATAAACTAAACCCAAAAGATTAATGGCGAATATGAAAAAATATCTGCCAAGAATATCACAAAGGGATTTGGAAGGTTCCCGCTATTACCAGCGTTAGTAAGAGCAGCATACGGCGCCTAAACAGCTTGTGCAAACAGCGTGGCTCATGCTGAACATCCTTTGCCTGAGAACGAGGGACCTCGGTCCATGGTAGGTAGCGGGTATCTACATGACAAGTGTCCAGTCAAGTCAGGGAACACTGGTCTCCACTCAGCCTCCCTGGCAGACAACACTTCTCATGCTCTCAGGCCGACTGCGGGAGAACTTAGATGTCAGCTGTGTGACTCAATGGGGACAGCACCCTTGGAGCCTTTGAAGAGGTTTTCACTGTCACCCAGGCTGGAGTAGAGTGGCGTCATCACAGCTCACTGCAACCTCAAACTCCTGGGCTCAAGAGATCCTCCTGCTTTAGTCTCACTAGTAGCTGGGACTGTAGGCACCGGCCACTATGCCTGGTGAATTTTCTTATATTTTGTAGAGATGGGATCTCACTCTTGCTCAGGCTGGTCTCCAACTCCCAGGCTCAAGTCAGCCTCTGGCCTCAGCCTCCCCAAATGCTAGGATTACAGGCGTGACCCACCACACATGGCTCAGAAAGACCTTTTTATGCCAATGTTCAATAATCAGGTAACGTCTAGACATTAGCCTGAGTCGTTGTCTACCATTGAATGTGAACAAATCGTGACTTTAAAATGTGTATTTAATGCTGTGGTGGCAGCAGCACTTACATGGCTTAAGCTCTTCATCAGTTTCACCTACATATGGGACATTGAGTCATACACAATTATTATTCTTGAATAACCTTCGGTGTCACAATAGCTTTGTCAGGGGCTTCATAAGGCTTGATCTGTATTGGCCTCTGTGTTGGCAGGGTCTCTGTTAGAGAAGAACATGGTTAATTCGTTCACCAAAGAGACAGCTGAAGGCAGAAGACCAGAGAGAAAGAGTGAACGTTTATTCTAAGTGTAAACTCCTGAGCCCGTTGCTCACTGGCTTCCAAGCGGAGCCGTCTGAGTCACACTTGGCTTTCAGGAGGATCACGGGGTTCGGGCAGCGCCTGCCGCACCTGTCAGGTGGGCTGTGGGGGCCACGCCGTCACGTGGATGAGGCGGTACAGAAAGGCGGCAGAGCAGGGGGACTGGGAGCAGGGGTGCTGGTGCAGAGTGAGGGACGGGTCCAACCCCACTTAGAGCCACGTGGACCTGAGAGGGTCATGTGATCCCTCTGCCCTCAGTTCTCTGCTCTGTCATATTAAAATTGTGACAGGGCCTGCTTACTGCTGTGGCATTATGAGGCGACAATGACCACATGCAGGGAAATCCTAAGAGAGAGGACTGGCATCTCGGGCGTTCTCTGTGTTCACTGTAACCGGGAGGAACGAACTGGACACGAGGTCGGGTGCTCGGATCGCTCCAGGGCAGCGGGGGAGGGAGGGTTATTTTCATCCTTTACGCGGGTCTGATGCTCCACGGCTGTTAGAGAACACCTGGTATCGTGTCCCGTGAGTCCCACGTCCGCCCGGGGCGGACAGAGGAGGGGCTGTGCCTGCCGTTCCGCACCTGACGGTCTCAGCGTTTAGAGAAGCCACGTGGTTGTCAGAATCACATCAACGAGTGACGCATGGGGGACGGGAACGTCCGTGGCTCCACGGAGGCACAGATCTCTGATGACTGAGACCCCGAGGCACATCCTGGACTCCGGAGCCCAGAGCTCCCCTCACTCTTTCTCCAATGTTCCTGTCTCAGGCGTCACGGGGCGTCAGAGCTGATGCCCTGGAGGAGGTGCCTGAGGCCGGGGCAGGTCCCCAATCAGGAAACGTTTCTTATCCTCTACCTGTCACATCTTCCACCCCCAATACGGCCCCGTGTCCCCTAAAGGAAGTCCTCTGAGGGTCCTGTGTGTGCACACATCTGTGGCCTCCTCCCCCAGTGCCGTCCCCCTGTCAGCTGCCCCCAGTGAGTGTGTCCCCAGGCGGCCACACTGAGTGGCCAGCGTCTGATTGTCTCCCAAGGGTGCTCAGACTGCAGTACGTCGCAAAACCATCACATGATGGTTCTGCAAAGAGTAAACTTCCCTGCAACTGACAGCACCTGAGCCGGCCGCTGATGTGCATGAACTGGAAAAGCAGCCATGCTGGCTGGTGCTTTGGCGCTTTAATCAATTAAGTCTGTCCCCCCCACTGCCCCTCGACTACTGATCGGAGCAGTCGCCACAGCATGAAAGGAACCGCGTGCTCGTTCCGTGCGCTGACACAGAGGCAGCATGCGTTCTTGTTTGCTGCTTCTAAATGAATATATCAATGGAAATGACACACCCCAAATTTACTGACCTAAGTACACATTTCAGAATGGAGAAGAGAGGGAAGACATGTTGAAAATATGCTTTATAATGTGAAAAACCTCAAGACTGTCTCCACCATTCTGGATTCCCTCCAAATTTAAAATTAATGATTCTAACAGGTCCTTAATTAAGTACAAACTGCATGAAAATGGACTTTCCCATATTTCCCCCAAGGGGATACCTAATTGGGGGAAGTTTCAGGGGTTCTGGATATAATATAAAATAATATTTTTTAAAGCAGGAGAAGTTTAGAGGCACCTGCTTGACAGAAGAATCAAATACCTAAATTGAGGAATAAAACAAAACTGCAAACCCCATTTATAACTGTCTATGGAAAACTGCAGAGGGTAATTTTGTAAATTTGAGTAAAATATTTTGACAGACACTCTAACTAGTCCGTTTGAGGGAGGACAGCACTGCACAGGTCACTATGAACATACCTTTCGCGCGGCAGCACGTGTTTCCCATGTCTCGCCATGTCAGGGTTTGCCTGTTTCAGTCTGAGAAACTCAGCACAGACAGAGCCGGCCAGAGCTGGGGGCCGTATATATAGGATCACGTCGCCACGGCGATCAGCATCACTGAAGCTGCAGAGCGAACGCACAATCCCCACTGTGAGGTGTCCCCGCTGCCGTGCAGGCAAGGGTGCTCCTACACGTACAAAAATGTCAGTGAAGATTAAGTATTTCACTTCAAAAACGGAATCCCCAACGCACGCAGCATATTCTCCATTTCTTAAGACAAGTTATAGGAGGAGAAATGGTGTGCCCCCAAATATAGTCCATAGTGAGGATTTCAAGTGGCAGAGAAACAAAGCTGACACGTTGAGAATGGAGGATACATTCTTGATTTCAAATACCATCCCCAGCCATTTCTACCACTCCCAAGTCACCAAGTATTTCTAGAACCAATAAACTACTTTCAGGATTAGATAAAACACAGCATTAACAGGTATTTAGTTATAAAAAGTCATAATGAAGAATATACTTACCAAACTACATTTTCATCATATATACATGCATTACTGTGCACTTAGTTCTATGTCAAGCTCTGTGAATTCACAGAGGAATTTCTTTATCGACTTGTATGTACACAGCTGGCCATCCACTGAGTAATTTAGGGGAAAAATGTCACTATATTTCCACTGGTGCATCTTCTGAAGAGTGAACAGTCTGGGTGAGTACCTATAACTAAAGTGTTTCGGGATGCAAAATTTTAGATAACTTTCAAAATGTAGAATTCACTGTGTGTTCTGGCTGAAATTGAAAAAAGGAAGAATGTAGGAAACAACGAATTGCTTCTTTGAAAAGATTGGCAACAGTGTCAAACTTACTACAAATCTCACAAGGAAAAGAGAAGAGACGAGTTACCAATGTCCAGAATAACACACATGATGTTACTGCAGATCTTGCAAACATAGAAAGCATGATAAAGAAAGCCCATGGACACCTCTACACCCATCAGTTCAACTACTTATGCAAAATAGACCAATCCTCAAAAATAAACATAAACTAGCCAAACTCATGCTGTTTGAAATATTGTATATTGAATTTAATAACACTCTAAATATTAGAGAAATTGAATTTATATTCTGTCACCTCACATAAAAGAAATTTTGAGGTACAGAAGTTTTCACTGGAGAATTCTACCATAGTTTATATAAGAATAAATAATTGTACAAAATCTCATCCAGGAAATAGAAGAGGAAAGAACACTTAACTCATTTTATGAAGCTAGTTACCATGATACCCAAAGCAGATGAAATCAGAACATGAAAAAGTGCAGGACAATATCCCTCAGGAGTATAAACACAAAATTATTGAAACTATTATCAAGTTTGATTCAGAATATATAAAGATTATCTTATAGCATGGCCAACTGAGGTTATCGGAGAGAAGCAATCCTGGCTGAATATTTAAAAATCAATCAATGTGATCTGCCATATTAAGAGATTAAAGAGAAAGCATTATATGATCATATCAATCCACTCTTAAAATAATTAGGCAAACTTCTATAATCATTCATGAGTAAAACACCAACTGACTGAGCAAACAAAAAGGAAACTTTCAGCAAGTTAGAAATCAAGAGGAACATCCTCAATTTCAAAAAGTTCATCTATAAAAACCTACAGCTACCAGTATACTTAATATGAATGATTAAATATTTTGTGCCTATAATCGTGAATGCACTTTGCACTTTTCTCCCCCCAGGGCCGAGGAGACGGGGTCTTGCTGTGTTGCCAGGCTGGAGTGCAGTGGCACAACTCTAGCTCACTGCAACTGCAAGCTCCTGGGCTCAGGTGATGCTCACTTGTGCCTTGCTGCAGAGGACATGACTGTCTGCATAGGAATGTTTTTGGAATTGAACAACAACAGCAACAACAAAGTCACAGAAGTAATAAGTGAGTTCAGCAAAATTTCAGCATGTGAGTTTAGTATACAAAAGTCACTTGTATCTCTGTATACTAGAAATAATAACGTGGACACTGAAATGAAAAATATAATACCATGACAATAAAATACTTAGGTGTAAATCTAAAAAAAATTAAAAAATTCATAAAATTTTTAAAAAAAAATCACAACTGTATAAAACTTGTGTCCTGAGAACTTCATAATGGTAGTGAAAGATAAGACAGTCACAAAAGGACAAAGACCATAGGATTCCACTCACATGAAGTGTGCAACACAGTTAAAATCATAGACACATAAAGTACAAGGGTGGTTTCCAAGGGCTGGGGTGAGAGGAAGGGTAGAATCAATGTTCAATGGGTATTTCGTTTTCGTTTTGGCACATTAAGGCCGCCTTCTCTTAGGTCTCTGGGCTGATGGAATTTTCCCTGTGATCACAGCTGAGTGGGTTGGATCAGGGTCACATGGCTGGGGTTGGGTCCACAGTGGACATCCCAGTTGGTGGGCCTGTTACAAGGGCTCTGGTGGGCATGGATCTCTCCTAGTTCTTGGGTGGACTGGACTATTTCCTGGGCCTTGGCCCATAGGGCTGGTGCTGGATGAGGGTCCACTTTGGGGTCCACAGAGTGCAGGCCTTTCACCAGGCACGTGGAATGGTTTGGCTTCCTCTGGGTCCTTTGGAGGGCTGCTACTGGGTGGATCCCTGGGCAGGCAGTACTGCCCAGTCCCCGGATGGGAGGGACTAGCTGAGTCTCAGGCAATCACAGCAGATAAGCTCGTGTCAATCACAGGCAGCAAACTGATCAGACCATGTTCAAATACCGCAAACCAAGCTGTAACCCATCAAGCTGTTTCTAACCTCACTTCCGTTTTCCACCATAAATGCTGCCTGCCCACGCTGCAGGGCACAGCTCTCCAAGCCTCTCCTGGTGTTGAGAATTGGCCAATCTAGAAATCATTCTTTGCTCAGATAAACTGTTTAATTTGTCTAACAGGTTTCTTAACAATCCATTAGAGCTCTTTGCACATTAGTCATAGTTGTTTTAAATTTCTAGGCTGATAATTCCAACATTCCTGCCTTGTCTGGCTCTGATGTTTGCAGTCTCTTTTCAAACTGTGTTTTTTGCCTTTGGAGGTCTCATAATATTCTCCCCCTTGGCCAGACACGAGATATTGGGTAAAAGGATCGCTGTAAAGAGGCCTTTAGTAAAGTGGTGGGAAGGCGTGGGGAGAGGGGAGGGGTTCTACAGTCCTGTAATTTGGTCTCATTCTCTTAATGAGCTTTTGCCTTTGGACTGAACTCTACAAGTATTTTAAGTTTTTTCATTTTTTTGTTCCCCTTCTCTCTTAGGTGGGTCAGCATGGTTAGAGTAGGGCAGTTCCCTTTTCCCACATGGAAGGCTAGAGCTGAGCAAAGTTGGTGTTTCCCTGCAGTCAGTTTGTCTCCAGCCTTCCATGATGGTAACTAGTTTCTCCCAAGGGCAGGCTGTGTTGACAGCACATTGCCCCAGGGCACTTCAAAAGGGTGGCTCTTTCTTGCCCTCTGCTGGCAACTGGAGGGAATTCTTCTCTGATCCTCACTAAGAACCTGGTCAAGCTCCTGGAGGTCAAGCTCCCAGAGCTGTGGGATCACCTCTGACCGGGCACACCTGGAGCCCCTAACCCTGTGACCGGGCACACCTGGAGCCCCTAACCCTGTGACCAGGCACACCTGGAGTTCCTAAACCTGTGACCGGGCACACCTGGAGCTCCTAAACCTGTGACCAGGCACACCTGGAGCCCCTAACCCTGTGACCAGGCACACCTGGAGTTCCTAAACCTGTGACCAGGCACACCTGGAGCTCCTAAACCTGTGACCGGGCACACCTGGAGCCCCTCACCCTGTGACTGGGCACACCTGGAGCCCCTAACCCTCACAGTTGCCCACACTGAGCCTCCAGCGTCTATCAATCCCAGTCCAGTGTTCTTACCCGAGAAGTGTTTCCCTGGGAGGTTTCCTGAGTCTGTGCTGGTTAGCTACGATGCCTGCTCTCGCCTGTCTCTGCAGTCTTGGGGCAGTGGTTTGCCCTGTGTCCTCATCTCTTAAGAATCCTGGGAGTGTTGTTCATCGTTTTAGTCTGCTTAGCTTGTACTTATTAGGACAGAATGGTGACTTCCGATCTCTGTACAAGTAGAATCAGAAACTGGAAGTCTGTTTTGTTATCCAGCAAAAGCAGTACTAAGAGAGGAGCTTATAGCAATAAACGCCTACATCAGAAAAGTAGAAAGACTTCAAATAACCAATGAAATTCTTCACAGCAATAGAAAAAATAATCCTAAAATGTGTGTAGAACCACATAACACCATGGAACGAAATCACCATATCCAAAGAAATCCTGAACAAAAAGAAAGCTGGAAGGCCAGGTGCAGTGGCTCATGCCTGTAATCCTGGCACTCTGAGAGGCTGAGGCGGTAGGATCTCTTGAGCTCAGGAGTTCGAGACCAGGCTGTGCAAGAGTGTGACCCCCATCTCTACTAAAAATATAAAAAACAATTAGCTGGGCAACTAAATATAGAAAAAATTAGCTGGGTGTCGTGGTGTGCACCTATAGTCCCAGCTACTCCGGAGCCTGAGGCAGAAGGCTTGCTTGAGCCCAGGAGTTTGAGGTTGCTGTGATCTAGGCTGACGCCACAACACTCTAGCCTGGGCAACAGAGCAAGACTCTCTCAGAAAAAAAAATATGGAGGCATCATACTACCTGACTTCAAAATATACAAAATTATAATATAATAACCAAACCAGCATGGTACTGGAATAAAAAGACATGTACATCAATGGAACATAATAGGGAACCCAGACATAAATCCACACGTTTCCACCCAACTCGTTGTTAACAAAGGCACTGAGAGCACACAGTGGGGAAAGGACAGTCTCTTCAATAAATGGTGCTGGGAAAACTGGGTAGCCATACGCAGAAGAATGAAACTAGATGCCGATCTCTCACCATATACAAAAATCAAAATAGATTAAAGACTTGAATCTAAGACCTGAAACTACCAAACTACCAGAAGAAAACATTGGAGAAATGCTCCAGGACATTGATTGGCCTGGGCAAAGACTTTTTGGGCAAGACCTGAAAAGCACAGGCAATCAAAGCAAAAATAGACAGATGGCATCATATCAGGTTAAAAACAGATATATGGACATTATTAGATATGCTAAAAATCTGAGAAACTTTGCATGTAACCTCTCTAGAGAATTTTTCATCTGCTTCTTGTTATCTGCCTTGTCCACTGAGTATTTGATTAACATTTGTGTAAATATAAAATAAAATTACACATTAAGTCAATTTACCCAATTATTCAACTTGCATTTTGTGAAGTTACATTAATGCTTGTATTTAAGATGTATTTGTTGTCCCTTCCCTGTCCACCCCACCTTGTCCCCAGAATCACGAATGATGCTGTTTAGAAAGTAGTCATTTTCCCTCTAAAATACCTGATTTGCCCAGATGGTGTGATGTTATGAACCATCTGTTTGTAATGCTTCCCCATTGATGGACCAACAGAGAACGTCACAAAATAGCTTTTCAAAATAAATTATTTTGTTAAATCTTAAAAAATAGATACATAGATACATGGGATAAGGAAAAGAAAAGCTCAAATAAGATGGGCTGGGATCTTGGAAGGTGCTCATTCAGTGCGTAACTTAAAACAATCCAAAAACACCACCTAAAGTGGTTGTCTTAGTTAAAGGTGTCTCCTGTTCATTTTTAACCAAGAAATTCACTTATTGCTGGACAGAACCTAAGAATTTCATCCAAATTCAGCAAAATCCCGTGAACAGGTTGGAAAAACAGTTCTCAGTGGGATCCTATACGAAATAAAGGAAATGGAGGGGTTGGGTGTGATTATGAAGAGTCTAATCTTCAGTAACATGGAGAACGGGGGACGAGCAACTGGGAGGGTCCAGGCTAGGCAGGGCCTCGGCCTCATCCTGGACTTGTGCGCTGTGATTATTGCCTGTGGCTCCTACTGTTTCGGAGGTCTCCGAGCCTTCAATAGGTTGCTCTGCTTTCACTGTTGAATGAAAAACAAAAATTCTTGGTGTAAACATTCTCAGACTCCTGATGAAATGAATTTTCCTAAAGATGTCCTCAAAGCAATGACATGTAAATGTCATAAAACCAGGAAATGGCAGAAACATGAAGGGACTCGTGACACACAGGCCCAGGTTCTGGGTCTAAACTCTGCCCTACGAAACCGCTTGCTGGCAGTGAGCTGTGATTAGCCAAGTCCAATGAATACCAGCTCTAGTCTCAGGAAATCCTTTTCTAGCCCTTTTAATTTTTTTTCCAAATTTATTTTACATCATTATCTTATTTAATCCTTAAAACAGATATTATTTTGAACCATATTTTAGAGATACGGAAACGGGCTGAGCTAGAATAGTCAGCCAAAGAGAACACAGCTGGGAAACGGGGCACAGGGGTCTACACTGTTGAAAGACTGCTTGAATCCTTTTTTCTCAGTGACGCTGGCTCTTTTCTAACCATTTCAGAGAGCACTGTAGCGCTGTGGGGTCTGATGACCACTGAGTGGGGAGAGGGGAGAGAAACAGAACAGGCCCCTCACGCCAGCTGCACCCACAATGGACCTATTACAGCTACAGGAGGTTCCACTTCAAGTTCTGTTTGAGAAAGTGTCAAACACTGTGTCACACCGTGATGTCTCTTGATGCTGGTATGACTTGCACCAGCAACTTTTTGAAGTTAAGAACCTCATCTTATCCTGTCTTTGGTCTCCTGATACTGGAAAACCTCTCCTGACCCGTGAGCCAATGCTGTGAAGAAGGATGGACGCTGTCCAGGGTCCTGTCCCCACCCTTGGGGCACGCCAGGCCCTCGGCTCCAGATAGCCACCGCCTGAGCATCTCTCCTAAGGTCCCTGGCAGCCCCGCTGTCTGTCTGTCACCAAAGCCAGTTACATTAGTGAAGGTACCTGATGTCGTCTCACTGTCCTCACAACTCATTGAGCTGTTTCCCAAGAGGCATGTGATGTCCGCTCCAAATATCCGGAGGGATTTTTGAATGATAAATTGAATAAGAGAAATCTGTAACACAAAACGGCAAAAGCAGGGGGCTCCTTTTCATTTGACATAGTCATAAATCACATTTCATACATGAATCTTGGAGCTTACACAAAACATGAAATTCAGAATTCTGAGAAAAAAAATCAGAGTTGATATACAAACATCTGAATTTGTTTTCTCACAGAAACAAACATGATACCTGAATGAGTATTTAGGGCACAGATCTTAAAATACTCATCATCAGCGGACTAGAGTTATAACTTGTCGTCTAACTTAATAGCTAACATTTTCATATCAATGGCCACATCACATCTTTAAAAGTAGGACAATTTTCAAGTAACTCACATAGGATGTTCGGGGGAAGATATATATTCTCTAACTAAAATTTAGAAAGGAACCAAACAGATGGAAAGTTGTGAAGTTCACTTCTTAAGTGAAATATCATGAACTTGGGAAGCAGAGCTGCTCTGTGGTCATTTGTGCAGGAAGAAGGTGGCTAAAGAGAGAAGGTCTTCTTGTCTAGCGGGAGTCCCTGCCCAGGCACCGCCCTGCCTCAGGACGGCTCTCTGGGTGAGCTTGGGGAAGAGCCGCCATCTTATTTAGGCACACTGCGGCTCCATGGGGTGTTCTGGAATCTTCTCCTAGTTTTCTCATTGCAGTAGCAGAGACCCAAAGAGCAGCCAAGTATTTCTCTGAATGTCAACTGTGAGCCACAACTGACAGAGGACAGCAACGTGTGGAGCCACGGGTGCTCCTGTCACTCAGACCATCTGGGCAGTGTCAGTCATGACCAGAGGAGCTGGGCATGACCGACACTGCATGGTTTAGAGGAGGAACCGTGGCTTGGAATCTTTGTCCACGGTTCCACATCCCTCAGTGCTGAGACTGAGAGTTGAACCTTGGTTTGTCGAATTCCAAAGTCCCAATTTCTTTTCTGTCATATCACACCCATTTCTTATCTCTGTGGTTCAGTCAGTCTAGTGCTCTGTCTCCAGGATGGCAAAGAATAAATGACTCGCTGCTCCTAATTTCCTGCTGAACCCACCTTCCCACACCACCCCCACCCCAAGCAAAGGATAAATGGCTCTGTCACTCCGGAGGAGTGTAATTAAAGTGTGCACTTTAAAAACAAAACCAACGTCTGTCAGAGTTATTCTCCTGAATTTCCTGTTCAAAGTGGGGACTCTGTTCCCCGGGGGACGAACGTGAGAGATCTCGTTACCTTTTTTGCGAGCTCCTCTTGGGATTCCCAGCCGCAGGACTCAGCCGGCCACAGGACGTTTGGGGCTACACAGACGGAAAGATTGTGCGATGTCATTAGATTCCAAGTGGAATGTTTTCCGATACTGTGTAGCACTCCAAAAACGTGTCGCAAAAGGACAACGTTGACTTTCGGCAGCAGGTCTAAAAGGCTAAACACAGAAAAACACACACTTAAAGTGTGTAATTTTACCTAAGAAGTTTGTAAAGACAGAGAAGGAGAACAGAGTATGTTTTTTGTATGCCATTTACACAACCCAATGAAAAGACAAAAGAATGGAGAAATAGGTCTTAAAAACACTGCTGAAGATATTTCCCTGAAACCACTACAATGTGTTTTCACTTGGACAAACTTTATTAATATCTCATATAAATATATTTAGAACTCATGTAACATTTCAATGTGTGCTCAACTAAGGGTTTAGTGATGAAATTAAACCACAATTAATCTTAAAAGACTTCTTTTTCTTAAGGTGGCAAGACAGGAATGCTGTCTTGTGCTAAGAGCCCGGTGCTTATCTGTTATCTAAGATACTCATCCCAGGCACAAATGCATACAAAGATGTTTCACTGAATGCAATTCCTGCATGAGATATGAACTTCTCTGGCTAGTTCACTATTTGACACAGTTAAGATCATACTGCTGCCAGATCGGTCCTTTATCATTTTTCTTGGAGCAATGGATTTCATCTCCTGTCAATGTCATATATTCAGAATGTACAATTACCAAGGATTCCATATTAATAGTATTAGGAGAAAAGCAAGAAGCATACTAACGTATACATCTATTTTTAAACTGGCCTCTGTGTGTGGGACCAAATGGAACCCTTTGGCATTGGTCGTCATTTTAGTGAATACAACTGTAAAATGCAAGCTGATATGTGTTAAGGAATACGTGGGTCATCGTGTTGTAAGTGGAGCAGCATCATTCCCTCTGGATCGCAGTTATTCTCTCCTCCTCGTCCTCGTGATCAATAACACCAAGCCATTTATCATAGAGATGGGATGAAAATACGCTCCCTTGGATATTCCGAAGGAAATCCTTACATAGATTTAAAAAAATATTATTCGTATGACAAATATACGTTGAGGAAATTACAGAGAAAACATTTAATTGAAAAATTTTTTAATTGAAAATTTTTAATTGCAAAATTTATTTTTCAACATTCAAAGATGTATTTTACTTTGTTCCCCAGCTACCCTGCGACCTACACAGAGGCTGGCTCCAACTCTCTGCTGACGTGCACACCCAGAGGCACAGGCTTGGATTTTTTGCAGCTCAAAGTAGAAGCATAAAAGGAGAGTCTGGGCAGTGCTGGGAATGAGGATGGAGTTTCCTCCCAGCCTCTGAAAATTCCTGATGTACATTTTAGCAAACTAGTACCAACTGACAAGGCCTGGCGATAAATCATCCTTAAAGCTATTATTTTCATGAAAAGAAATAAACATACACATTTTGCTTGTTTATTTAGACACAGTGCCTTTAATTTCTAGCAAGAAAATTTCTGAGACAAATGAGCTAAACACACACCTATGCGCTCAAGCACAAATGTTATGAGAGAACGGGGACTTCTGACTTGGGCTAACTGAGCTCCTTGAGAGAAAATGTTTCTAATATTATAGCTTCATTCTTCATTTCTTTTAACTGTATACAAAAATCAGCTCTTTCAACTTGTAAGTATAAAGTTGCTGGCTACACACCCAAAGCCCCAGTGAATGGGTAACTCCATGTTACTCCTTAACGACCCCTTGGGTTGGAACATACACCCCCTGCACACAAAGGAAGCCTCATCAAAACTGAGATCACTCCCGACTTTGGGTCTCTGAGTGCCAGAGCTAGAGGCAAGGAGACGCAAGCTTCCCCTGTGGTGGCCTGGAAAATCTGTCACTTTATGTGGCTGATGAAGAAGTCTTAATACTACAAAATTTGGCCTTTTAAAAGTTAGGAAGCTTTTAATTTTTTGTGTGCAAGAATGAGGGAAGGTTGTCACATCACCTTGCTAGCTTCAAAGGCACACCTTGTTTGCACTGGTCTCACTCAATAGCCCAAGACTCCTCTCAACAGTAACTAGTTCAGGAAATGCCTCTAGGCAGCTGTCGTGACTATAGTGCAGGAATGGTTCACTCGTTCTAGTATTTATGGAGCTGCTGCTTGTGCTAGAAGAAAATGGACAAAGTCTCAGTCCTTATACACCTTTGCTATGTCACTGGTGTACAAAACCCACCCATGGCACTTAGGGTTTTCACTGTGTTTCCCCATGGGGTGGTCCCAGTGTGACTGGAGAGACTCTGGCTGACTCTGGGAGCGGGGGAGGGTGAGGAACACGTTGGCCTGGTGTGTACGGCACTTGCAGGCACTCAGAGCACGTGTCTCCTCTCTGGTTTCCTGGACCCGGAGCTGCAGAGCCCATCGGGGCAGCTGGGTGGCGAAGCCAGAGCATGACCCAGGCAGAGGACGCCAAGGGCATTTGCTGTTTGACCTCTGCTCATAGACAGCTCAGTGGCAAACACAATGCGGGGCTGATCATATTTTCATTTCTGGTTTAGGCCAACACTCCAGTTATCTGACATGGTAATATCAAGACCAAGTGTAACTGAGATTCGAAGACAATTTTAAAAACCTGTTTGTAGTGGTTACCACCTTAGCGTATTTTTGTTCAAGGCTGTTAACAGGAATCAAAATAGATTTATGAAATTCTTTTTCTGTTCTATTATTTCCCCTGATGGAAATGTACCTGGATCCTTGTGATTTAGTGGTATCCATTCAAAACTTACCTACTTTTCATATAAATTGATTGGATTTTCAGAATTCCAAACATTTTAAAAGTCAGATCTCTAGGAGGCCTGTGGTGGGAGCTGGTTGCTGTATAACTGTCACTGTGGGTGGTGGGTTCAGCAAAACAAATATTAACAAAGGATGCCAGAGGGCGTGAAGGTGACAGAAGCCATGAACCGGTGGAGTCATTCCTACCTCACTTTTAAAGTAAAGGCTTTAAGAGAGCGGAGAAGGAATGATGAGAAACGAATGGAGTTTTTGGTGACCCCTGTGAGCATTTTCTTTTGATTCATCATAAGGTAAATGTTGGTTTACTATGGAAAACTTCTGTAACTATTAGAACTATTTTCATTAGCTTCGTAAGAATTTTCTTTTGGGAGTGTGTCCTTCATCAGGAAGGCAGTGGGAAATCATCAAATGCAGGATGCTTGACTCGGTAAACACTCTGTACATGTAAGTGTGTATTTTAAAATTTCTTATTACTAATTATCATTATTATCATTTTGTATGAGTGTTCAGGAGTGAAGATGGGGGGTGGTGTGTGATGAGAAAGGAAAGCACATCTAACATATGGGGCTTTTTAACAATCAAGGAAACTAATTTCCTGAAATTGTGACTTTGTGATGTGTTTTCCAGTGTTTCAGATTCTCTGTCATAGCTATCGTTGTTCTTGGGCGATCGTGGTGAAGGAACCAATCGTATAGCATCAGAGTTGCGCTGTGAGTGGATGACGCTAGAACTTTACCCACCTTTAAGACAGATGCCACCACAAATGGACTCACTGTCCCAGTCTAATTTGTCTCCAGCATCTAGTTTTTCCTTCAGGGCTCGACATGATTTCGTATTGGGCGATATTCGGAAGACGCCCTCCACGGGCGGCCCTTTCTCATTGATAAAGGAGAGCACATCCTATGGGAAGAAGAGGAAGGAAAAGTCCAGCATTTCAGATTCCCACGCCCAGAGGACGAGCTGCTGCCTTTCTGAGCACAGAGCTGCGCTGTGCAAGGTTGTGGGCACAGTGCCGAGGCTGAAGGAACGAAGTATATTTTGAATTTTGTTTTGCTTTTTGGTGTCAATATATTTTTTACCCATCAATGCACTCTACAGCCAAACACTGAACATTTCTAACCAGATGTCTCTTCTCAGGGAATTGACGCTGCGACATCAAACTCCTCCGCTTCAAGACCTCTGCTGAGTTGCCCTCTCCCACTTCACCGTCCCTTTCTGGCTGTTTCCTCACACGGGTTCTTCCCCATGCACGGAACCCTTCCTGCCACACTCGTCCCATCTGTTTATTCCCCCAGGCGACTGCGGGCCCCATTCCTCCTTCCTGCGCTTCCCAGGCTCTGCTGAAACCAGGCTGAAGACCTGCCTCCCCCACGAGGAAGCTTCTGTGACCACATTCTCTCCCTGCCAGCTCTCACTTCTCTCTGCCCTGTCCTCACGTCCTTTGCTTGCAGTGTAGACAGAGGCCGGGCGTCACAGTCAGGGGACTGGAGGGATTTATGACCCATGATGCCACTTATTTGCTGTGTGACTCGGGCACAGGACATTCTTACTGGGGCTTTATTTCATGAGTGAAGTGGGGATGACAGTCACAGCTGCCTACTGGCCGTGAAAGGTTCAGGGCTGGGGTAGTATCTAGCGTGGACCTAAAACGATACAATCTTTTCACACCTAGTATAAAATTCCCGACATCTCGTGTGGTGCTTGGAGAGATACTGGACAGGCAGTAAGAGTTACCACTGACAACTGTATACACTAATTTGAAATAACACAGCCCAAACTGTGTGGCTTCGATCTGAAACATTGTGTTAGGATTAACAGATTCACACAGGCCCAAGGAGGGGCTTTTATGCTTAAGTCCTTGGAATACAAATCAAATACACGTGAGATATTGTGAGTGGCCTCCGATGAAGACACAATTAAATGAGACTCGAGCCTGGTGTGGGGTCAAGACAGAAGGTGATAGGGGACGGGAGGAGCTGGACTCGTGGAGCGTCACACACACCGAGCCCACCCTGACGGCCTGAGCCAGGGCGCCTGCCCTCTCTGAAACCAGGAAAAGACCCTCTCTTCCTGCTGTGTTTGCCTCGTGCTTCTTCAGTGCCTTAATCAGATTTTTATTCTTTGAAGTAACATGACAGAGCTTCCCAGCCAAAGCTGGGGCTGTCTCATGATCTCTCCATTTGCACACAGATTGGGATGAGAGCACTTGACCCCAGAGTTCTCTCTCCTCAAGAGGGCTCGCAGACCCCCCAAAGGAGACCTACCAGAAGAGCGCTGGGCAGGCTGCCATCCTCACAGAGCTCCGTGAGCGGAACTCCGAAGAGCTGTCTCGGCTTCGGGGCTGGGGCTGGTGGAGCTGGGGCTGGTGGAGCCGTGCACGGCTCGTCCTGGGAAGGGCGGGAGCCCCAGAAAAAGGCCCAGCTCATGACAGAGCATCTGCTTGGACCTGCCTCCTGGTCTGAATAAGGAAGCAAGAAGTGAGATCAGTAGATGCAGCAGTTAAATTCACTAACCTTACTCCCACTATTGCCATTGGATAGCGTGTCTGTTGCCATGGGGAGAAGAGAGAGAAACCGAACCATTTGTTGCGTAGAATCTCCCACATTCTGACATTGGCTAACTGCATCCTCGTGGTGTTAGCGTGTTCCCCTTCCCCACACCTTGTCAACTGGTAGTTAAACCTAGAGGCTTGATCAGACAGAGGTTCCATTCTTCCAGTGGTAACACTTCTCAGACGGTGCTGTCTACTGTCTGGTGCATTGCCTCGTGAGCTATTTACTATCTAGTTGTACAAGATTTCTGTGTTAGGTATGATCAGTGGGTTCAGGTGCCAGATCCCACTTTAAAAGCCAAAAATATTGGTATTCAAGTCAAGCAGAGTTTAATAATAATCTATGAGTCCCCTGCCACTCAGATCTCCTGTTTGGCTTTCGGAGTGCCCAACGATGGTCAACTCTCTCCCATCAAAGGGATGTATCTATCTGCCCGGCATGACATGACCTGCCTGGCCCCACTTCTCAGCGGGCCTCTGGCCCCTTCACTGTGGAGGCTGCAGCTCTCAGGCAGCTCCATGTATGACTCAACTCCCTGTTCTCTAGTCAGGCTTGGTTGTACGGTAAGATTCCAGGTGGACTTGTGCCTTGTAACACCCTGTCACCTACCCAAAGATGATTTCTATCTACCCAACAGCCCTGCCAAAGGAATGCTGAGAAAGAAGAACTTTTCAAAGAGAAGGTGATCAGCAAGAGAAAGTTGAGTTCAAAGTTTCTACTGTTCAGCTGTGAATGCTTTCCTAAGAAGGTACCTTAATATTGTCTTAAATAACCTCCTTGTACCAAATGCTAAAAGGTCAACAGAGGAGCCAAGTTGTAGAAGGATAAACCCAGGAGCAACATGTCACCGAATGTCCTTCAACTCCTGTCCATGTGGCTTTTCCAGGACACTGGGTGCATCGCCATGTGCATCTGCCTGGGGCAACGCTCGTGGTGCCGGGTCAGAGAGGCCAAGACGGACTCCGGCTGCGCTACTCAGCTGGACAAGTGACTCAAACCTGTCTGAGCCTCAGTTTGCCCAACTGTGACACTAATGATACTATCTATGCCTCACTGGACGGAGTAATGTAACATACTACTCGGCACAAAGCGTGGATCATAGCATTCTTGATAAAAGTGATTTTATTCCTCACTCAGATGGCCTAAGGCACCCTGGACACCAGTCTCCCCCTCAACAAGCAGACCTCGTCCCCATTCCCCATCTGGCTTAGTGGGCTCCAGGAGGTGTGTGGTCACCGAGGAGGCCACCTCTCTACCTGACATTCATACCCCTACCGTTTCATGATGACGTAAGGATGACAACAAACACATTCTTAAATCCACAAGGATATTTCTCTATGTCAACACGTACAAATGCTGAATATAATCCACATGAATATGTAGGCTGAGTTGTCCCACACAACCTGGTTTCCCTCTTCTGAACCTGATTTTATTGCTTCTAAAACTATCCAAATATGTTCCGTTATTTAGCTTTTGTAAAAGAATGCTCTTAAAAAGGACGCTCTATCCCTTGACAGAAAGCTATGTATCCAGCCGCTCTGTGAACAAAGCCAGAGAGCAATGGAGACACTGAGTCCTGCGCTTTCTGAAAAAATATTTTCAGGCTCAGCTGCACCTTTTGGAATGTACATTATTTGGTGCAAGAGTTCATGTTGCCTCTGTAAACAGTGAAAACATATGTTATTGCAATAGAAAATATGGGAGAATGAAATAGAAACCTAGCCTTCCTTCAACAGTCCTGGAAAGGTTTGGGTAAGTGGTTTGCTCATGCGTGAATTAGGGTATGAATATTAAAAAATTAAAGTTTTGAAACTTTGTGCTTATGGACTGACAGTCACAACAATAAAAAGACTTCAAGTAGAAATTCTATTCTTGCCAAAACATGTCCCGAGTTAGTAAGACATTTTCTCCCGAGAAAGCAGTAGCAAAGCAACGGGAGAATCCTCTGATGGTAGGGGAAAATGGCGAGAAGGAAGATTAAATTAAACCCCAGCCATAAACATTCAGGCCAGTTCCAGCCTACACCTGGGTCTGACGCACGCTTGTCCAGGACGCTGGCCTTGGGGCGGGGTAGCATTGAGAGTTTAATTTAAGCCGGGACCTCAAGGGCACTTCAGCCCCAGCACAGAAGAGATTCCAATCCAGTTCCGCAACTCTGCTCCAATCACAAGATCTTTTATTCTGGGTGTGACTAAGTCGTGCCGTCATTTGGTCACCACCTTCTGTGCCCCAGACACTGAGCGAAGCCCTGGGGTGGGGACGGTGCG
This sequence comes from Lemur catta, assembly GCF_020740605.2. Classification (NCBI taxonomy): domain Eukaryota; kingdom Metazoa; phylum Chordata; class Mammalia; order Primates; family Lemuridae; genus Lemur; species Lemur catta. Next base: position 11,809,134 of record NC_059148.1, read on the forward strand.
AGTTCCCAGGCCTTCAGCAGCTGCTGCAACCAGACCCGCAGAGAGCACGCCGCGGTCGTACGCGCACAGCGCTCCGGGGGTACAGAGAAGAGAGCATCCCCCTGCCTAAAGGAATGCCAAAAATCTTCCCAGACGTGAGTTAGGTCTTGACTTCAGACCTTCGAGGTTCCTCTGAGCCTGACTCTGGGCAGGTATTGGGTGCCTGCCTATACCGTCCTCCTCCCCCTACACGGAGAATAGCTCTGTGTCACGCGTGTTTTTCAGGAATGGAGACGTGAGCTCAGAGCAGGCACGTGGAGGAAGGGAAGGGACTCACTGCGCCTCTGTCTGGCCGAGTGCCTGAGCTTCAGCACGAAGCGGGCCTGGACGTCTGCGGCCGGCCGCTCTGGGAAGGAAGGAGAGTTCGCTTTCCCTGGTCCCTGTGGCAGGAGCACAGCGGCCTGAAGACAGTCTAGTGCAATGCTGTATGGATGTTCATGCCCTACGTAGAGAAAAATCGAAATATAGATCACGCAGGTGGGGATGGGTGGATCAAACCTACCTTACCCTGAGCACGTGCACCACACGGGAGCAGGCTGCACTCCTGGGGCTTCTGGAACCAGTGAGCAGCGTGTGCACTCTCGCTGGGGAGACCCTGCATCAAGCAGGTGCGCAAGCAAAAGACTTTTAAAAAGTAAAGAGAGGCCGGGCGCGGTGGCTCACACCTGTAATCCTGGCACTCTGGGAGGCCGAGGCGGGAGGATCTCTTGGGGTCAGGAGTTCGAGACCAGCCTGAGCAAGAGTGAGACTCCATCTCTACTAAAACTAGAAAGAAATGATCTGGACAGCTAAAAATATATAGAAAAAATTAGCCGGGCATGGTGGCACATGCCTGTAGTCCCAGATACTCAGGAGGCTGAGGCAGGAGGATCGCTTAAGCCCAGGAGTTTGAGGTTGCTGTGAGCTAGGCTGGAGCCACTGCACTCTAGCCTGGACAACAGAGTAAGACTCTGTTTGAAAAAAAAAAAAAGTAAAGAGAGAAAAATGCGAAGGTGTTGCCTCACTTGGACGGCATGTGCACTGGACGGCGGTGACTTTGGCTGTGGTTCCATCTGAGAATATTTAAGGCCGTCAGGGATCTGCCTTGACAATGACTAGACTTTTATATCTTAGGCACATTACTTTACCCCTCTAGCCTGACACTCATCATCTTAAACACTTACCCTCCCTATCACACAAACTTAAGAGGATAAAAGAAAACACAGTAATAATCATTGGTGGTTGGTATTCCTTGAATAATTGGACTATGCATGTCAAGAATCTCTGTGATCACTATTCTCTCTCGTGGTGTCGGTTTACTAGAGATTTCACTTCTCTTTCTCAGTTCTGTGTCCAAGGCTCCCCGAGAGCAGCGGGCCTTTGCCATGGACCTTCCCTTCCACGGCTGCCCTCCTGGGGGTCCTCAGAGGGACCAGCAGAGGGAAGGCTGCAGGACATTGGCAACCCGCAAGGAACGTGCGAAATAGTGTTTATGATGGAGAACCACAGCCATCAATAGGAGTTGCCTGCCAAGGGATTTGTTTTGCACTTTCATGCTTTAAATTGCTTCCTCTCTGTAGATGATGCGCTGTGACATGGATTTCAGATTTTAAAAATACAGTAAAAGTTCCCTTTCTTCCATTTCTGATTGATCACTGCGTGTAACTCGGTGAGCTCTAGCTTTTCCTTTGTGTCTGGCATGCTTCGTTCAGAACAAAATTACAACAATTTCATTTTTTTAGGGCAACAGAAGCTTCCATGACAGTAAGACAATAAAATCAAATCATCAGGATGACCAGGAGTTAATCCACGAGTGAGAATTCAGATTGGCTAAGGGGCCGTCATAAGTGCCGCCTCTTAGGGTCCCTTAGAGCTGGCCACGACCAGGGGAGCTGTTCTAAGCCTAAACGTTATCTACCATCTAGACAATGTTTTACCCAAATTAGTGCACTGTGTTAAAATAAGTGTATTTCCAGCATTTGTTTTCTTTTTCCCACTTTTTTGCTGACACTTTTACAAAGATGTCAATATTAATGAAAGAGAAAAAAAGAAAACAACAAACACACCCATGACATAAGTGGGTGGATTTTGTCCTCAGCTGTATACCTGGTGACTCCCTGTCTTCTAAGACTAGGATGTACATTACATAGAAAAAAATTGGTATTTTAGAATGTTCAGATCACCTGAAAACATCCTGAATCACCAGGAATGGCCTCATAGGATTGCTGAAAGAATAAAAACAAAAGCTAACTCAGGGAAAGGGACTATGCCGTGATTTCCCACAGAAACCACCCCCCTCCCGGTGCTGCCCCTCCCTTGTTTTAATCTCTCTGTGCCTATTAGCCACACTGAACAAACTTGCGGATGCAATAACTGTTTTTTTCTTAGCTAGCGTGTTCTGATCCCTATTTTGAGAGAGATATAATCTGTTTATCAATAACCTCAAGAAGAAGTGCTAGAGAATTCCACCTAAGAAATGGCAAAGTACAGGTTGGTCGGGCAGGGAAGACTTCAGGAGTCTGAATGTGATTCTCACATTGTCTTTATGATGCTGAGAAAAGTTCTGCCCATAGAGCAGGTGTTCAATACATGTTTGTACTTGGATTAAGAGGCAGGAGTGGATTTTATAAGATGCTTCCAAAATAGAGGTTACCTAATAGGAAATGGAACAGAGGACTTCAGCCCTGAAATATGAAAAATAATTGCACAGAGCGAAAGAAATCCCGGTCCATTTTAATTTCATAACAAAAAATGAGAATTTGTCAAGAAAGCTGTTTGTCAAGTGAAAAAGCAGACAGGAAAATTTCATCTTTTTCTCCCCAACCAGACCATCAGTTGCTGAATGAAGACATGCTATCAGGTCCCTGGGATGGAGGAAGTGCCTAGTAATTATTTATTAAATGTACGAATGAATGCTGCATGAGATCTTTTACTTTTACGGGTATTTAAGCTTAAGACTAAACAACCAATACTTTGAGACTTTAGAGTTCCAGTGTTGAACCCAGTCACTCCCATTTAGATTGTCCTTGACACTCACCAACGAGTGGCTGCGGGGCTCCTTTCTTGCCACGGCTGACACTCAGCTGATATTGTTTCTCAGAGCCCTTGGAGACACAAAGAACCACGCATTACAACAAATGTTTCCCAGTAAAGGCTTGAAGAAGAACACGTCGGTTTATCATGTCCACATTTCCAGAAAGGAAAACAACTGGGACCAGCAGAAGTGCTACTTAACCCATGGGTGGTTAATGGTGCCAATGTCAGTGCCCCTGTGCCCCTCCCAGCCTGCAACAGACGACCCCAGATTCCCGCCTTGTCCCTTCTGATGGGCCTGGGTCTGTGGAACCGCAACACAGTCAGCCCCTTTCTTTGGGAGTGACACATGGAGTAAGAAATGCTCCTTCGCTAACAAAGGGAAGGTTAACCTGGAGGGTCCTGCTGTCCCAGACTCTGTAGAATGCTGAGCTTTGCCTTCACGTGTCTCTGCCCAGTGGAGCCTGTCGTCTGGGCAGGGACATTCGCTCACATGACTACGTCTGAGCAAAGCACAATTTGGAAGGCAGCACAAGCCCACAACCCTGAGCAAAAGGACACAAGTGCCCAAGAGGCCTCGAGGAGCTGGCAGAGTGCAGTCAGCTGCTGCCTTCATGCAAACGAGGGACAAGGACTCTCACCTGGAGAACAGGCCACATGCAGAAACCTATAACCCCCCGCAGAATCATCACCCCAAGATACTCACTTGAAACAAACAAATCTAAGTTATGTAGACTCTGCTGAGTTACTTTAAAGAGTCCTTCAAGAGAGGCTGAGGCCAAAACCTGTTTCAAGCAGAGTTACTGGTGATGGAGACTATGATCGCCCTTCATTCCTGATTGGAAACCATGGCCTTGTCCTTACAGAGTGTCCCAGCTACGGAGGCTCACACACACACACACACACACGCACACGCACACGCACACGCACGCGCGCACACGCACATGCACACACACACACACACACACAGAGCACTAAATCTGCTCAACATTGTTTTGCAAATAGCAAGTGAGATCTAATAAAAATCTTTTCTTTTTAAGGTTGGGGTTGAAAACATATTGGAATCCCTTAAATCAGGTATACATATAGAGCTAAATAACCTCAATTCATCATTAAAATGGAAATTACTTCTTGTCTGGTGACAGTGATCACTTGAAGCAAAGGAAAATCATAGCTCTAAAATAAAATTAGCTGTATTTTATTTTAAATTAATCTCCCCAATCTCATCCTTCAAACTACCCGCTTCCAAGATTTATTTAATTCTCATTCAGGGCACATATGTGATATAGGTTAGAAAGCAACACAGAGGTATCTGCTTTACTCAGTATGTATAAATTCAGTTTTATTTTAAACATACTATTAAATTCCATTAGTCCAGAAATAATTGATTTCTCATGCCAAATTCTGGTTGCCCTGAGCTTTTAGGGGGCTTTATTTTACCATTCAGTCACATATAATTTAAATGCAAATCTTGGACATCATGTCATAATAGCAAGAAATTTTCACATTTCCAGGGAGTTTTATATAAGGAGCCATGCTACACAAATGCTTCCTTCGGTTTCTGTCCACCTGAATGTCACTTTTCTTAGTAAAAGTTCTCAGTCTGTGGACTTTCCCTTTCCCTCTTAAAGGGTCCTCACCCTGATCCTCAAATATGCCCGTCTCTTCCACCAACAAATCTCAACAGCCTCTACCAGTCTCATCAAAACATAAAGGAACAGATGCTTAAAAGTAAAAGAAGGTGAGAACGGTGTGCACATCAGTGCCCCAAATCCATGGTCTCATTCAAATCTTGTCTCCTTCTTTCCCAATTCTCATTTTCAGAACCAGCATCCAGTGATATGGCTTCTAGCCAGGCTTCCTTTATGTCAAAAATTACCATAAAAAGTGGATTTTCACACTGAGATTGAGTCCTGGGGTGATGATCAGGGTAAGTGGGTATGGTGGGGATGGAACCAGGAGAGAAGATATTGAGAGAACCATCTACCGGAAGAGGTTGGAACTTTCTTATCAAGAATTTTATGAACATTTTATTGGATGTGTGTAAAATACATGCAATAAAAATACATGTTATTAGCACTCTAAAATTATAGCCCACTTTCATTAGGCTATGACTTTCAGTTCACACATTTAAAATGAGCGTACAACAATAGTACCCGTATATAAACTAATATCTCTGCTGCCTTTAATTTCTAAATGCAAGGGAAAAAATATGACTTTGATATCTATAATCATCAGCTGTCTTAAGATGGGAGATGCACTGTACAAACACACAGGCATGTGTGTATATACATACATATATATTTTAATATACATGAATTTCAAAAGTCAAAGTGGGTTTTTAACTAAAAATAGCTATAGGTAACTTACAGTGAGTCCTAGCATTTCTAGTGACATATTGATGGTGTCATTTACAGTGTCTGAATTTTTCACTTGTACTGTAACAGACTGTAAAAAAGAAATGACAAAAAATCACTATACATTATAAATTTTAAAGCATTTGATTACATAGTTACCATCAAATTATTATCCATATTCTAAAGCCAAAGCTTGATTCCAGGTAATGACAAAGTAAAAGCACATGTAGAACTTGAACTCTTCATTGTAATTTCTTCCCATTCCTTTATATCGGTGGTCCCCAGCCCCCATGGCCTGGTAGGAACCAGGCCACATCACCACAACCGCACCCACCCCCACGGGTGGAAAAATTGTCTTCCATGAATCTTAGGAAGCGGCCACACGGCAGGAGGTGAGCTAGGAATGGGGCTGCACAGGGAGAGTTGAGTGTGGGTGGGCGAGTGAGCACGGGAAGCTTCATCTGTATTCACAGCTGCTCCCCATCACACCCCTCCCTGCCTCCACCCCCTCCTCCTGCCTTCCCGCCCCTTCCTGCCTCCCCTCCACCCTCCCCTCCACCCTGGAAATCCAAGAAAATGGTCCCTGGTACAAAAGAGGTTGGGGACTTCTGCTTTAAATAACATGAAGCCAGTAGAAAGAATTTCAGTAGAACACGAATTTGTCTTAAAAAGAAGGGATTTGCGGCACTCAAAATATAACAGCTTAGGTAAGAAGGAGAAAGACCGAGACTCCAGAGAGGGTGCAGAGGCTGGTCCTCAGCGTCCTGAGGCTATTTTCACAACGGAGGGAGTTTAAAGGGGAGAAGTTGGACCCATTCTCTCCCCCCCTAAGCTGTGTTTTTCTTTGTTCCTTTGCACATCACACATTCAGTTCTAGTAACAGCAGAGTAAGAATTGTCTATAAGATACATTCGTAGACCACTGTGTAGCTAGCACTTTCTCTGCGTCAGTCATCACGGTTACTAAGACTTTCATTGTTGAAATCTACTGAGACCATTAAATAAAACCAATGAATCTAGGACCCAAGACTGAAAATTTGAGAAATTTAGGTTCCATTCTCAGCTCTGCCAGGGAATAGGGGATCTAAAATAGCTGTCCACCGCCCTTCACATTGAGAAACTGCTCCATAAAAATAGAAAGACAAATTGTAGAAAATGTAAGAATTAATACGATGCTGAGGTAATATCTATTGAACTTCCTGAATTTCAAAAGACATTATTTTAAAAGAAGACAATATGCAATGAAAAACATTTACTATATGCATATAGGTGTTAAAATACCTGAAAAATCCACAATGAGGGTTGTGTCCTCTGATAAACAGTACTTAAAGAGGACAAATAAATAGAGAAGTGGGCACCCACAGGCCTTAACATATGACATGAAAAATGAAGTTAAAGGAAACGCTTTTATAATTCATTACTTTCCCTTTCACTGTATTTTTCTTTCATACGAGCTAACTGCTTGACATGACAGATGGCCTAAAAAGCTATTTTTTCCATCTCAGCTGAAGTGTTACTTGATATATGAAGAACCAAGAAAATGTGACCAGTTCTCAGGAGCTGAGACCAACCTCAGAGATGATCTACGCGTTCAAATGATGAGACAAAAAGCAGCTGTTGTAGTTCTGCTCAATGATGTAAAGAAAAATAAGCTCATAAAGCACAGATATATGGGCACAGAAATGGAAAATATTTAAAAATGGAAATTTTATTTCTGAAAAATATCTGAAAGAAAAAAATTACTGGATGGGCTAAACAGTGTAATTGAGATGACAAGTAGAAGGGTCAGTGCATTTGAAAACAGGTCAATAGAAAGTGTCTAGCCTGAAGGAGAAAAAAGTTTTGAAAATAATTAAGAGAGCCTGAGAGACCAGTGGACAATATCAAAAGGTTTAATAACTGCATGTTCTCAGTCATATGCGAAGCTAAGAAAAGTTGATCTCATAGAAGTAAACAGTAGAACAAAGGTTACTAGAAACTGAGAAGGGTATGGAGAATGGGGAGATAGGGAGAGATTTGTTAAAGGACACACAATTACAGCCAGTTAGGAGGAATCAGTTCTAGTGTCTTATAGCACTGTTGGATGCCCATAGTCAAAAATAATATATATTTCCAAATAGCCAGAAGAGGGGATATTGAATGCTCAATGATATGTGTTTGAGGTGATGGATATGCTAATTACCCTGATCTGATCACTATACATTCTATGTATCCAAATATCACTGTGCTGCCAAAATATGTACAATTCTTATCAATTAAAAATAAAAATAGAAAATATATTTTACAAAGTTTTAATATATGTGTTCCTGGAACCTCAGAATGAGAGAAGATAGAGAATGATGAAGAAAAAAAATGTTTGAAGTAATAATGGCTGAAATTTTCTCAAATTTGGAAAAAGATAAAAATTTACAAACTGAATTTACAAATTCAAGTTCAGAAAATGTCAACAGAATATATGCAAAGAAAACTATGATTTGACACATCATAGCCAAATGGCTGAAAGCCAAAAATAAAGAGAAAACCTCAAAAGCAGTCAAAATAAAATGAAAAAAATCACATACAGATGATTAATCTTGAGAGATTACAGACTGCTCATCAGAAAGCAGAGGCCCAAAAAAATAAAAACAAAACGAAAAACAATGAAATATCTTTAAAGTGCTGAAAAGAAAAAAATTGGCAAACAAAATCCTATGTTCAGTGAAAACAGCTTTCAAGAGTGAAGGGGAAATAAAGACATTTTCAGATAAAAGAAACTAAAACAAGTTGTTGGCATCAGACCTACACTGTAAGAAATGGCAAAGAAAGTTTCTATAGGATCAAAGGAAACACTGTTGGAGGGAAAGTTGGATCTTCAAGAATAAGTGATGAACATTAGAAATGTTTATTTTATGTAAATTACAGCTACATAAAATTCAGTTTTAAAAATCTCAAGGTGATTTTCCATGACAAATTCTGACTATAACTATTTGCCACAACTGCAGTAGAGGCAGGCAGGCGAGAGTGTGCTTCCTACAGGACTCTCCAGCCTCGTCTCCCTCAAGCTGTGCACCTGGCGCTTCAGTCACTCAGAACCTTGGCGTGGCTTTTGCTGCTGACCAGGAAATAACTCTTTTCAAGTTCCCTTTCTTCCTCCTACAAATACTATTTTGTATGACCTGGAACTGCTATAGAGAACAAAGTGCTATAAAAATATGTAGAATATCTTCATCATTATGAATATCTTGGCCATGGTACTACAATTTCAGAAATCAAAATATACTCAATAACTGAAGCTAAAGGTTTAATTTTTCCCCCAATATCATGAAAGAGAATAGACACATACTGATCACTTAAAAGATCATCCTCCTCAGCCCAACTCAATCTTGACATCCTTCAGGATGAAAGACTTCAAAACTCCTCTGCATTGGACATAACAGCTAAAAGCAACCCCTGGCCCTAGAGTGGGTCCGTGCTGGAAGGGGAACATTAGTAGGGTCAACTGACAAAACTGGAATCTGAATAGTACATTAAAATACTGTATTAATGTTAAATTGACTGAAGGTGGTAGCTGAATGGTGGTCATATAAGAGAATAACCTTATTTTTAGGACATATATAACCAATAATATTTAAGGATAAAGAGCCATGGTGTATATAACTGACCTTCAAGAACAACTACACACATACAGAGAGAAAGAGACAGTGATACAGAAAGACAATAAAAGTTAAAGCAAATGGGGTAAAATATTACCAAATAGGCGAATCTGGTAAAGGGTATATATGTGTTCTTTGTATTATCTTATACTTTATGTTTACAATGATTTCCAAATAAGTAAAAACATTTAAAAATAAAATAAATAAAAATTTGAAAAACCATGGAAACAACGGAAACCACTCTGTATGTAAGCAGTGATAACTAGAAAAAAAAAAGTTCCATTCTATGAATAATAAGAAATACGTGTTTGTGAAAATCACTTTATAACAACAAGCCACTAGAGCTTATGGACATTTAACACGCAATGTTCTTTCCACACTGTCGTGCTGTGGTTCACGTGGATTCCTCCTGCTTCGTATTGCCCAGCACTTACCTTTTCTATGTACAGAGACCTACATGTGCACACAAGAACACACTTTTGCACACGGCACTTTCTAAATGCTCTTCCTGCCTCTCTTGGCTCCTCCCCTTTATCCCTCCCATTCACTCTCCTCCTCCATCTCTACCACCTCCATCTCTATTCCTCTCTCTCTCCTTCGTTCTGCCTAAGGCAGGGACCTGGAATTTAATTCTGGGTCTTGGACACACTTACATGGGAACACTTCTTGACGTTCTTAGTGAGGATCTGAAGGGGAATGGTCTTTGGTTCCTCCTTCTCTTTGGCAAGACTGATGTACCTAATCAAATTCAATAATAACCCAAAACAGAGCAGGATGAATTAGCTAATAGCTTATTTGCAAATCAATCTATGTTGTTAATATGTTCAATATACTTTATGTTATTTTAAAAAACATACAGATAGACCCAGCAAGGTTAAATTATGGGTTGAAAAACCATGCAAGATGTTTCAGAAATATAAGACATAGCCCAGAAAACAGCAGGTTGCCCTGTGATGTGAGATTTGGGCAGCAGATCCAGTTCTCAAGCACTCTTGCCTGGACTGGACAGCCCAGAACCTTCCTGGGTCCAAGGGTATAAAGGAGCAGTTGCGTTGAGAATTGCTCAGGAGAGTAACTCACATTTATGGAAATTTAATATATGTTTTGAGAATAATATTAGTTCCAATTCCTAGATTGGACAGGAGGGAAGAATGAAAGTGGTAACCAGAACTTCCTCAAAAATAAACAAAACATGCATGTCAATGAGAGACTTTTATTTACAGAAGCAAACAGGGCACATCTAAACAAGACGTTATTTGAGGATAGTCTAACAATTTCCATTAAGATAACGGGGAATAATCTGGGGACACTGCTTTGCTGAGATTTGCATTTTTCCATCACAAATTAAAAATTTTAAATATATATACTGACAAAATACCTTTGAAGGTAAGAGATCCACTGCTTCTTTAGGTCCGAAGAACTGCAATTTTAAGAAATGGGAGAAAAAATTAAACGATATAAGATATTTATATGAACACATGAAGACTGTCTTTCCAGACAGAAGCATCAGCGGCCAGTTGTCACCGACGTGGGTGCCTGTGTAAACTGTGCCTTCCGCACAGCTGGGCACTGGATGGACCCTGCTCTTTCAGAGGCAGTACACGGGGAGGGGAAGTAGATCTCAGAGAAGAGAGGTCGGTTTGGAACTGAAATGCTTGATTGTGATTATGTGATGCAAGTCGTGTGATCACGGGCAAGTCACTCAACCACTCTGAGCTGCAGTTTCCACAGCTGAGAAAGGGGTTAATTAAACCTCACTGTTTCCTCCTGGCTTCAAGTGCTGTTCTAATGTAAACAGCATTATTATTCAGATTAAATCATACTTAAGAAATTCAGCATTTGCCTGGAACACTGTTGGCCCAGAAACCAGAATGTTTTTAAGAGGAAAAATCTCCCATGACATTTTCTTTCTTTTTACACATAGCAAAACTGCAAGCTGTTAAATCAGTTCCTAGAAAAGTTCTTCTTCTTCACTGTGATCCTCTGATAAAGATCAATTCACCTACTGCTTAGTAATGATCAACATTTTCTCTGCCATTTCACTGCAGCATTTAATATTTGAGTCATACATGTTTGAAGGCTCATTCATACATGGACTTATCACTGAATAATTGTTTAAAAATTGTGGCAAATTATATGTAACATACAACTGACCATCAGTGACATTTGGTACATTCAAAATATTGTGCCACCATCAACATGATCTTGTTTCGGAACATTTTCTGAAAACAAAAGCAAGCCCCGGACGCATTAAGCAGTCACTCTCCATTCCCCGCTGTCCCCAGCCCTCATGCCCCACTTTGTTTATCCATTCCTCAGTTGGTGAATATTTGGTTTGTTTCTATTTTTTGGCTATTGTGAACAATGCTATCAGCATCTGCATGCAAATTATTGGGTGGTTCTATGTTTTCTTTTCTGGGGGTCTATACCCAGATATGAAATTGCTGAGCCAAATGGTAATTCTACGTGTCACTTGTTATAGAACTAGCAAACTTTTCTGCATGGGCTGTGACCTTTTATGCATCTACCAGCAACAGCTCCCCAATTCCCACCTCCACACCATCCCAGGACCTGTTTCTCAGGAGAGTGGACCACCCACTTGCCCCAAACCTACATACACGTGGATACCACTTTTAATTACTCATGCCAATGTATAGAAGAGTAATAATGGCAATTAGCAAAAGAACTAGGTGCCAGACATTGCTGTAAATGCCTTGCACATATTCACATAGCCTTATAGCCAATGCAACATGTGCAAACCCAGCGTCCACATTTCCCCCTCGTTAAAATAAAACGTTTCTTCGAAACTCCCTCATCAAAGACTTCATTCATTCCCAATTTAAACTGCTTCCTTTCACCTGCAACATGGAGAATACCTAAAGCAACAGGAACTGATAACCTTTAGAGAAATCTGTCATGGAAAAGAAGACGTACAGGGAATGATACAAACATGTATTTCTTCCCAATGTTCTTTGGAAATGTTTTCCTTAAGCCAATGATTACATTATTGCAATTTTGTAAATTAGCAACTTGGAAACATTTCAGTTGTCTCAACTTCATGATGGTGCATGAGAGTTTGGCAGGGTGAAGTGAGGAGGAGAGGAGAGGAGGTTGTTGAGTGCATGTGATGAACTCTCAATGAGTAGAGCAAGTATGAGACGTGGGGTGCGGTTGCTCAGAGCAGCAGACATGTGTTGCGCGATCTCTGTGAGGCCAAGAATGCTGGCTCAGGGTGTTCAGGGCAGGAAGCCACGGTGCCCATCCCCATGCCAGCCTAGGAATGTGTATCGGGAAACTAACCTGCATGGAATGGATCACACCTTTGTTTCAGGTTGTCGCCTCTCTATAAATACCCAATAGGATGATCTGCTACACAACAATGAAGGCAACCTAGTATTTGATGATATGATGAATTGTATTTGTATCATTAAATACTATTTCTTTAGGGAATTCATTTGGGAGTATAAAAGCAACTTCTCAAGCATAATCGGATGATTGAATAATATTTGATGAAGAAAGATCTATTCTAGCAGTTTAAAAACATAGACAATACCTGGGCAGGGAGCGGAGGACATTGGAGAGGAAGCCCTAGAGCTGCGGTCCCCAACCTTTTTGGAACCAAAGACCAATGTCATGGAGGACAATTTTTCCACAGACGGGGGTTGGGGGTTGGGGGTGGGGAGGCGCAGTTCTGTGGCCCGGTCAGCAACAGGCCACGGACTGGTACCAGTCCACAGCCCGGGGGGTTGGGAACCACAGCCCTAGAGTCTCGCTCCTCTCCATGTCTCCTTCCTCAGCCCCTGAACACCCACTCGCCAAGTAGCTGAAAGAGCCCTGTTGAAAAACCACTCGTCAAAACTACAGGAAATTTCTCCAATAGTTCCCACTCTCTAACTATCCATTTGTACATACTGGCACATAAAAACCTCTCTGGGGAAAGCCCAGAGCATACAAGTGTCACAGGGAAGGCCAAGAAGTGAGTCACTGGCTTAAAATACATCATATTAAAGTGTTTTCCTTTCTAAGAAGATTCAGAGAAAAAAATTAATTTCATTTTTCAATCTGTTCTAGACCATATGAAGGTGACTCATGCTCTATGTGTCCTTTCCTAGCTAACCCACGTTAACACGGGCCCCGCCGTGGGTCTTACCGGACGGTGGCCACGAAGTTGACTGTGGGCCAGCCCAAGATGAACGAGTTCCCGGCACCGGGGTGGCCTTTCTCCACACAGTCGGCCATCCACAGGTTCCTCAGTGGTATCTCATGTTTAATTTTAAATGTTTTTTTATGCCTACAAAGATAATCAGGCAAGTCTGTTAGTTTCCTACACGTGAGAGCAGCCACGCTCATGCTAAGAATCCTACTGTCCCTGCTCCGGGCACGGCATGCCTCGGTCAGCTCTGTCACCATGGAGCACAGCACAGCGACGCTCAGACGGACTGTGACAAAGCGTGTGCATCTGAGAGTGAGACGTGACAGGGAAGAAATAAGTTTGTTATTGCAGGGGGCTACTTCATTCCAGTAGGTGCTTCTTTCTGAAAAAAAATTATCTCACGTGAACAGCGATCATAATTGTACCCACATGTTTACTATGGGAATGATTATAGCTAATCGCCTAAAAATTGTGGTAAAAACTTGTACAAAGTGGCAGCATTCAGCACTTACCTGCATCTTCTCAAGAAAATCTGTTTCATCCGTTTCAAGGGTCTTGGGTTTATAAACCAAGTTCAAATGCCTTAGATCACTGACAATTTCTAATAGTCTCAGTGGATGTAGAAAGTCTGTAAGATAATCTCTCAGACACTGAGTGTCTTAAACAATGACATTCTTAAATTGTTATAAATTTTATCACATTGTAAAAGCTTCGAGTATATGCAAAGAACAATCTCAAAAGCAGTGTGCAAAAAATGAGAAATGTCGCACATCTTCCCTGATAATGGCTCAGTGGAACTAAAAATTCAGCTTTTGAATAGATGGAATGTTCCAGCAGAAAGGAAACATTGTCTTTACATAAAATGTTTCTAGCAGAGTATTGCAGGTTCTATGAAACCCATTAAGATGGTAGCAGTATCCGGGACAATAAATGGCTTCTGGTAAGAGAACAAAGGTCTCCTCTCCCTAAATACTATCACAGTAACAAAGAGTAAGAGAAAAAGAAGCAAAGGAAAACACATTCCCCTTACAAATGCAACGTGAGTGGTCTGCAAGGTCCTAGGAAACAGAGCAGAGTGTGGTTGTTGACTGTTGGTTGCTCAGACTGAGCACCGTTGGGTAAAAGGAAACATGGCAGGAAGAGCGCAGCCCTGGGACAAAGGCTGGCTGGACTCGAGTCCCTCCCACAATGTCCCAGTGTATGAGTTTGGGCCACTCACTGAGCCTTTCTCAGCCTCTGCTTTCATGTCTAAAAGCTGAACAAGATAATCATACAGGCCTTGGAGGGCAGTGAGGAAAATTACGTGAACCGTCTGTGATGTTTCTAGTACGGCCTGAGAACCCCTCCAACAAATTGGAGCTTCCTATGTGCACTTACCTTGGTTAAATAAGGAGAATGATAACTAGTCTGAATTTCTTTTGAAATTATGACCTGTCCTCTATCAGTGGCTCTTGCGGGCACTTCACGTGGACCTCATGCCAAGGCCCAGACGGTCTTTCTCTCTCTGTCCTCTTGATGACATCAGCACCTCACAGCTACATCTGCAGGCGATTTCTCTCACCCAAAGCATATCTTACTATCTTTGGCTCTGATTTTTTTGCTGGCTGGGCTTCTCATTCATTGCTCCACTCACTAAGCCTTCTGTCCCATTTCCTACTAGATACCAAGCAGACGAGAGTTGGTTTTTTACTCACCGCAAAGAAAAGGTTGGTTTCAGTGGCAAAAGTAAAACCAAATAGTTGTGGAATCTTCTATGCAATGCAAAAGAAAAGGAAAAAAATAAATAAATAAAAGTGGTGGCAGTGCCACATGTTGGGTAAAAAAGCCTGTGCTTTGAAATGAAGAGATCTGGTTTCAAATGTGGATGTCACTAACCCTAATGTGCTAACCTGGGGGAAGCCAGGGGACTTGTGGGCACCAGGGCCCTCTGCACACCAGGGACATAGTCCCGTCCCACACTGCAGCTGTCAGGGATAGGCAAGATTAGGTCATAACGTCCTCAGCCTAATACCTGGCCCATAACATGCCCATGATAAATCATACCTGTTACTATCACCACTCAGATTAAATGTAACATTTAAAAATATAACCACTGAATTTTGCACGGCTCATGTATGGCGCACGTACCTGGGAGGCAGGGTGAGGGCAGCAAGAAGAGTTTTCTTTTGCTCTAGTAAGAAAAGCTTCTTCTTCTTCTTTTTTTTTTTTTTTTTTTTTTTTGAGACAGAGTCTCGCTCTCTTGCCCAGGCTAGAGTGAGTGCCGTGGCATCAGCCTAGCTCACAGCAACCTCAAACTCCTGGGCTCAAGCCATCCTCCTGCCTCAGCCTCCCGAGGAGCTGGGACTACAGGCATGTGCCACCATGCCCGGCTAATTTTTTCTATATATATTTTTAGTTGTCCAGCTAATTTCTTTCTATTTTTTCAGTAGAGACAGGGTCTTGCTCTTGTTCAGGCTGGTCTCGAACTCCTGAGCGCCAATCATCCTCCCGCCTCGGCCTCCCAGAGTGCCAGGATTACAGGCGTGAGCCAACATGCCCGGCCAAGAAAAGCTTCTTGATAAGATTTTGTTTGTTAAAATATTCTCTGTCTCTCATGGTATTTCACAAATGACACACACAGAGCTGGAACGGGTAGACAGACGGCTGGGCCACTCTGTTCCCTCCACCTCCCTGCCTTCAGCTGCCCGCCAAGCACCCAGCACTCGCCGGGCTGGGGTCGCACCTGTGTCGCTGCCGACAGGAAAGTGCACCCGGCTGGTTCTGTCTCCGACCCGTACGACAAGTCTGTCTGCTGCTTCCTTCATTTCTCCTGGCACTCTGCAGAGGGAGGCCCCGTCACCATGTGTCAGGGCTATGGCCTCCCCTAACTGGTCTCCCTGCTTCCAATCGTCCCTGCCCTGCAATCTACCAACAGCCAGAATGATCTCCTAAAAGACTCACCTGATTTGGTCACTTTCCAGTTTACACCCTTCCACACAGTATTCGACCCCTTCCTGTGGCCGACGGGGACCCTGTGTGACCAGAGCCTCCACAGCTCCCCAGGCTCGACCGACCTCACGCTCCCTGCATTAGTCTCCCGTCGACTTGGCCTTCCTGGGCCCCTCCCTGCAGAGGGCCAAGCTGCACCCACCTTTGGCCTGTTGTTCCTCAGCCTGGAAGGTTCAGTCGCCTCCTCTAGACATGGCGGCTGCTTCCCAGCCCATGGCTTGGGTTACAAATGTCACCTCACAGAGGGCCTCTTCGGCGACTCCTCTTCAACACTGTCCCGTCGTCCTCTCCACATGGCACCCTGTCCTATCTTCTTATCAGGAGCACTGGTCACAGGCTACAATTCCCCTCCCTTATTCTTATCATCTGTCTGTCACCCCAAGCAAGAGGGACCCTGCCTGTCACATTCTTGATTATTTTCTCTATGGGGCCACAGGACAGGACTTCCGTGAATATCTGTTGAATAAATGATCAAAACACTTGCACAAACAGAAGAAAAGATTACTTTGTATTTTCTTATAGAAAGAGTTGGTGGGAATGCAGTTTGTTAGTGAAAATGTGTTCTATGCTAATCACGAGAGCATGGAGCCTGTACGTACCTAGCATTTGACAGAAGCAGAATGTCACTGAAAAGAAAGAGGTGGCGCTTCTGCCTCTTCCAACCTCTTTTCAGTTCCACCGGGCCCTCCGTCACCAGCACATGATCGGTGGCCTCCGGTGACATCATGCTTTCACGCTGGGTGTCCACCTCAGGAACACAGCTTCTCCTGCAACACCCTAAACACGACAGCACCAGTCAGTGGTCAAATATGTGACAGCGCTTTATGCAAAATTGCAGCGGTGACAAAATCTACAAATTATACTTGATCTACTGCTACTGGTGGGAGCCACATGGAAGAAGAACAGGCTGCCGGTAGCAGCAAACACCAGCCCCAGGGGACAGAGAGCAAAGAAAGGGGGACCTCAATACCCCAGTCTCAAGTAACTGAATGCAGCCACACACTTGAGCTCCGAAGCAGAGTCTTCCCCAAGGCCCCAGTAAGGAGCGCAGCTTGGCACAACTTCACCAGCCTTCTGGGGTCCCCTTGGCAGAGGACCCAGTCAAGCCCACCTGAATTTCTGGCCTACAAAACTGTACCATAAATTCCTATTGTTTTAAACCACTAAGTGCGCAGTAATTTGTTATAGCTGCATAAAAACCAAATACAGATTCTTGTCCCTGGCAGTGGATACTGCTGTAGTAAACACCTAAAAACACACAGGAGGCTTCGGAATCACCAGTGAGTGGATGTTGGAAGAATCTGGAGAAGCGTGGTAGAAAGAAAAGCACATATTGTCTTGAAAAGACTGTTAGGAAAAAAATGGACATTAAAGACTGAGACTGTGGGCGCAGAAGGCGCTGAGGGGCAGTGTGGGGAAAGCCAAACTTGCCTTAGCACATACCGAAATCATGGGAAAGAAACAGTGGAAAGAAATACGAATTTTATGGCCTGGTGTGATGGCTCATGCCTGAAATCCTCGCACTTTGGGAGGCAAAGCTGAGAGAATGACTTGCACCAGGAGTTTGAGACCAACCTGGGCAACATGTTTCTGCAAAAAAATAAAAAATTTAGCCAGGCGTGGTGGCATGTGCTTATAGTCCCAGCTACTCCAGAGGCAAAGGCAGGAGGATCACTTGATTTCAGGAGGTTTTGGTGGCAGTGAGCTATGATGGCACCATAGCACTCCAGCCCAGGTGTTTTCCTTGGCAGAAGACACAAACACACGAGGGATTATCTCAGACAGACTGCTGTACCTGACTCCCATCTAATGAAGTGAATGCCAGTGACAACCAGGGGAGACACACAAAGTTCTTGAGAATTTTTCAATTAGCATAAACACTGTCAGACTGGACTGAGAAAGAAAGAAAGAGCTGAGAATAAAAGAAGGTTGTCAGATCACCAAATCCTACTGGCAGAAAACAGACTGTACAGCTACTTAGTGGCAAACATGTGCCACTTTCCATGGAAAGGTAAGGATGACACAGAAAGCAGTGACAAAAGTCCAGAGGGCAGAACCAAGGCCCAAAGGGTGGAGCCAAGAGCCAAGAGGACTTGTTGCAAGTGTCCTTAGGGATACTCTCTTACAGTTGATATTACAATACACGATATGTCTTCTATACACAATATATTTCCAAAGACCATTTAAAAACTTAGACTACCCATGTCTCTTATCTGGTAAAATGTCAATGACAGTAATGAAATAGAACAGTAACCTGGAAAAATAATATCTATTTATAACATTATAATGAGACTTAAAATGAAGTAAGATAGCAAACTCATTCTTAAACTCTCAGGCTCTCCGTAAATATTTGCTGCCAGTTAATTCTGATAAGAGTGACAGATGCATCACCCTTAGAGAAAAGTTAACACCAAATTTTTGAAAAAAAATCGCATTTCCCTGGTGTAATAAATCAATCGATACACTTCTCTACGTAGTATGTTTCTGTTTCCACCAAATAACTTAATATTTACTCTACCTAAGATACTATGCTACACTCTGCAAGGAAGTCTCGCATAAAATCTAATAGTTTTTACTCACCAAGGATTTAAAATCCAGTAAAAAAAAAAAGAAAAGGAAACACAAGACAATTTATGGCCCAACATATATAAAACAAAATGACATGGAGATTTGCAAAGAAATAATGACAATTTGGTTTCACATTAGCATGAAAATTGAGATAACTGATGAGTGTGGAATATTGCCTCCGACCTTATATAAATGACATTAAATGTTGGGAAAAATCTTGCTAAAGAACACCAAATAATATTGGAAACATCAAAAGGTTTCTAATCAAAAACAAGTACTTAGATATGATTTGGTTGAGCTATACCCAAGCTCCAACAGGACTCTGTGGTCATATTAGGTGAAACCAACTAGCTTGAATAGAACATAGAAACTCTCAGAATTAGGCAGACATTTTCATAGATGTACAGAAAACTGTCTCCCACAGAGCCAAGAAAGTGTTTCCCCTGAGAATGCAAAGCCTGCTCTCTCGAGCTCAGCACCACTAGAGCTTCTGAATCTGAGCAGCCTTCCGTGAAGCCAGTGCTGAAGTTGACAAGCAGTTCCTATGTTTTAGAGGAAACAAGGTAGAACACTTCTTGGGACCACTAGTCTGTTTTGATGACCCAAACCAGTATATTAAAAGACTGCCTTGTGCTGTGAGGGCTTGAATCAGCCCCCAAAAGCTTGGAGTGCTTTTCGATTGATGTGAACATCCTTTTACCTTCAATTGGGGCAGCAAAACCTCTTCAACTCTGCACTTCACACAGCAGTACAGATCTGTGAAGCCCGAGGACTCCTCAGTGGTCGGGACCACTCACCATTATGATGTCACGGTTCTAAGGCTCATGCCATAACTGACAAACTGACATACTGGCTTCCTTGGTTTGCTACCTTCTTGTATCCTTTTGAAATTTACCTGTTTTAATTTTTGATAACTGTAGATTCACGCGCAGTGTTAAGAGCTAACATAAAGAGATTCTATCAACTTTTTATCCAGTTTCTCTCAAAGATATCTCCCCCAATTAGAGTATAATATCACAGCAGGATATTAACATAGGCACAATCGAGGTACTGGACATTTCCATTAGCACGAGGAGCTGTTACATTCCCCTGTTCCAGCACACCAGCTTCCTTCCCACCTCCTCCACCTATTTGATTCCTGGCAACCTCTTATCTGTTCTCCGTTTCTGTAATTTCACCTTTTCATAAACATAATCATACAATATATAACTGTTTGGATGGTTTTTTTCACTCAGCATAATTGGGCATTCATCCAGATTGTGGCCGGCATTTATAGTTCATTTATTTGAATTGCTTGGTAGTATTGTATGGTATGGTCCTACTTGAGTTTGTTTAACCATTCACCTGTTGAAGGATGTGGGGGCTGTTCCCAGTTTGGGCCTAGAGCAAATAAAGCTGCTGTAAACATTTGTGTGCAGGTTGTGGAATCAACATAAGTAGTCATGTCTCTGGAATGAATCCCCAGGAGTGTGATTTCTGGATTGTACAGTAGTTGCACGTTTAGTTGTTTAAGAAACTGTCAAAACCGGAAAGCTGTCTGTTTTCCACAGTGGTGATGCCATTTCGCATTCCTACCAGCCCTGACTGTATGAGTATCCACACGCCCCACAGCCTCACCGATATTTGATGTTGTCCTCTTTTTTATGTCAGCCATTCTCATAGGTGTGTAGTGGTATCGCATTGTGGATTTCCTTTGCATGTCCCTGATGGTTAATGATGCTGAGCATCTTTCCATGTGCTTATTCACCATCTAAATTCTTCAATATTATCACGCTTACAGTATTGTGCTAAAAACATTCTGTGTAAAACATGGTTCCCTTTCCACTAGGAAACTGACCTTTCCACAGAGGAGGGGACTGCTGCAGAAACAGGGTAAATACCTGGAAGCCCCGCATCCATGCTGTGACACCAGGGATTCCAATCCAGCTGACTGAGAGTGTCACACAAGCCTAGGACAGTGCGGCCACCTAACTCTTCTGACATGGAGAATCTCCTTTCTCTGGCAACTTTGTAGGACTGAAATTTGACCTTACTAACAACGTTTATGATTTCCCTTACAGTATCCTGTAATAGTTATTTCAACACATGCCTTTTATTTCCCACTAGACTCTAAGAACTTCCAGGACAGAGTGTATATCTGATTTATCTTTTGATTCTCCCACACTTTGTCACATTCAACTTTGTGGAATGAATACATGAAACAGTGTTCTGCCATGGATGGGGAAAACATACTCTTTCCTTTATTTGATTCATTCAGCAAATAGCATTTGAACCTGTCCTAGGGGAAAGGCACTTGGTTAGCTCTGGGAAGCAGACAACCAAAGGTACCCACACCCCACTCTCAGGAAATCTAGATTTCAATGGGAGAGACAGAAATTTCCTAACTAGTCACACCAATAACTGTAAAGCACAAGACTCTGATAAATACTGCAATAAACATGAAAGAGTGACAGGAGAGATTAAAAGGACTGAGACCTTACTTAGATTGTGGAGAGGGCAGGCATGGAAGGTTTCTTGGAAAAAGCTCAGCTCATTTGAAATGAGCTTTAAAGAATAATTTGGAATTAACTGGGCAGGGAGAGCAGACAGAGAGATGAGCATGTGTTTTGAGAGGGGATATTTCTTTGTTTTTGTTTTGTTTTTTTAATTCAGGATATTATGGGGGTACAAACATTTTCGTTACATGTAATGCATTTCCCTTGCTCAAAATATTTGACATGTCTACTTAATTTGTATTAGTGATTCATGAAACGTTCCATATTTTTCTGCTGTAACTTTGTCCCATGTGTTGAACAAAGCAGAAATGTTTTTAGCTTTGAGCACAAAGTGATTTTCTCTACATGGTTTTTGTGGCTCAAAGTTTATCTGCCTTGCTCAGGATGAACTGGAGATCTGGCAGTGCCCAGATTTATCATGGGACAGATGCTCAGGAGGCCTTGATCATCGTTAACTGAATTTGCAGGAGCAAAGAACGGGCACAGTGGCTCTGCAGCAGGCACCTTAGTGAATGTAAGGACGTGGGATCCATCGCTAATGTTATAAAAGAAAATGGTTCCAACATCCATATCCAGGAAAATGCCTACTCGGTGTAACCGGGGAGTCACCGAGAGGGTGGTTAGAGGCACAGTGCTGGCTGCGAGGAGCTCTTCCTCTCTCAAACCCACAGTCCAGAAGCCAGATTCTGAAGACAGTAGAACTGACCCTTCTGGATCAACAGATTCTTTGCAAACACCCAGGTCCCATTCTGTGCTTGTCCCCACATCCACTTCCCAGTAACGGCGTCCAGAGGTGAACTGAGGTGAGCCCAGGACACAGATTCCCTGTTTGAATCTCTCAGCACACTCTCTGTGATTCTGTTTGAGATGTCCACAACGGACAGACCTCAGGTCATCAGAAATGATGAGTCGATTGTTGGCTGTGTCAACGTCCAAGGTCATGTCCACTGTGGAAAGACAGAAAAGGGGAAAATCAGCAAATACACAGACCATAAGCCACCTCTATGTAAAGGCTCAATTATCTCATTCACTTACACTTCTTTAAGCTACTCTTCTTCCCTTAATCAGGATTTCCCTGAAGAAACTTCCCAGGATTCCCTAATTAAGGCAAATTTCATATAGAGAATGAATGAATATATTTGTCACAAGTCCTTCTTATAGTAGGTCTTCTTTTTACATTAAGTTTTTTCTTTTTTTTTTTTTTTTTTTTTGAGACAGCGTCTCACTCTGTTGCCCGGGCTAGAGTGAGTGCCATGGCATCAGCCTAGCTCACAGCAACCTCAAATTCCTGGGCTCAAGCGATCCTCCTGCCTCAGCCTCCCAAGTAGCTGGGACTACAGGCATGAGCCACCATGCCTGGCTAATTTTTTCTATATATTTTTTTAGTTGGCCAGATAATTTCTTTCTATTTTTAGTAGAGATGGGGGTCTCACTCTTGCTCAGGCTGGTCTCAAACTCCTGACCTCAAGCAATTCACCCACCTCGGCCTCCCAGAGTGCTAGGATTACAGGCATGAGCCACCGCGCCCAGCCAAGTTTTTTATTTTATGAAAGATTTTTTTCGCTTAGGGCAGAAGATCCATGAAGACAGAGCCCATGACTATTGTTTACTCTCAAAGTGATGAAATTGAGCACAGACTCAGTCCAAATATAGACATCTAAGAAATATCTTGAATGATGGAAAAACAATTCTGCTCATGATAAAATAATGGGAAATATGAAAGCATCAGAAATCCAGATTCTCAGGCCATCCAGGTCCTATGGAATCAGCATCTGCATTTTAACAGGATCTCCAGGTAATTTAACACATGTTCAAGTTTAAGAAGCTGTGTTTTGGGTCAGTGCTGCCCAAAGAAATACAATGAAAGCCACATGGCATTTAAATTTTTTTGGTAGACATATTAAAAAGGTAATAAGAAGCATGCAAAAAATACCTTAAATAACTTACAAGCCCACATATCCCATTTCCGTGTGGGGCACTAGCCATGTTTCAAAGGCTCAGTAGCCCCTGGTGGCACAAGGGCTAGGACGTGACCTAAATACTATGTTTCCTTCAAAATCTCCAGCTGTCTCTGATCTATGCTCAGAGGTGAGAACTGTGACTCAGAGGGCACAACAGTTGCTTTTTCCAGGGCCACTGATGGGCCGAAAGCAGGTGGCACGGATTCCCTACCTTGGAACTTCAGCATCCTTGGGTTCTGGTATAGAATTGCTCTCAGCTGGGGCTCTAGTTCCTTGATTTGGGAAACCGTCTTCCCCAGCTGGCAATGGGGCCGGATGTCATTCTTCTGAGTGACCACAGAACAGGAGGGGCACGAGACACCTTCCCCACCGGGGTCCTTCCGGAGTGAGCTGATGCATCGGAGGCAGCAGATGAAGCCACAATCGAGGCGCATGGGCTTTTCAAGATAAGACAGGCAGAGGAGACATTTACTTGCTTCTTTAAATTGTTCAGCTATGGCCACCCTCTGCGGAAAAATGTACATGATATTGGATTCCAATGACAATACTCCCTGGGGCTCTTCCATCTTCACACGCATAGCGATATCGGTGCCTAGTAACAGGTAATGAAAGCACATCATAAATACGTTTATAAAAGACTCCTGGCCTTGAACTTCTGATATTTGAAATGCTAGTTGGAATGAAGGACATGGTTCTTTCTTCGGGAAGTCAGTGTGGTGAAAGAGTCAAGACTTTATTGGACTTATAGAGCTTATTGGAATTGAGATGCGCTTTCAGTGTGAAAACTGTACACTGGGTTTTGAAGATGTAATGAGAAAAAGATAATGTAAATTATCCCATTAAGAACTTTCAGAGATTAAGTCCTGAAACATTACATTTTCTGTATTAAAATTTGACTTTTCCCCCCTAATTTGATGTGGCTACTAGAAAATGTATAATTCCACATGTAGGTTGCTTTATATTTCTCCTGGGCAGCTGTAGTCTAGACCAGACACTCTCCAAAACTCCCACCCCTAAGCCCAGTCATTCCAATCTGGCTGTGGCAAAACTCCCTTCCAATGGCTGAGGTTGAATAAATCAAAGGGAGAAACTCCATTCACCATCTAATAGAGTCGGCTGAGCTATGGCGAAGGAAACTGAAGACAGTTAATTTCTCCAGCCCGGATACTGAAAATCTAATCTTTGCTCCTAGGAGAGGACCCCGTAACCCTAAGTGCCTGACACTGAGTCGGCCTCAAATAGCACTTGCTGAATTAATAACCTCACATTCTCCAGACCTTGCTCTCTAATATCTGTCCTTTGTAGTAACCTAGTAAGTAAAGAAAGAAATCACCTAAGGTCAGACTCACGTCTCCTCTGCTAGGTTCTCCTCTGGCCTCCACCTGTTTCCACCAACAGCTCAGTTGTGGAGTGAGCTCCACTTACCAGGGGTTTTCATAGAGAGGGTCCCTCCTCCCACCCTAGTCACACCTTGCTTATCTTCCTTAACTCAGTCAGGTTTTGATTTAATTATGCCAGAAACTGGATTGTTACTGAAACTGTAAACAGATTGCCACAGACAAAGGATATCATTTTGACTTAAGTGTTTTTTTATGTTAATGAGAACAAATGTTGCCATATTATCATTCTACATTAGGTCTTGTATATTACGGGTGTTGATAAGATTTGGGATTAGGACTTAAACTGTTGAAATGAAATACTGGGCATCAAAATTAATCTACGAATGGAGCTAGTTTCAAATAGTTTTCGATCATGGAAATAAAATCTCATATTTTGATCAACGAAATTAGTCAAACTTACTGAGAGGTCTTTCCTAAAGCCATACTCATCAGACCAGTCATTTATTTATTTTTATTTTTATTTTTTATTATTATTTTTTTTGAGTCAGAGTCTCACTCTGTTGCCCAGGCTAGAGTGCCATGGTGTCAGCCTAGCTCACAGCAACCTCAAACTCCTGGGCTCAAGCCATCCTCCTGCCTCAGCCTCCCGAGTAGCTGGGACTACAGGCATGTGCCCCCATGCCTGGCTAATTTTTCTATATCTATTTTTAGCTGTCCATATAATTTCTTTCTATTTTTAGTAGAGGCAGGGTCTCGCTCTTGCTCAGGCTGGTCTTGAACTCCTGAGCTCAAACAATCCACCCGCCTCGGCCTTCCAGAGTGCTAGGATTACAGGCGTGAGCCACCGCTCCCGGCCCCCAGTCATCATTTATTAAAAGGACATTTTATCCAAGATTGTGAAGATTCACATTTACAAGTTTGGTGAAAAAAATACCCTAAAACTGCCAAGTGCCAGATGTGATGGTGTGTGCTTGTGTTCCTAGCTATGGGGGTGGGGGGTGGGGGGTTATGGGCACTGAACAAAGAGGATCCCTTGAGCCCAGAAGTTCAAGATAAGCCTGGGCAACTTAAGGAAACCCTGTCTCAAAAACAAAAACAAAAACAAAAACAAAACTTTTTTTGCTTAGTGACAGGGTCTTGCTCTGTTGCTCAGGCTGAAGTGCAGTAGTGTGATCATAGCTCAGTGTAACCTCGAAATCCTGGGCTCAAGTGATCCTCCTGCCTCAGCCTTCTGAATAGCTGGGACTACAGTTGTGGACACCACCATACCTGATTAATTTTGGTTTTTGTACAGATAGGGTCTTGCTATGTTGCCCAGGCTGGTCTCAAACTCCTGGGCTCAAGTGCTCCTCCTACCTCGGTCTCCCAAAGTGCTGGGATTACAGGCATGAGCCACTGCACCTGGCCAAAAAAAAAACAAAAAAATCTCTTTGAAAAATGTTTGTATCGTTAATGTAAACCCATGTTGAAATGATAAAAAAAATTTTACCAATTAAAATCATTTTGATTTGTTTCTTTTTACTTTGTTTAATGTGGCTACTAGAAAATTTCTAATCTCATAGGTAGGTCACATTATATTTCTATTGGACATCTCTGGTCTAGACTCAGAGCCCCTCCCACTCCCTGGCTGGTCCACCCTGGCCGTGGCACAGACCCACAGCAGCAGCTGCCAGCTTGAGTTAAGTCACTGGGGGAAACTCAACTCATCATGTCCTAGAGTAGCCAAAGCTGTGATTTGATTGAGACAAGAAGGAACATGTCACATCTCCAGCCTGGGTCCGGAGAATCAGTCCTACCTACAGCTCCTGGAGCAGAGGACCCTGTGGCCCTAAGTGCACACACTGTGCCTGGCACTGAGTGGGTCTCAGATGGCACTTGCTGCATTAATATATTATCCAATTCTCGAGGCCTTGCCCTCCTATATTTAACTTTTGCAGAAATCTAAGAAGTAAAAACAAAATAAGATTGGACTCACCTTTCCTTTCCTCACCTCCCGAAAGT
Organism: Lemur catta; assembly: GCF_020740605.2. Lineage (NCBI taxonomy): Eukaryota > Metazoa > Chordata > Mammalia > Primates > Lemuridae > Lemur > Lemur catta. The sequence continues at coordinate 11,835,679 of NC_059148.1, forward strand.
GGCTCAATTGCAAAGTGAGACTGACCTACAAGGGTTTTTATATATATATATATAGAATGAGTCTCCTCCCACCTCTTCACACCTGGCCTGACCTCTTTAATCTGACTATATTTTGATTTAATTCTTGCAGAAACAAGATTTTTACTAATGATAGGTTACCACAAACTTGTTCAAATGTTTTAACTCAACATTGAACCAAAATTGCAAAATGCATTGCATTTGCAGAAATTTCTTGTTTGAGTGCAGTTGACCTTTGAACTGCGCGGGGTCCACTGATGATGTGGATTTTCTTCTGCCTCTGCTCCCCTTGAGACAGCAAGACCAACCCTTCCTCTTCCTCCTTGTCCTCAGCCTACTTAATTTGAAGAGGATAAAGACCAAGACTTTTATGATGATCCACTTCTACTTAAGGAATAGTAAATCTATTTTCTCTTCCTTTTGATTTTTTAATACCGTTTTTCTTCTCCAGCTTACTCTATTGTAAGAACACAGTATACACTACATATAACCTGCAAAATACGTGTTAATGGGCTGCTCATGTTATCATTTAGGCTTCCAGTCACCTGTAGGCTATTAGTAAAGTTTTGGGGGAGTCAAAAATTATACTTGAATTTTTGACTGCATAGGGTGTCGGCACCCCTGCTCCTCCCACATTGCTCGAGGGTCAAAGCTGTTATTTATAAATCTCAAGAACATTGCCTGTGGTCAGTATTTATAAAGTTTTTCTTGGCTTGTAGACAAAATCTATTGTGTATATTTGACTTCATTAATATTACTCTCTATAGGTATGTCAATAGTTTGTGCTTATTCTGTAAAGCACGCAACAGTAGGTAAAACTCCCATTTTGATTAATTGGACTGTTATTTTCTTAAGATGAAAAAAATTTAGCTTTATTAATATTCAGTCTTCACTGTGTCAGTTTCCTGCATAAGGACCCCCATGGGGAGATGCTCTGTCCTCTTCGGTCTCTGGGAAGAATGGTGTCCGGTCACTTGACGGTGGGGAAGTTGGCTCCTAAGATCAAGGCTCTGGAGCCCCAGCTCTGGGGGTTCTCACTCTCCAGATGAGCCCAAGGATGCTGACGTTCCAAGTGAAGAGCCTGTCCTCCTTCTTCCCTTCCTCACTAAGAACTCGGAGGTAATTGACCTTGCGGTTCGGTTGTCCATGAAAAGTGGGAATTATCTGAATTTCGGCAATTTGCTTCTCTATGTCCCTCCTGTGCCTGCAGTCCTCCTATCCCCTAAGAGCAGAGCGGAATCACCTGGGGATCTCTGATAAAGAGATGGCTGAGTCCTAGGTGCAAGTAAGCCCCCTGGCAGGGTTGGTCACCAGTACAGATTGGTTTCCTCTGAGACACTTATTACTGGTCCCCTTATCAGAGTAGGCTGGTACCCTCAGTGGATGACTTAATGCTGTCATCTGTTGTGACTTCGGCCTCTGTGCATCTCCAGGTCACACCAGGACTGTGTCTTCTAATGATGGGACCCACCCCCACTGCCCTTACCCAAGGGAAGCTGCCACACCTTCAGCATCCCACACGTGCCTAAGTATCTTCCTCACCTGGGGTCTGTGCCCCTGCCATGAAGTCGCACACAGTAAGCCCAGAGATCTTTCTGAAACTCAGATTGGGTCTTGGCACTCCCCTGCTAAAATGCTGTATGGACTCTCATTTGCCTGTAATACCCTGCACAGACAACGAAATTGTCCAAGGTGGCTCGAAAGATTTCACGTTTATTCTTAGAATTCTTAACATTTTGTTGTTATTAAAAGGGTTATTTTTCCAAATAAAGTTTTTCACTGATTGTTGGTGATAAAAAGCATGCAACTGACTCTTACGTGATGTAGTAATTCTAGTTTCAGCTGCCTTGCCAAATATATGTTAATTCTAAGATTCTTTTGTGCTTGTGACTTGGATACTAACAATAGCAAAATAGCAATTAATGAGAATCTTATTTCTCTCCAGTCTTTATGTGCCTACACACACACACACACACACACACACACACACACACACACACACACACACACACAGTGTGGGTATATATACTGGCTGTAACCTGCAAGTCACTGTTGTGTAGAGTTGCTGATGTGCATCCTGGTGGGAATGTAAAGTGGTGCAGCCAATGTGGAAAGAGTTCTTCAGCTTTTTAAGAGGTTAGCAGAAACTTACCATTCAGCCTAGCAATCCCACCCCTGGGAATTTCCCTGGAAGAAATTCAAGCGTGTTTTCTCAAAAAGACCTGTACGTAAATATTCCCAGAAGTGTTATTCATGGTATCCCAAAGTGGAAGGAATGTTAAGTGTCTATCAACTGGTGAATGGATAAACAAATGCAGTGTATCTGTGCAGTGGAGTACTACACAGTCATAAAAAGGAAGAAGAAAACAATACAGATAAATGTCACAATATGGATGAAGTTCAAAAACATTACACTAAGTGAATGACTTCAAATTCTATAAAGGAGTTGTTGGGTGATAGAAGTGTTTTTAAACTGGGCTGTGATGATGGTCTATCAATTTACTAAAATAATTGAATTTTTAACACACTTTTAATGGATGAATCTTTTGGCACGTACATACCTCAATATACATATTAAAAGTACATTGATATCATGCATGTTCTTGTCTGGGCTTTGACCAGAAATAGAATTATGCCCTTAAAGCAACATTAACTACAATGTTTAAGTTATTTAAAAAGGCTAAGAATAGTTGTCTTATAAAGTTATGTCTAATGCGATGCCATTCTTTTCTTTTTCTTGTATTTATTGATTCACTGGGATAATATTAATTGCTTTCTATTTTGATGTCTTAAGAGAGGTGAATTATATTCATTGAATATATATATATATGTATGAGAAATATTTATGGGATTTTTCAATTTTAACCTATCATTGCATTTTGGAGGTCAACACTTATTGGTCAGAATGTATAGTATTTTTAGTATTTTTATATACCACAGATAACATTTGACAAAATATACATGACCAAAAATTACTATTTGATTTTATTTCAAAATGACTTTCTTTTCTTTTTTTTTTTTTTTTTTTGAGACAGAGTCTTGCTCTGTTGCCTGGACTAGAGTGCCATGGCATCAGCCTACCTCACAGCAACCTCAAACTCCTGGGCTCAAGCAATCCTTTTGCCTCAGCCTCTCGAGTAGCTGGGACTACAGGCATGTGCCACCATGCCCAGCTAATTTTTTTTCTATATATATTTTTAGCTTTACAAATCATTTCTTTCTATTTTTAGTAGAGACAGGGTCTCGCTCTTGCTCAGGCTGGTCTCAAACTCCTGACCTCGAGCGATCCTCCCGCCTCGGCCTCCCAGAGTGCTAGGATTACAGGCGTGAGCCACCATCCCCGGCCAAAGCCTCATTCTTTTAGAGAGTCGTCATTCATCAACCTGTCTGCTGGACCCTGTAGGACCCCACTTGCTAGACTGTCTGTATTTACCCCGATTTGGAGTTTTCCCAGAGCAAAAAGCCTTTCCCTGGGCACAAATGTCAAAAAACAATTACAGGCAATTGTGTAACTCAACCATGTCATTGGGCCACATGGTCATTGTGATGCTGCCGAATGACTCCTGGGGACAGGCAGCATGTTCTCTTCACCGAGGATCAATGTGCAACCTTCGTTTGAATCCATTATTAGCTTTTGCTTTTCTGTTTTGTATTCTTGTGGCGGAGTCACCTGAACCAAAAAAGTAGGGCTTGGGAAGGTCCTGCAGTTCGGTGTGACTGTGTGGGACTAATCACTTTATTTAGATGATACAACGTAGAAAGTGTTGGTATAATCATTTTATTTAGATGAGACAATGTAGCAAGTCAGCACAACACGGTGACTGAGAGTGTGGGTGCTGGTGCCTGATGACCTGAGATCAAGGCCACATGTCCCTGGGAATGTCCCTTAGCCCCTCTATCCTCAGTCCCTTGTTCTGGGGTGTGGAAATGTGAATAGGGCCTGCTTGTTACCATTATGTGAGGGGGCTAAAAATAAGTAAATACAGACAAAACTTTGAGAAAATGGTACTCTATAAGAGTTACCTACATAAGTGTTCAATTTCTGGAAGAATAAGCAAGACATGCAGCACTGGTGACCTCCAGAGAGGCAACATGGGAGGTGACAGGTCAGGGGAGGATGGAGCCTCACTCTACCCATGGGCAGGGTCTGACTCTTTATAGCTCACAGAAAAAATCTCTCTCGCATGATGTAGGGTGGGCAGAGTAGGGGCTGTGACTCCTATCTTATGGTTCAGGGCACTGAAATTTATAGAGATTAAGTGACTTTCTCAGAGTCACAACACTGATGACTGATGAGTCTAAGGCAGAGAATATAATTGGTTCCCTGGAGATCCCTGAACACCTGAGACCACTAGGTCACTCCCTGGACACAGAACCTGGAACCCTCCTCAGTCCCTTTCCCAAATCCTCCTTCCCCCAGGGATGCTGCAGGGAGCCAGGTGATGCCCTGGGGGAGGTGCCTGGCCCAGATCTTGTCTCAACTCCTGGCTTGACATTTCAATCCTTGACCCCAAATGCACTCCTTTCCCCCAAATGCGGCCCTCCTGAGGGACCAGGAGCACCCAATTTTGTGTCCATCTCCCCAGCACTTGACCCTAGAAGCTGCCTTGTGGTGAGACTTCCCTGTGATAAGGTGACCTCCCTGATTGACTCGTGTCTCCTCCACTCCCAACTGACGCAGAACCCAGGACATTCCGAACCAACTGCCCACATGACAGTTGCACAGAACCCAAGCTGTGCCTTCAACTGGCCAAACTGGGAAGATGAGCAGTTACGACTATTTAACTGAAAAACTGGCCTGTTGGGCTGGTGCCTAGGTGGCCAATGAATAAAGCCACCAAGCTCCCAGTGTCCCTCTGACTCCAGTTCTGCCAACTGTCAGAGCAGCCTGGCTGAGAGGGGGCAGTGGCTGCACCGGCTCTGAGTGTCACCTTTCCTGCCCATGTCCTTCCTCACCAAAGCTCAGTCCCTGCTGTACAAACTGCAGTCCTCACTCTGCAGTCCACCTAAGGGCCTCGTGTCCACAGTCCCTTCCATGGGGCAATTGGCAGGGGATGGTATTGGTGGCTCTGCCCTGTTGTGGGGGCCAGATGGGGATGTCAGCTGTTAATCAACCCACAAGGGGGGCTCAATGTGGCTAGCTGCGCAGAGTGCCGATTACTGAGACAGCAAGGATTGTCAAGAAAGGATTTATTTCAATGGACGTACCAACTGGGAGGGGGAGGAATGAACTGCCTCAAATCAACCTCACTGACCAACGGGGTCAGGGGGAGTTTTTTGGAGGTGAAGTGAATAACACAGGAGGCCAGTGGGCACCATTGGTCATTTTTTAGAACATTATATATTTTTAGTTAGTATAGTCATTTTTTTTTAAGAATGTTTACAAAGTTCTGGTCAACAAATCATACTGGCCTGAAAACTTAAAATATAAAAACACTATAAAAAATATTTTTTTGCTAATAGAGCCGGTTACACAAGGCTGCTGGTCCACTCCCGGGGAAGGGCAGTTAAGATTTCCTTGAATGCAGACACTGTTCTGCTGTATCCTCTATTTGAATCCTTTCTGATCTTTTCTTGTATCCTTGAGGTGTGATCCTGCAAAATACATTTGAAATAGAGATACCTATTGGCATGTTGTTGGCAGAAGACCCTGGGAAAGTGTGAATAATCTTTCCCCAGGTCACACTTCTGGTCACCAGCCGCCTAGAGGAGCCAGCTGAATGGAAGTTGGGCTTAGGAAAAGGGACACTGCAGGGTGGTGTGAACATACCAGATGGCTGACTGTGTGGGGACATTACTGAGAAGAGTCAATACAGAAAGGCAGCAGAGCACAGGGACTGGGAAGAAGGGGCAGGTGCCTGGGGTTGGATCTCACTCAGAAGCCACATGAACTTGGGAAAGCGACTTAACTCCTGTGCCCTCGGTTCCCTGTGGTGTGTTTTGCAAATGCCAGTGGGGCCTACGTAGTGGTATCATGTTAACGAAGCTTATCAGGAGCCTGTACCAGTGAAGATGGAATGAAAATGACTGGCAATTCCTAAGTGTTCCCAAACTGTTCAAATGTTAAATGTCTGGAAGCATAAGCCAGACATGGAGTCACGGCTGCCTCCAGGGAGGAAGCTGGGATGGCTTCAAGTCATGGAAGGTGGGAGGTCACTTTCCAGCTTTGACGTGGGCAGGGGCTTTATAGCTCGTAGGGCTGTCTGTTGTCATCTCCTGCGATCCCCACAGGTGGGGCGTGATGCGCAGGGCTGTGACCCATGTTCGACAGTTGAGGGCACTGAAATTTACAGGGGTTAAGTGACTTGCCCAGAGTCCCAACACAGGAGTGACAGACTTGAGGCAGGAGTATAGTTGGTTCCTGGGGGACAGAGACCGTTGAACTCCCAAGTCCCCCATCCTCTGAACCACTGGTCCAAAAGCTGTCCTCACACCCTTCCCCACATCTTCCTGGGAAAGGTGGCTTTGGGGAGAGCTGATGGCCTGCAGGAGGCATCTGAGCCAAGAGACGGGCAGGTCCCTGACCCAGCTCCTGTCTCTTTGTTGTAATCCCTGCCCCAAATATGATGCAGTTGGCCCCAAACTAAGGCCGGTTATAGGATCAGGGTGTGCATTCTGTGCTGCTCCTCTGCCAGCATCCACACCCAGCAGATGCCTCGAGGGCAGGTTTCCTGGTGGGCAAGTGACCACCTGAGTGACTAGTGGTGGGACAGACTCCCCTCGGGCTCAGAACCCAGGACTTCCACCCCACACGCAAGAAAAATCCACAGAGAATTAGCTTCTTAAGTGAAAATCTCTGGATGGGCAGTGAAGGGTAGTTAACTGGGGGAGAGGCCTGCAGGCTGGTGCTTAGGGGGGTCAGTGAATGACGTCTCCAAGCTCACAGCGTCCCCTGGACTATTGATCTGAGCAGCTGTCCCAGCAGCCTGGACTCAGGCCTGGCTGAGAAGGGGCAGTGGCTGCACCAGCTCTGAGTGTCACCTTCCTGCTCACGTCCTTCCCCACCAAAACTCCGTCCCTGCTGTATAAACTACAATCCTCACTCTGGAACCTACGTAAAGGCTTCGTTTCCGTAGCACGTTCCATGGAGTGGGTGGCAGGGGATGATGTCTGTGTCTCTACCCTGCTGCGTGGCCAGAAGGGGATGTCAATCCTGCTGACGCACTTCTGGGGAATGACAATAGATTTCCTTGAATGCAGACACTTCTCTGTATTTGAATCCTTTGTGGTCTTTTCTTGTTGCATCCTTGAGCCGTGTTCCTGCAAAATACATTCAAAATAGAGATACCTGTTGGCATCTTGTCTGGCAGAAGACCACGGGAAACTGTTGAGAATCTTTCCCCAGGTCACACTTCCTTTCTGCAGTAGCCTAGGGGAGAGCCACCTGAGTCAAACCAGGGACACTGCTGTGTGTGTGCACTTGACCAAGGGGCTGATTGTGAGGGGACATGACTCTATTGACAGGAGGCTATAGAGAGAGGCAGCAGAGCACAGTGACTGAGAACAAGGGGCAGGTGCCTGATGGCCTGGGGACAGATCCTGTCACTAAATTAGCTCCTGTCCGATTTAATCTTCCCCAAACTTGTCAAGCTCCACGTCCTCTCCGGGCCAGGGTGAGACCTGTACATCGCAGCCTTCCCAGGTGTCACTCTGGGAATGCGCAACACAGACTCTGGAGCGGGGACGCCAGGGAGGCGGAGGGAGGGAGGAGAGGGGCTCACTGGAGTGGGTGTGCAGGACCCAGGAGGCCCCTCGGGACCAGAAGGCGACCTTGGCCCCTGACATTCCTGGAGTCAGGTCCACGGGGTACTGAGGCCTGTTTGCTGCTCTCTGATGAGGCTGTGGTGTGTCCATAGGGAGTGTCTATAAATGTCCTACAGAAGCGGATTAGCGTGAGCGTTCACCTGGGCAGACTTCAGGTGACGGGTCCCTGGATGGTGAAACAGGTGCAGAAGGAAGGGGGGAGGTCTCCAGGACCCCAGGGTGAAAAGGCAGAGGCCCGTGCACCTGGGCGTTGTGAGGAGCAGGAGGTCTGATGACACAGGGGTGACAGAGGTGACCTTGCCCCTCCACCCGGACCCTCGACACAATCTAGCAGGGGACCTGCACAGGGAACACGCACAGCCTCCTGGAGCTCTTTTCTTTCTCTGCTAATAATCGTTACTGTCTCTACCACCACCACCAAACCTTGCCTATGCCTCTCAACTAAAAGAAAACATTGTGGTGCTAAAAAAATACATTTTATAGCTTAAAGAGTTTTAGTGTGAGAAGGATGCAGAAAACATTGCTATTTAAAATGCAGTAAAAGCCATTATATTTATTGACACATAGGAATAATAAAATAAGCACAAGTAACTTGTAATTCTTCCCCCTTAACATATTCCAAGAAAGCGCTGCATGGAATTTCCATCATTTTCCTTCCTTTGTGTGTGCGTTTCCTTTGATTTTTATACACTCGTGAAAAATTTATAGAATCTCATCTTGAAACACAGTGCTCCGCTGAGGCCGTGGGGCCCCAGGGGTTGGGCAAAATCCCAAACGGTCTGGGACCCCATAGTGACCCCTACTTGGTGCCAGGACCTACTCAGTGCCCACAGGCGAGCGCAGCTGGGCTGGGTGGGCTGCTTGTTTGCAGGACAAGGGCCCTGAGGTGCCTCTGTCCTCATACTTTCCCCAGGAGGCCTAAAACAGGGGAGGTCAGGGTGGGTCAGCCCTAATGTCCCCTCATGATTAACTGGGGATGTTCCTGCTGCCTTGAGGGGGTGGGGTGGGCAGGGCTGGGTCCTGCAGAGGAAGACGTTGACCAACTCTAGTGCATGTCCACAAGGAACACAGTGATCCCCCTGGGAAGTCAGGCACATGGTGGCCCTCCCAGCACCCACAGCCCCTCCCCCGAATAAAGCAGCCCGTGGGCGGCTTGGCTGAGCAGGCTGAGGGCCTTCCATGCCGGAAGCCTCCGTTCCCTGGCAGGATGTTCTCAGGGCAGCCTTCCTGGGCCCGCGTGGATTTCAGCACCGTGTCATAAGCACATGTGCAGTCGCAGCCAAGACCAGCCCCTGCACTGCTCTCCCCGGTCCTGCTGGTTCAAGAAGAAAGTCCTGGAATCACGGGGGAACAATTGCACTTGTTTTCCTTCCCCTCTTCACGCTGTCTGCTCCACACATTTCCTTTTCCTGATTTGCTCTGTCTTTCATATCCTCCATTTCTTCTCCTGGTTGCAGGACTAAAGAATTTCTTGACCCCTGGAGGGAGAACGACTGTGCGCACCCAGAGCCTTGCAGTGCAGCAAAGGCTCTGTCAAGGGAGGGGGCCCAGAACAGACCCACACTCACTGGGGGGGGGAACCCTCCAGCAGGGTGGGCCCAGCTCCCCTGGTCCCAGCCCAGCCCCCTGCCTGGAACATTCCATAATGCTCAGCTTGGGCCCCAGCTGCAGCCTGCGGGGCAGCAACCAGGGCGATGCCGAGAAAGAGGGGAGGAGGCTGGAGAGAGACTTACAGACAGTGAAGGCCCAAGGACCCAGGACCCGGATGTGACCGGGACCTTCAGGGTGACGATCATGAACGGAGGGAAAGAGGGACCGGGGAAGGGGCACCCAGAGGAGCTTAGGATTAAGGATCAGGACGTATACAAAAGGCGCAAAAGAGGTGAAAAATTCCAGGCAGACTGTTTCTCTGTCAGAGTCCTCAAAATCTGCAAAGTCAAGTTCAACACGTGCAACTGCAGCAAGGTGCTGCGGTGGCCTCGGGCGAGGAGAGGGGGGCATGGGGGCGGGGTGAGAACGTGGGGCCCCGAGCGCGTGGCAGGAGAAAGCCTGACCTTGGAGCCCATTCTGTCCCCATCTCCACAGTCCTCTCCCAGGATCTCCAGAGCCCCTGCAATGAGGGAGGGGGCCTAGGACCTCCAGGGGCCCCTTCCAGCCCTCCAGCGCTGTGACAGTGTGGAGGCGGGAATGGCTGCATCATCCTGTTCTCCGGGAGGCACCACTGTCACCGTGTCTCCCTGTGCACGACATGGACTCCCCTCCCTCTTCTCTCCTCCCTCTCACTATGCTTGTCCTTTTCCTCTCTCCTAATGGCTACTCGTTTCCAACCTCCATCAACCCTGTTGTTCTACAATATGGGAAAATTGGAGGAACGAGTCTGGGCCTGAGGCCGCCCTCTCCACTCCAATCAATTGATGAATTGTCCACGCCATGCAACCAGGGAGCACTTGTCATGGTCCCAGGCTTATGCTGAGCTCTGAGAAGAGAAGGACAACCAATTGCACATGTCTAGTGACTGTCGTGTCCCGGGGATGTTCTTAGGTCCTCGGGAAATATATAATCCTCACAACCACCCCCATGAAGTTTTCTAGCTTGTTAGAGAGCGTGGCTATGAAACGAGATGTAAAGCAACTTGTCCAGATTCACCGCAAGCGAGGCAACAGGGGCCCTACAGCAGGTGGCTTTGGGGCACTTACATAAAGGGGCCTTCCAGGGTTTGCACCGAGCCAGGGGAGGGCAGGGAGGGAGGGGACCTGGCAGGCCTGAGGACAGGGGAGAGGCCGGGGCCTGACTGGAGGGTGGGGACCAGGGCAGCGCTGTCTCGCTGGAGCACTGGGTCTGAGAGGAGCAGCGACAGCTGTTGTTGTCCAGGGGACCTGTCTTGGGCTCTTTCCTGGAGATGAGGCCGGTGGGACTGTGAGAGCCGGTGTGTGCAGCAAGCCCGGCAGCCCCTTCACACACGTCCCCTGGGACTCCTGTCGGCCTTGGAGGGTAACCAGGGGCAGCTGGACACGAGGCTCTCAGATGGCAGCAAACAAAGGTTTTATTCCTACTCCCAAGATTTTGGATTGGGTGAGGTGTAGATCTCTTCCAGAGAGATGAGCAAACTTCAGACAAAGTGCCTAGACAGACAATGACATAGGACAGATCGTGGGCCCTAAATTTGCAGTTACTTGTACACCTAAAACTAAATGAGGGTGTGACGAGAGGGTGTGACCGGGGTGACGGTCACTAGGGTGAGCATCTCATAATAACTTATAAAGTCCTATCCGCGTTGTGGTGCTATTCTGCATATGCATTTCATTTTCTCTATAAAAAGGTTTTTAAAGACAACTGTAATAGATATTGTTTAGTGTAACAAAGTCCAACGTTAAATGTCAAATATCTCTAAAAATAATTCTAAATACATACAATTCACAAATGAAATAGCTGGAGCTACATGAGCTGACTTGGGGAGGACAACAGTGAGCCAGCCGCTGTTCTGTGGCCTCGTGTCTGATTCAAGCTTCCCAACCCTGTGCCAGCTGCAGCTCCCCTGGGCCCAGGCTGACACCTGCCCATCACGGCCCACCCGGGTGTCGGCACAGGACTGTGCAGCACAGACACGGGTGCAGGGACCACTGGGGAGGCACAGAGGTGGGGAGCAGGGCTCTCTGCCCTGGGGGTGGGTGTGCAGGACCCAGCAGGCTCCTCAGGTTGGAGAGAGATTTTATAGGTGTTAAAGATGCAAGTATATCCACTGCCTGCTGAGACCAGACTCCCCAGGGAGAGAGTCATGGAAAGAGGGAAAGAGGGCATGGGGAGGAGCCACAAAGAGGAGTTGATGGGTAGGAAATAGAATAAAACAGAAATGCAAATAGGAAATAAATTACATGTCAGCTGGTGGTCTACTCTTCATCTGAGAACCGTGCCTCCGCATGCACCAGAGCTATGATCGTTACAAGGTGGCCTTGGGGAAAGGAAGGACAGGGTTAGATTTGAGGGGAAAACTTGGGCCCTGCTGCTCCTGGCATTTTACAGTCCAGTGACAGAACCCAATTCTTCCTCATCTCTGTAGTCCTGTCTCAGAATCTCTGCAATGGGGAATGGGTCTAGGATTTCCAGGTCAAATCCTGTAACTGTGACAAGGAAGGGATGCCTGTGTCGTCCTGTCCCTCCAGGAGGCAGCCACTGTCCCCATGGCCTCCTGGGCATGGCACTGCCTCCCCTCTCCTATGTCCCTCCCTCATCATATTTCTCTCACATGGGGACATTGGTGGAAAGATCCAGGCTATCCTGCCACCTACCCTAATCAATGGGTTGATCAATTACCAACCAATCCAAACCCAGGGAGCACCTGTCATGGGCGTAGGATTGCGTTGGGTCCTGTGGGAGAGAAGTACAACCTACCTGGCATGGGAAGGGAATTTTCCTGACCTGAGGTGACCTTAGGAACTTGGGAAGTATTTGATCTTTACAACAAATCTATAACTTCCCTCAGCAACGAAAGGGGATAAACACACGTGCAGATAAAGTAAGGTGTCTAAATTCCCTTAGTCTGCAAGTCAGGCAAGCAGTTGCTGCCACACAGATAAAGGGGACCCTCCAGGGTTTGCACCGAGCCAGGGGAGGGCTGGGAGGGAGGGGACAGGGAACAATCTGGGGTCTGACAAGAGTGTGGGGACCAAGGCAGCACCGTCTGGCCAGAGCAGTAGGTCTGAGACGAGCAGTGACCTCTGTCCCTGCTGCCCAGGGGAACTGTCCTGCACCTGGTTGATTCCAGGAGATGAGGCCAGTGGGACCGTGAGAGCCAGTGCGTGCAGCAAGCCCAGTAACCCTTCACACATGTCCCCTGGGACTCCAGCCGGCCTTGGACGGTAACCGGGGGCAGCTGGACATGGGGCTCTCAAACGGAATCAAATTAGGATTTTGCCATTTGAAAATCAAGCTCTGGCTTGATTTTGTTTTGTGGGACAATCAAATTCTATAAAAATACAATGTCTTTCTACAGAATGCATGCTCTAAAAGGAAACTGAAGCCATCACTTGGCTCATTTTATGTTCATGTTGACTAAAAACAGCTACCTTGACTTTTTTTTTTTTCCACAAAGGTCTTCAGATGCAAACAAGAACCTAGTTCAACTGGCAGGTTTTGCAGGAACATTGTGGAGATTCTCCCGTCCCGTAGCTCAGCTTACTTTTCCCGACCTTACAATGCACGACCTGTCTTTCCCCCTCCTAGGAAGGAAGCCACGTGCTCTCTCTGCTGCTCAGACCCTCAAGCGAACCTCTTGTTTCTCTTCCCATTTTATCGGGTTTCCTGGGAAGAGCACACAGACAGCATGACTCGGCTCATGCTGGGAGACTGAGTTTGCACATGAACGTGGCATTGCCTATTTTTGGCAACATTATCTGAAGATAAATATTAGACTTCAGTGGAGAAAGGTGGAGTGATTTCCCCCAGCTCTGCCTGCAGGCTCCTCCTTTGCAGTTTCCTGAAAGAACTGGGTGTAGCGTGTGGCTGTACCAGCGTCTAACCGCAAAGGAAGGAGCCTGCCCCATTCTCCATGGTAAAGATGGTTCTGGAAGATTAATCCTGAGGCCTGTGCTAGGAAAGTTTTGCAAAGAAGGGAAGTGTCAAGAGCGGGCGTGTCATGACCGCTCAAACGCCACGAGAAAAATAGAAAGAAGTGAGACGTATCAATAAACGATGTTGTCGCTGACACATTCATTGCCAGGGATTCTGAAACACAGTATTGTCTTTTTAGAACCCTGTGGACATTTTCCTAAGTGCAGATTGGATTTTGTTCCCACAGGTTAATTGCGGTACACGTGGTACGCAGGGAAGTGCAAACACGTAAAACCCCCAATTTGTGTAATTTTTACAAATGCCTGTCATTATACTACAGTGACGATTGGAACTTTTAACTGAGAATGTGGACACTGGTGACTGGGGGAACATATATCTAGGGAAACACACAAACATGCCAAAACACACACACACACATGCAGAATTGCACCACGTGGATTCACACGTAGACATACTCCATCCACCCTGTGCACACAGCCCCACATCACCTAAAGGGAACACAGTTGATCCCAGGGCCTGCTGAATGCAGCCATAGTTCTCTATCTGCAAAGTCAATTTCTACCATCCAACCCCCAATCCTCCCTCACAGCAGGCAGCTGTGATCAGTGTGCCTGTCCACAAGAAAGCCAGCAAGCTAGCGCCGGCTTTCTTATCATCTAGATTATCCATCAGCAATGGAGTGATTCCAAAATATGTTCTACTTTCCCTGACTCCTGAGACCACTTGTAATTACAAAAAAAAAAAAGTTAGCGTGAGCATCAGGCCATGCTCCGTCCTGCTTACACGGGGCCTTTGTTCACTTGGTGACATTAGAATACTGGGTGGGAAACAGTGGGCGAGGGATGGGAACCCAAATGCAAGAGCAGAGCAAACCTCCTCCGGCCAAAAGATGGCAGCTCTTCTGGAGGCTGAATCTCTCAGGTCCATTTTGGTTGGCAATGACAAAAACCTTTTCCAAAAACAGAAAAAATAAAAATCTGCTGAGGAAAAGAACCTCGCCAGCACACAGTCTATAACTGATGCTACCATTTTTTAAAATGATGTCTGGAATCAGGTCTCATTTAGTAGCACACTCCCAGTGGAAATTTCTCCCACCAAGGAAAATGCAGAGGACATCTATAGTTCCCACGTTCAGATTCTCACATGTCATTTCACTTGGGAAAGAAAGAATCCAAGAAGGCAACGTTTTCATTTCAGACAGAGACAAGTGGTCTGACCTTGGCCGCTGATGTAATTACATCTGCTCTAGTACCAGTGAGCTCGTCCCATGGGTCCTCAGATGGAACTAGGAGACAGAGTGATGGTCAGTCCCTTGCAGTGGTCGGTCATGAGTCATTCAGGGGCATTGCTTGATGTGGACAGGGGACAAGGGAGAAGCAAATGAAAGGAAGAGGAAAGACAAGAGAAACAGAGCCTTTGGCTGTCTAGCTGAAGGCCCCCTAAAACCCATGGGAAATAATCTATCTAAAAGGAAGTAAACACTAGCATGCATCCTGCCACTCAGTGACAGATTCTCAGGACTCCTGTCCATTGGGAAGCCAAGGTAAATGCCACTACCTTATTGACACCTTCCCGGGGTTATTTCTTTCTCTGTGATCCACGCCTGCTGCTACCGTATAGCCCATCCCTTCTAGAAGACTTTTACTCTATACAAGAAACATTTATTGGGAGACTGAATTCAATGCTAGGCAAAATATTCCATGATATTTATCTGCCAAACCTTTGTTATAAAGATAATGAAAAAGATTTGGGAATACTGACTTCCTCTAGCATTTCTTAGATAACCACTACTACTGGGCCGGTGATATGTTTCCTCCAAGTCTTACCTTTCAATGTAACATGTGCGTGTATGTGTGTGTGTGTTTGTGGGTGTCCCTGGATCAGCTGCTGCTCATGCTCACATGAGCCTCTGGCCATGGGACAGTGCAGGGTGGGGTCCAGCACGTGGTGAGTGCTGACCCTCTCTGACTCGGGTCTACAGGAGATTTCCACCTAGCGTGGTGGGCTTCAGGCTCACTTAAGTTGTCATTTGGCAAGGTCCTTCTTGTGTGCGTGCTAATGGACTGGAGCATTCTAAGGCTGGTGGTGATCATACAATATCTCCCTGATCCTCTCTGCTTTGGGGAATGACCTCAGCACTGACAGATGCTGGCCTACACTGTCCTAGGTGGTACCTCCCACTTCTCAGAATCCGTGAGCTGACCAGAGCCCTGAGAACTTCCTATGTGTGCTTCACATGAGCGACCACGCTGAAGTTTGCCATAATATGTGTCTGCCGCTACCTTGTGACCACTGGGGCCACCTTACAATGGTGGATCTCTGTTGGCTATAGTAATTCCAGACGCACGCATGGAATTCCATGGCGTGTGCACAGGGCACCCCACGGCTTAGTGATGAATGCAGTTCAGTATCCCGGAGCATCAACAGTGGGACCTAAGTCTGAGTTTGCATTTGCCCCTTCTCAGGGTAAAAGCCTGGGCCATTCAACTGTGCACCATCTCCATCTAGAGCGAAACCATTACTCTAACCTTCAGCTGCGTCTGCGCTGAAGGACGCATGAAGTTGTTTTATGCAAAGCGTGCAGTGGTGTTGCAATTGTTTCTTTCAGAAAAGTGACACTTGCGCTGTGCGGTGCAAATCTTTTGAGGAAATATGCACACTCACAGACTCATTCATAACCACTAGCACATAGACATACCCCTAGATACCCCCAACCCTCGTGCACACACACCCGTGCCATCCAAATGGTGCAGCTGTTTCCGGGGACTCCACTTGAGGGTCACAGGTCTTTACCGGGCCATCGGTTCCTTGCACCACACCCCCAGTCCTTGTTTCCAGCAGGAAGCTGGAACGGGGGCGGCTCTCCAGACAAACGCAGGCAAGAACGTCCCACTTTTCTCATCACTTAGGTTTTTCCACAGCAAGGGAGTGATTCCAGAAAACGTACCGTTTTCCTTTGTTCTGGGTCCACTCGAAATTAGAGCAAGAAAACCAAGAGGATCAGGCCGTGCCGTGTCCTGTTTTCAGGGGTCTTTTCTTCACCCGATGATGTCAGAAAACCAGGTGGGAAATAGCGGTCGAGGCAATGGCCCCCAGATGAAGCGTGCAGGATGCTTGTGTGAACACAGGAGACTTCCATGAAAGATTTTTTAAGTCTGTGTTGCCTGGCAAATACAGAATTCCTTTTCAAGAAGGAATAATTACTACTGAGGAAAATGCTCACTACCTACTGTTTGTGACTGATGCTGTCACTTTTGAATGCCCTCTTGAATCAGGTCAGCTGGTAATGGACTCTCACCTGACATGGCCCCCCCCAGGAAATTGTGGAAGTCATTTCTAATGGACCAGGTCAGATTTTTATAGCTCAGTTCCACTGAAAGAGAAAGAAACCAAGAAAACAACATTTCTATCTCAGAGCAAGAAAGGTGACATTACCTTGACAATAGGCAGGACCTCCCCATCTGACCTGTGTGGTGTCAGAAACTGATGGGCCAGTAAAGGCTCCTCCACCAGGCCCTCGGGGGCGTGGCCGGCACTGCAGCCTGTCCTCGTCCCCACCTGCCCTGCAACTGGAGCTTGTGGCAACTGCTGGGGCTGGGTGGTGTCCCTCTTCCTTGAGTTTAAAGGGGTTTCAGGGCCAGATAACCCTTGGATAATGGTGTCTACCCAAGGGTTGGTCGCAAGGCACCTTCCAGAAGCAGATGAAAATGGAAATTGGCCTCTGACCCAGCCCCAGGGAGAACAGGCCTGGGGACCTCACTGCATCTGGCCTGACCTTTAGTCCATCCATGCTGACCTATGTCCTTCCAGTCTGGGTCAGAGCACTGGAGACCTGGCTCCTATTCTCTGCCTCTCACCACCTTCCACGATGGAAAGTGCCTGGTGTGTCACAGGAGATGACAACAGAACAAGAAAGAAGCCGCTCTGTCGAGATGTCCGTGCGGAGCTTATTTGATCCGTGAGACCTGCATCCTGCTCACCCTCATTTAGAAGGACCATAAAACTCACTGTGCAGACAGACGGCTGTGGCTGGGCTCAGGCAATGAGGCTGCACAGCTTCTCCTGAACTTATAACCCTGGAATCCACCTGCTCCCAACCCCACTTCATCCTCCTCTGGCCTGAGCATTCTTGTGACTTTCTTCTGCCCCTCTATGTCTTTTCCCTCTCAGGGTCCAGCCCACGTGCCTGAGCCCTGCTTCCTCCCATGGAATCCACTGGGTGGCTGTTTCTGGAGTCCTGGAGCCCTGGGTCTTGGCATCGCTCATTTGAATACTGGGAAACTGTGTTCTAGTGTTTAAGGACTTCTAGGACAGTCTATTGATGAAAAGCATTTTTATGGCAGTGAGGGGGAGTGACATTTTTCAATTGAGCTGCCCCATGTTTTTGTTTTGTGGGAAAAAATATTAGCAACTCCAGGGCAATCAAATTCTATGAAAATACAAAGTATGTCACATAGTATTCATGATCCAAAAGGATCCTCAAGCCATACTTTGCCTCATTTTATATTTATGTTTACTTAAACAAATACCTTGACTTGTTTCCTTGCAAAGGAGTATTTTAACGGGTTCAACAGGGACCTGAGTGGGGATTGCTCTGTCCCCCACGGGTGAGTTTACCTTTCCTCACCTTGCAACGCACAACCTACTGTGTCCTCCTTCTAGGAAGGGAGCCACGTACCCGCCCGGACGCTCAGTCCCTGAAGAAGCCCCCTCATTTCTCTATTCATTTTGCGTAGTGCTTGTGGCCCCACCACAAAGCAACTGTGGTTGGTATGAGTCATGGGAGACAGGCTTTCCGCGAGGAAATGGAATGTCCTGTTTTCAGCAACATTATCTGAAATGGAATATTTCAGACGTCAATTGAGAAAGTTGGACTGAAATCACCCCGACTCAGCCAGGAGGCTCCTCCTTTCCCAGATTCTGACTAGGACTGGGGGTGGCATGTGGCTTCCTCAGGGGCTCCCTGCAGAAGGAAAGGGGGAGCCCTGCCCAGCTCTGCTTGCTTTTGAGATGGGATGGGAATTAAATCTGAGCCTTCAGGTAGTAAAAAGGCTCTGGGAATGTGGAGAGGCACAGGAATGAAGCATCAATGGGGGAAATACCCTTTGAAATACTAACGTATTTGAGGGGGCAAAACTCTGGGGTACTTGATCTTGGTCTCTGATCTCACAAGTGGCCCACACAGGAGGGTCAGGAGCAAGAAGTTAGGGTCTCTCTCAGGAAGTAGAGGCATGGAGAACGTGTTTGGGACTTGGAATGAGTGGGTTAATGTTCAATGCCTGGTTCCTCATTCGCTGGGTGTGCAGCTCTGCAGAATTCATCCACATTCTCAAGCTTCTCTTTACTCATAAGTCAAATAAATAGTTATGGACTCTTTTCTTTCACATTATCAATCAAAATTCCATGAGGGGAATGTAAAAGCCTGCTCATAATTGAGATTTATTATTAAAGGAAGTTGTTATTTTCCCTGTAATAGGAATCCTGAGACACAATTTGTCCATTTAGAACCCTGCAAACATTTTTCTGTATGGCAAAAGTATTTTTTCTTATTTATTGAGGTATGCTTTGCATACAATTAAACTAGACATAAAACATTCGATAAAATCCAGCACCCTTTCATGACAAAAATCCTCAACAAGCTAGGCATAAAAGGAACATATCATAAGAGCCATATATGACAAACCCACAGGGAACATCATACTGAATGGAGAAAAGTTGAAAGAATTCCCAGTAAGAAGTGGAAAAAGACAAGGGTGCCTACTGCCACCATTTCTATTCAACATAGTGCTGGAAGTCTTAGCCAGAGAAATCAGGCAAGAGAAAAAAAGGGTATTCAAATCAGAAAAAAGGAAGTCAAAGTATCGCTTTCTGCTGATGATATGATCTTGTATCTAGAAAACTCCAAAGCCCCCGCCAAGAGTCTCCTAGAATTAATAAATAATTTCAGCTAAGTCTCAGGATATAAAATCAGTGTACACAAATCAGTAGCATTTCAAAAGAAGATAGACAAATGGCCAAGAAACATGAAAAAATACTCGGCATCACTACTCATCAGGGAAATGCAAACTAAAACCACAATGAGATAGCACTTCACTCCTGTTTGAATGGCTTTTATTAAAAAGCCCAAAACAATAGATGCTTGCACAGATGCATGGAGAAAGGAATGCTTATACTCTGTTGGTGGGACTGCAAATTAGTACAACCCCTGTGGAAAATAGTATGGAGATTTCCCAAAGAAGTAAAAGTAGAACTACCATTTGATCCAGCAATACCACTACTAGGTATCTACCCAAAGAAAAAAAAGTCATTTTATCAAAAAGACACCTGCCCTCGAATGTTTATTTCAGCACAATTCACAATTGCAAAGATGTGGGATTAATCCACGTGCCCATCAATTCATTAGTAAATTAACAAAATATGGTGTATGTATACCATGGAGTACTATTTAGCCATAAAAAGGATGAATTAATTCCTTTTGCAGCAATTTGGAAGGAACTGGAGACCATTATGCTAAGTGACATATCTCGAAAAGGGAAAAACAAACACCACATGTACTCTCTAATAAATTGGAACTAACTAATGGACACACAAGTACAAGGGTGGGAAGGAGAGGGGAGGACTGGGGAAGTGGAAGCCCCTCCGAAGTTAGCCCAGTGCCCCAAAGGGAATAAACTACTCAGACAGGAGAGTGGGATTCAAACTTACCAGCACTGCTTGTAGCTGTGTGACTATGGACGTGTCCCTCCACCTCTCTGAGCCTCACCTCCTATACAATGGGGCTGTTGATAAGGCTGACGGCCCCAAAGGGTTGCTGGGAAGTGGGTGAAACTTGCAGCCTACAGTAAGTGCTTCATGAATGTACTCATCATTGCTACTGCTTGGAGCTGTTGCAGGACATCACCTGTCTTCCATAGACGGGGAAAATGAGGCCCAGGGAGGGTCAGTGACTCCAAGGTCATAGAGTCTATATCTTGCTCATCTGGTTTCAGCTGAGGCCTTAGCCATTCTCCCTGCTCAACCCCCAAACCAGCAGAGCTGGGTTTCTGAGTAGACCAGGCAGGGGTCTCTCCTGGGCTGAGGGGTGGGATGGGTAGAGGTAGATGAGCTTCAGCAGAAACAGCCACCTTTGCTGAGGGCCTACTGTGTGCCAAGCACTTTACTTGTTTTATTAAATCCTGAAAACACTGTGAAAGTCCTGTTGTCATCTCCACTTTACACGCTAGGGGACTGAAGCTCAGAGGGGTGAAGCCACTTGCCTGGGGCATAGCATGGTGGGAGGGGGGGTCTTCACTCAGCCTCAGATCAATCTGGTGAATGAAGAAAGAGATAGTGTGTAGACCAGGGGCCACAGCGAGTTCTGTGGCTTGGGAGTTCACTCTGCCTTCCCCAACCCTGCAATGGTGAGGGGCCACAGTGCCAGCATATTCTGGGCTTTGGGGTCTTTAGAATCTTCCAAAGAACCAGAAAGAGGAAGCCCTGTCACCCTAATCTCACCTGCCCCCAATTCAAACCATGGGAGAATTCCTCTATTCATATGGACCCTGACACTAGCCTGAGTGGTGATTTGGAGACCCCATGAGGGTATTGCACCAGACAGAAATTTTACTGGGTCACTCACCAACCCCTGAGACCTAAGTGGCTACAGAAGGGTGCCATTGTGAGAGCACTGCCACCCTGGGGCTACATCCTGCCCTAGGAATCACAGCCCTCGTGTCTCCACATCCTGGGATCTCCCACTGACATCCCACAGTGTTCACCTAGAAGGCACAGCAACATAGCACTGCTGGACCCAAAGGTGCTGTGGGATCCACCGCCAACACCAGCGTGTACTGCTTGGGATCCAGAAGATCATCTTGCCACAGCTACTGCCATTGCCCACACTATGCCAGCTACCCAGGGATCTGAGAACCAGCTCACTTCTCCAGCTCACTGCTACCACTACCAATGTGCAAGCAAGAAGGGGCCTACCTGGTACTGCTAACACCAGTGCCAGTGTATACCACCCCAAGGCCCAGGAACAGGAATGCTCAGGCCACTGCTGCCACTATTAGGGCCTGAAGACTAGCCTACCTTGCATCCCTGTCCCCAGCAAAACTTTATAATAGCCTGCACTACTAACCATTCCTTAAATGACTGAAGGAATCACAGACAACACTTTTTACAGCTAAAAGTTATAAAAAGACTACACTACTGCATGCGCCAAGAATCAAAGCTAAAGAACCCCACCCAACCAACACCACTGATACATCTTCAAGAAAAAGTCCTCTCCTAGGAAAGCAAATTCAAAAACTTAGAAGAAGGAACTGTTACGCCAGATGTGCAGATATCAACATAAAGACGAGGCAAGCAAGAAAAAACAAGGAAATATAACACCTCCACAGGAACAAAATTCTTGGGCTCTATTGCTGTTCTTTGTGTTACAGGAGATAGCTCAGCTGAACTGTGGCTCCATCCCAGGCCCAGCACCTGGCTGGGCATAGATCTGGGTGGGCCTCCCAGGTGGGTGAAGGTCACAGGCTTTGTCTTCACAGAGATGTAACCATTAGAATTGTCAACAAAACAATAGCCTAGAACTGATGGTCCACCTTTTAAAAGCCCTGTGTTTCTGCATATGTACAGGAATTTGGATTTTCAGACAATAGAGTCTGCCATTTTCCTCTTTTGCCGGTAAAGTAATAAACTTCTCTTTCCTTCTTCTCAACCATTTGTCCTCGTTCTTCTGATGTGGCCTCGTGGGCAAGTGCCGAGCTTTCGGTAAAACACCTACTGGGCTTTCCACCCTAACAGCAAGCATCCTCATCACTTTGTCTGACTGGTTGCAGCAGTCATCCGCTGTAATCGACTGACCAGGTTTCATGAAGCTATAGTGAATAATACCAACCCTGGACCACCAAACAGACACCATTAGCTTTTTTTGATGAATATTCAGTTTTGGACTGTGTTTTGGTACTTCATCTTTATCCAACCCTTGTGTTGAACACTTGCAATTGTCAAAAAGAATCCATTTTTCATCACACGTAATAATACAGTGTAGAAATGGTTCACCTTTATGTCCTGACAGCAAAGAAAAGCAAGCTTCAAGACAATTTCTCTTCTGATAGTCATTTAATTCATGCAGTACCCATCTATCCAGCTTCTTTACCTTGCCGATTTATTTCACATGATCCAATATTGTTGGAATAGTAACCTCAAACCTTGCTGCTAATTCATGTGTAGGTTGAGATGGATTTCCTTCCACTACAGCTTTCAGCTTATCATTATCCATCCTGGTCTCAGGTCGCCCACGTGGCTCATTTTCAAGATTAAAATCACCAGAACAGAACTTCACAAACCATCAACATACTGTGTGTTCATCAGCCACATCCTCCCCAAATACCTCATTGATATTTTGAGCTATCTGCGGGCACTGCGTTGGTTCCACTGATGAATTTATCCAAATGCCTAAAGAAGAACTAATATCAACACTCTTTAAACTATTCTGAAAAACTGAAGCTAACTCATTGTAAGGTGTCAACATTATTACCCTGATACAAAAACCAGACAAGAGGGCCAGGTGCAGTGGCTCACGCCTGTAATCCTAGCACTCTGGGCAGCTGAGGCAGGAGGATTGCTTTAGCTCAGGAGTTAAAGACCATCTTAAGCAAGAGTGAGACTCTGTCTCTACTAAAAATAGAAAAATTAGCCAGGTTCATGTAGGGAAATAGGCTAAGAGACGTGAAAAGTAATCTGTGGACATGTTAGTTCACAAAATAGAAGCTGCTTCCAACAAGGGGGCATTGTCAGAGGACGTTTGCAAAGCAACGTTTCTTCTTTGCTGCCCGCCATCGCCTTGAGCTTTTTTGCAAGGCAGAAGCTCGGTTTGGGTCCTTGGTGGGGAAGCTGATTAAAATGCCTGCCCAGCAGATAACATGCAGCTGGAACTATCCTAGACTTCCAGGCTATTCCTGCTTCACTCCTGACTACATGTCTCTGTGTTTAGAAGAAGTAGATTAGGGTAGTACACAGACTCGGTGTTCTCATTTTATACATTTTATCTTCAATTTGTATGATCAGCTAGGTCTGTTTCTAACTTAGAGCTTAACATGCTTATCTTGGAAAAATTGTGTAACCGTCTATTCTTGTAGACAGAATTAGTAAGGTTCCCCCGGGAACCTCAAAAAATGAACTGTACACGTAATTCTCTAACAAAAGACAACTATTTGCTGTCACAATAAATACTGATGCAAGACTTCAATCATGGCCACACAGTTCACAGGAATCCTGGAGGACCCCGAACTCCCCCATCATTTAAACTGCACTTTGTCTCCATCTCAATAATTTCTCCATCTATATTATTTCTTTATTTCCTATTATTTCCAAATCTTCTGTGATGATCCTGCCTTGGGACCTGTTTTGCTGGGAGAGTAGCTAACTGCTGGCAGGTGCAGTGATGCACACCTGTGGTCTCTCAGGAGGCTGAGGCAGGAGGCTCGTTTGAGCCCAGGAGTTGGAAGTTGCAGGGAGCTATGATGACGCCACTGCACTCTGGCTGGGGCAACAGAGCAAGACTCTGTCTTGAAAAAACAACAACAAAAAACAGACAAGGAAAAACTAAACAATAAAAGAAAACTACAGGCCAATATCCCTGATGACCATAGATGCAAAAATTCTCACCAAAGTATTAGCAAACTGAATCCAACAGCACAGCAAATGTATAACACACTGTGATGAAGTGGGATATTTTCCAGGGATGCAAGGATGTTTCAACATATGCAAATCAATAAAAGTGATAGATCACCTCAACAGACAAGTACAAACATCAGACGATCCTCTCAACATGTGCAGAAAAAGCATTCAACAGCATTCATCACTGCTTCGTGATAAAAACTCTGAACAAACTAGGCATAGAGGAGCCATATCTCAAAACAATGAAGTCCGTGTGTGACAAATTCACAGCTAACATCACAGTGAATGGGAAAAGTTGAACGCCTTTCCGTTGAGAAATGGAACAAGAGACAAGGATGCCCACTTTCTCAACTCCCACTCAACACAGTCCTGGAAGTCTTAGCCAGATGAATCCGTTAAGGAAAAGAAATCCAAGGCTTCCAAACTGGAAAAGAGGGAATCAAATTGTCCCCCTTTGCTTAACAACAATATTGTGTATATTTCAAAGTGATCAGAAAAGAGAACTTGAAATGATACCAGCACATAAAAATGATAAACATGCAAAGCGATGGGTACCCTAAATATCCTGACTTGATCACTACACATTCTATTCATGTAAGAAAAACACACATAGACCACACAAAGTTGTAAATTATGATATATAAATGAAAGGGAATAAAAAATCTTTAAAACCGCACAGAGACACGTCCACACACATTAATGGTGGCCAATAAGTCCTCCCACCAGGCACCTGCAGAGAGGGGATCGGAAAACGTCCCAGAGGCCTATGACTGCCACTTCTGCGAGCCCCTCATCAGCCAGCCAGTCCCAGGACAGCGCCAGCTCATCTTGGTCCAGCCCAAGTGCCACCTCCCTAATAGGCAGGAGCTGAAACCCCCCATCAAGAAAAGCTGTCTCCTACTCAACACTGGAGGGAGAGACCCCGAGTAGTGTCCTGGTTGGGATGGGTGAAGTGGGGGAACTTCTGAAAAGGCGAGGTAGGGCAGGGCTGAGGCCCTCTGGGTTGGCTGCTGGCTTTCGATAGGTGGGTAGGTACCTTTGCGCAGGTGGGAGGGGCCGTAAGGGGACGGGCTGGGATGTGCTGGCTCTATAGGCCAGGGAAAATCACCCCAGAAGCATCTGTCCTCACTTCTTAGCGGGGCCAGATCTCTGGGCACTAAAAAGCCATGAGGGGCGGGTGGCTGATGAGTCATCAGGAGACACTTGGGAGCGGCAGGGTGGTGTGTGGTCTGGCTCCGTGTCCTCTTCCAGCCACCACTTCGAGTGTGTGTTTCAGGGAGAGAGATGAGAGGCCCAGCACAGGGACCCACCCTAGCAAGACAGTCCGGTGTGCACAGCTGAGCTGTGGCCCGAGGAGCAGGAGGCGCGGTGCTTACCCAGGCTGGCTTAGGAGCACCAGCTGCACATGCACTTGCTGAGAAGCTAAGGGCTTCCAAGAGGTCCTGGGACCTGAGCCGGGCCCTGGCCCTGCAGCAGAGCTGGCTACTGGCGAGGACTCGCAGAAGCCCCCCTACCCCTCCTAATGTCCCTGGCCAAGAAACCAGCCCCTTCCATCCCCATTAGCCACTTCCCCCTCTCTCTGAGCACCACCTGTTCCTCTCTCTGTCTGACCACACCACAGTGATGTCTCTCAGATTCCCACTACATTGTAAGGCACAGGTAGACACGGAATCCAGCCCTGCAAACTTGAGGGCCCACACATACCAAGAACAGAGTAGATCTTGCCAAGACCCTACCCTTTGGCCCCCAGAAAAAGGCTCCCCACCTCCTGGACTGCTACAAGTTAACTGGAAACCCTGGAAATTTCCATGCCCCAGTGGTCTAAACCACTCATTGTGGTCTTAATTTCCAATTTCCTGATGATCAGTGATGTTGAGCACCTTTGCATATACCTGTTGGACAACTGTATGTCATCTTTAGATAAATTCCAGTCCATTTCCCACCCTGTTTTTTTTTGAGACAGGGTCTCACTCTGTCACCCTGGCTAGAGTGCCATGGCATCAACCTAGCTCACAGCAACCTCAAACTCCTGGGCTCAAGCAATCTTCCTGCCTCAGTCTCCCAAGTAGCTGGGACTACAGGCATGTGCCACCAAGCCCAGATAACTTTTTCTATTTTTAGTAGAAATGGGGGAGTCTCACTTTTGCTCAGGCTGGTCTCGAACTCCTGACCTCAAGCGATCCTCCTGCCTTGGCCTCCCAGAGTGCTGGGATTATGGGCATGACCCACCACGCCTGGCCCATTGCCCATTTTTTGATCTGCTTAATGTAGACTTTTTGGTGGTTTTTCTTTTTTGTTTGTTTTTGCTATGGAGCTATACAAGTCTCTTATATATTTTAGATATTAACGACTTATCAAATATTGAGTATGCAAATTTCTCCTATTCTGTAGATTGCCTTTTCAGTTTGCTGATTGCTTCCTTTGCTGTGCAAAAGATTTTTAGTGCAATGTAGTCCCTCCCACATGTTTGTTTTTGTTCCCTGAGATTTTGTAGCCTGTATAATAAATAATTGCCAAGACCGATGCCTAGAAATATTTCTCCTATGTTTTCTGCCAGAAGTTTTCTCATTTCAGGCCTTATGTTTAAGTATGTAATGCATTTTGATTTGATTTTTGTGTATGCTGTAAAATAATGGTGTGGTTTCATTCTTTAGCATGTGGATATCATTTCTGTGTACCATTTGTTGAAGAGCTTCCTCTTCAACATTGCATATTTTTGGCTCTCTATTAAAATATATGCCATCCATGCAACCTAAAATATTTGTACCCCCTTAATATCTTGAAATAAAATAATAATAAAATAAAATATTTGTTGTATATGTGTAAGTTATTTCTGGTGTCTCTGTTCTGTTCCACTGGTTGCTATGTATATTTTCATGGCTGTACATACCAGTTTGATTACTGTAGCTTTGTAATATATTTTGAAATCAGGAAAAGTGATGCTCACTATATTGTTCTTTTGCAGGACTGCTTTGGTTATTTGAATTCTTTTGTGGTTCCACACGAATGTTAGGGTTATTTTTTCCATTTTGATAAAAAAAAAATAAGTCATTGAGCTAGCATGGAATCTGTAGACTGCCTTGCTTAGTATGTCTGCACACTATTTTAACAATATTAAGTCTTCCAATCCATGAACAGTTTTTCCATTTATTTGTGTCTTCCTTAACTTCTTTTAGGAATATTTTATTTTATACTTTTCAGTGTATTTTCACTTCATTAGCTGAGTTTGTTCCTACTATTTCATCATTTTCATGCTATTGCAAATGATGTTTTCTTAATTTTCTTTTCAGATAGTTGATTGTCAGTGTATAAAAATGAAACTGATCTTTGTATGTTGATTTTGTATTCTGCAACTTCATTCATTTTGTTTGTTGGTTTTAACAGTATTTCCCTGTGGAGTCTCTAGTGTTGTCTACGTATGATGTCATCTACAAACAGAGGTCATTTTACTTCTTCTTTTCTGATTAGAATAACTTTTATTTTTCTTGCCTAATTGCTCTGTCTAGAACCTCCAGTACCATGTTGAACAGGAGAAGTGGCAGTGGGCATTTCTGTCTTGTTCCTGATCCTAGAGGAAAAGTTTTCAGTTTTTGCCATTGAGTATGATGTTAGCTGAGGGCATGTCATATAATTACTTTGTTGTGTTGAGGTGCATTCTTTCTATACCTAGTCTCTTGAGAGATTATATCATGAAAGCACGTTGAATTATGTCAAGTGATTTTACTGCATCTATTAAGATGGTTATATTAATTTGCCTTTTATTCTGTTAATGTGGTAAATCAGATTGATTGACTTGCCTATGTGGAACCATCCTTGTATCCCAGAGACAAGTTCCAGTTGATTCTAGTGGATGATCCTTTTAATGTGCTATGAATACAGTTTGCTAGCATTTTGTCGAGGATGTTTTCATCTATGTTCATTAGTGATATTGGTCTGTCTTTTGTCATGTCTTTGGGTTTGCAATCAAGGTCATGCCGCCCTCATCCCATTAGTTTGGACGTGTTCTCTCCTCTGCAATTTTTTTGGAAGAGTTTGTGAAAAATTGGCATCAACTCTTCTTTATATGTCAGGTTGGATTCACAGTGAGGCTGTCTGGTCCCCAGCTTTTCTCGTTTGGTGGGTTTATATCAGTGATTAAATCTCCTTATTCATAATGGTCTGTTCAGGTTTTACATTTCTTCTTGGTTCAATCGTAGTAGATTGTATGATTGTAGGAATTTATCCATATTCTCTATGTTATTGCCTCAGGAATCATGGAAAAAAAAATAGTTGATGGGGGCCCAGGCCTGGCCCAGGCTGACCAAGATAGGTAAGAAGCCCCTCTGTGGGGCCCGGTTTCCACTCCGGCTTTGTGCCAAACTGCTCAATTGTCCTTGCTGCCAGAGTTGTTTAAAGCCCCCCATAGAAAGTGACCCCTCGAAATTAGGACACTCCATCCCAATGGCACTTGAATATGGGCAGTTCTGTCCTGCATGTGCGTGGTCACTGCTGCTGCATGAGCCCTGGGACAGAGGACTGCCGGCTGCCCCTTACTGGCTGCCCTGCCCAGCTCCAGGTCCGTAAGTAATAAAAAGCCATAGATTTTCACATTGTGGTTGTGTCATCGAAGCTGTGCCTGCCATCTGACGGTGAGGCCACCCTGGAGGGACCCGTGCAGCCAGATCCTCTGCTGGGGCTCTTCTGTCTGGGCCTCTGGCTGCTGCTGGTGGCAGTAGCTACCAGTTAATAGAGAAAGTCAAAGGGTTTTGTTCAAAGCAGTTGACACGGTTGGCGGGATTGCAGCCTCGGCTTGGACGCGATTCCAAAGTCTGCTCACGGCCCATTCAGTCTGGGATGACTGCTCACCAGCATTTGGTGACACGGCTTTGTGTCCCTGCCTACTGCTGTCGTTGGGTGTTGCCTTGAGAACTCTCCTGTGCTCGGAGCCTTAGAACTCGGCTGCAGCTGTGAGGGCAGGTCCCAGTGTGAAGAGGGTGTGTTTCCCAGGACAGCAGTAGCTGCTTTTCCTGGGATTGATCCCTAAACAGTGGCCCACTCTTTGAGGGTGTGAGGCCCCTTGAGCCAGGGGTACTGTTCCAGTGAGTAGGGTCTCAGTAGTGCTCAGAACTGCATTGGATATACATTGCCCAGTCCTCGTGTCCAGCCAGAGTGAGCAGGGCAGGACGGGGGAGCTCTACCTCCATTTCCTCGGTGGTAGACACTTGGGCTACCAGGCTCCAGGGGAGCAACGACTCCCCCCAGCAAGAGTCGGAGAGGGTAGCATGACCCTGGTCTCACTGCCAGTAAGTAGAGCCAGGGTCAAATTGCTCACCCCGAAGCCATCATGTAGGTAACTTCACCCGAGTCCCTGTGGCGCCTTGTAAGAGGAAGTGCGGCCGGGGCAGGTGCCTTGTCTGCTGCTGCCTCCTTTGCTGCTGTAGCTCCTCATCCCGTGACCCTCAGGGATGCCAAGGGGCTCAGGCACGGTGAGGGGCTGCAAAACGACTGTTAGCAAAGTGTGGTAATCCCAGCCGCGCAGCGCCGGTTCCTCCCAAGTCCCCAGAGGAGGTGGACAGCCTTCTCGGTGCTTGGAAGACACTCACTCAGATGGCCTGGGCTCTCCTAGTGCTGCAGCCACCAACACAGCAGGGCTCCCACTCTGTGTCCCCACCACAGACCCTTCACCCTCGCCTTGGTGGACACCGACCAGACGTGTCAGAGGTTGACTGGGACACGCCTGAGCAGAGAGCAGTGACCCATAGACAGGACGAGGTTCAGAGGCATCTTCCTTCTTCCTAATTACTCCTGTTCACCATCTGACGCACCAAAATTTGGGGCGATGCCCAGGATACATGTGAGATAGAGACACACAACACTACCGTGGTGGAAATGCAGCATTTCCAGGGAATTTTTGTGCAGAGAGAGGGGGAAAAAGGGGCAGATTGGTTATCAAGGATTTTGAAAAGGGGTCCGGGCAGCTGCTCACAGCAACAGCTAAGCAAAGACCCAAAAGTACATAATTTCCTAACAAAGCCTAAGAGACTTAGGACAAAATTTGTCCATGAGCCACAGAAGAGCCCTCCCTCCCTCCATCACGTGCTGCTTCGGTAACGCACAGTCATAGAGTAAAACAAACCCCACACGTACTCACTGATGGTTGGGAGCTAAACAATGGGCACACGTGGAAACAAGGAGACTTAAAGGACATTGGAAACCAAGAAGGGGGTAGGGCGGGAGGGGGTGAGGAACAAATGACAGAACTGGGATTCTAATGCAAGCCTGCCGACCCCCACAGCCAACCTATTTTGCCCCTCACTGAGGTTCCTTCCCAAGCTCACAGGAAAGAAAAATCCCGTGAATGTCTCGCACCGGGGAAGGAGGGTGGAAAGAGAGAGCGCTCACGGCTACTGTCAGGCCTGAGGGCTCCTCTGCAGCGACTTTGCTGTCTCCAGTGGCTACTGGCTCCCTCAGCACCAGACCCTTAGCGGGGACAGCACAGAGCTTACAAGTGTCCCTGTTCTGTGACCATCACAGAAAGCCTCCCATGTCCAGTTTGTTTTTCCTTTTTCGTTCTTCAGACCCCCAGGGAAAAGCAAGAGCCAGGGAGGGCTGTGGTCGGCAGCGACCCCCCCCCCTGAGCTCCCCACCCTGAGTCCCCACCCCAATAGGTGACAGTGCCGAGGCCCCACTGCCCAGTCGGCCACTGCAAAGACACAGTGTCCCCCACCCCAATAAAGCAGCTGGGAGTGGCCCAGGGAGAGAGATTTCATTTTCTCTCCCTCCTGTAGTGTTGACAGCTTGGACAGCAGCTTCCCAGAAACAAACTCTATTCTCAGGGAGACGGACATGTCTGGGCCTTGAACGTTTCCGTGAATATTTACGGGTTTTCTCCCTGCTCCTGCCTCTGCCTGGGCCATTGCACGGGGTTCCCACTCGCTGCCTGGGGGGGCGTCATCGCTGCTCCGCCGGCTCCGCTTCCCTGTGCCCGGGGCCGGGAGCCACTAGGTGGCGCTGCGGGCTCCAGTTATAATATTATTATATAATAAAAACGATGATTTAATATATAGTCGTCCCTCAGTATCCGGATTGGTTCCAGGAACTCCTAAGGATGCCAAAATCCCTGGATGCTCCAGTCCCTGATACACAATGGTGCAGTATTTGCATATAACCTATGCACATCCTCCCACACGCTTTAAATCATCTCATTACTTCCAATACCCAATAAAAGGTAAGCACTATGTAAATAGTTGTCATACTGTATTGTTTAGAAAATTATGACAAGAAAAAAAATCTTTGTGTGTTCAGGACAGATGCGATTTTTATTTTGAACACGACCCGTGGTTGGATGAAAACAAGGATGTGGAACCCATGCGTACAGAAAGCCGACTGTGTATTGACCACTGAGGTCAGACACTGTGCTGAGTGCTTCGCATGGGCCGAATCATTTCATCCTAACAACAGTCTCATGAAGGGGGCAGGGAGGCGCAGAGAGGTGAAGTTGTTTACCCAAAGTCACACAGCTACCAAGTATTAAAGATTCAAACCCATCAGTCAGTGTTGGGAGTTTTCTGTAGCAAGTGTGGGTGTAATGACACCAACTGGCCCTGTCTAGGGGAGGCCATAGTTTTTCACGTAGTACGTCCTTCCTACTCTTCAGGTTTTAAGATGGTCTTTCATTTACGATATTTGCTATTCTACCATTTTTTTTTACTTTCAATTTTCAGGCCCAAAAGATCCAAGACAAAAGACTATTTACCCTAATGAGCAAGCTATAATGCTGAGTTAGAAGGAAATTTGAGTTCATACTAAGCCAACAGTTTCCATAATGCAGCATTTATAATTATAAATGGACCAAACAATGAGAAGTATTTTTTAAAAAATTGTATCATACCAAAAGCAGCAATTAAGGAAGAAGAAGAGCAAATTTAAAATACAAAGGTTGGGCTCTTGGGTTATTTGATAATCATATTAATAAAGAGAAGTAAATCTTAACAATGTAAGTACTAAGTAGTTGTATACTTTACAATATAAGTAAATCTTTTTATTTGTTCATTTATTTTCATTATTGGAGTATCTCAAGATAAGTAAATCTTATATTGAAGAAATATATAAAGTCCACATAGTAGGAGCACAGTAAATAGCAACTTCTATGGGCTGTAGGGCAATATTATGTCTCTGGCATTTGGACTTAGGCAAAAATCTTTGTTGAATCACAGCCTGTCCTGGCACATGCTGTGTGACTCTGAGCAGGTCGCCCCATCTCTCTCTGAGACTCACATGTAGGTTGTAAACTTATGTAAACTTATGTCACATGGTCTTGTGGGGGTTACAGCAGCTAATCTGTGAAAAGAGCTCAGCACGTGCTAAGTGCTGGACAAGTCATAGCTATCAGAGTTAATGTCGTTGCCATAATGTCAAAGACCCCTGGTAAACACTCCCGTCTCCATTCTGCCCCCTGGGAAATCAGAAGGGCTGACCCGCTCACCTGTCTCTACCAACTGGATCCAAGGAATGAGACGTGGTGGTGTCTTAGGTGGGTGTAGAGCAGCATCTAGTGGACCCGAAGGGAAATTGATGAAGTGTCACAATGACGCTGGGAAGAGGAAGTTTTAAGGTTGGCTGGGACAAAGGTTGGCAGAGAAGCCCAGAAGGTGGCCTGCGTGTGCTGGGTGTCCCCAGCAGGGAGAGAGGGGCAGACGAGGTCCCTCAGCAGTAATCAGGATGCCAAACCTCTGTGTGCTAACTGAGGGGGTCCCTCTGCCTCTCCCAGGCCTCCCCGGGTGCTGGGTCTCTGGGTCCTGCGGGCTCAGGGCCCCGATTTCTCATGTCCTGCTCTGTTTGTCTGTGTCCCGCTAAGGACACCGCCTCCGTGGTCTCCAGTCCCCAGTGCTCAGAGGCCAGGGCCTTAGAGGGCTCTGTTCCAGGGCACAGCCATGGCGCTCTCCACAGCTCTGGGCCACACGTCAGCAACTGGGCCCCTGTCCCTCTAACACCAGGTCCTGGGGCTAGCTTCACAGGAAACCAACTTTCTACCCTGTCGTTGTCTGCAGCAGAGATCCTGGTGGAACCCCCTCATGGAGCTGTGAGGGGGAAATGGGAAGCGTAAAGCACGAAACACAGGAACAGGCCCACGGTGAGCGCCCAAGAACTGGGAGCCATTATGACCATCTGTATCATCCTCACTGAGAGAAGCAAAGAGCCCAGTTTTTCTGAGAAGAGCATTTACATGTTAATAGAAATTCCTTCATTATATTAATATTTATCACTGACAGTTTGAAGGATGTAGGTGGTTATAGGCGTATGTATATATATCTAAAATACATTAAGTTAAAAGAGGTAGATTATTAAAAGATACGTATAAGATACTCCAGATTTTTTTAAAAAATGAATATACATACCGCGAATGCTCAAATATAAGCTGAACCCAATTCTAAATCAATTTTCTGATGCAGTAATAAAAAATATTTCCTAGTGAGAGAATAAAAATTTGGGGTTTGTACTGATATAAACTTTTAGAGAAATCAAATGTGTATTTATGATACATAATTCATTAGTTTAGATGAAATTAGATATTGTATGAATAATGTATAATTATTACTGTTTTCCATTTTTATGTTTACAATTTTTTTAATCTCAAATTCTTCACAGGATTCTCCAACTTCGGTGATTTTTTCATCTCCAAAGTGAGTTTTGAATCTTCTAAGTCCATTTTCTGGGGTTCAGTATCTACTCTTCTATCTCAGTGGCAGGAGAGACAGGCCTTCTTGAGTCAGGAGGCTCTTGACAAACCACAGCAAGGCACTCAGGAGGCATTAGGACATTCTTAAAATTAATCCTGAAGATGTTAATTTTATTAACATCTTAAAATTAAAATTTCTGTATGATCCCAGCTACTCAGGAGGCTGAGGCAGGAGGCTTGCTTGAGCCCAGGAGTTCAAGACCAGCCTGGGCAATATAGCAAGACTCCATCTCTCAAAAAAGTAATGTGAGATTCCTCTTTTAAATAAATTATAAATTATTTGTGTACAATAGCATCTATATACCCAAGTGTAAGGTCATCTTCCAAGGAATCTTGCTAAATCTGAGTTCAATTTCATTACCACTTGTTTTCCTGATTTCATAGGGTCACCTCTCTAGGCCTCTAATACTCTCATTAACTGAGACCTTTTAAGGCCCATGTGTCTTCCCCAAACGGTCTTTTGTGTTTCATAATTAAGTTGTTGAGAGAATCTTTCCATTCCAAGAAGTTTTAAGGGCTCCCTTTTCCCTATGAGATAAGGGGGAAGGACTCACCTAGAAATAGGCCGTGAAAGAGGTTCACCCACGTGTAATGATGTGGGTTTCCTGGTGAAGGTGTTATTTTTTACGGGGTCGTTTTTATTTTATTTTGTAGATCTTCATTTTCTAAATGAATCTGCCATAAGCACGGACTGCTTATTTAATAAGGAGCAAAACAAGCAATAAAGATTGTGTTTGCCTTTGTTATTAGAAAATAAAGAGTTAAGTCAATTCTAGGGCCCAGGACCCCTCAGGCTCAGCCCAAGCCCCAGCCCACCACCCCCTCACCCCAGGGAGTCAGCACCTCCTGACCCCAGGGGCGGATACGATCCAGTTCCTATAGGGGGTCGGGGTCTCCTCTCCATACAGCAGGACACTCTGGGAAACTCCCAGGCTGACAGCCCACGGAAAGGCCCACGGCGGGGGAGTGCATAGCCCCCAAATCCCGGCCATTTTTCCTGGCAGCCTTAAACAGAAAGGGGAGATTCCAGCTCAGAAAACTCAGTCCCAGTCTCCAAATTTCAGGTGAGCAGGAAAAAATTGGTAGGAGGGCTGGCTACTGAGCTTAAAGCAGCCCACGGAGTGAGGATCTGGCTGCTGCCTGGAGGGGCACCCCCTGCCCTTTGCACACCCCAAGGAGAGGAGAACAGGTCCCTCTCTCCCCCCACTGTCCCCTTCCCCCTCTGCTGTCCTTCAGCCTGCTGGAGAAAGGCTGGAAGGTGCCCCTTCCACAGGGCTGGGCAGAAGCAGAGAGGATTTCTTCCCCGTCCTGCAGAGATGGTGGCCGCCCAGGACCTGTATGACATCCCCGGGCACAGGCCGGACGCATTCACGAGGCACAGCCTTCAGCCCCAGGGGTACCGGAAGGACGAAGTGAAGGATGCCGGGCAGAGAATCGAGCAGTTCTTGAGGGATCAGTGCTTCGGTGATGAGCTGATCCTGGACCAAGGAGTCAGGGTACTGGAGGTGGTCAAGGTGAGCACTCGGGATGCCAGGGGTTCAAATCCCAGCTCTGCCCCTGTGGGACTGTGGGACTTTGGGGGATGGGCCACTTCATCTCTCTGAGCACCAGTCTCCTCCTCTTTGAAACTGATTCGCTATGAGCAGCAAATATGATAAGAAATGGACAAGGTGCTGTTAAGGGGTAAATTGACCTACAAATCTGAAGGCTGCGTGTGATGAGTTCTGTTGATTCAAGTGTGCTGTGTTCTAACAGAAGGCATGCAATGAATGTCTCGAAGTCCTCAACCTCACTTTTATTAGGGATACTGGCATATGCTCCCAATGGAGTTTATTTGCCAGTGATAAGAAAACATTTCTTTTCCCTTTCATCTCAACAATCTCTGTGCCTAGAAGTGGAGACATCCTTAGAATAAATGTCTACAACTATTTTCAGCAGAATGGAAAATGCATAGAACCCAATATTTATGAATAATAAATTAATAAATTAATGACCTCATTTCACCAAACGTCGGTGAACAAGCAATAGCAATAAGGACACACCTTCGTTAAGTTTCAGTTTTTATGTTATGAGAAAGGAGCGACATTACCCTCAGTGCACGTAATTCAGCGTTTCTTTTCTTCCTGCTTTCCTTGACTTGTTCAGCCCTAGATTTTTTTTTCCCATTACATCCAGTTTTCCGGTTTCACCCATTGATAATAGAATGGAAGCACTGTATTGTTTTTGAAAGTAGAACATGCTGATTCCTTTTGATTTCTTTGTGGCCTGGAAAGCCTTTGAGGAACGGTGGTGATTTGTACAAAGACATCTCTTGTTGTGCTTAATCACACCACCATCTGCTATTCAGATTGTTCTTTTTTCTAGTATTCCATTTCCTAAGGTCAAGATACCCAATTCCTAAATTAAGGTTGCATAGGAAATAGGAGCCCTTCTAAGGTAAAAATGATGTCATGATTTTTAAAAATTACACAGTAATACCCTTAGATTCCAATTTATGGAAACATATGGAAGATTACAAATCAAATCGGTATTCATAAGTAAGCACTATTAACATTTTAATATACTATGGTGACATTTAAACTATTTTTAAAGAACTACAGAACATTTTATTTCATATGCATTTATAAGTACATTTATTTTTAAAGTGACTGTAGACTTCTGATTGGTCCATGGTGGAGTTAGCCTCATACAACCTCTCTCTCTCTCTCTCAAAGATTATAACTAAAACTCTGAACAGTGGACAAAACAAGTATCTGAGAACTCTGTAAAATAACTAATAACTGGCAGATGGGGACTGAAATCAAACCCTGAATAACAACGTGTATGAGGGTTAATTTTTCTCCTCTTTCTCCTGGTTTACCCACAGCCAGGTGGAGGCATGGAACTGTCCAGCGGGCACTGGACGTGAATGCTCTGGGATAAACCACCAACATGTCTAGCCAGGTTAGTGGGACAGTGTGGGGGTCGCCCCCCATTTGTTTTGTTTTTCTCTCCCTAGTTACAAAGCTGTTCCACAGCCTCAGTAGTAGCAAAGGAACCTAAAGCCCTGAGGGACTGCTTGGCTCACAGGACAAAAGAAGAGGAAAGAGACTTCTTTTGCCTGAAGATTATGGGCTAAGTCCCTGTTATTTTCCTCTTGCTGCTTCACCTGCAAGGGTAACCTAGTCACATGGAACTGCACAATGGCACAGGAAGCTGAAATACTAAGCAGAATATGAAAAAAGGAACCCTGGAAGCCTGAGGATGTGGGCAGAATTCTGCAGAGGAAGCATTTAAAGGGGATCGCTTACATCTATGTGTGACTTAACATAAGTCCTGGGATCACAGAAGAGACCCAAGGAAGCAGAGGAAAGGCTTTGAGAACTGAACTACACTATAAACCAACACTCAACTCCCAGATTAACCCCTGAATGATACATGAGCCACGTGGACACAACCACCTAGCAATGGCTTGAAAACTGCACTGAGACTGGAACAACTGCCCACCCAGAAGGCAAGACAGAACATATGATTTAACCTAAACTATGTTGATTGCTCAATAAAACAACAACAAATGAACATTCTCTGATGGATTTTAATAAGAACCAGAGTCTCACTATATAATAAGCAAACTGTCCAAGATACTATCCAAAAATGTACAATAAAACATAAAAAGAACTAGGAAAATTTGACCAATTCTCAAGGGAAAAGACAATCAACAACCCAGCCCCGAAATGACCCACATGAGAGAATTATCAGAGAAAGCACCTATTACAACCATTCTCAAAGAAATAAAGGCAAGTGCTCTTGAAATTAATGGAAAGATGCAAGTCTTCAGCAGAAAAGTAAAAACTATGAAAAAGAAACAAATGGAAATTTTAACTGAGCATACAACATGCAAAATTTTAAAAAACTTACCAGATGGATTCAGTTACAGACTAGAGAAAAAAAAGGAATGAGTCAGTGAACTTGAAGATAGATCAATATAAATGATACAATAGAAATAACCAATAAAAAAGACTGAGTGATAATTCACAGATCCTCAGACATATGTGAGATGCTATCAAAATTTCTAACATTCCACCCATTCGAGTGCCTGAAAGGAGAAAGGAGTTCATGCAGGAAAAAAATATTGAGGAGAAAAATGGCTGAAACTATCTAAAAATTAGTGAAACACAGACCTAAGAAGCTCAGAAAAACCTCACTCTGATACATCATAACAATCTACTGAAAATCAAAACTAAAGAAAAAGTTTAGAAAGCAGTCAGAAAACAATGACATGTTATACATAAAGAAATAACAATATGAATGCTTGTGTTTTTTCATGAAAAATGATGGAGGGCAGAAGACAGTGGAACAACATTTTTAAATGCTGAAAAAAAAAAAAAAAAGAACCATCAACCCAAGATAATATATGCAGCAAAAGTATACTTAAAGATTGAAGAGGAGAAAAAACGAAAAACTGATGGAAATGGAAAAAAACTAAGAGCATTCATGCCCTGAAAAGTTGTTCTAAAATGACGTGAAGGGAACGCACACTGTCTGAAACAAAATTACATAGGAGAGAAGCTCGCGACTTCAGGAATAAAGGAAGAGCAAGAGAAATGGTAACTATATGGGTACATGTGACAGGCTATTTTTCTCATCTTAAATTCTTGACTTTGAGTATGACTTGTGAAAGCAAAAGTTATTGCACAGTCTCAGAGGGCAGAGTTCTGTCATGCAGATGTAGTATATGTGACAACTGCAAAGAGTGAAGGGTAAAAGTATCTATGTGGCTGTTAGGTGACTACATTTCACTTTAAAACATGAGAGGCTTGGTGTACGTATTGTTGTTCCCATAACAACAGCTAAACACAATTACAAACTCACTCCAAAAATTATATAACCTACAATCGGCTGGGCTAAGCCGATCGGATTTTGCATTCTGGAGATTAGGCGCTGTGATTTCTTAAGCATTTCCTAATAGCACAGAACACTTTGCATTCAGTTTATTACATAAAATGCCTTTATAGTTTACTTTTTAGATTTTATAATTAAAATTTTAAATCACTACATTAATTTATTAATAATTAAATGTAAGATTTTTATTAATTTATTTTAATAAAATTCCTTTTTATTTTTATCACATCATTTTATTCTGTAACAAGCTGAGATGGACGTATTGCCCCATTTTACAGGTGAGGAAACTGAAATTCAGGAAAGCCAAGGGTCATGATCAAGATCACGCAGCTAGCAAGTAACAGCTGAAATCCAATCTAATTTATGTCTGACTAGAGGCTGTCCTTTTAACCACTATGTGGTGCTGCCTCCGGTAAAGGAAAATGAAAGGCTCAGGAGGATCCCCCAACTCCCTGTGCAAAAGGAAAGGCCAAGCCTGAAGGCT
This sequence comes from Lemur catta, assembly GCF_020740605.2. Classification (NCBI taxonomy): domain Eukaryota; kingdom Metazoa; phylum Chordata; class Mammalia; order Primates; family Lemuridae; genus Lemur; species Lemur catta. The sequence goes on from NC_059148.1 coordinate 11,874,777, forward strand.
GAGCCATCAACACCCTCTTCTGAATGAATTACCGTTACTAACATCACGCCTTAGCCAGATTCCCCAGAGAAAGGTAAAAGGTCTCAGGCATCCGTGGGGACTACCCCCACAGATCATGCAGAAGAAAACTTTGCCAGCCCCCCATACACAAGGACATGCCAAGCACAGCTTTAGGTCTGCAGTCTAAATCCAGCTCCTAAAGCTAAAGTTTGTTCCACTCCGCACTGCTGATGGCGATTCCAAGCTTATCTCCCCAAGTGCAGGACAGAGACAAGACGAGATCAGTCATCCCTCCACACTTCCGGGGACATCTGCATAATTGATTGTTCCTTTACTCCCCTTTTCTCTCTTCAAAAATTCACCTTATCTTATGTAAAATGTAGATTTCCTGGGCTTCACAAGAAAATAGCCATTTGCCTTACTACCCACCCTCCCTCCTCCTTTTGCTTTCTGTGTGCCCTCTCCCCTTAAATACTGAGCTCCCAAATCCCCCTTTGGGGGAAGAAAACAGTCACAGCTACGTCTGTGGCTTGTGCTTTTCCCAGGCACGTCCTTAAACTTTGGTTTAATAAAGTTTCATTGATTGAGATCTTTGTCTCAGTCACTTATTTCAGGTTGTCACTACCTTAGGGGACCTAGCTCTCCCTCAGCCACCCCAGTATTCTATATTCCACTACTCAATGCTTCACTAAACAACTTGCGGTTCCCCAAATGTGTCATACTGGTTGTCACCACTGAGCCCGTCACGCCCTCCTGGATCTGTCACTTACTAGCAGTCTTTGGGGGAGCTACTCTGTCTCATTAACCCCAATTTATTTGTGTGCAGAATGGGCAACGTTGAACTGGTAGATGCAGATTTGTTCTATATTCTACTGATAGAAATAAGCTTTGTAAAAGTAAAAAATCAAAAAATAAAGTGAAGTTGCAATAAGGGCTATGAAATAGCAAATTGAGAAGAGGAGACTCGAAGGGGACTGAAGCCTCTGAACCTGAGAGAGAGGAAAGAGGCTGACCCGTGCAAGAACTGACAGAAGCTGTTTCAGGATGGGGCGAAGAGTGGAGACCCACTTTAGAAGACTGGGGCGGTCGTCCAGGTAAGAGGTGGTGGTATGGGCTGCTGAGTGTGAGTGGGAGCAGAGGAAAGTGAAAGCGTTCAAGGCCCAGAAGGCTTGCCGCGTCATACTCCATGATGGGAGATTAAAAGTCCTCCCCATGTCTCAAGAGTATTGGCTTCAATGAAAACAAAACAAAACAAAACCCTCTCCTAAGATCAGAAACAAAATAACGATGCTTGTTTTCACCACTTCTATTCAGTCTTGTGCTGGAAGTTCTAGCCATGCCAATTAAACATTATATTTATAAAAAAAGTAATAAAAGACATCCAAATTGGAAATAAAGACATAAAACTACACATATCTGATATCTGCAGATGACATGATCTTACATATCAAAATTCTTAAAGAATCCACACCTACAAAACTACCAAAGCTAATAAATGAATTTAGCAAAGTTGCAGGATACAAGATCAACATACTAAAACCAGTAGTATTGTTATACTCCAGCAATGAACAATCAGAAAAGGAAATTAAGAAAACAATTCTATTTACAAAAGCAGCAAAAAGAATAAAGTGATTAAGGATATAAATTTAACCAAGGCAGTGCAAGACTTTTACAATGAAAACTACAAAATGTGACTGAAAGAAATTAAAGAAGATACAAATAAATGGGAAGAAATCCCATGTTTATGGATTGGAAGACTTAATATTGTTAAGATGGAAATAATCTCCAAAACTATCTACAGATTTAGTGAAGTCCGCCCCTATAAAAATTCCAATAGCCATTTTTGCAGAAATGGAAAAGCTGATCCTAAAATTCATATGGAATATCAAAGACTTCAAATAACCAAAACAATATGAAAATATCAAAATTGGATGATTCACAGTTCTCTACAGTAACTAAAACAGTGCAGCACTGCCGTAAGTCTAGCAACATAAACAACTAAGTAGAGAATTTAGAAATAAACCCAAACATCTATGACTGATTTGTGAGAGGTTGCCAAGACCATTCCATGGCGAAACAATAGTCTCTTCAAAAAATGGTGCTGTAATAGAACAACTGCATATCCATTGTGCAAATGAAGTTGGACCCCTCCTCACACCATGTACAAAAATTAACTCAAACGTATTGGAGACCTAAATATAAGAGCTATAACTATAAAACTCTTAGAATAAAATACAGGGGCAAATATTCATGACCTTGGGTTTGGCAATGGGTTCTTAGCTATGACACCAAGAGTAAAAGCAACAAAAGGAAAAATCGATAAATTGGACTTCAGAAACATTTAAAACATTTGCACACTATCTTAACAGCCCATTATCATCAGGAGAGAGAAAAGACAGTCCACAGACTGAGAGGAAATATTTGTGAATCATATACATAATAAGGGTCTAGTATCCAGAATGCGTAAAGAATTTGTACAACTCAACAACAAAAAGACAATTTACAAAACGGGCAAAGGGCTTGCATAGATGCTTCTTCAAAGAAGACATGCAAATGGCTCATCAGCATGTGAGATGTTCAACATCATTAGTCATTAGGAAAACGCAAACCAAAACCACCATGAGACATGACTTCCCACCCACTAGCATGACTATAACAGTAATTTTAAAAAATGTTTTGGCAAAGATGTGGAGAAATTGCAATTCTCCTATATTGCTGATAGGAGTGCAAAATGCTGTAGTCACTATGGGAAAGAGTCTGAAGGTTCCACAAAATGTTAAACATGAAATTACCATATGAGCCAGCAATTCCATTCCTAGGTATATATCCGAGAGATGTCCAGAATAGGCAAACCTATAGAAACGTAAAGCAAATCTGTGATTGCCAGGGGTTGTGCGGAGGGAGAAATGGTAGTGACTGATTGATGGGCACAGGGTTTCCTTTTGGGGTGATGAAAATGCTCTGGAACTAGACAGTGGTGATGGTTGCCCAGCATAGTGAATATACTAAATACCACTGAATTGTCCACTTTAAAGTGGTTAAAATGGTGAATTTCATGTGATATGAATATTACTATAATAAATTTAAAAAGGGTTGTTGATGGGTAGAATGTGGGAGGAGAGTGTAGGAGGGAAATGAAGAGTTTCCTGGTTACCTTTGGGGAGTTCTGGGCTGGAGGGGCCCTAAGCTCTCATTTTGGTCACAAGCGCATCCTTCTCCTTTGTCTAGGCACGTTTGTTCATTCCCACCACGGGGATTCTGCATCGGTTCTTCCACGTGCCCGGAATGATCTTCCTCCAGCTCTCAGCCTGGCTGCCGCCCGCTGCATTCATGACTCAGTCATGCTCTCACCTCCCCAGACGCTTCCACAGGCCTGACTGCCTCCTTCCCATCTGTCAAATCTCAGGTCTAATGTCACCTCCTCAGAGTTCTCACCCCTTGGACACTCACTACCACACCACTCAGCTCACATGCTTCACGGAAATATGACATTTTATTGATTTGATCATTTATTTATTGCCTATCTCCCCCCCAGATCAAGTGTGAGCTTTATGAGAAAAACAGCCATCATATGGCTTATGGTCAATGCTGGGCACATTGTGGGCTCTCAATAAATGAATGAATAAATGAAATGTACCTGGGAAAAATAAGAAAAAAAATCCAACCTTGTGTAAGTGAAACTCAAGCAGAGAAGTGTTGAAGTTGGCAGCAACTATCTATCTATGGGAGGAAGCAAGAATTTTTTGTCCTCAATTTTTAGACTTGGGGATCTATTGTGGTGAAGTCATCTCATTTGTCAATCTGTTGGCCACCAGGGCTGTCCATCAAAGGGAACTACCAATCTTCCTGAAATTCCCCTGGAGCCTCCCACCTTCATTCCTTGGCTCCAGGGCTTCTCCAACCTCAGAGCCCACGGCTCCTACTCACCACGACCCAGATGTTACCACATCTTAGCGATCTGTGAAGTCACATTCACATCATTAACCACCCACTGCGGTTCTTAATCTTCACGTGTTCACATAGCATCTGCATCCCATCCTGTATAAAGCTCCTTGTTCTTTTGCTGAGTCCCAAAAACCTACCTGTGGCTACGGCCACCACTCACCATCTGCCATGCCGACATTTCTCTGTGCTGTCTCCCACCAGGGACCTAGGCCATGCCCGATGCTCATACATCACTAGCAGGAACCCCATAGGAGCCAGAGCTGATGGATGATATGCTTGCCCTGGCAAGAGGTCTCTGGATGCTCCCCAAATTTCCATTTCTGCACACCTCCACCTGCTGAACCATGACTGATTAAATCTAATTGGGGCAATCTTGTTCCCCTTTGTCAGATACCCAATGATCAAACATCCCTTGCAGTAAAAGTGAGAATGCAACCCAGTTCAGGCCACTGAGACTGAAAGGGAAATCTGTTGGGGGAACTCTGGGACTGTTTTTGCTTTCCTGTAAAAGGAACAGATGCAACTAACACTCCTTTTTTCCTGCACTGATATTGGGTGTGAGATCTGGACTTGTGGCAGCCATCTTGAGGCCAGGAGGCATCAAGCCACAAACTATGAATGATGGTAAAAGATACAAAGAACCTTGGTCAGTGATGCCCTCCATTCGCCAATAAATCAATGCATGGGTGACTTATCCATTAGACACAGTAGGCACAGTGCCCAAGGCCCACAATCATTTCAACGGCCTGTGAAAATGTTTTAATTTATTTGGAAATCAGAAGGAAAAAAACCTACTGGCGATATTCTCTTCCCTAGCCCTCCCCTCCTTCAGGCCCACACTTCTATACTCCTCCATTCTCCCTCAGCCATGTCAATGGACACCAGTGGACAGTGGTGTGTAGTTTAAAATGAGGAGTCTATGTCCACATTTGTGGTGTCTGAACCCCAAACTAACTAACAAAATACTTGGCTGCATCACCATTTACTCTAAACCTTACCTGTTACAGTTTCAAACCTGGTACCAACTGATGAAATTATATCCTACGGAAAAATTAAGGGTGCTCTCTGAACACAAAATTGTATACAATATCAAAAATTGAATCAATCCAAATATGCAATAGAGGAAGACAGTATAAATTATGAAGTTTCCAAACTTATGAAATCCTTTTGCAGATATGAAAATGGATGCTATAGATCTATATTTATTAACATAGACATTCACTTTTTAAGGGAGAAAGCAGGTCAATTTTTTTTCTATTCCTGGAAACAGATGAGTATATTACATCAAAAAATTGTATCAGTAAGAAGATTTCAACTGCAAGTAAGACAAAGCTCTAATTCAATGACTTCACAATGAGGAAATGTATTTTCCAAAACAATAAGAAAACCAGAGTTGAGGTTCTCGGCTCCACTGCTCCGTGATTCTCCTAATTCTACACACCTTCCTGTGTTTGCCCATGATCTCAGGCTGTCAGATGTTGGCAGCACATATAATGCCAGTGCAGAGAAGTGGCGCTGTATGTTCTGTGGGTCTCTCTAAAAGTAGAAACACCATTCCCAGAAGGCACAATCAGACTTTTCCTGCCTCTCATTGGCCAGAACTGTGTCACATGCTCATGTTTAAACCAATCACTGACAACAGAAACAGGAGCACCATGATTGGCTTAGACCAATCAGGACCTACCCAGCATGGGGCAAGGGAACACCTCCTCCAAGACACATGGCCGAGGGGAGGAGGGTAGATACCTGCACAAATTCAGTTTCATTAGGAAGAGGGGAAAGGGAATGGATATTGAAGTGAGCACTGTATTAGTCACAATTCTCCAGGGAAACAGAACCAACAAGAAGTATATATGTGTATACACACACACACATGTATGTGTATATATGCATATATATAAAGAGATGCATTATAAGGAATTTGCTCCTACAATCATGCAGGCTGAGAAGTCCCAAGATTTGCAATCAGGATGCTGAAGACTTAGGAGGACTTATGCAGACCTGAGACCCAGGAAGAGACAAGGTTTCAATTCGAGGCAGAAGGCAGGAAAAGACTGATGTCCTAGCACAAGCAGTCAGGCAAGAGTAGTTCCCTCTCACCCAGCCCTTTTTGTTCTATTCAAGTCTTGAATTGATTGAATGAGGCCCACCGCATCAGAGGTGGCAATCGGCTGCACCCAGTCCCTAGACTCAAATGTTAATCTCACCCAAAACCACCATCCTAGACACACCCAGAATAATATTTGACCAAGTGTCTGGCCAGCCTGTGGCCCAGTCAAGTAAACACATACAATTAAGCACCATAGCAACAAGGAGCATCTATTGTATAGAGCACCCAACACAATGCTAATTGAGATTTTTGCGTGTAGTAAGTTGGTTAAGAGTGCCTTGGCCTGAATCTAGCCTCTGTTACTAACTACATGTCTTTGGTTAATCTAATTTCTTTGAGCCTCCACTATAAAACGCAGATACTGGGAGGAACCTACATCATGGGGTTGACTGGTGGTATAAATGAGATAACATGTGTGGAGTTCATAGCATAGTGTCAGACACATTAAGTGCTCAACAAACTGAAGCTGTTATTAACGTGATCGTTATATTACGAATTGTGAGGTTATGCATTGTGTCCGTCCTCAAGGGATGGCCACTCAGCTCCGAATTCATTCTTCAGCGTTTGCTCCTCCGTAAGAGTGGCCCTCTTTTTAGCATTTACTTATTCTGAGCACAATGCCGAGCTTCCTCAGTAGAGGGTGCTGTAAGAACATCGAAGGAGCAAGAGGCTTCTCTTACCAGCTGCTGCACCATTGGTCAGCGGTGGGGTATGAGGCGTAGCCTGGGTAGCATGGGTCAGGTGACCGGGATTCTCAGGCTCTGGGACCCAGGTAAGTTTATCTGCTCTGGCCCCACGGAGGGTCCAACTCTTCCCAAGCTGATCTTAGGTGACGGTGCCCCTAGTGGTGAGTGTTCCCCCTGCAGCAGAGGATCCGGATTCAGAACCAGGGCAATCCCTGGTTTCGGCCTCGCCCATCTTCCTGTTGCTATTGAGGCAAACACTGCCAAGTCCTTTATCTTGGAGGAAAAGCTCCAGGTTTTCAAGGAAAGACCAGCACAGATCAACTTTCCAGGCTTGGTGCTTGGCAGAGAAAGGAAAATCATGGGTTTCAAACATTGGTTCCCTAGGGTGACGTAGACACCCTACCTTTCTAAAGCACCCCAGTTCACTTAAGGGTGCAGCCAAGGAGGAGGACTACTGGATCGACCGCTTTGGCCCTGAGCTCAGAATTCTGGCTGCCACTCACTGTCTGTATGAACTTGGAAAAAACCCTCTCTGGGCTTGGCTTTCTTCACCTATGATATAGTGTCATAGGGTTGGGGGCACAGGCCGCAGGGGGGCGGCATTCAATAAGATCATGAAAGCAAAGCCCAAAGCCCTTAGTGCAGTGATGAACACCTAGCAGGTCCTTAATATATTATCTTTTTTTATGCCAAGCAACCATTCCCCATTCTCCAGTCTCCTGGGGGACTCTCTACACCCTCACTGGAGATCGTGGGGAGGTGGGATTGTGATTGAGAATCCCCTCCCCTAGCCAAGGGCAGGCGTGTGTTCCACGTCGGGCCAGTCGGATGCTCCCTCCCTGGAACAGGAACCTTAAACAGATGGTGTTCCTCTCACCCGTGTGGTGGCACCCCAACCGCACTGTCCTCGCCAGGTGAATGTTCCCAAGGATTCTCCTTTCTGGCACTCTGGAGCTGCCTTGGTTTCATCCCATTTCCAAGTTTTCCTTGCTCTCATGGATTCTGGAAACACACATTATCTTTCCAATCTTTTTCCTTTTGCCTAAGTAAGCCAAAGTTGGCTTCTGTGGCTTACGGCCAAAGACCCCTGACACTGACCAGTGGAAAAGAGGGGGCCCTGGATCCACTGCTGCAGGGAGAGGGCACACTCTGAGCTGTCCCCCAGTCCTTATGAAGGGACAATTGAATACTGGGGGGCTCTAAAAGGCATTGCAAATCCTTAAAGGGACCGTCAAGACCCTACAGGATCGTGGCCCACCACCTCTCTACCTTCCCCCTTGCTCCTGTCATTCCAGCTGTGCTGGCCTCCTTGCTATTTGTCACCCTCAGTGGGCACGGTCCCACCTCTGGGCCTTTGCACTTGCTCCTCCCTCTGTCTGAATTGTTCTTCCTCCAGAAATCCCCACCATCTACTCCTTTTCCTCTTTACTCAAATGTCACCTGCTCAATAGGGCCTCCTTCAACCATTCTACATCAGAATACATACCCCACCCATCTGGGCCCTCCCTGTCTCTTTTGCCTAACTTTATTTTTTCTCCAGAACCTTCCAACATATTATATCATTCATTCATTTATTTTGCTGTCTGCCTCCTAAGCTCCAGGAGGCCAGGGCTTTTTGTCTGTCTTGTTCACTTAGAAATTTCCAGCACAGTTACCTGGAACATAGTAGATGCTCCATAAATATTTGTTGACCTGAGTTGCATCCTGGGTGGACACAGTCAGGGACGGGGAAGGCAGGGTGGTCTTGGTGAAACGTGCCTTTCTGTCCTGCAGACTCCACTGCCCGGCCAGCCCTGGAGATCCTGGCTGACAGATGCCACCTGTTGGGGGCTGACTCCGCGGAGGACCCCACACCCCCAGTTACCTGCACATGGGGTAGGGAGGCGCTTAATTAAATCCTGGCCTCTCCTGGACAGAGAGCTAGTACATCTTGAAAGACCTTGACCACCACCAATAATAACAATAACAGCACTGGCAGCTAACATTTATGGTCGCTGGCCCTTTATTACCGGGTCTGTATTAAGTGCTTTATGGTGAATATCTCATTTAGAGCTCAGATCATTCTGAGACCCATTATACCCATTTTATGGCATATTATACCCATTTTAAAGATGCACAAACTGAAGCTCGGAGAATATTAATAGCAGCCCCACCGTCTCCCACCATTTCTTGGAGCCTGGCGCATATTAATAGCAGATGGCCAGTAAACAAGCGACTTTCCTTCCCCGCCCCATGTAAGGGGGTGGGACGCGGGGCGTCGGGGATGGGTGTGGGGGCCCCGCTGGAGGCTGGGGCGCGGGATGCGCGGGACGAGGGCGTGTGTCCCGCGCGGAGGACCCTCCCGCGGGCGACCTTTCCGGAGGGTGGGGCGACCGCGGCCGGTCCTGACGTCGGGCGCCCTCCGGCCGTCACTCGGCGCTCGGCCCCGCCCCGCCGCGGCTGCGGCTGCAGCGCCCAGGCCCGAGCGACAGTCGCCGCCGCCACCGCCGCCGCCGCCGCCGCCGCCCGGGACTGGGGACGCCGCGCGCCGAGCCATGGCTTCGGTCCCCGCGGGTAAGGGGGCGCGGGGCGCGCGGGCGGCGGGAGGGCGGCCCCGGGCCCCGGCTCCCACCCGGCGGCTGACCCGCCGCTTCCCCGTCTCGTCCCCCAGAGGCGGAGACCCGGCAGAGGCTGCTGCGCACCGTCAAGAAGGAGGTAGGTGGCCGGGTGGGGGCGCTGGGCGCGACCCCAGTGCAGGGGACAGCCGCGGCCCCGCGGGGAGAACGGTCTCCATGGAGGAGCGGCGCCCGGCGGCGGGGACGGCCACCTCCGGAGTGGGGCTCGCCTGGGTGGGCATTTACCTCCCGCAGGGCTGGGGGCATGGCGAGTGGGTTGCGGGGGTCTTAGCTGTGGGGGACTCCGGATGTCTGGAAGCTGTGTGCGGGGGCGCGTGCAGCCGGAGGGTCCTCCGGGTGCGGGGCACACCTGGGTGTGTCTGTAGGACCCCCTCTTGAGCAGGAGCAGGGGGTGGGTCTCCCCGATCTTCTAGGTGCGACAGCTCCTGGGGGGCTGGCAGGGCGGGCTGGGGGAGGGGCGCTGCTGGAGGGGTCTGCAGAAGGGGGCCCAGACTTCAGGAAAAGGGAGAGGTTCGATGTGGGAAAATAAAGCCTCCCTTCCCCGCCCCAAGTTCTCAGTCCTTGGAGCCACCAGGAGCCAGGGGACTCCCTCCCTGAGAGTCCCTGGTCAGCGGGCTGCTCCCCTGGTAATCAGGGTCCCCTCGCCTCCCCGCCCCACCCTCCACGCAGGAGGTGAGAATCAGACAGGCTCGAGCTGCCCCTCTGCCCCCTCCCTCCAGCAAGAGGGGAGCCCAGTCTAGCTTTAGGGCTCCTAGCCAGTGACCTCCCAGGACCCCGTAGAAGGGGACAGTTTATAGTGGGGGGAGCTGGGGTAGGATTTGGGTGCCCGGACTGTGTGGGCACGAGTGTGTACGCGCATGCACACGACTGCGTGGGTGAGGACCGGTGGCTGTGAGTGTGTGTGTATGACAGTGTGCATCTGTCCGGAGATACCCGTGTGTCTCTATGTACCGTGTGTACGTCTGTGTGTGTATCTGTTTGTGTGAGTACGGGTCTGTGTGCGTGCATTTGTGTGATGCGTGAGTCAGTGTGAATGAGTGAGGCTGTGACCGTGTGCGTGTGGGTCTTGAGTGGGTGTGTAACGTGTGATGCATGAGTCTGTGTGAATGACTAAGGCTGTGACTGCGTGTGTGTGTTGCCCCCTCCATGTCAGCCTGGGACCCCTTTGCTGCCATGTCTGCGTCACCTCTGAACCTCATGGGTCCTGAGCCCAAGACCTTGCATGGCTGCAGACCTTGTGTGCTGGCCTGGTCCCCGTGCCTGGTTCTCTGTGCCTGTGTGTGTGTGTGTGTGTGCGTGTGTGTGTGTGTGTGTGTGTGCGTGTGTGTGTGTGTGTGTGCGTGTGTGTGTGTGTGCGTGTGTGTGTGTGTGCGTGCGTGTGTGTGTGTGTGTGCGTGTGTGTGTGTGTGTGTGTGTGTGTGTGCTGGGAATGTCGGCTGTGGTGGCAGCGCTGAGCACCACCGAGGAGCCCCTCCCTGCACAGTGGCAGACAGCCACCAAGGGCAGCCTCCAGGCCAGGACCTGTTGCTGTCCCTCCCTCTTCCGGGATGTGGGTGTGTGTCTATGTCTCTGTGTGTGACACGTCCTATTTTGTTTAAAGAATCAGCTCTAGAGCTGCTTGTACATTCTAGCGTTTTCAAATAAGGAGACATGCAAGATATGTAGTATCCCTCAGAAAGGCCCAGAAGTTTTCAGCACAGCCCTTGCAGAGACCCCTGTGAGGAAACGGAAGGCAGCTCCGTTGAGGGCCTCTTTCCAACAAAACGCACAGACCCACAACATTCTCATGACTGTTTCAGGGCAGGGGTGTATATGGACCCACAAAAGCCTTTAGGTTAAAAACCTGCTGTTTTGTTGTTCGTGGTTTAACCAGATCTAGATGTAATATGTGTTTGCCGGATGTCTTTGCCTGGGGTGGGTTTGTTTTTAAGGAAATGGTTGGTTGGTTCAACTGGGGAGGGGGCTGTGGACAGAGCCTCAGCCAGGCATCGGGGGAGGGCGTGGGCTGAGGTCCTGCTTCCGGCTCCCTCAATGCCTTGCACAAGTCCTTCCCCCCCATCTAGGACTCAGTTTCCCCATCTGCAGACAGATGCATTTATCCCTATTTGAGGTCCAGTCTTTGTCAGTCTAGTTTGGATTCTGGGAAGGCTCAGAGAAGAGGAGCGACTTGCCCAAGAGCACCCAGCTAAGAAGGGGCAGAGTCTGGACTTACCACCCAGGTATGTCTGCGAGCTCTTACCCTCCCATACTGCACACAAGCCCGCCCCTAGCTATAGGATGCCTCACCTCGGGGTGTGTGGGCGGCATAATTTCCATTGTGCAGATGAGAATACCGTGGCCCAGAGAGGATGAGTCATGTTCCAAGGGCACAGAGCCAGTGAGGGGGAACAGGTTCCAGTCTTCTGTCTTTGAGCCCCCTGTTTAGCATGGTGACTGTTCCCTGCACCCCAAAACAGACCTCCCCTGTCCGTTCCTTCCTTTGCTTACCTCTTTGGGGGGCATCTCCCCCGGTGTTGGAGAGCTAGTCTCCGGTTGAATGGAAGCGAAAGAAAGTTCTTTGCTAGAAATCTGAGTGTCGAGTCGTGCCTTCCCTCTCCCCACCCTCTGGGTTCAGAGGAGCCACGTCTATGCCTGTCACAGCCTCGCCCAGAGACACCTCTCACCCTTCTCTCTAGAAGGGGTGCCTCAACAATCAACTTCTTTAGATAAAGAGGGCAGCTCTGCAAGCTTTGTCTGAGCCACTGCAGCCACCCAGGGCTGGAAACTCTGTCCACTGCTGACCTGGGCAACCAGGAGGAGGACCCAGCCCTGGCAAGGCAGGCCAGGAAGGAGCCTCGGGCTCACCCAGAGCTGGGTGCAAATCCCAGATGCATTTATTCACTGAGGCTGTGTGTCAGACACTGGGCTAGGTTCTGTGGATACAGCAGTGAACATAACAGGCCTCATCGCTGCCCTGCTGGGGCTGACATTGCAGCGGGGGGTGGGGAGAGAGACCCCAAGAGATATTCAGTCCCAATTACTAGGAGAATCACACACTGTGCACAGAGGTCTGGAGGGAGGTACCAGGTGCCACAAGAATGCAAAACAGGGAGAAGTGACCAGGATCAGGGGCCCAGGACAGGATGTTTAGGAAGGTGTGTGAAAGATGAGTAGGTGAAGGTGTGATGGGATGGAGGAGGGTCAGGGAAAACCATTCCTGGCGGAGGCATCCGGATCGCAGAGGCTTTGTGGCCGGACAGAACACTGTGAACTTGAAGGAATCGAAGTGGCTGGAGCAGAGAGGAAGGAGAAAGTGCAGCTGCAGAGGAGGCAGAGCACATGGTTTTACCCTAAAACCAAAGAAGAGGAATGGGGAGGACACGGGGAACAGGGAGCAGAGACGACGGAGCTGGCACTGGTTGCTTGTTCATTGCACCGTCCCGGTCAAGACCCGGCTTTACCTCCCAAGCGTCTGGGTTTCAGTCTGTTCATCATGGGGATGAAAATTATTCGCTTGGCAGGATAAACCGTGCAAAAACACCCCCTGTGTTAGCCTGAGCCTCTGCAGGGCAGGCAGGCATATTTTTTTTCTCTCTCTCTCTTTCTCCCCAGTGCCACCAAGGGAGAGCTGGAGACAAGGTGTCCTCAGCGTGGTTTCCTCCAGTTAAATCCAGCCAGCTCTATCCTGGCTCCTTCCTGGCTCGCTCTACCCTCCCAATGCCACCCCTTAATTTGTTTTGGTTCCCGCAGAGAGACAGCAGAGACTGGCTTCCCGTTGCCATGACAACTGCCATTAAAGGAGGCTGCCACGTGATGCCAGTTGATAACAGAAGCAAAGTGACTAACTGTCTTGTTTTCCTGCCTCCAGGGCTGGGCCTAGGAGGCCTCTTAATTGGAGGGGGGAAGGTGGGCAGCAGATGAGACCCCAGGAGGGGGGCAGGGAGCTGCGTTTAGCCATGCACACGGGAGCTCGGGGAAGGGCATTGGTTATGCATCCTTCAGCACAGACGCCGAGCAGAGTGAGTTTGGGGAACCCAGACTCCCAGCCTCTGGGTTGGGGGCGATGGGTTAGGAGAGAAGGGCAGGACATGCCAAGAAAACCGGCGGAAGATAAGGGAAGCAATTGACGTTGCTATGGAGACCCCATGGTTTTACTCCAACCCAGTGGTTCTTAACGAGGGGGATAGTTTTGTCTCTCATCCCTAGGGTGGCAAGATCACATACAGGTCAGCCCCACTAAATTTGACTTTCAGATAAACAATGAGTAAGTTTTTAGTGTAAGTATGTATTGCTAAATCTGTCAACCCTGCTCCAAGGGACATTTGGCGATGTCAGGAAACATGTTTGGCTGTCACAGCTGAGGGGGGGAGCTACTTGTAGGAAGAGGCCAGGGATGCTGCTCCATTGCAATGCACGAGGCATCCCTCCCCCCACCCCTCACCACCTTCACCACAAATACGCATCCAGCCCGGAACGCCAGCACTGTTCCGGCTGGGAAACCTGCTCTTGTGCGCCCACCGCGCCCTTCACCTCTCTGGGCTGGCCTGGTGCAGACATCTTATTATTGAACAACTCATTCTTGCCGCTTTAAAATTGTTTTGGATGCATATATGAGGTCAGAGGGAGAGCAGGGGAAGTGGCTCCTTAGCCATGTCATTTGGGGCAAACTTCTTTAGAATGCAGCTGTTTCTTACCTGTACAGTGGGCTTGGGCCACAGCAGGGAGTAATTGCGACGTCCCACCTGTTCATGCAGGGTTTGCTCTTGCTGGGCACGGCGCCAAGTGCTTCCCAAGCACCGTCTCCTCCACTCCTCACGTCCGCACTGCGAGGCCAGGCACCATCCCCTTTCCTCGACAGACAGACGAGGGACTGGAGGTGCAGAGAGGTCACATAGCTCACTCTAAGGTCACGCAGTTGGTCCACGGAGAAGCCGGGGTTCAAACCTTGCCAGCCTCTCAGGGGTAGCCCATACTCCTGGCTTAGAGAGGGCAACGGTGGGGAGTATGAGCTTCAGACGAGTCCCTGGAAACACAGTTTGGGGTCAGGACTGTGTCGGGGAAGGAGATGAGGCAGGGAACATTTATTCGTCCCGTTTGTGCAGGGCTCTGCATGCCAGGCTGCAGCATTTGGACTTGCCACAGCAGATAGCAGGGAGCTATAGAAGATTTATGAGCAAGGGAAGGTTTTGCTGAGAGCTCTCCTTCAGGAAATTTCAGCTGTTAGCAGGGACTAGGATGGACGTTTTTTTTTCTGCCAGTAGAAGAAAACTTCCTCCCTCCCCACCCCCTTCCTTTCGATGTATTTTCGGGTCTCTGGCAACCAGGCTTCTGGGAGCTTCTGGTAGTGATGGGGGTCTGCGGCAGGCTTGGGCGCCCTGGTTCGACGTGGCGAGGGTGGCAGGAGGGACCCAAGCTCTCTTGCTTGACTGTGTCTCTTGTAGTGTCTGGCTGAGTCTACCCCAGTGACCTCATGAGGTGCTCCAGGAGCTGGTGGTAGCGTTTGCTGCTGGCTGGCAGGTAGGAAAGGGCATTTTGGTCACCCCAGGTGCCCACACACAGTTGCTGGCTGCAGAACCCAGGATGGGAAATGCGGGGACCTGAGTCCCTGTCACAGTTCTGCCCCTGACAATCTGTGTGGCTCCCTGCAGGTTCCTTAGCCTCATTTTCCTGCTTTCTAAGTGGACGAGGCTGGACAGCTCCAGGATTCTAAGAACTTCAGCTCATCTAATTTGGCCAGTGTCACTTTCTGAGAGCCAAGTCTTCCATGTTTTGTCTACTGAGAATTTGCCAAGTCCATGTGCAAGCCTTGTTAAAACTCAGTAGCCGATACGACCTTATGGGGACCTTCAGTCCACTCAAGGAAAACCAGGGCTCAACTAAAAACATCCTAATGGGATAAATTTTTTTTTTAAATCAGCATATACTGAGCATTTCATATAAATGACCTTGTTTAATTATCCCAATGCCCCATGAAGTGAGTAAAACACCCTCTCTTATGGATAAGGAAATCAAGGCACAGAGATGGCAGGTAACTTGCCTAAGGCCACCGAGGTTGTCAGTGGTACAGCTCGGGGGGTCTGGCTCCAAAATCCTGCTCTGCCCTACTCTGGAGCTAGAACCGACATCCCACACATGGTTATGAGCTCCGTTAAGGGCGTGGAGTGGGGAAGAGGGTCCAGCTTTGGAACCAGACAGCCGTGGGTTCGAATTGTGGCCCTGCCATTTAGTAGCCGCGTGAACCTCTCTGACTTCAGTTTCCTCGTGTGTCACATGTCGAGGGCGCTGTCTACCGTGCAGCAGTGCAGCTGTGCTGTCACTGCCAGACAGTCAGCAGTGTCTATGGAGAGGCCAGGCACAGGGCTTGGCTCACCTTTTTGGGAGCAGGAGGGACTCAGTCACAGAAGAACACTTTGCTGCCCTTCCTGGTCACATCTGAACTTGCAGATGGTCTCAGCCTGGGATCTTGCTCTAAGCCCCGGGCTGGGGGTGCTGCAGCCCCCAGAGCAGTGCTGTAGGGGGCATGGGAAGGGCTGTGTCCTGAGGTCCACAGGGACAAGCTCTCGAGTGGGAGCCGGGGGGCTGAGTCTTGACAGGCTGTGTTGCCGCCCTGGGGTGGGCAGCTGGGTTTTCCCTCTGGGTCTGGTTGCTCATAGAGACAGTCCCTCGGCCTAGGAGGCCAGAGTCCCTGGTGAGTCCCTGGCCTTGCTGCGTAGTCGCTGTGCACCCCTGGGTGAGGGGGCTGAGAGTGCTGAACTCAGCTGGGGGGATGGTGTACTTTTTTTTTCTTTCAGTTATATGAGAAGATGGGAGATGAGTAGATTTTTGTGCTTTTTTCTTTTCACAACTTTGCAGGAACTCAGATCGTGGGTGTTCATAAAGGAGCGCAACTGTTCGTTTTGTAGGAAGGCCCCATTTAAAAGTCAGATAACTGGCCAGTCGAGGTGGCTCCTACCTGTAATCCTAGCAATTTGGGAGGCTGAGGCAGGAGGATCGCTTGAGGTCAGGAGTTGAAGACCAGCCTGAGCGACATAGTGAGACTCTTGTCTCCACGAAAAATAAAAAAAATTAGCTGGACATGGTGGCTCATGCCTGTAGTCCCAGCTACTCGGGGGGCGGAGACAGGAGGATCGCGTGAGCCTAGGTGTTGGAGATTGCAGGGAGCTATGACAATGCCACTGCATTCCAGCCCAGGCAATAGAGTGAGACCCTGTCTCAAAAAAATTTTTTTAAAATAAAATAAAAATCAGATAACTGAGGCCCCAAGAATTAACAGATTGGTAATACTTGGAGCATTGAATGAAATCCTTTTTAATTATTGTTATTTAGTGAACTATGCTTAATTAGTAAATTAGAATTATAGCAACTGCCGCTTACCAAACATTTCTTTAAGTGCTTTGCTTTATCTCATTTAATCCACAAAGCATTCTTCCAGGAGAGCAGGTGCAAGTAGCAACTGCTCTTTACTGACAAGGAAATTAAAGCTCAGAGAGGTTAAGAAACAGATCCAAGGTCACAGAGCTGAGAAGCAGTAGAGCAAGGGGTTTTAGTCAACTCCATCCACCCATTAAGTTGGATAAACCCTAATAAAACTAGCCAGGGTGATAAGTAAACATATAAACATAAAATGAAAAGGGAAGCAGAGACTTAAAAATGGGTTTCTTGGTTCAAGTGTTTGGGAAGTTTGGGGTGACCAGTTTCAGGTACAGCTGTATCCAGGGGTTCCAATGATGTCATCAGGACACTCTCTCCAGCTCTGGGCTGCCTTCCTCTGCGTTGTGTTTGTGCTCGGCCTCTCTCTGTGGGGAGGTAGAGTGTTTTCCCAGCAGCTCTAGGGGCACAGTCTGCCAGCTTGGCATCACAGCAAAAAAGAGAGCTTCCCCTTCCTAATGGTTCTAGCAAAAGTCTTAGGATTAGGTCTCACTGGACCAGACTGGGTCACATGCTGCTTTTGCACCAGGCACAGTAGGACAGATTGCTCTGATTGGTCAAGCCTGGAGGGGCGAGGGGTGGAGTCAGCCCTGTGGAAGTAAGGAAGGGGCACCAGAGGACAGTCAAGTGGAAATGACCAGACAGGGAGATGGAATCCAGGCAGACAAACACAGATGTCCACACCAAAGGGTGAGGCACCTGCATTTGGAGCTCGGCCTCTAACAGTGGAGGTGTCCTTGCCCGGGCTCTGTGCCTGTCTGTGTCCCACGTGCTGCCTGGGGACATACTGTGTGCCCAGTGTCTGCTGGATCAAGGACTTCTGTTCTAGGGATGTGCAAACCCTTGAAACTGTACAAGCACTCTGCGCTTTCCGTATGGAGAGAGGATCCTAAGCTTTCATCGGCACCTCTAAGGGGCCCACAACCCGAACACCCAAACGTGGTTCCGGATCA
Organism: Lemur catta; assembly: GCF_020740605.2. Classification (NCBI taxonomy): domain Eukaryota; kingdom Metazoa; phylum Chordata; class Mammalia; order Primates; family Lemuridae; genus Lemur; species Lemur catta. Next base: position 11,892,493 of record NC_059148.1, read on the forward strand.
CCCTGTGCATAACCAAGTACCAAGACTGGGTGGCTTCTAAACATCAGAAATTTATTTCTCACAGTTCTGGTGTCTGGAAGTCTGAGATTGCAGACTGCTGACTTCTCACTGTGTCCTCGCATGGTGGAAAGCGGGCGAGACAGGTCACTGGGGTACCTTCTATAAGGGCACTGAGCCCATTCGAGAAGACTCCACCCTCATGACTTAATTACCTCCCAAAGCCCCACCTCCTAATACCATCACTTTGGGGGTCAGAATTTCAACATGTGAATCTTGGGAGACACAAACGTTCAGCCCATAACACCCTGCAAGATGACGGGATACAGAGATGCGTGCGATAGAGTTTCCTGTCCTCAGTTTGCTCTGAAATGAACTAGTGCCTCCTGATTTCTAAACCAGTGAGCTTTCTAATAAACATAATAAATTTCTAATAAATAAATAAATATGATAACAACCCCTAAGAATAATAATTAGCATTTTGAGGGCACCCACTGTACTCCAGACCTGCCCTGTCCAATTTGTTAGCCACTAGTCACAAGTGCTTATTTACATTTGAATTAAATTGAATTTAAAATGCAATTTCTCAGTCATACTAGCCACATTTCAAGTGCTCAGGAGCCACATATGGCTAGTGATACCATGTGGGACAGCACAGGTATAGAGCATTTCCAGAAAGTTCTATCACGTCCTAGACTTCATGCTATGTGCTTTATATGCATTAGTGTATTTATATGCATTAGTGTATTTAATGGGAGGGTAAGTTGTATCTATTATCCCAATTTACAGATAAGTACTGTAAATTGAAGCACAGAGACGTGTAGTGAGTTGCCCGAGGTTGCACAGCTGGCAGGAGGTGCAGACAGGATTTGAAGCTGCCCTTGGACACGATCGATGTTGGACTGCTTTTCCTTCTAAGGTCAGGGGACAGAGGTTAGTCCATTTTCTGGTTTCCCTGTGTGTTTTAAGCAACCACCTGGGAATTCTTTTTCTTATTTTTCCACAGCTGCCCAGACCCCTCCCCCGCCCCAGGTTTGGGCAGTCTTCCAGCGGTTGGGTGTGTTCCCGAGTCTGCGTGCGTCTTCCTCACACATGAGTTGCCACTGGAGTCCGGCCACATGCAGTGGACAGGAGAGCCCTGGCTGGTCGCCAGGGTGTGGGCTGGGAATGAGAATGAGCATCCTGCAGGCGGTTTCTCCGGGAGTGGAAGGAGGCTCCTCCCTCTCCATCAGTGGCCCTGCATGGGCGTGCCAGCCTGTAGCACCGTTGTGCCCAGACGCCCCCAGGCGAATGCTGCAGAATCAGGCACTGGGGGAACCTTCTTGCCAGGGGATGTCTGAGCAACCTGGGCATGGCAGCAAGGGGAGGCCTGTTTGTAGGAACCCCCGCCCCAGCACACCCCTCGTTCCAGGTGGTGGCAGGTTGGCCGGTCCCCAAACTGTCAGGGAACAATGCCTGGCACCTATTTATAGCCAGCCGGTAAACCATTAACTGGGGCCAGGCTAGCAGCCACCGAGCTAGAGGCGTTTGCATTTCCTAGAACCCCCAGCCACCACATTTAGGGCAGGCTAAGGGGGGGCCGGGGAACACAGGAAGGATTTTTCTAACACTCTGGAGATCCAGTGGCCACCATGATCATTTCCTGTCCCCTCTGCTCCCCACTCCCGCCCATCGCAGGGGCTGCAGTACGCCCTCCTCCTTTGGCTTTGCTTTTGTTATCTGTGCCATGTGGAGGTGACAGGAAGAATAGAAGGGTGTGGGCAGGAGGGTGGGACAGGTCTGTCTTGGAACTGCAGGTGCGAAAGAGTCCAAAAAGGGAGCTTTGATCCATTCGCCAGCATCTGCTTGAGCTCCTGCTCTGTGCTGGCTCTTTGGCGGCCACTGGGGAGACAGCAGTGAACACAACAGGTGACGTCCCTGCCTGCTCGGCGCTGGCCGTCTAGGGGCGAAAGGCAGGTGGTGAACAGCGAACAGATGAAGAAGTCTGATTAATTCAGAAATGGATGAGAGAGCAATGAGGGGAGAGAGGGGCTGGGGCAGGCAGCAGTTTACATGGGCAGTCAGGGTGGGCCTCTCTGAGGAGGTGGCATTTGAGCTGATACCTGTGCAGAGAGCTGGGGTGGCAAGAACAGAGGCCCTGAGGCAGAGAGGAGCTTGCAGCATTGGACAAAAGCCAGGGAGCGGGGCATGAGGAGGAAAGAGATGGACAACAGGTCAGAGACAGACGGGGCCCCTGTAACCCGGAGTGTTCCCGGAGTGTCCCCCTGCAGAGGTGGCGAGGAAGGCTTCTGAGCTGACATGACACCGCCAGACACCTTCTCTGTGAAGGTGCCAAAGCCCATGGCAGGTCGTAGTGGGCTGAGGGCACGGCGGGCAGTTTGGAGGGAGACGCCTGCTGAGCGCCTGTTTGCTGGAAGGTCCCTGCCAACGTCCTCCATTAGTGGCAGAGTGACAAAAGGGCGTTTCTTTTTTCTTTCCTTTTTTTTTTTTTTTAGTGGACTTTTTTTTTAAAACAGTTTCAGGTTCACAGCAAAGTGGAGCGGCGGGTGCTGAGATTTCCCATACGCCCTCTGCTACGAGTGACAGTCTACACTGACACATCGCCGTCACCCGGAGCCCACAGGGTTCACTCCGGGTCGTGTGCATTCGGAGGGCCTGGACAAGCGTGTGACGACGTGGATCTTCCATGGCAGTGTCAGCCCGGCTGTTTTCACGGCCATAAAAATCCCGTGCTCCACCTGTTCATCCGCCTCCCCCCGCCCACCCCCGGGCAACCGCTGATCTTCTTACTGTCCTTTTGCCTTTTCCAGAATGTCCTACAGTTGCAATCATACTGCGATCGGCCTTTGCAGGTTGGCTTCTTTCACAGGTGATAGGCGTTTAAGGTTGGATATTTCCTTTTGTTCTTTGTTAACCACGATTCTCCTTCCGGAGCACACTTGTGGCAGAGAGAAGGGGTGCAGAGAGGGGGGAACTCTGAAAAATGGTGGCAAGGGCAGAGGTGGAGCTGGCAGGTGCCGCTGGACCCTGGCTCCGGGAGCAGGTGCGTTGGCCACCCTGCTGCTGGGGTCCCCAGGGCAAGCTGCGGGCTCTGGGGCAGGAGACCTTGATTCAGATCCCGGCCTCCTCACGAGTCGGATGGCCTTTGCCACTCCCGGGTCTGCTGCCTCAGTGGGAAAATGGGAATAATAACAGTGACACCTACGGTTGTTGCGAATCTTTGGGCTCATGTGTGTAAAGCACCTGCTTTGTGACAGGTTTGGTGCAGGACAGAGAGTCCTGGGTTTCAGTCCCGCCCTGCTATTCCCAAGCCTTGTGCTCTCAGACAAGTCATTTCACCCAAGCGAGACTTAGTTTCCTCATCTGTAAAATGGAAGGGCTAATTGTACCCATGTCACTGAGTTACGATGAGGATTAGGTGAGGTCATAGCACAGTGCCAGGCACACAGTGGACACTTTACAAATGAATGCTGGCTGTTAAATGTCTAAAACACTTACTCTGCAGTAGCTATTGTGTTCCATGCTTTAAATGTATTATTTTACACCTGTGAGGCAGATACTACTATCACCCATTTCACTGACGGGAAAGCTGAGGCTCAGAGAAGGGACATGGTTTGCCCTTCTCTGGTCATGCGTGCAAAGAGCTGGAATTGCGATTCTGGAAGTCTCCTCCCAGAACCGAACGCGTGCAGCAGGCTCTACTCCAGGGGCTGGGAAGAGAGGGGGAATCACATCACCTCGGGGTGGGGGGGCTCAGTGGGGAATGAGGAGAGGCGCATGCGACTTGGCCCTTGGGGACTGGGAGATTTTTCCAGAGCTGGAGACAGAGAGAGATGCAGGGAACTGCAGGAGCAAGGGCCAGGAGGTGGGAATCACGTGAGTCGCACAGAAGGACTGGCAGGTGGGACCGGAGCTCAGGGTGTGGGGAGGGACAGGAGTCAGCAGGGAAGGAAGGTTGGGCCGCACCATGGAAACAGTCACAGCTTGCAGGGTGGCACCACCCCTCCCCCCACCCCAAGTCTGTTCTGTTCGTGCTTTGGAGCTTCCTAAAATACTCCTGTCCCCCCCCCTCCACCAGCAGTGGCCCTAACCCAGCCCCTCCCAACTCTCATCTCCTGCTTGCAAATAAATTAAAGCATTAAAGCCTTCCAGCACTTTCCATAGAGAGCTTTCTCTGTCCCCTTACATCTGTTCCTTCCTTTGGCTGCTAGGCATCTGCGGGGTTGGTGACAAAGGGGGATTTTTCCCTCTGCTTTAGAGTTGGAGAAACTGAGGCTCAGAAAGTACATCTCTGCTTGTTCTTTGGATCTTGAGCCATCACCACCTCCAGGAAGCCCTCCCCAACCTTCCCCCCTACCCTGTCAGGTATAGTTTATTATTCTCATAGAACCAAGTTCTTTTGCTGCAGAGAACTGATCTCACTTTGAAATTATTTACCCATTTGTGTGAGTCAGTTTATGTCTTGCCATCTCGCCGGACTATAACCTCCATGAAGACAGGGACTGTGTCCGCTTGCTCACCCCGTGCCCGACACCCGGGAGGCACTCGAGAAAGAGTGAGTGAATGAACAGCAGTTACATGCTGGGAAGGAAGTGTGAGCAGAACTTGGAAGAGGGACATTTGGGGATTGGGCAGTCCAGGAAGGCTTCCAGGAGGAGGTAACACGTGGCTGAAGCTGGAAGGCTGAGTTGCAGTAAGCCGGCTGGAGCATGCCAGCAGAGAGGGGCATCTGGCAGCCTCCCGCGGGATCCCTCCAGGCATTTTAACTTAACCATCCTCCCGCCTGCCTGTTGCTCACACAGGTAAGAGTCAGGGTGTCTGGGGGAGTCACCCCACCTGCATCACCCTCCCTGGCCAAGAGCCAACCACCCGAGAGCCCACCTAGGGATCAGGGCCACCGTGAGTCACGGCTGAGGCAGCCAGCCTCGGAGGAGCAGGGGACAGCTCGGGTGACTTTTATTTAGACCTACTGTGTGCCACAGGGTGCTTTAAACCCAGGGTTCTTATGGGTGTTTATGTCCCTCCTTGAGCCAAGAATTTTTATTTTTCACATTTTAAAGGGCTGTAAAACCAAAAACCTATGAGACATAGACTGTATGTGGCCTGAAAATAGCTTTGCCAAGTTTCACAAATGGAAATTTAGCAAATAAAAATAATTTGCCAGATTGAGCAAATAAACATTCGGAATGCCTCATTAAATTTGAATTTCAGAGAAATAACCCATAATCCATGCACTACCCCGTGCAATATGTAGCACATACTTATGCTAAATGATTATTCCTTATTTATCTGAAACTTAGATTTGATGGGGCATCCCGTACGTGACCTGGCAGTCCCACCTCGAGCCTGAAACATTTGCTGTCGGATGCCGTACGGAGCAAGGTTGCCGACCCCAGCCTTAAACACCTACCTGTGTGACCAGGAGCCACAGGGGCTCAAGATGCTGCCTAGAACGGAGCTTGATAAGCAGTAGCTGCTGGTATTCGTGGTGTTGATACAGTCGGAGTGATCACCCACATTTATTGAGCACCTACTGTGTGCCCAGGTGCTCAAGGACTTCATGGGATAGATGGATGCTAAGTGGATAAACCCACAGGTGAGCTCAGGCCATGATGAATTCTAAGGAAAAGGACAAAGCAGGTAGAGATGGCAGGCATGAGGTTCTATTTTGGACGGGGTGATCAGGAAGCCCCTCCGACGGGGAGACCTGTAAACCACCCCCTGAACGAAGGGGCTGGGGACATGGCCGGGGTTACCACGTGCTCAGCACTCATGTGCCCGGCCCCACGTGAGTGCCCGGCACTGTGTGTGTCGCCCATGGAATCCCCTTGCAGCAGCCCCGTGGGATAATGCGGTGCCATCCCCATTTCACAGATGAGGAAACTGAGGCCAGAGGTCACCCAGCCCATGGCAGAGCTGCAGTCTGGCCCGGGCCTGGTGGCTCTCCCAGGTTCATGTTCTCACTTCACTGGGTGCCTCCCTTGATTTGGCCCCGGCTGTGCTCTGGGCCCTGTCCCGGTCCCTCTGCCCATGTTTTCCATGATCCTCACGACAGCCCCACACACAGGCACGTGGGTCCCATCCCTGGCTCAGAGGGGTAAACCCAGCACAGGGTGGGAGGCAGGGAGGAGCAGTAAGTTAATCTGGAACCTGGCAGCGTCCAAGGTGGGCAGTGTGAGGGCACCTGGGTGTGCACAGGTGGCAGGTGACAGGAGGAGAAAAGACAGGCAGGCTTCAGGCCCCTCTAGAGCCCCCCTTCTGGCTTCACAGACTGGCCCCGCTTTCCCTGCCTGAAACCAGCGCCCACCAGCCCTGACTCCCTCCAGAGATTAATCCTCCTTTTATGCTGTTTAAATATTTGCAGGTGGAGGGAGAGAGGAGGGAGGGCGGGGCTGGTTTCTGAATGGCTGCAGGGTGGGGCCGGGCAGGTGCTCAGAGACCTGCCATACGGAAGGGCGGGGCCAGGCCACAGCCCCAGGGACCAGCCGGGCCCTGACTGGTGACTAGTGGTGGGTGGGAACCTCAGGGCAGGCGGACTGAAGCTCCTCAGCCGTGGCCACGCACCTGCCGCTCAGGAGCACCCGCTGTGGGCCAGGCGGTGAGCTGGAGAGTCAGTGTCATGTCAAGAGTCCCTGCCACTTGCAGAACCTCTGCTGTGTGTCAGGCATTGTCTCCAGGACCCCATCAAAGCTGTATCTGACCCCTGTGCGGGAGGGCTGCTGTTATCATCCGCCTCATTGCATAGATTATCCACGTGATGCTGGAAACTTGTCCAACATCACCGACAGTGAGTAGCCAAGGGTTCGAGCCCGGGTCAGTGACTCCACATTCTGGGCTCTTAGCCTCTCTCAACTGCCTCCCGACGCCCTGTCTTTAGTGCTAATACACCGGTTCCGAAAGGGGTGAGCTCCCCATCGTTGGAGGAATGCAAGCAGATGTTGGAGGACCCCCTCAGAATGGATTCTGGAGAGGAATAAAAGCTTCCCCCTTCTCCTGGAAGACCCCATATAGTGAGGGTGGCAGAGTCTTGTCTGAGCAACCCAGATCTGACTGGCAACTCAGTGTTTCTTTTAGTCACCAAGTTGGGAGAGGCTGAGGGGTCCCTTCCATTGGTTTCCCAGCACCCTGCGCCTCGTCCTCAGATTATCCAGGGCTGGGCGGGGCTGGAGGCTCAGCTCTAGGTCAGACTGTCAGATGGACCTAGGTTCGTGTCCCAGCTGTGCCCGTCCCTGGCTGTGTGACCCTGGGAAAATGGCATAAACTCTCTGAGCCTCAGTGTATACATCTTTAAAATGGGGATGATGATGCTCTAGGGATGATTAAATAAGGTATTCTACACAGAGCACATAGAAGGTGCTTGGTGAACATCCTCTAGTCATTCAAGCTCGGGGGGTAACAAAGGCTTTGAGTTTGAAGTGGCCTCCAGCTCCTGCCGTGACACAAGGTATTCGTCAGAACGAGGGCCCCGGGTCTGATTCCTGCCACCTCTGCGTGACCTTGGGCAGACAGGTCAGATAAAAAAAAAAATCTTTTTGTGCCTCTGTTTCCCCATCTGTAAAATGGAATAGTTTGGGAACTCATCAGGGTGGCTGCGCTTGCACACAGCTCCTGGGACACAGTGAGCGCTCAAGAAAGGTGAGCAGTGAGCTTCGCCGTCGCGAAGTTCCTCCTGTGTCCGGCCCCCACCTGCCCTTTCACACGTCGCACCACATTTGATCCTCAGCACAGCCCGAAGGGCGGCGGGTTCCACTTTTCAGAAGAGCAGGCAGAGGCGCCAGCAGGGCCACCAGGCAGGTCTGTGTGGCCCCGGAGTAGCCACAGCCACTGCCTCTGTGCGCCCTAACCCAGGCGTGGTTCCTGGGCCGAGGCTTAGAAAACCCCACGGGTCTCGATGAGCCAGGGCGCCACCCCACCACCTCTGCCCCCAGATCACCCCAGAGCCCCTGGCATCTGTCGGCCTCCAAAGGGGACCAAGTCCAAGGCCGTGGCTGGGAGCTTGACGGGGGGAAAGTGGGTGAACTGAAATTTGGCCCTTTCTTCCTGCCTGGCCCTCTTTGCCCTGTCCACAGGTCTGGTCTGTCCCCCGGGATGGCAAGAGTGGGCAGCAGCCTCCTCCTTTCTGCATGGAGACAATGTCCTCTCCTGCAAAGCTTTCAGCGACCTTCAGAGGGAGGCTTCCGCCCCCGTTGCTGATCACCAGCCTTTTTAATTTCCTCTCCTGGCCTCAGGCTGTCAGCCTGTCATTAACTCCTGGGGAGGTATCCTAGCTGGGAGCTGGGAGCCAGCGGAGGTGGGGAGGGATCCTCCCTTGCTGGGCCCCCCCCCCCTCCCGCCCCAGACTGAGGCCTGCACCCCCCCTGCCTGCTGCATTCCCATCTCCACTCCCACCCCACCCGATCCATCCCCAAGGTAAAACGTTTGCAGCTGGACAGCCATGGTCCTCGCTGCAGCCAACCTCCCGGCTGTGTGACCTCGGGAGAGGGGCTTAACCTCTCTGAGTTTCAAGATCCACAGCTATAAACAGACACCTTCTCCACACTGTGGAATTTGGACTTGTATACAGTCAGGGTGCCAAGAGGAAACAGATGCTTCCTCCAAACTCAGCACATGAAGGCAAATTTAATAAAGGGGCTGTTGACTAAGGGGGGAGGGGAGAATGCTGGGAGTCTACAAGGAAGGATGGAGCCCCCAGTGGCTACTGGCAGTGGGAACCAGGAACCTATACCGCCCTTAGGCCTGAAGGGGGTGGGAGGGAGAGGTTACCCCAGGAGGCTAGGTGTATGGGAGGGTCCTGAACAAGGGCTGGGGCTGCTAAGTCCCCTCTCTCCTTAGGGAAGCTTGAGGCACCTCCTTGTGTATCCTGCCCCTTCCCCTTCCCCTTCGCCTTCGCCCTCCACTCCCCTGCTCCAAATTCTCTAGTGCAGGAGCATCACCCAGACAGCGTGATAAACACCCCAGGGTTTCTGACTCCCTAGTTCTCGGGTGGGGCCCAAGCATTTGCATTTCCAGCCAGTTCCCAGGTGGTTCTGGTGGCTGAATGGGGAGCGAGTGGCTCCGCTCTCCTGCACAGCACAGTTCTCAGTCCCGCAGCCCCTGCCGCGCTCCTTACGCTGGAAGCCCCTCCACGACAGGACTGGATCAGTGGGGCTGGCCTTCCACCTCCTGCCCAGCGTTTGCAACTCGTCTCTCTTGACTGCTGCGCAGATGCGTCTACACTGCAGCTTAGCAGTCCTTGGAGGAGAGGGAGGGCGTGCTGGCGGTTTAGGAGGGGGGCTGGCGGCTGAGGGTCTCCAGCAGCGCGTGCCTCCTCCAGCAGCTCTGACAACATCTGGGTAGCGCACGGCAGCATCTCACCTACCACATCAGCAGAACTCGGCCCCCCACTGCCCTCCCTTCCCCATCCCTGGGTCCCCTGGCCCCTGTACCCCACACTCCTTCTTCCTTCGACTCCAAACCAAAAAGCCCTCTTGCTGTCCCTCAAACGCACGGGCCCCCACCGGAGCTGCCTGCCCAAGGTTTTGCAAACAGCCAACCCCTGAATCTTAATTTTGCTCGACCAGGCTGTCCCTTAATACAGAGAAGCCGGAGCCCCCAGGCCCCATCCTAGCTTTCGCTACACAACAAACACATCGGTGTTGCCCACAGACAGGGGCTAGCGAGTCCTCCAGGCCTTGCAGAGAGAGGAAGAAAAAGATTGTTTCTTCTCTATTATTCCCCTGAGGCCTGGAGAGGAGGCCCAGATCTGCCGTGTGCATCCTCCACCTCGCTCGGAGTCAGGACTGCGGCTGTCTGCAGCAGGGAGGCCTCCCGGGACCCCTGCTTCCTGCCTCAGCCCCCGGCTGTCTTGGGGCAGGCATCCCCAGACCCCAGCTGTCCGTCACAGTCCTGGGGTTTGGAGACTCCACGAGTTAGTGCATCTGACCCCTAGATCTGGGGGAGGGAGTGGTGGGAAGAGACCCCTCCCCCTCCGTTAGAGCCGGAGCGCCCTGGGTTTAAACCTCAGCAGAATGACCTTGGATAAGTTGATGACCTTGATCACATCATAGCCAATATTGCTGGACTTGCTGATAGCAATTACCTGGGGCCTAAGTTAGGAGGGCTGTGTGGGGCTTGCCATGTGTGTGTGGCACAGCGCTAGGCACATGACACATGAGAGTAATTAAGATCGTTATTATTACTTTCAGAGACAATCATTGGTCGTAGCTTCTAGAGTAGCAATCGAGTGTGTGCGCTCTGCCCTGCACGCACCGTATGACCTTGGGGATGTCACTTATCTCTCCGTTCCTCAGTCGCGGCATCTGAGCAATAGGTGTACAGTAGAACTTGTGCTCACGGCACTGTGGGGAGGGCATGATGAGTTACAAATACAGGTGAAACCGGGAGCCACTCGGTCAGCTGAGTCTGGCATACAGGAAGGGCTCAGTCAAAGGGACGAGGATGACGAAGATGAAGATACCGATGGTGCTGATTGATGGCGGATGTGTTAGTTTGCTGGGGCCGCTGTGACAAGGTACCAGGGACAGGCAGCTTCAACAACAGAAATTAATGTCCTCGCTGCTCTGAAGGCTGCAAGTCCGAGATCAAGGCGTCCCCAGAGTTGGTTCCTTCTGAGGTTCGTGAGGGAAGGGTCTGCCCCAGGCCTCCCTCCTTGGCTTCTAGATCTTCTCCCCGTGACTTCGCATGACCTTCGCTGTGTATGTCTGTGTCCAAATCTCCTCCTCGTAGTAGGACACCAGCCGTCTTGGGCTAACGACCTCGCTTTAACTTAGTCGCCTCCGAAAAGATCTTATCTCCAAATATGAGCACAGTCTGAGGCCTTAGGGGTGAAGGTTTCAGCACATGAATTTTGGGTTGGGGGGACACAGCTCACCCCATAACAGCGGGTAAGGTGACACTTTGCAGGATCAGCTTCCCAAGGTGGCAGAGGCATTTCAAGGGGAAGGAATGGAAGAAGGTTAAGGCGTCCACGAAAGTGGGAGTTGGGCAAGTCTTCGAGGCCAGAGGGGTAAACTGAGGCTCTGAGGGGCGGTGCCACCCTGAGGAGCACCTACGAGTTGGTGACAGAGCTAGAACTTTCCAAGGTTGGCGCCCCCCCACCCCTGCCCCACCCCATCACCACGCGCTCTGAGAGAAAGCTGGGGATTTGCCCTGTGTACTGAGGGGGCTCACGGCTTCCTTTGTGGACAGAGCAGATGGGACCCGGTGGCCTTGGCGCTCACCACGGAGGAGGACGCAGGCAGGTGGCAGGGCCCTTGTGTCAGAGCCAGTCTGGATGGCAACAGCAGATGGCCACCTCTGAGGAGCAGGAGAATGTTGGCCGGAGGGCTACAGCCTGCTTAAGAGAGGGCTGGCCACCGGGTGGGGAGTTGTCAGCCGCGTCAGCAGTGACCCCGAAACCTATCCCAGAGTGTGGGCCACCCTGGCAGGCAGTCTGGCCCGTGACTCAGAACAGAGGAGCCGTTCCCTTGACTGGCCAGCCCGGTGGAGCCAAACGTTCTTGTGCAGGGTTGGCAAACCATCGCCTGCAGGCGGAATCTGGCCCTCCGCTTGTTTTTGTAAGTAAAGTTTTATTGGGACACAGCCATGTGCATTCACTGACGTATCGTCTATGGCTGCTTTCACACGGTAGGAGTCGAGTTGAGTCGTTGACACATATGGCCCGCAAAGCAGGAAATATTTACTCTTTAGATATTTACAGAAAAGATTTACCTACCCGTGCTCCTGTGCTTTGGCGTCTAAAGCCCTGGGTGTCACGCCTGGCCCTGGAACTTCCTAGTTAGGCTGACTTGGAGGAGTGTCCCCTGCCTGCAGAGTCTCAGTTTCCTTCTCTGCCAGTGGAGAGAGTATTCTGCAAAGTTGTTGCGATGATCCAATGAGGCAAGGTGGGCAGGAGAGAGCTTTGCAAACTGCCACACACTTAAGACGCATAGTTGTTGTCGTCTGTGTTCAACCTGCCTGTGACCCCCTCCCGGTCCTCACCACCCAGGCAAAAATCCTTCTTTCCGTATCCTCTTCAGGCTGCCCTTGGTGGCAGTGTTTCCCTGCAGGGTTAATTTTGTTGCTTCTTCTTCACTTGATTTTCTGTGAATAGACCTGCCTGATGAGCAGGGAACTGGGGTGCACAGACCAGCTGCGACCCGTTCCAGGCCCAGGGAAGCAGGAGTGTCTTCATCATCGTTATTAAAATGCTACTAATTATTGAGCGTATACTATGTACCAGGCACTGTGCCAAATGCTTTACCTGTATTGCCTCATTTAACCTCTCCCGAAGAGGTGGGCATTCATTCCACAAGTAGTTACTAAGCACCTGCCATGTGCCAGGCACTCCGCTGGGTCTTGAGAATGGGGTACCGAATGACAAGGACAAAATCCTGAGCCTAGAGCGTTTGGTCCCACTAAATGGGAGAGTCAGAGAATAAAGTAAATAAGTAAAACATATAAAGTGGTAGAGGCAGTAAGGACTTTGGGGAGAAATCAAGTGGAAAAGGGGTATGTTGAGTATTGGCTGGGGTGGGGGAAAGACACTTTTAAATAGAATGATTGGGGACGGTGGCATTTGAGCAAAGACTTGAGCCATGCAGATTTCTGGGGGAAGAGTGTCCCAGAGAAAGGGCACAGTAAATGCAAGGGACCTGAGCTAGGTAGGACTGTGCCCAGTGAGTTGGGTAAACAGCAAGGAAGCCAGTGTGTGTAGAGTGAGCGTGGGAGCAGTGTGGGAGGGACTCAGGAAGGAGGTCAGCAGTGGCTCCGGGGCCTGCAGGGCCTCGTGGGCCCTGGTGAGGACTTGGGCTGTCACTCCGAGTGACATGGGAGCCCCAGGAGAGTTCTGAGCAGAGGAGGGCTGTGGTCTGGCATAACATTTTTTTAACTGAAAAATATTTATTTATACTACATGAACACATAGCATGCACATTTTGAGTTTGCAAAATGTACATAATATAAAATGTGCCTTCTTAACCATTTTTAAATGTGCTTCACTTAGCATAATGTCTTCAGGGCTTGTCCACGTTTTAGCACGTGTCAGAATGTCTTTCCTTTTTCAGGCTGAATAATATTCCATTGCGTGGATATACCACTTTTGTTTATCCATTCAGTCGTTGATGGACACTCGGGTTGCTGCTTCCTTTGGCTGTTGTGAATAATGCTGCTATGATATGTGGGTGTGCACATAGCACTTTGAGACCCTGACTTTCAGCTCTTTTATGTATATACCCAGTTAGTTGCTAGATCATATGGTAATTCTGAGGTTAATTTTTTGAGGCACCACCAACCTACCATTTACCATAGCAGATGATGCCCTGTATTACATTCCCATCAGTGGGGCACAAGGATTACAATTTCTCCACATTCCCATCAACACTTACTTTCTGTTTTTTGATAATAACTGTCCCACTAGATAGATACGAAGTGGTGTCTCGTTGTGGTGTTGATTTCCATTTCCCTAATGATCAGTGATGTTGAGCATCTTTTCACGTGCTTGTTGGCCATTTGCATATCTTCTTTAGAGAAATGTCTATTCAAGTCCTCTGCTTATTTTTGAATCAGGTTGGTTGTTGTTGAGTTGTAGTTCTTCATATATTTTGGACATTAACCCTTTATCAGATATATCATTTGCAAATATTTTCTCCCCTTCCATGAATTGTCTTTTTCACTCTGTTTATTGTGTCCTTTGATGCACAGAAGTGTTTTATTTTGACGTGAAACTTACCTATATTTACTTCTGTTGCCTGAGTTTTTGATGTCATATCCAAGAAATCATTGCATATCCAAGGTCATGAAACTTTTCCCCTATATTTTCTTCTAGGATTTTTATGGTTTTAGTTCTTATATTTAAATTTTTGAGCCATTTTGAGTTGATTTTTGTGTATGGTATTAGGTAAGAGTGAAACTTCATTCTTTTGCATGTAGATATCCAGTTTTTCCAACACCATTTGTTGAAAAGACTGCCCTTTCCCTATTGAATGGTCTTGGCATGCTTGTCAAAAATCATTTGATAATATATGTGAGATTTTATTTCTGGGTTCTCTATTCTATTCCATTTGTCTAGATGTCTGTCTTTATGCTAGTACCACATTGTTTTGTTTACTGTAGTTTTGTTATTAATACCCTTTGAAGTTAGGAAGTGTGAGACTTCCAATTTATTCTTTATCAAGATTGTTTTGGCTGTTCAGAATCCTTTGAGATTCCATGTGAATTTTAAGATAGATTTTTTTGTTTCTTCAAAAAAAAGACTATTGGGATTTTATTAGGGATTTCATTGACTCTGTAGGTTGCTTTGGTAGTATTAAATATTTTAGCAATATTAAGTCTTCTAATCCATGAACATGGGATGCTTTTCCATTTATTTGTGTCTTTTTAAAATTTCTTTCAGCAACGTTTTGTAGTTTTCAGTGCACAAATCTTTCTTTAGCTTCCTTGCTTAAGTTTATTCCTGGGTATTTTATTCTTTTTTGATGCTATTATAAAATGGATTTTTTAAAAAAATTTCCTTTGGGGTTGTTTATTGTTAGAATAAAATATAGAAACACAACTTATTTTTTCGTGTTGATTTTGTGTCCTGCAACTCTTCTGAATTTGTTTATTAGTTCTAAAAGTTTTTCCAGAGAATATTTAGTTTTCTACATAAAAGATCATGTCAATTTTGAACAAAGATCATTTTACTTCTTCCTTTCAGATTTGCATGCCTTTTATTTCTTTTTCTTGCCTAATTGCTCTGCCTAGGACTTCCAGTATTATGTTAAAAATAGAAGAGGTAAGAACAGGAATTTTTGTCTTATTCCTACACTTAGAGGAAGAAGCTTTCAGTCTTTCACCATTGAATCTGATGTTAGCTGTGGGCTTTTAATATATGGCCTTTGTTATGTTGAGGTAGTTTCCTTCTATTCCTAGTTTTATGAGTGCCTTTTATCATGAAAGGGTATTGAAGTTTATCAAATGGCTTTTTCTGCATCAACTAAGATGATTATGTAGTGATTTTTTTCTTTGTTCTGTTAATGTGGTGTATTGCATTGATTGATTTTTGTATGTTGAACCATCCTTACATTCCAGGATTAAGTTCCATTTGGTCATGGTATATAATCCTTTTAATGTGCAGATGAATTCTCTTTTCTAGTATTTTATTGGGGATTTTTACATGAATATTTATCACAGATATTTGTCTGTAGTTTTCTTGTGTCTTTGACTGGCTTTCATTTCAAAGCAGTCTTGGTCTCCTAAAATGAGTTTGGGAGCACTCCCTCTTCTTCAAGTTTTTGGAAGAGTGTGAGGAGAATTGGTTTAATTCTTCTTTAATTGTTTGGTATAATCCACAGGTGAAAATATCTGATCCTGGGCTTTTTATTGCTGGGAGATTTTAGCTTACTGATTCACTCTCCCTGCTACCTATAGGTCTGTGAAGATTTTCCATTTTTTCATGATTCAGTTTGGTAGGTTGTATGTTTGTAAGAATTTATCCATCTTATCTAGGTTATCCAATTTGTTGGCATGCAATTTTTCTACTATCTTATAATCCTTTTTCTGTGGTGTCAGTTATAATGTCCCCTTTTTCATTTCTGATTTTAATTATTTTTGAGTATTCTCTCTTTTTTTCTTAGTCTGGGTAAAGGTTTGTCAATTTGTTTATCTTTTGGAAAAACAGACTTTTGATTTTGTTGGTTTTCCCTGTTTTTTAATTCTCCATTTCATGTATGTCTTCTCTAATCTTTATTCTTTCCTTTTTTCTGCTAGCTTTGGATTTAGTTTGTTCTTCTTTTTCTAGTTCCTTAAGGTGTAAAGGCAAAGTATTGATCTGAATTCTTTCTTCTTTTAACATAAGCATTTCCACCTATAATTTCCCTCACAGCACAGCTTTCATTGCATCCTGTAGGTTTCGGCATGTTGTATTTTTATTTTCATTTATCTCAAGATATTTTCTGATTTCCCTTTTGATTTCTTCTATGACCCATTGGTTCAAGAGTGTGTTGTTTAATTTCTACTTATCTGTGGATTTTCCAGTTTTTCTTCTGCTGTTGATTTCTAGTTTCATTCCATTGTGACTGGGAAAGATGCTTTGTATGATTGTAATCTTTTTATTAAGATTGGTTTTATGTCCTGACATGGGCTCTATCCTGGAGAATGTTCCATGTGCACTTGAGAAAGTGGGTATTCTGTTGGGCCATTCTGTGGACTTGCCTTTTGACAAGATCCTTCTGGCTGTGCTGAGATGAGCCTCTTGGAGGTGGAAGCCTGGAGACCAGTGAGAGACCACAGTGTTGATTCAGGGAGAGATGATGGTGACTTGTACGAGGGAGGTGATGGTGGAGGGGGTGAGAAATGGTTGGAATAGGAGGATATTTTTAAGGTACAGGCAACAGATTTCACTGACTCACTGACAACTTTTAAAAAGTTGGTACTGTTATCCTAAGGAAGGAAAGGAGTTTTCCCAAAGTCCTACAGCTAGTGAGCGGCTGATCCAGGATTTGAACCCTGATGCGTCTGCCCCCAAATTCTCAGCTCTTAATTAACCATATGTTTATCTGAAAGCGCGTCTGACCCCACACCCCCAGTGCCTCCTTGACAGTGCTCTACCGTCTACTGCTGAGCCTGAACGCACTCCCTCTGCCCCTGTATTCCCAAAGGACATTAAGGTCTGGGTGCTTGGCAGCTCCCTTCTGGCAGGTGCTCAGCATCACTGTGTCCTGCCGCAGGGGAGCAGAGGAAAGAAGGAGGCAGAGCCCTGCAGAAGGGAGAGAGGTGGGCAAATGCTCTGAGACCGCGCGGGCTTAATGAGATGATGTGGACGAAGCTCAGACCCTGGAGTCAGACAAACCTGGGTCCAAGCCTTGACTCCACTCTTCACCAGCTGTGTGACTCTAGGCAGGTTGCACCACCTCTCTGTGCCTCTGCTTCCTCCCTTGACAAACAGGGATAATAATGTCACTGCTCTATTAGCCACAATTATGGCGACAAGAAAACATTTTTTCAGATAAGTTTTCTACCAAAGGCTGACGTCAATCATGATTCTTCAGGCCATTCATTCCTCAAACAGAACCTTACTGAGCTCCTCCTATGTGCCAGAACTCAAGGTAGATGTTGGCACCATAGCTGTCAGGCAGGGTGACACAGTGTGCTTGCCCTCGTGGGGTCCAGAGCCAGGCAGGGAAGACAGGTGCAGACCAAATTGCTCTACATCTGATGGGTGTTCACAAAAGTGGCTGCTGTGGGAACCCATGCAGAGGAATTTAATGTCCTGGACAGGTGACATTTCAGCCAGGTCTAGAATAATGATAACAGGAGGCCAGGCGAGGTTTCAGGCAGGGGTGTTGACCTGCAAGCAGCTAATACTTATTGCAGGCACACTGTATGCCAAGCTCTGGGCTCTGCACATGATGTTCATTACCTTGTTCAGTCTTCCCGTATTCCCTCGAGGTTGGTGCTAATCCCATAACCCTGTAACTAATGAGAAAACTGAGGTTCAAAGAGGTGACGTGATTTGCCTGAGGATACAGCTAATAGCCCGAAGAGCCGGGGTATGGTACCTGGAGCCGTGAAAAAGTTTGAATTCCAGCTCTGCTCCTTCACAGCTGTGTGACCTTGGGTGAGCCACTTGGCCTCCCTGAGCCTCAGGTTCCACATCTGTAAAATGGGACCAATTCCATGGGCCTCACTAGATAGTTTTCAGACTTAGAAATGCTGCCAGCAGAGCCCAGCTAGGAGCTCGCTGAGCTCAGAGGTCGGGAGCTGTTCACGGGGCTGGTGCTGACTTGGCTGTGTGGGGCGGGGGCAGCGTGCCAGCTCTGGGGCGGGCACTGCCGTGTGTTTTTCCTGAGAAGGTGGCCGGGGGTGCTCTCAGTTCTGTCTTCATCTCCAGGACGCAGCCAGACGGGAGAGGGGCAGCGAGAGCCCAGGATCGCGCCCAGACAGGCGCATGGATGTGCTGGCCTGGCTGAGTCGGGATGGGACACAGGACAGTGGGAAAGGGCCTCGGGACCCATTGCGTGGGGACGATTCAGGACTTTGCTCCCTCTGGGGGTAATTTAGGGCTAGGTTCATCTCTTCTGACCTCCTCGACCTTGAGGTGCAGCAACTGAGGCCCAGAGAGGAGGAGGGCTTTGCAGATTGGGGCTCAGCGTCCAGTGGGGCAGAAAGGCATTCAGGCCACTCGGGGTGAGCTGCATGAGCTGAGGCGTGGCTGCCTTTCCCACTGTGTCTTCCACACCTGGCATGTTGGAGGCGCTCAGGAAGTCTTTGCAGAGTGAGTAAGTACAATGAGAAAAGCACGCAGCTGGAGTGTCCGCCCTGAGCTGGAATCTGCCTGTGCCCTGGGCCAGCTCTGCCTCCCTGGGCACGTTGCTTCATTCTCTCTGAGCCCCTGTTTTCCAAAATAAGACCACGAACCCACTTAGTAGGTACCCAGGCAGGGATTTGAACCCAGGTCTAACAGATTCCAGGGCTGATTTCCTACCCTACACTCTGCTGAGTCCTTTCTATACTTGATTCATTCATTCATTCACTCCTTCAGAGAATATTTATTGAGCACCTACTATGTGCCAGGCACTGTTCTAGGCTCTGGGGACACCAGTGAATAAGGCAGGTAGAGTTTCGACTCCCCATGAAATTTACATTCTATGAAAGGGAAAACAGTCTACAAATCAGCGCGTAGAACAGGAATAGCAGTGAGTACTCTAAGGAAGCATCGTAGGGGCGAGACTGGGGAGGGGGCTGCCTTGGATAGTGCGGTCAGGGTGGGAGGTGACATTTTGTATGACGCCTGAGAGAAGCGGCAGCCCGTGGTGCAAAGAGCCTGAACAAACAGTTAAGTACAACGGGAAGGTGACGTTATCGCAGAAGAGGAGGGTGTGGAAGGAAAGTAGTTGCCACAACGTCCCAGACATCCTGGAAGGCTCACGAGGAGTGACACAGCCCTTTCAGGGCGTCTGCACCCCGGGTCACACTGGGTCTCTCGCCCTCCGCCGCCTCTGCCTTCCAGGTGAAGCAGATCATGGAAGAAGCCGTGACGCGCAAGTTTGTCCACGAAGACAGCAGCCACATCATCTCCTTCTGTGGTGAGTCTGGGGCCCTCCCGTGGCCCGGAAAAGTGGCTTCTTGCTCTGCGGGCTGCCTCGGGGAAGTGGCGTCTCTGAGCCGGGGTTCTCACGTCATGTTTTGCTCTGAAGTTATTTTTGAATTCCAAGGAGACTCCACTGGAGAATTTCCAAATCCAGAAAAGTCTAGGGAGGCAATTGAAAATGGCTTTTGCACCCCGTAAATAGGTTGTGGCTGTTAACAGTAGAGGGGTTGATTAATGTCCCTTCCCTGAGGGCTCAGGTCACACTGACCCCGCCCAACGCACAAGTGGTCTTGCCCCTGAGGATCGGGCTCCCTGTCCTTTCCTTGCTCTGCCTGGAGCTATTTCCAGGTAGAGGGAGAGGGTGGATCGGGACTCTTAAAACAAGGAAGGGAATTAAGAGCCAGTGACACATCCTGTGGGATCGCGTCCACCTGGCCCAGCAAAGGAGGCAGGCCCGGGGCCAGTGACTCAGGCTTGTCTCCTGGGCCACTGTGCTCACAGTGGTTCCAGAAATAACCATGCTGCCAGGTTCTTACTTTGACAGTGGCCAGAGACATGCGTTTTCATGTCTCTGAAGTCAAGATTCAGCTCATAATCAGGGTGTATGTATAAGTAGGAGTGTGTCTTTCTTTCTCCCTGAAAACTTTTTTGATTTAATAATTGGAGCGTCCCCTAATGGAGGACACGCTCCAATTCCCCTCCTGTGATCTTGGCCCCGTAGGGAGGTCTGAGACAGGAGACTTGGCCGGCCTGTCAGCTGCCGTCCACACGCCTGGGGCACCGCCCCGTGGGGCCCCGACATGCCAAGCACACTCTGTGACCTGGGAGGCCACTGATCTCGGTTCACCCCCTTTTCAGCCAGACAGACCTGGAGTCATATCCCATCTCTGCCATTTCCTTGTTGAGTGACCTTGGGCAAGATATGATTTTTTTAAGTGGAATATGTTTATACATATACATATGTGTCTATATGTGTGTGTTTGTATATATATATTCCCAATTTTTTATTTTCTCCTGGACATTTTTATTTGCAGATAAAATCATATGCATGTCCATGTCAGTACTTGCTAACATACCTACCATTTAAAGACTTAGAGGAAAGACAATGATTTAAAAAATTATAATAATTCTCCAACTCTGCACAATGTTTTTCGGTGGGAGAAATTTGATAGCCCCAAACGAGGCCTAAAGCATCTCCTTGAGGTTTCTTTTATTCATTGTTCATGGTGAGCTGTTATCAGAAAGCATTAAACAATGTCTACGCAGCCTGAATAGATAATTGACTTATTTCAATATATGCAAATGAAAAGTACTGTGATTGTAAGTTTAAAAGTAAGCTATTTTAGAAATCCTCACCCTGGAATATTTTAAACCCCTGGGCAGATTAGGCAATATTTGGACATTCATTCGAAACCAAGTAATTGCTAACTCAAAAAAAATAAATAAATAAATAAATAAATAAACAACAAAGACAAACGATGAAACCAAAATGTCTCAGTATTGCTTGGACCCCTGAGAGTGCTTGTTTACTCAGTTTACTCTGTAGAGCTCTTACCTCATAGTTTTTGTCCCAAGAATTAGGGAAGGTAAATTGTAACAGTTATCTGACACCCGGCAGGTTCCCAATAAGGAGTAGCTCTTATTATATACTCTTTCAATACACGTTGATTATGCACCTATTGTATACTGCCATGAGCTCCTAGTCTGCTGTGTAAGACAGAAGGTAAGAAGATAAAGAGGGCAGCTGCAATTACCAGGAGGAAGATAGCAGCCATCAGAATGGCCTGCACAGGGCCATTTTCCCAGAAGGGAGCATTGAGGCCCAGAGAGGGCAAGTGATTTGCTTGAGGTCACACAGCAAGTTAGTGGTAGAGCCCAGGCTACAGCCCAGACCTCCTGCTTTGAGGAGAACTGGGAAGGGCCTCCAGGGGAAAGACAGAGGTGGGACTGTGACTACTAAAAACTCCCTTCAGAGGTCCTTGTGGAAGCACAGTTGTTATGGCACACCTTAGACCCAGACCTGGGTTTGAATCCTGGCTTCATCACTTACTTGCTGGGTGGCCCTGGGCAATTCATTTCACCTCTCTGAGCCTCAGTGTCCACATCTGGAAAATGGGGATAGTTTTCCTTTCTCCCCTGGCCATGGCAGAAATTGAATGAGATTTGTAAATGTCAGCTGTTACTGTAATCGCAGTATAAATGATGATGATGGTGATGTGATTCTTTAATCCAGACATAGCTCAAAAGGCGTGTGGTCCACACTCCCCTCCCTCTTTGGCAGGAATAGTGGCTGACACTCTTAAAGCACTCGATCTGCGCCAGCCTCTTTGCTAAGTACTGTCCGTGCATTTTCTTCCACCTCATCCTACCAGCAGTGTTATGGGGTTAATGTTCACACTATCCCCATTTTACAGATAGGGAAGCTGAGACACAGAGGGGGGAAGTCACTGCCCACAGTCACACAGCTGGCTAGTGGCAGGGATGGTCTGACCTCTAAGCTCTCCTGCCCACTTTGGAGAATATGGAAGGCAGGTGGCACCTGTGTTGTTCCCCCTGAAGCTGTTCTCAGTTCTGTGATTCTGGGCGCCCCGGCTCTCCAGGTGGTCTCTGTCTGGCTGCAGCTCCTGGTCGTGCTGGGTGCCGGGGAGCGTGGGCAGGGCAGGGCCCGCTGACCACTGTGTCCCCGCAGCGGCTGTGGAGGCCTGCGTCCTGCACGGGCTTCGGCGGCGGGCGGCGGGCTTCCTGCGGAGCAATAAGATCGCGGCTCTCTTCATGAAAGTGGGCAAGAGCTTCCCACCGGCTGAGGATCTGAGCCACAAAGTGCAGGACCTGGAGCAGCTGATCGAGAGCGCGTGAGTGTGGAGTGTGGGGTGCAGGCTGGGCAGCTCCCCGGAAGATAGTCCACACTTCTCCCGGGCTCAAGGGGAGCCCACACCCTCCTCCCACTTTGCCCATCACTCTCCTTCCTCTCCTTTCTGCTACTCACACCTGCCAGACTCTTTCCCACCCCAGGGCCTTTGCACATGCTGTGCTGTACCCTCCACCAGGCTCACCCACCTGATCTTCCATGGCTGGATCCTTGTCATCACTCAGACTTTCCCCCAGCTCAATAAATTCCAGCCCTCACCCCATCTTCTCCTTCATATCACCGTTTGCTTTCTTCCCAATGGTCATTGCCATCTGTAAGTAGCAATTCTTTCATTTGTTTACTGTCCACTTGACTGTTGTCTGCCTACCTCGCTTGACTCTGAACTCCGTGAGAACAGGGGACTACATCTGTGTTTCTCCCTTATGTCCCCAGCATCTGGGACAGTGTCTCTTGCCTGGGAAATGCCTGAGAAACAATTGCTGAGTGAATAAGTGCCTGCTAGGAGCCAATCCCTATTCTAAATCCAAGATGACCGAAGTGTGATAGAATCGATACGGTCTCCACCCATGTGGCCCAGATGCTAGGGCCTCTGGTTAACACTCATATTGATAGATTTGTTATAATGTATTTGAACACACTGACTTGGCATGTAAAGCAAACTCTGGGTCAGGTGTGGTGGCTCACGTCTGTAATCCCAGCATTTGGGGGGGGGGCGGTGAGGAAGAAGGGTCTCTTGAGGCCAGGAGTTCAAGACCAGCCTGGGCAATGTAGTGAGACCCCGTCTCTATAAAAATAAGAAATAAAAATATTAGCTGGGCATGGTGGTGCACGACTATAATCCCAGCTACTCGGGAGGCTGAGAAGGGAGGATCGCTTGAGCCCAGGAGTTCAAGGTTGCAGTGAGCTATGATTGCACCACTGCACTCCAGCCTGGGCACAGAGAGAGAAGACCCTGTCTCAAAAAAAAAAAAAAAAAAAAAAGCCTAGTATTGAAGCAACCATTGAAAGGCAGAGGTGGCCTCACTCACTTGTCTTAGTGACTGGTTGCATGTTTTTGGGGGACACTCACAGACTGAGTGTGTGTACACAAGCACCTTCCACCAGAGCCACCCCTGGAGTCCCAACTGCACAGCCAAACCCCCAGCCTGGAGCCTGGTCAGGGGTGGCAAGTAGGTTTCAACTCTGGGTGGTGCTAGTGGCTGTCCAGAGGACTGTGCTGTGAAAGATTCTGAAGCTGCGATTGGGCATCTTGGGGAAAAGTGCATGGATTGATTGGTCATGTCTGTCACAGGCAAGGGCAGGGCAAAGACAAGCATGCCAGGTGTTCCGTCTCTGCTGTGGGCGGTCACTCCACCTGACCAGATCAGAAACAGCCCCTCAGGCCCTGCCTGCCCAGGGCTGCTGGCCAGAACTGGAGGGTGCCCAGAGCTCAGGGTTCGGCTCTGCCAGCTCCCATTTGGAATGACTTCTCAGCCACCGGGTCTTCGGGCACCTTCCAATCCATCTGCTAAATTCCCAGGTGTTTGCAGATAATTCCTTAAAGGGATGGTTTTCCATGGGTCTTCCACAATGGAGGAATTAGACTTCCTAATGGAGGAATTAGAGACGACTGTGCCACGTGGTAAGGGAGAACCATTCATTCATTCATGCAATCACTCATTCATGAGCACATTTACTGAGCCTCTATGCGAGGCACTGTGCTAGGCCCTGGAGGTACAGACATGGAGAGGGCCCTGGCTTGCCACGTGGTAGACTCTCAGTAAGTGTTTTATTTAAAAACAAATTGAATCGCTTAGTTCGTACCTTCAAGATCACAAGGTGGAGGGGAAGACAGAAAAGTGAGCAGGAAGTTAAGCTCTAGAGGCTGAGGGAGCAACTCTGAGAGGGCTTCCTGTAGGAGGGGATGCCCTGGCTGAGACTTAAAGAGTGACAAGGGATGAGCCTGGGCACAGGGTGGGGAGAGAAACCAGGAAGAAGCAGAAGCTCATGAAAAGGCTTCAGATGAGAGCCTGGCAGCCTCATGGGTCTGCAGAAGCCTCTGTCTGTCTGGATCCTGGAGTGAGGTGGCCGGTGGTGAGGAGGTTGGTGGAGAGGTGATGGGGGTGAGGTTCCTTGCAAGTCATGTTAAAGAGCTTGCTTCCCAAGGGCGTGGGGAGCCACTGAAGGATCCACAATCCAAGACTCTTCTTGGCCAGCACTGCTTTCCAGGAGAGGGAGGGAGAGAGAGTGGGAGTAGGGGGCGGAGATCAGTATGAGAATCTGGCTTGCTTGTTAACGGTGTATCAAATTGTCTATTTAACCACATCTGCACACTCACTGGGTATTATTATCTTTCCAACTCTTGGCCCATTTGCTTGGAGCAGTACAGGCTCTTGTTGTCCAGTTGCCAAGCCTTCATTTCCTACAGAGGCTGAACATTGTCCCATTTGTATCAATATGCTGGTCCTGTGGATTTCTTCTTTTGTGACTATCTATTCTCCTCTATTGGTCCTGAAGGCGAAACCAGATCCAGGGCCTCCAGGAGAATGTGCGGAAGCTGCCGAAGCTGCCCAACCTGTCCCCACTCGCCATCAAGCACCTGTGGATCCGCACCGCCTTGTTTGAGAAGGTCCTGGACAAAATTGTGCATTACCTTGTGGAAAACAGCAGGTGAGAAAGACCAGAACCTGGGCGTGCTCTGCCTCCACCTGCTGGCAGGCGCAGGAATTGCACCCCTTGCCCAAAACTGCTTGCGTTCTCCCTTGACGTGCACTTAAGTTTGAAAGTGGCTAAATAAATGTCTCCTGGATGTTTGACCATGAACTAGGCTAGCTTAGAACCTTGGGAAGACTCAGGTGTTCAATATCAGGGTCTTTTGGCGATCCCCAACCTTTTTGGCACCAGGGATCAGTTTCTTGGAAGATAATTTTTCCATGGGAGATGGTTTCGGGATGATGCAAGCACATTACATTTATTGTGCAGTCAAACCTCTCTGCTAATGATCCTCTGTATTCGCAGCTGCTCCCCAGCGCTAGCATCACCGCCTCAGCTCCACCTCAGATCATCAGGCATTGGATTCTCATAAGGAGCCGCAACCTAGATCCCTCATGTGCGCGGTTTCCAGTAGGGTTCGTGCTCCTATGAGAATCTGATGTCCCTGCTGATCTGACAGCAGGCGGAGCTTAGGTCGTGATGCAAGCAACGGAGAGTGGCTATAAATACAGATGAAGCTTCACTCGCCTGCCTGCCGCTCACCTCCTGCTGTACAGCCTGGTTCCTAACAGGCCGCAAACCAGGACTGGTACCGGTCTGCAGCCCAGGGGCTGGGGACCACAGGGACCTCTGGCATATAAGGATCTTGGGTTTCTTCTTTCTCCCACTGATTACTCCAGTGAATAACTGTGTGGCCTGAGGAAATCACTTAGCCCTCTTTGTCATTCTGTTGTCTCTTTTGGTTAATGGCATGGGGATCGTAGCCATCCCAGAGAAGAAATGAGAAGGGGAATTGGGCGAATACTCAGCATTTTGAAAATGCACCATGACCCTTTTTACATTTTCTCTCCTAGCTCAGACTAATCGGATGTGAAGGTTTATAGTATGAATCCCCTCAGGCAAGCATTCGTGCATGCGTTCATTCATCCAATAAATATTTAATGAGCACCTGCCGTGTACCAGGTGCTAACCTAGTTATCGGGGATACAGTGGTGATGCCTGGTGTATTACAGAGCCTGTATGTTATCTCAAGAGCAGTGGGCGGCCACTGAAGAATCTGTAATCTGAGACTCCCCACGGCCAGCAGCTTCTCCAGCTCCCAAGGCAGGGGGCAGAGGGAGAGAGAGAGGTATCTGAGAATTTCCCCATCTTTCAATACATAAAAGTGCTCGTTCAACCACATGTGCACACACACTGCGTATTATTATTATTATCTTTTCATTCTTTGCCCCTTTGTGAGGAAAATATGAAATATTTTCATACATACGATTTTCATACTTACATATTTTCAAGATACAAACATGTACTTTGTACAAAAGTACGGAGCAAAGCCCCTCTTCTCAAAAAGCTCGCATTCCAGCAGGGAAACCGGCAAATTGCGATGGTGGTAAGAGGAGAGGAGTGTTCCAAGGTGGGCGTGCTGGTGTTTAGTTTTCTCTGGGTGTTCAGGGAGAGCACCCCGGAAGGTGCAGCAGTTAAGCTTCCATATGAAGGGCATGCAGGCATTAGCCAGGGTAAGGGGGCATGGAAAAGAGTGTTTCTGGTGGAGGGAACAGCAGGTGCAAAGGCCTAGAGGCAGGAGAGAGACTGAAAGAAAGTCACAGTCACATCTTGGTTCTAACTCTACCTGCTATATTTTGAGGCAGCATTTCCAAGGTTTATGGTAAACATAACTGTGCTGGTTTTTGGCATCCAAGGTCTGGGTCTCCATTTAACCTCTTCACGTTGTAGGAAATAGTAACGTGCCTCTGCCCCTTGTTCTGTGAATGGTGCTGGGCCTCGTTAGTTACTGCCTTTGGGATACGACCTTAGGATTTTCTGCTAAGTCAGTCAAGGACTTAGTAATTTACCTGAGCAGCAATGTCAACCTGCTATTTTTTTCATTAAACTTTTTATTTTTAATTTTAGATTTATATAGGAGTTGTAGAATTAGTACAGAGAGTACTAATTGCCTAACCCCAGTGATAACATCTCACATAACCATAGTACAATGATCCAAACCAGAAAACTGACATTGGTATGATAATATTAACTAATCACAGGCTTTATTTGGATTTTACCACTTTTTACGTGCACTCATTTTTTTGTTGAGATTTATATGAAGTTTTAACACATGTATAGTTTCATGTAACTAATACCACAATCGGGATACAGAATTGTTCCAAGGAAACTCATCACCCTAAAGAGACTTTCTTGGGCTACTTTTTACAATCACATCTTGGTTCTAACTGTGCCTGCTGTTTTTGAGGCAGCATTTCCAAGGTTTATAATCACATAATTGTGCTGATTTTTGGCATGGAAATCGGGTGGTGCTGAAGTGGAAAGTGTCTTGATGTCTTCAGATTTGACACCAAAATGTCAAACTGTGATATTGAGCAAGTACAGAGCACGTCAGTTCTGGATCATCCAATATTCTAAGTGATAGAAGATTTCTTTGGAGTAAGATTACAATAATGTTGCCACTATTTAGTGAGAATTTCCTGATGCCAGCCAGGCTCTGTGCTATTGCTGTACAGGTAAGTTTTCATTTAATCCTTCCAATAACCCAATTGAGTTCTGTCATTCTTTGCATTTTTTTTTTTTTTTGAGACAGAGTCTGGCTTTGTTGCCCGGGCTAGAGTGAGTGCCGTGGCGTCAGCCTAGCTCACAGCAACCTCAAACTCCTGGATTCAAGTGATCCTCCTGCCTCAGCCTCCCGAGTAGCTGGGACTACAAGCATGCGCCACCATGCCCGGCTAATTTTTTCTATATATATTTTTAGTTGACCAGATAATTTCTTTCTAGTTTTAGTAGAGATGGGGTCTCGCTCTTGCTCAGGCTGGTCTCAAACTCCTGACCTCGAGCAATCCACCCGCCTCAGCCTGCCAGAGTGCTAGGATTACAGGCATGAGCCACCGCATTCTTTGCATTTTACAGCTGACGTTACTGAAGCTCAGAGAGGAGTGTCACTTGCCCAGGGACACACAGCAAGACAGGGAGTGGCAGATCTGAGCTCCTACCCAGATCCCGTATCCTTTACTTCCTGTTGTATGATGGCAAGAGCCGGGCCAGCTGGATGTAGCCCAACCTGCATCTTCCTGCTGTGTGGCATTCAACAAGTCACTTACCCTCTCTGAGCCTAAGATCCCTTACGAGGTTCTCTTTTCATCCTGAAATTCCGGAAATTCTGTTTGTTTCTAGACTGTATGAGTTTTCAAGGAATTAGCCACTACTACACGATAACTCAAACAAACAAATCAAAAAATATTCAGCAGGGATGTTGTACTGATGGCATCACGTATTATTTTGCAGAGCCAGATTCCAGGGAGCATTTCTGGGCATCTCAGGCCAGCGTTATCAACCTTAGTCATCAGAGCAGGAAAGCCTGTTCACATAGCCTTTCAGCACACACTGCAGCTACACAGCTTATTCTTGCCTCAAGCACAGAAGGGCAGACATCATCTGAGCCTTGAAGGGACTTCGCGTCTCAAATGGAAGATGTGGAAGCAGATAGCATCAGGCAGACCTCAGCAGCCTTCTCATTGCTATTCCTGTTGCTCTCATAAAGGCTCTGTCATGACCATGTATTAACCCGGTACATGCTGAGCACCATGCTAAATGTCCTAGGAGATGCATTATTAGTCCCATTTTACAGATGGGGCAGCTGAGGCTCTGGGCGGTAACTGATGACAGGTGGGGATTGCACCCAGTCTGTCCATCGAGCGCCCTCTGCTGGTCCCCGTCCAAACCTGCATGGCCTTTCCTCTCTTGCTAGTAAATACTATGAGAAGGAAGCTCTCCTGATGGACCCTGTGGACGGCCCAATCCTGGCGTCTTTGTTGGGTAAGTGGCCCCGTGCTTGGAGCTTCATCTGGACGTCTGCTCTTGAGTCTCAGGGGCAATTCCTTGGGGCCTTTCTCACCCCCAGCCAGCCTGGCCCTTCCCAGCTTAGCTGTTTGCTGTCTCTCGCTCCCCGGGCCTTGTCCTCTGCAGGACCTGGGCGTCCTAGCTGGCTGGAGGGCAGGGCCCACCTGGTGGAGGACGGGAGGATGGGCTTTCCGGGGCTGTGGATTCCCAGCCCCCGTGTGCTCCGCAGTGGGGCCCTGTGCCCTTGAGTACACCAAGATGAAGACTGCGGATCACTTCTGGACCGACCCCTCGGCCGATGAGCTGGTGCAGAGGCACCGCATCCACAGCTCGCGCCTGCGGCAGGACTCGCCCACCAAGCGGCCAGCCCTCTGTGTGAGTGGGGCGGGCAGCGGGGCTTTGGGAAGGGCTTGGCACGGGGGCAGGGAACAGGGTGGGGGCCCTGAAGGTCGCTCCAGGCCTCATCCCTCTATCTCCCCTCATACTGCCAGATCCAGAAGAGGCATTCAAGTGGCAGCATGGACGACCGGCCATCCCTCTCTGCCCGTGACTATGTGGAGTCTCTGCACCAGAACTCCCGTGCCACCCTGCTCTATGGCAAGAACAACGTTCTGGTTCAGCCGGTGAGGGGTCTTCTTGGGCCCCGAACTTGCACTGAGGGTCTGGCTCTGGGTTATAGAGAAGTTCCCTCTGAATCTAGTTGCTCATCCATTCATTCACCCACCTGGCCATCTGTCCATCCATCCATCCATCCATCCACCCACCCACTCATCTATCCATTCATCTGTCCATCCACCCACCCACCCATCTGTCCATTCATCTGTCCATCCATCCATCCATCCACCCACCCATCTATCCTTTCATCTGTCCATCCATCCATCCACCCACCCATCTATCCATTCATCTGTCCATCCACCCACCCACTCATCTATCCATTCATCTGTCCATCCACCCACCCATCTGTCCATTAATCTGTCCATCCATCCATCCATCCATCCACCCACCCATCTATCCTTTCATCTGTCCATCCATCCATCCACCCACCCATCTATCCATTCATCTGTCCATCCATCCATCCATCCACCCATCCATCTATCCATTCATCTGTCCATCCATCTATCCACACACCCACCCAACCACCTCTATCCATTCATCTGTTCATCCATCCGTCCATCCACCCACCCATCTATCCATTCATCTGTCCATCCATCCATCCATCCACCCATCCATCTATCCACACACCCACCCAACCACCTCTATCCATTCATCTGTTCATCCATCCGTCCATCTACCCATCCATCTATCCATTCATCTGTCCATTTATCCATCCACCCACCCATCTATCCATTCATCTGTTCATCCATCCATCCACACACCCACCCACCCACCCACCCATCTATCCATTCATCCACACACCCACCCACCCACCCACCCATCTATCCATTCATCCGTCCATTCATCCAGCATCCTCATGACTGATAGTTATTGAGTGTTTCCTGTGTGTTGAGCACTGTGTGAAGTGCTCTTAACTATATTAACTCATTTAAACCTCACAACAGCCCTGTGAGGTCGGTACTATTATTATAGATGGTATTGCTGAGGCCAATGCAGGCAAAGCGTGGGGCAGAGTTATGAACTGAATTCAGGCCAGCTGGTGCTAGACTGTGTGCCACCGCACTGTCACCTTCTATGTCCCAGCACCTGGCTGGGCTGCAGAGATGGGCGGTGAGCCAGGCATGTGCACCTCATGCAGTGTCTCCTTTGGCTGTCCCCTCCCCAGGGTCATTTAGTCACAGAGTGAGTATGGTATTTGGGCCCAACTGGGAGGAAGCAGAGGGAGAGCTGTCAGCCACTCCAGCTCTCTGGTCACAGTTTCAATCACTGGGTGACCCTGAGCAAGACACTTCCTCCTCCAAGCCACAGTATTTTCATCATAATGAGTAAAAGACTATTTCCTTAAATCTAAGAAGCCATGTATTTAAGATACACCATTTTATAACATAACCATTGAGAAATTAAAAATGCTATTTAGAGTATATACAGTGTTTTTTCAGTACTTGGAAACTTTAGCTTATGCTTTTAAAGGGATCTTTGGGATTTATTTTGACATAGTTATTTTTTCTTAATCATACATCAGTTTTATAAGTACACGTAAAGGAAAATACCATTGAAATACATTTGTTGCGATAGTCCTAAAACTTCCTCCAGTTCAGAATTCCATCTTCTGTATCACTCTTTGACTAAGAGTCCTCGATGCCCTTATTTTTCCACGTATCACCTTCTGTTCCATCAAGGGAAGGGATCAACAAACGATATTCCATGGGCCAAAGGCGGCCCTCCAGCTGTTTTTGCCAATGAAGTTTTATTGGAACACAACCATGACTGTTAGTTTACGTATTGTCTGTGACTGCTTCCAGGCTGTGACGACAGAGTTGAGTGCTTGCAGCTGAGCCTGTATGGCGCACAAAGCCAAAAATAGTCCCTCTCTGGCCTTTTACCCAAAAAGTTTGGTGGCCCCTTATCCAAGAGCACAGAAAGTGCCGCGTGTCTCACAAGAGTGTCCACTCTCATCTCTGGGATGGCTCTGAAGTCCCGTAAAGTGCTTGCTTGTTGCTTTGCAAAAAAAATCTAGAGTTGTGGGCATCCCTGCGGGGATGAATGATGTTCCCGCTTCGCCAGTATCACATTAGCCCTCTGCTGAGCTGTTCTCAGCATTCTTGTGTTCACAACAGCCTTTCGGCTCAAAGCTGAATCACAGTCCAATCTTTTTGAAGACATCTAAAATAGCCCCTACACCCTGCTTATGGAGTAACAACCGTGCGTAAAACTTAAGTGATGACAGTATGAACAGCTATGACTGAGTTTGTGCGAGGTCAGGTGATGACAGCTACATCACGGTTGTGAGATGCCATCCATTACGAGACACATCCCCATTTTAGGTACATTAAAATGCAAAAAAGCAAGCCGTGCCTCTTTGGATGGGTGACATACTGCCGTGGTGCCCCCTGGGGGCTGCACGCATGTGGGAGTGAATGGAGACCGTGTGTGTGTAGATGGGGCCTTGCTTGGTACACCCCTGGTGCTCAGTACATGTTAGATGTCTGTCTCTGCATGTCATTGAGGTGGATTTGGTGGAGGGGCTGCCTCCTCTATATGTGTGACAGATGGTGACATCACCCTCCCCTACATCCCCACTTGGGCTACAATGAAGCAGATGAGAAGTCCTCTAGGAAAACTCTGGGAAGGCCACGGGTCGCACTGTGGGCGGAGAGTGCAGGGGGCCACTGGGGAGGAGGTTTCCGGGTAAGGTCTGCAGGACGGGCCTTAGAGCTCAGCTGCTGTCTCTCTCCCTCAAGACTGAGCAAGACAAATGCCCTCTGTTTTGAAAACGGTAATGTTAAGAGGGACAGAGCCCCCTTCCTGGTCCTAAAGGAACCTTGACGCAGAGCCCCTGGACCTCAGGAGGGAGGCAAGAATGTGAAAGTGTTGAGGGGTGGGTGGCTTTCCCAGCTGGATGCTGCAGACCCCGTCCTGCAAGGTTGGTGGCAGATGGCTTTGCTCAGCACGGCCACCTGGAAGGAGGTTTAGGGTCCTCCAGATGGCTGTAGCCTGGAAGGCTCAGGCTGTGTGTCCGTGAGTGCAGTGGGCCTGGGCCTGCGTCCACTGTGACTCCAGCACTGTCGCTGGGCCTGAGTCCTCCTCTCTCTGCAGAGGGACGACATGGAGGCCGTACCGGGGTATCTGTCCCTGCACCAGACGGCTGACGTCATGACCTTGAAGTGGACGCCCAACCAGCTGATGAACGGGTCCGTGGGGGACCTGGACTATGAGAAGAGGTAGGACACTGGGCCTGCGTGTGTTCCCTGGGTCCCTCCGCTCCCCTTGGCACAGGAGAGTTGCCCTCCTGGGCAGGGGAGGCTCGTGTCCTGGCCCTGCCTGCTGCTTTGCCTGGTTGTTACGGCCACGGGGCTCAGCCTCCCTGCAGCTGGGACCCAAAGGTTCGGGAGGATCTGGAAACCAGCTGCAAGACTCTCAGGGCATGGGGGTTCGGCAGTGCCCTGCTCCCAACACCGCCCAGAGACAGAAATCCTGACAAAGATCTCATAAGCCTGCAAATGGCAAAACACTCCCCGGTCTCCAGCCACCCTTTCTCGTCACTCCATAAAACAGGGAGGTGGGAGTAGCTGGCCCAGGGCTGCATCTCCTGCGAATCCCTGTGACCCAGCAAAGGCCACATAAACCACGCAGGAAAGAAATGGCAGGAAAGGGACTTGGGTGCTGCGATGTCTGTGTTCCAGCACAGTCAGGGAAGCCTCCGGGAGGGTCAGCGGGAGCCACGGTGCAAAGGCGTGGCCAGTCCAAATAGTTCAGCTTACGGAGTCTTGTCTGCCGCTGGTGGGGAAGCGAAGCAATGGCTTGTGCTGCTCCAGGTCCACATCCGATCCTGTTTTTCTCTTCTGTTTTCTTGCTTTCTTAAAACACTTTTTGTGATGAATTTTATGTATTTATTTATTTTATTTTTTTGAGACATGGTTTGGCTCTGTTGCCCAGGTTAGAGGGCAGTGAGGTCATCATAGCTCACAGCAACCTCAAACTCCTGGGCTCAAGCGATCCTCCTGCCTCAGCCTCCCGAGTAGCTGGGACTACAGGTGGTGGATTTTTAACATAAAGACAGACAGAACTCAGGGACCCATTGCCCCATCCTAACGGCCATGAACCCATCCGCTTTTCTGCTATATATCATTCTGAACCAACATGCAGACGTTGTAGGATTTCATCTGTAAATATTTTAATAGGTATCTCTAAAAAAGATGAGGACTCTTTTCAAGAAACATAACCAGAACATTATTGTTGTGTTCTCAACAATCAGGCCTTGGAGTGACAAATAGCGTTGTCTAAGCTGGTCACGTCCTGTTCAGGGGTCACCATCTGTCCCCAGAGATAGTCAGTGGGTGATACAGTTGGTCCCGGGCTGGGTCCAGTAAATCAGCTCCAGCCAGACTCTGGAGGTTCCGGTCAAGAGGCCCTCATGGAGGGACAGGGCAGGGGTCAAGGACATGCTCTTGGCCCGAAAGCTTATCTCAGCCTCTTTGTCTCAGACCTTAGTTGTCAGGCCCTCCCTGACCTCCCTGCAGAGCTCGGATCACACAAGCCTAATCTCCTTCATAGCTTTTATTTAATATTTGAACACTGTGGTCACATAATCAATCTGTGCCCACTTGTATACTCCTGTCTCACCCTCGAGCCCTCTGATCCTCGAAGTAAGGGGTCCCAACTTGCTCATATACCCAGCACCTGCCACGCATTGGAGCACTAGTAGGTGCTCAGATCATCTTTGTGAAATGAAGCAGAGAAGTCAGGGGGCCTGGGTTCACACCCCAAATATTTACTGAGCACCTACTCTGTGCTAGGCACCGTGCTAGATCCAAGGGAGATAGCCATTGAAGAAAGGGACAGTCTTTACCGTCTCAGAACTCACATTATACGGGGGGACAATGAGTGAGCAAGTAAACGCATAAATGTATGTTATGGGACCACGTCCTTGCTCTGCCCTCACCTAGCTGGTTGCCTGGGGCATGTTACTCCACCTCTCTGGGCCTCAGTTTTCCTTTTCTATCAGAGGAGGGAGCAGGACAAGATGGGGTCTCCCCAGAACTCAAGGGACTCCAACAAGAGCTTCAGGGACTTCTCTAACACCGAAGTGTCTTCCACCCAACATCAGAGCTTCAAACAGCCCGAGAACCCTGCTTGGTGCTTGGACTGAAGCCCAGGGTTGTGTGGGCAGGGAACATGTGATGCTAATGTCTTGAGAAAGGCATTGGATCCAATGGCTGCCAAGCCTCTCCACCACCACCCCCAGATCATCTAGACCGCGTGTTGGTGCATCTTTTTCTCTGTTTCTGAATAGGCACGTTGTAAGTGGCTTTGTGCCCTGGGCATTTCCAGTGCTCAGCACGAGAAACATTCCCTGGGCATCATGGAGAAGTGAAGAAAACAGAGCCCCTCTCCGGGTGTTCAGCAGCGTTTGGGCAGTCAGAGGGGAAGAGCAGGCAGTTGCCACTCTGTGTGACAGGCACATGGCTCTGTGGCAGCCCGGGGAGGGACACACTGGCTAGCCTAGGCATGGGAGGGGCCCGGCAGAGGCTGCTACTCGTGTGCACTCGACTGTCCTCCAAGGACGTTCACTTCCGTGAACCCTGGTGAGGCTGGTTCTGGTCCAGACCAGGGCAGGAAGGACTTTCAACGTTTCTATTCCAACTTCCTCATTTCACAGCTGGGGAAACTGAGGCCCAGGAAGGAGTAGGGACTGGTCCAGGGTAGGTGGTGAAAGTGGGATGTGAACGTTGTCTGACCTTGAAGCCTGTGTTAGGTTGAGGCCTCCAAGAAGCAGGTGCCGAGGCAGGATTAGACGAGCACAGATTTCTCGGGGCTGCACTTGTGCAGGGTAACGGAGGGGCAGGGGTGGGCCGGGAGAGCCCTCAGACCTCCATGCTGGGAGCAGGAGGGGAAGGCAGGGAGATGGGGCAGGATGAGTCTCGGACCCAGCACAGTTCTAAGAACGTCTGGCTGGACCAATTGGGAGTCTCCAGTGGACTGTTGGCTGCTAGAGGAGTCCCTGGTCACGCAGGGACGGCCTCCCTGTGCTCCGTCCTGGCTGTGAGCATCCCTGGGGAAGCGTGACCAGGTGCAAACCTGGCGGAGGATCCACAGGGGTGGCCTCTGAAGTTAGTCAGCTCAGCTCCCTGCAGCAAGGTCTGCCGGAGCTGCAATCCGAGCGGTGCGTCCCCGTGGCTGCCACAGAGCCCAGGGTCCTGTGGCCTCCACCTCCCGCTGTGTTCTGATGGGAAAAGCAACTGGTGTCAGGACAGCAGCAGGCTTTGAGGTGGAAATGGGAACACTTGAGTGAATCACGGGAACCATTTCCCAAGCACACGCTTTTTAACTTATCAGCTCTGCGTCGAGTCTGTCCCCACGGCGACGCGGTGGGGTGGGTGTTGTTACAGTGCCCATTTTACAGATGGGCAAATGGAGCCTCAGAGAGACCCTTCAGTCACACTGCTGGGAGCTGTGGAGTCAAGGCTGTCGCCTGGCTATCCTAACTCCTGTCTGGAGACACGCGGGGGCCTGGGCTTAGGGTGTGGGTTAGTCAAGACTCTTAGGTGCCAGCTACAGAAAACCGGACTCCAGCAGACTTAAGCGCGGGCCCACATGCATGGAAATATCCAGGACAGTGGCCCCAGGTGTGCCTGGATCCGGGGACTCCGGCGGCGGGCACCTGCGCTTTTCCCGTCTCTTGGCTGTCTTCTATCTGTGGATGCCATTCTCAGGCTGTGGTCCCTTCGTCCCCAGACTTCTTGCCGCTACTTTCCAGGCGGAGGGGAGTAGCTCTTTCCCAGTCATTCTAACGTAAGTCCAATAGTTGAGTCCCATTGGTTCTGCTTGGGTCATGGAGCCCTCCCTGCGCTGCCACTGTGGCCGGGCCTGGGCCGGTGGCCATTCCTAGAGTCCTGGAGTGGAAAGTCAGCGGGCTCAGCCTCACCTTAGTCATATGGACTAGGAGTGGGGAGAAATTGGGGTGCTGGGGACAGAAGAACGGGAGGCAGAGTCTGGGCAGCCTGGGACACAGATGCTGGGGACGGGTGGGTCCTTGTGGGAAGGGAGCCTGTGGGTGTAGCCTGCTGGTGTCCTGAGCCCCTCGCCACCGTGAGGTAGGCAGGCGTCCTGAAGCCTGACCCTCCCTCCCCTTCTAGCGTCTACTGGGACTATGCCATGACCATCCGCTTGGAAGAGATTGTCTACCTGCACTGCCACCAGCAAGGTAGGAACTGTGGGGACAGCAGGGGGCTGGGCATTCCTCTTGAACCCCCTGCCTGCCTCCACCCCTGCCCATTCATTAGCATCATGATACAAGGGGGTGGGCATCTCCTATTCCCTGTGCAAACTTGGGCAAGTGACTTCACCATGCTGAGCCTCAGTTTCCCCATCTGTAAAATGGGATTATAACAGCACCTTCTCATGGGGTTACCGTGAAGATCGAATGACATGTGTTAAGGGCTCAACATCAAACTGGTGGCATTAGCTGCTGACACTTATTGGGCACTTACAATGTGCCAAGCACAGTTCTAAGTAATCACGTGCCTTTTGTTTAATTGTCACCATGACCCAGTCGTGGAGGTGACATCATTCCCACTGTAGAGGTGAGGAAGCAGCTTGGCACAAAGGCAAACAGTCTGCAAGCTTCAGAGCCTGGACTTGAGCCCAGGTCTTTATGACTCCAAAGTCAGTGCTCTGAAGATCTGGGACCCGTAACTGCAGCACTCCTTTAAAGCCAGAAGCAGGTACAGTCAGAACAAGCAGAGGCCCACCCTGCTTTGGAAAAGCAAGGGGTCTGTGCCTCACCAAAGCACTGTTTGGTTTAAGGCTTTTTAATGAGGCCGACCTGGGTTCAGATCCAGGCTCTGCCACGGATCAGCTGTGTGACCTTGGGGAAGTTACTTAACCTCTCTGAGCTTCGGTTTCATCATTTGTAAAATAGGCAATAATATAGATATGCCTCCTAGGGATATTGTGAGTATTACAATAAGACAATGCCTTTAACACACTGTGCTTGTATACAGTAAGTGCTCAAGACTTGCTAGCCAGAGTCAACTACTGCCCTGAGAAGGGGTCAGTCTGAAGGCCTCCGTACAAAAGGCAGACAGGTAGATTTGTAGGGGGTTCTTGAGCGTAGGGTGTTTGCAGGCATCTTTTTCCATTGGTGGCTGACTTTCGGGGGGTCAAGCATGCTCTTCCTGACCCTGTCCTGCAGCTCCCAGGCAGGGATGGATGGTGGGTGGGATGAGAAGGACTCAGGGTTGGGGGCGGGGTAAAAACTGCCCCTGACCTTTTGCCCAGGCCTTTCCCGGAGCCTGGGAGCCGGGCCCCTGGGTCGGGCTTGGCCCCTGATGGGGGGGGGGACGTGTTTGTGGGGGGGGGGGCCCTGTCATCACGCCTCATAGTGACCTCCCGCTGGGTCTTCTCTGGCTGGTCGCGGTGGCAGTGGACAGCGGCGGGACGGTGGTGTTGGTCAGCCAGGACGGCATCCAGAGGCCACCCTTCCGCTTCCCCAAGGGCGGGCACCTCCTGCAGTTCCTCTCCTGCCTGGAGAACGGGCTGCTGCCGCACGGGCAGCTGGACCCGCCCCTGTGGTCCCAGCGGGGGAAGGTGAGTGACCGCGGGAGCCCAGGGAGGCTGGGCTGGGGCTGTCATGGGGGTCCTCTTGCCGGTGGGTCCCCATGTGGCTTTGTGGGCTCATGCGCCCCCCCCCCCCCCCCCGATACCCCAGGGTGTACAGGTTGCAGGGACGGTGTGTCCCAAGGACCTTGCACTGGGACATGTTCTTTCAGGGCAAAGTGTTTCCTAAACTGCGCAAGCGAAGCCCTCAGGGTTCCTCTGAGTCCACGTCCTCAGACAAGGAAGACGACGAGGCCACAGACTACGTATTCAGGATCATCTACCCCGGCATGCAGTCTGAATTCGGTAAGCTGCCCTGTCCCCGGGCCCTGGGGAGCCACCTGCTGACTGAGCCTGAAAACGACTCCAGGTGTTTGCAACTAGAAGACGAGAGGTCTGGATTCTGGGGCCAGCAGGGTTACCTGGAATCAAGAAGTCAGTATCTTGGCAGCCTCGGTTTCCCCCCCAAATAAGAACAGGTAACCACTGTCTGCTTGGCTAACAAAAACGCCACTAGGTAGGAGGTGCCATGGCGAGGTGGCAGTGGCGGGGCTCTGGAATCCTGGCTGAACTTGGGCAAGTCACTTTGCCCCTCTGTGCCTCAGTTTCCTCATCTGTAAAATGGGAACATTCATAGCACCGATTTCGTAGGCCTATGGCTGAGGATTAAATGAGATAAGGCATTCAACACATAGCCAATACTCAAATGTTAGCTGCTGTCATACAGTTGTTGCTGTAAATATTTTACTTCAACTCACCATTGTAAGGATTCAATGAGATAAAGGGATAAGGCCTTGCACACAGTAGGTGCTCCATAAGTGCCGTTAGAACAGTGGGGAGCAAGCAAAGCACTAGGCACCAGCACGCGAGGTGACATTTAATAATATATGTCAAACAATTTGCGTGGTGACTGCTACGACATAAACGCTTAGCTAATGGAAACTCACTATTGAGATCATCATCCTGGGGCTGTTGTGAGGATCCAATGAATTAATATTTGAAAAGTACTCGGAGGGGGGCCTGGCATTTATTAAGCACCATATGGATGTGTGTTAAATCAATATCCAGTGACAGGTTTTCTGTTAACCTCATTTTATTTAACCCTGTTGTTCCCACTCAATGGGTAATAGCTCCGAGCCTCCCTTTGCTTAAGCGGCCACACGCTGGGCAGTGAGAGGCTCTCTTGAGAGCAGACGTCCTCCCTGGCAAGGCTGGAATCCCTTACGTGCCACACAGAGTGTCCTGAAATATGCATTACCACGTCCGTTCCCACCCAGGATCTGGGGCTGTCCTGCCCTCTTCCCAGAACCAGGCTCAGCCTGACACCAAGGCCGAGCTGAGATGGCTCCATTTGTAACGGTGAAATCTCCCTGGGTGCTGGGCTGGCTTCAGTTCTGTTTCCCGGGAACCTGGGCTTCCCACCCCCATGAAGACCGACATTAATTCGTACGCCCCACGCGAGCGCTGGTTAATCAGAGAGGGCCGCATCCCCCAGAGCTGCCTTCCCGGGAATCCCTTCGCGCTGGTTCTCATCCAACCAGTAATTTGTAGGCTCCTGCTGGGAGCCAGGCTGGGTGCTGGATGTTTCATTTATTTGAGGAAATATCCATGTTGTCCTCCTCTGACTTGATGTAGGCCAGCGGGACAGACGCCAGCTGTGCCCACCCACACCCCCGGCATTTCCCATTGTGCTGATCAGCTGCCGGCTCCCCACCTCGGTGTCTCTTTGTCTGGTGGCCAGAGAAGGGACCAGGGTCCCTTCTGCTCGTGAGTGGGGCATACTGGAAGTGTCAAGGATTCAGTGCCTCCCTGGAGCAGCCCTCGGCCCCACCCTGATGGGAGTAGAAGTACCCCAGCTCCCTCCCCGCTGGGGAGAGCAAACTCTGAAATGCGTGTTGCTCACAGTCCCCTAGAGCCGCATTCCCCAAACTCTGGGTCGCAGACTGGTACCGGTCCTTGGCCTGTTAGGAACTGGGCCACACAGCGGGAGGTGAGTGGCAGGCCAGCAAGCGCAGCGTCGTCTGTATTTACAGCCGCTCCCCATCAGTGGCATCACTGCCTAGGCTCCACCTCCTTTCAGATCATGGTGGGCATTAGATTTTCACAGGGGCACGAACCCTACTGTAAACTGCGCATGCGAGGGATCTAGGTTACATGCTTCTTATGAGAATCCAATGCCTGATGACGTGAGGTGGAGCTGAGGCGGTGATGCTAGCGCTGGGGAGCGGCTGCAAATACAGATTGTCATTAGCAGAGAGCTTTGACTGCGCAATAAATGTGATGCGCTTGCATCATCCCCACCCCCGGGCCTGTGGAAAAATTGTCTTCCATGAAACCAGTCCCTGGTACCAAGAAGATTGGGGACCACTACCCTAGAGGTTCCCCGGGAGAGTAAGCACAGTTGCCTCTAGTGCTCATTTACTCTCTGCCTTTCCTTCCCTGTCTCACTTCGCCTCCCCCCAGCAGTGCTTCCTGGGAACACCTCCCAAATCAACTACTTGCACTTGAATCCTTGTCTGCCTTTGAAGAAACCCCAGCTAAGTCAGCATGTTTATTTGGGAGTGCCGTGGTACGATCATAGCTCACTGCAGCCTTGAACTCCTGATCTCAAGTGATCCTCCCGCCTTGGCCTCCCGAAGTGCTGGGATTGCAGGCATGAGCCACCGCGCCCAGCCTAATCAGTTTATTTAGAATGGGGCTTCTCAGCCTTAGCACTACTGACATTTCGGTTGGAATCATTCTTTGTTGTAGGGGTCGGTCCTGTGCATTGTAGGATGTTGACCAGCATCCCTGGCCTGCACCACTAGATGCCAGCTAGCAAACCCACCTCCCTGCAAGTTGTGACAACCAGAAATGTCTCTAGACATTGGCTAGTGGCCTCTGGGGGGCGGGGGTGGCAAAATTGCACCTGTTTGAGAACCACAGGTTTAGAGAAAAGGCTCTGCCTTTTTGGCTCTGCCACTGCAGTGTGGTCAGGTGACTCGTCCTCTTCAGACCTCATCTCCTGGTCTGTAGAATGGGGACAACAGCACTCCCCATCAGGATGGTATTCTGGGGAGTCAGGGTGACCATTCGTAAATACCTGGTCACCTGGTGCGGGGGCTGATGCCTGTTAGATGCTCAGTGGGCAATAGGAAATATCACATCTTGAGCTCTGCTAGAAGTGTGCCAGGCCCACTTCTGTACTCTGTGCATGCCTTAATTCATTTCATCCCCACTAGAACCCTCCCAGGCAGGCACCATTGCCTTCACCATCCCCCATTTAGCAGAGGAGGAAATTGAGGCACAGTAAAGTTAAGCAACTGGTCCAAGGTCACACAGCTAATTCTTGGCATGGCTGGGATTTGAACACAGGTGATCTGGCTCCAAAGCCTGTGCCTCTAATCACCACTCCATGCATGTTGTTTTGATTGGCAGGGAGAGGGCATCGTTGTTTCACTGCCTTCATCCTCAAGATCAGATTCAGCCCCACGTGGGAATGACAACCCCATCCTTGGTTGATTTCTCAGGGGCCTGGGCCACACAGGGTTAACAAAAACAACTCTCTTGTGATTTTCCTCTGTGAGAGGTAGGAAGTCCTTTCTGGAGGAGTAGCTAAATCAGAAGTCAACAAACCCCTTCCCATGGAATAATTCGGCCCGCTTGCCTGTTTTTGTAAATAAAGTTTTATTGGAACACAGCCACATCCATTCGTTCACATACAGCCTGTGGCTGTTTTCATGCCACAGCAGCAGAGGATAGTTGCGATGAAGATCATATGGCCCACAAAGTCAAAAATATATTTCATCTGGTCCTTTAGAGAAAAAAAATTTGCAGATGCCTGCCTTAAATATGAAGAAAAGAGTTTCACCCTGTGGGAGGGAAGAGGTGGCTATGGCTGGTTCTAAACTGCCTTTCAGTGTCTTATCACCCGTCTCCACTTCGTTCTTTGTCTGCCCCTTGTGCGCTGAAGACAAGTTCTAAAACATTTAGACAGGTTCACAGTCAGGCGAGGGCATTTGCAGCCAGGTTACCTCTGTATGGCTGGTGTGCTAATCACAAGCTACACGTGGCTGCAAGTGAAATGCAACTGGTACAAATTGAAATGCGCCAGAAGTGTAAAATACACCCCAGATTTTAAAGACTGTGTATGTAAGAAAAAAGAACTAAAATATCTCATTCATAATTTTATATTGGTTATGTGTTAAAATGATAACCTTTTGGATAGATTGGGTTGAATAAAATATATTGTTGGGATTGATTTCATCTGTTTCTTTTCTCCTTATGAATGTGGCTACTAAAAATGCTTTAAATTACATATGTGGCTCCATTGTATTCCTGTCGCACAGCAGGATTCCTGTCAACCTCAGCACTGTTGATATTTGGTGCTGAATAATTCTTTATGTGGGGGGTTGTCTTGTGCATTGTAGGATGTTGACTAGCATCCCTGGCCGTCAGCCGCTAGATGCCAGTAGCATCTAGCTAATCCCCAAGTGGTGGCACCCAAGAATGTCTCCAGGTGTTGCCGAAATTGCCCCGGTTGCCAACAGATGGTGTAGGGAGATGAGCTGATGAGAAACAGCTGAGGGATCTGCCCAGGCTGGCAGGTCCAGATCCCCTGGGTTGGAATCTTGGCTCCGCCATGTGTTAGCTGGGTGGCCTTGACTATGTTCCTTAAATGCTTTGGGTCTTAGTTTCCT
This sequence comes from Lemur catta, assembly GCF_020740605.2. Taxonomy (NCBI): domain Eukaryota; kingdom Metazoa; phylum Chordata; class Mammalia; order Primates; family Lemuridae; genus Lemur; species Lemur catta. The sequence continues at coordinate 11,934,836 of NC_059148.1, forward strand.
GATCTGTAAAAGGGGACAATGATAGTATCTGCACTCAGTAAGGGACAGCTGTTGTTAGTAGAAGAGGGACTTCGGTCAAAAAGACTAGCTATGCTGGTTACTACCTTAGTGGGGCTCTGGGTGATTAATTGACATCATCATTCTGAGCCTCAGTTTCTTCTGTAAAATGGGGGGCGGGGCGGGTAAATGCATCCCTTGCAGGGTCGCTAATGATGATAAGGCAACTGCCTAGCCCAGCACCCAGCACGTGGTAGGTACTTTTACCGGCATTCTTTGTTCTGCAGATCACGCACAATATACACGGCGGCTGTGTAGACCAGGGCAGGGGAAGGGTGGGAGCCCCCGGGAATTGGATTTCCCAGCTGTCTCAGCGTCCTGCCCACCTCAGACCTCCCATCTCACCAGGTCTTTTTGTTTTGTGTCTCAAGTTGCCCCCGACCTCTTGGGCAGCACTTCCCCTGCCTCCGTGGGCCCTGCCTGGATGGTGGTTCCTGTAGGCCGCTCCATGCTGGTGGTGGCCAGGGGGAGTCAGCGGGCACGAGCCGGCAGGGACGCCACCCTCCCCACACCGGGCCTGAAGGAGCAGCCCCCCAGTAATGTTCGGGCTCCCCCATTTTCCAGGGGCTGGGTGCCAGCCACCTCTGCCATGTTGTCATTTGAGTCCTGGTCCCGCAGGAAATGGAGGCAGGAGACAAATCAATGCCCTTGTGCTGTCCAGCCTCCACCCTGCAGAAGGCAGCCTGGAGTGTTGTGGGCTCAGTAGCACAGGGATCCATTGGTGATGTCTGCATGGGTGTGAGGGGCTGGGGTGAAGACATGGTTGCCACACCTGGGCTGAACTGATCAATACTTCCCTGAGACTGGCTAAGAACTGGGGATGTTTTTCTAAAACATTTTATAGGGGCATAGTGGTCTGTCTTGGTTAGCTCATGAATGAGTCTGCATGGGGAGGAATAGTGTGAGATGCCACATTTGGTGGCCACAAGAACAGCATTCTGTACGCTGCTTCCCATTCTGTCCATAGATAGGGGCTGGCCCTGCTGAGCTCTGATGACAAGAGGGGCCAGGTCCACAACTGCCTTCTCCTTGGAGCCCAAGGGAAGAGGAAGGCCATTACCAATTGTCCTTGTAGCACGTGGTGTATAGAAAAATGTGCACCTCTTTTAATTTCCTAGAAGAAGGATCAGAAAACTAAGGCCCCTGGGCCAAATCTAGCCTTATTTTCTGTACAGCCCACGAGCTAAGAATGGTTTTTAAAATTTTAAATGATCAAATAAAACCATAAGAAGACTATTTTGTGACATGTGAAAATGATATGAAGTTCACATTTCTGTATTTATATATAAAGTTTTATTGGCACATACCCATGCTTATTTGTTTACATTTGTTCATGGCTACTTTTGCACAACAGTAGAGCTGAGTGATGGTGATAGACACCAAATGGCTTGCAGACCCTGAAATATTTACTACCTGGCCCCTTACAGAAAAACTTTACTGAGCCCTGTCCTAGAGAAAATAAAACTTTCCCACCTGTCTACAACTGCCAAGAGGCCAGGAAGTTGACTATAGAAATTGTGATGCATGTGTCCTTGGTTGCATGTGTCATGCATGTTTGTCATGCAGTTTTGCAGACACTGAAGTTTTCATGAAGCTGGGAAAGAAAAACAAAATAAGGGAAACTATGGGTGCTGCATCCCGGGAGCCCAGTTGGTCAGGAATCACCAGTGTTCAAGAGTTAGGAGATCAGGGTCTCTCCAGCATGGCTGCTGTATTGGAATTGTTTTGAAAATAGAGATTTGAGGGCTCTGTCTCCAGGAGGATTTGGTTCAGTAGGCCAGGGGTGTGAGATGGGAATATGGCTTTTTAACAAGCCCCCCACATGATTCTAGGGAGTCGCCAATCTATTTGAGACCTGCTTGGTGCAGCAGCTCTGTGGCTCAGGACCATGGACAGTGCAGGAGCCCTCTTCCTTGGTCACCAGGGACCCTATTGCCCTCTTGACCTTGAGTGCCCTGCCTTGTCTGTTGAGCCAGGCCCCCTTCCATCTCCCCACCAGGAGCTCCCATGAGGTCTGTCTCTGGGAATTTGAGACCATCAGCCTTCCCCAGAAGCACCCGGCAGGCTCCCCTTCCTTCCTGCAGCATCTTATGAGCATGACTAAATGACAACATGGTGAGGCTTGGCCTCCTGCTCTGGGATTGGGCCTGTTTTCTTGCTGCTTCTCTCTCTTTCTGTCTCGGTTTTCTTCCTCTCTTTTTGCCTGTCATCAGCTCTGCCCCATTTGCTGGGGCCCCCACAATTTGGTGGCGGCTTTCATTGGATCAGGCAGGCTTAAGGGCCTGGGTCAGATGATGATTGGGGTTTCCTACTGTCACATTTGGGGTCTTTCCCTATCCCTGTGCTGGCCTGGGGGTAAGCTGCTTGCTTTGGGGTGAGCCTTCTGTGATCAACATAGGCTTAACGGGGCTCTTCCTCTGCCCTTTCTTCTACCCACCGTAGTCCCCCAGGATCTGATGGATGTCTCCGTGAGCAACCTCCCATCCCTATGGCAACCCAGCCCCCGGAAATCCTCCTGCTCATCCTGTTCACAGAGCGGCTCGGCCGATGGCAGCTCAACCAACGGCTGCAACCACGAGAGGTATGAGGGTCTCGCGCTGTAGATGGAGGGAACTGAAGGATTCACCAAAGACTTGTGGATGCCCACTTCTTTCCCTGCCCTGAATTCAGAGGTGTGAACACAGGCTATAGAACCAACCAGATCTAGGTTAAATCCTGGCTTCATGGAGTCCTAGTTGTTGGAGTTTACTTGTGTGTATCAGTCAGGATAAACAAGGTTATGCCATGGTAACAAACAGTCCTAAAATCTCAGTGGCTTTTTATAACAAAGGTTTATATATTATGTGTGCTCTGTGTCTATCATGGGTCAGCTGGGGGTCAGTTTTCTCGTGTTAAAGGGGCCTGACTGATGAAGCAGCTGCCATCTGGAATGTTCAGTCACAGTGACAGAGGGAAACATAGCTCTGGAGGGGACTGAACCAACAATAAATGCTCCACTCAAAAGCAGCCTCATGCCGTTTCTGCTCACAACTCACTGGCCCCATCCACAAGGGGCCCGGAGGTGCAGCCCTACCATGTGCCCCGAAGGCAGAAGAATACCAGAAATATCATTTAATGACAACCACGTGCATCTCAGATTGCTTCTCCACAAAACGGAGATTCTGATGCTTACTTTATGTCACTATTGTAAGGCCCAGATCACATAATGGTTTAAAGTGGCCAGCATGTCGTGTCTGGCACACAGCAATATCCAATAAATGGCACTTACTGCTTTATTATGTAAAGTTAAATCTAAGCTCATCTCTCTTTTTTTTTTTTGCCCATAGAACTTTTGTCTCTTTGGAACCATTGAGCCAATTCATGAGACAGGTCTTGTTTCCCACTGGTTCAGCCCGGCCTGGGAGAATGGAATCCTTTTGTCCCGGCTGGGTGTCTGTCCCAGTGGATGGTCCAGTCGTCAGCCGTAGGAGTGTAAGGGGTGGGAGCCGGCATCAGGTTTTTGAAGTCATCCAACCCCTGGCTCCACGGTGCGTGGTCAGGGAACCACCATTATCACCTGGGCAGCTTCTCATTCTCTCTTCCCAAACCTACTGGATCAGAATCTGTGTTTAACATGATCCCAAGATCATGTAGGTGCTTTCAAGTTTGAGAAGCGTCAATATAACCAGAGATTCTCAAACTTTACTGGAGGAGATCAAAGCTTATCAGTTCCTGGGCTACTTACTTCCTACAGGTCGTGATTGAGGAGGTCTGTGGGGAGCCCAGGAATCTACATTTTGGAGAAACCCCAAGTAACTCTTAGGCCGGTGATCCATGGACCAGTGAGAAATGCTGCTTTAACCTATTGCCCCCTCTCATAGCATCTGCTCACACACCTGGAGTGACGGGGAGCTCACTATCTCACAGAAAGCCAAAGCCACTGTGGGACAGCTGTCGGTGTGATCCTGTTCTCATGTAACCTGAGCAAGTCTGGGCCTCACCAACCTGGGGACACAAAAGGAGACACTTTAATGTTTAATGCCGCCATGTGTATAACTGGACTTCGGCTACTCTTCCCCCTCCAGTCTCCCTAGGTTTTTCTAGGCGTCTCTTAGTCTTCCATTCTGTCCTCTGCAGGAATGCACAATGCTCCCTTCAGCAGTCTTTTGTATTTTTCCAACAATGTTGGGGCCTTGCTCCTCTCTCCTCTTTCAGCCAAAAAAGGCCCCCCAAAATTCCCATTCAAAGAGAAGCTTTGAGGCATCCCCTACTTTGCAATCAGCCAGACTCTGAGTCCCAGTTTGCCTCAGTTTGGTTCACCTGGGTCACTTTAGAAGTCAGAACTCTTTCTGCATGTGACGGAAACCCACTTCAAACTGATTCAAGTAAAACAGAAAATTCGTTGACATAACTGAGAAGTTCAGAGGCACAGTGGCTTCAGGCATGGCTGGATCCAGCTGCTGAAAACAGGAATCTCTCTCTGTTTCTTTAGCTCTTGGCTTTGCTTGCCTCTGTGATGCTTCCATTCTCAGGCAGGCCCTTCCTATGCAGTGGCAAAGCTGGCTCCCAGAGGCCACTGCCCCATGTCCCACTGGCTTAGAGACTCAAGCAGAATATAAGAGTGTTTCCTGGTAGCTCCATGAAAAGTCCCAGGGCTGATTGTCATTGCCCCACGTTGGATCACATGACCATCTCTGGCCCAATCACTGTGATTCCAACCTGGGTCCTGTGCTGAGTAGAGTCAGCTCCATCTGACCACCAGGACAGAGTTATGGAGGGGTTGATTCCTGAAAGGAAATTGGGCAGTGATAGAAGAAGGGGCAATGTTGCTGTGTGGGTAGAAATAACAGCAGCTCTCCCTCTGGTCCGCCTGAAAGTCTGGTTTAAATCTGCCTTCTGAGTTCTGCTCTTCTCCGGAAAGCCTGGGCTGTGTTTGCATCTACTCTAAGCATTTTCCTCTTTCTCCACCTGCAGGGCTCCCCTGAAACTTCTCTGTGACAATATGAAGTACCAGATCCTTTCCAGAGCCTTCTATGGATGTACGTATAGGTCCTCGTTGTCAGTGTGGTCTCTGAGGAGCAGTTATTGAGCACCTATTGTAAGCCAGCAATAATATCAGGGGATATCAGCTCTGGAGTTTGAACCTCTGCTCCTTTATTTTGTAGATGTCTGATTTCAGTGAAGTTGCTTTAACCTCTCTTAGCCTCAATTTCCTCATCTACAGATTGGAGATCAATTTTATCCCTGGGTCCTAAGAAAGGGCAGTGAACAGTTAGGGCCCCATGGGGGCAGAGGTTTGGTTTAATCACCATTGCATCCCCAGGGCCCACGCTGGAGGGTTTGTTTTCAGGATTGAATGACAAGTGTGTATAAAGCCCCTAGCACCTAGTATTGCATGTCATAGGTGCTCAATAAATGTCAGTTCCCTTCTCCTGTAGGCAAAGGCAGAAGAGTAGGTAGTCTGATCCCTTCCCCAAAACTTAAGAATTAAATTCATAATATGGGTATTCTTAATATATTATTCACATTTAAAAGATGAGGAAACAAAGGCACAGAGAGGCAAAGTGATTCACCCAAGATCACACAGCTATGAAGCAGCAGAGCTGGGATTCAAACCCCAGCTTGCCTGACTCTAAATTAGGGCTTTGTTTTTCCTTCTTTGCTTGTTTGAGTCTTAGCAGGTTTTATTTCCCCAGCCTCACAGCCTCCCCCAGCCTAGATGGGTGAGAAAAAACATGTGCGTTTTTTCAGGAATTCTAGAAAAGTCTTAATACAACCCCCATGGGCCTGGGAAACAGCAGTGCAGGCCACATCCCCACGTGCCGGGAAAGGCAGGTAGAGCGCGGGCACCACTAGGACAAGGTTTTGCCAGCTCTTTGGCCGCCTAACACGCAGCCTGGCATGGAGCAGTCACCGGGCAATATTCGTTGCACCCAAAATTGAAGATCTTCCTGGAGGAAGGGGTAGGGGTTGAGATGAGTCTGCAGTGATGTCGTTGGACAATGTGGCTCATCCCTGGCAGTGGCTGAGAGCCCAGGTTCTGGGACTAGGTGTCCTGGTTTCAAATTCCAACTCCACACTTCCCAGCAATGCGACTTGTGCAAGTGACATAACCAGTCTGTGCCCCAGTCTATCCCATCTGTAAACTGGAGATGATACTGGTTCCCGCTTCATAGGGTTGTGGTGAGAATTAAATGGGTGAAGTTATGACAACTCTGGGGACAGCTCCCTGGCACATCATGCTATGTATGTGTTAGCTATTATATCATCATCACGGTCATTATGATTATACCCATTGTTTTCAGGACATTTTTAGGGGTGAGTCCTCAGGTTCTGGAAGGTCCAGAATTCTCTCTGGGAATTGGGGAAGAAATGGTCAAAAAGAAGCAGAAGGAAGGGGCATGATCCGAGCACCGGCTGGCATTTGCTGAGTGCTTCCTGCGTGCCAGGAGCTTTGCCCAGTTCCCTCCAGGTGCTCAGGGTGGAACAGATAAGGGGTGTCACACTGTGAGCTATTCCTTTAAGGGGGCGGGGCCATGTCTGAAAGCAAACTAGGTGCCCTGGGCATCTCCCTGGTTGGTTACTTTCTTGCTGGGGCCTTTTCTATCCGGCTGCAATTTGGAATTTGGATTTCTTTTCTTTCTTTTTTTTTTTTTTGATATTTTTTTATAGATCATAGTTGTATACATTTTGGCAGTACACGTGATAATTTTGATACATGTATACAATGTGTATTCATCAAGTCTGAGTAACTGTGATACCCCTTAACTCAAACATTTATCTTTTCTTTGTATTGGGATGTTACAATTCTTCTCTTCTATTTTGAAATGTACAACAAATTATTGTTAATTATAATTTCCCTAGTATACTATCAAATGTGAGAACTCACGCCTTCTATCTGACTGTATGTTTGTACCCATGAACCAACTTCTCTTCACCAGCCCCCACTTCCCTTCCCAGCCTCTGGAAACCACCATTGTACTTTCTACCTCCATGAGATCCACTTTCTTAGCTCCCACCTAGGAGTGAGAACATGCGATATTTGTATTTTTGTCCCTGGCTTATTGCACTTAATGTAATCACCTTCAGTTTCATCCATGTTGCTGCAGATTCCACTCTTTTTTGATGGCTGAATAGTATTCCACTGTGTGTATGCACCGCATTTTCTTTATCCTTTCATCTGTTGCTGGACACTTGGGTTGATTCTGTTTGTTGGCTATTGCCGACAGTGCTGTGATGTACGTGGGAGTGCAGATGTCTCTCTGATGTACTGATTTCCTTTCTTTGAGATATATAGCCATCCAGCGGCAGTGTGGATGGGAGGCATCCATGTCTTGCATTCTCTTTCTCTCTGTATGGACTGGAGGGAGACAGAAGCACAACGAGCCCGTGGGGTCACTGGTCCCTTCCTTCCTGCCCCTTCTCTGACTCCAGCCTATTAACTCAAGGCTTTGGCTTCCAGCAGAGGAGGATGGGATCACCCCGACAGAGGCTAAGAAAGGAGATAAGACTTCCTAGGGTCACAAAGCCAGTAAGCAGTCAAGTCTGCAAATGACATCACCACCCTGGCCTCACCACCCTCCTTGTCTAGAAAAGAAGGGGAGGGCGATGACAAGAATGCACTGAATTGTGGGAGTTCAGTAAGATGGGGAATAGGACAGCACGTGGAGACTTCAAGAGACAAGGTGAGGGGGTATCAGATGGCAGATGATGACATTTTCTTTCCCCCCCCGACAGGGCTTGCCTACTGCAGACACCTGTCCACCGTGAGGACCCACCTGTCAGCCCTGGTCAATCACATGATCGTGTCTCCAGACTTGCCCTGTGATGCTGGACAGGGGTTGACAGCCAGGATCTGGGAGCAGTACCTTCAGGACAGCACAGTAAGGCTCGACTGGGCGTGGCCTGCCGTGGCGCAGAGGCTGCAGGGAAGGGCATCTTGTTACCTAAGAACTAAGCCCACCTGGTTGTGGGGACTCAAGCTGCCATGCTTGGATTCCGCATGGACAAATTTAAGTTCCCTTCTTCTATTCAAGAGTTCTAAGAGCCACAGGTCACTTCTGCCCTCTAGGGTGGAGGTTGAGAGGGATGGAGGCCGGGTGCAGTGGCTCACGCCTGTAATCCTAGCCCTCTGGGAGGCCGAGGCAGGTGGATCGCTCAAGGTCAGGAGTTCGAGACCAGCCTGAGCAAGAGTGAGACCCCATCTCTACTAAAAATAGAAAGAAATTATCTGGCCAACTAAAAATATATATAGGAAAAATTAGCCGGGCATGGTGGCGCATGCCTGTAGTCCCAGCTACTCGGGAGGCTGAGGCAGGAGGATCGCTTGAACCCAGGAGTTTGAGGTTGCTGTGAGTTAGGCTGGCGCCACGGCACTCACACCAACCTGAGCAACAGAGCAAGAGTCTGTCTCAAAAAAAAAAAAAAATCACTAGTAAAAACAAAAAAAGAGAGGGATGGAAAACATGCTTGCCTAGAAGGAGAAAAAATCAGGCATTTTAGGAAGGAGAGAAAAAAAAAAATCCTGAGTGTGTTTGGAGTCCATTGTGTGCTGGAGATGGCTGGTACTGGTTTATGAGAGCTAATTTTGCATGTCTGCCATTTCTACCGTGGGGCCTGAGGTTCTACCATGAGATAGTTCACCTGGAATGCTTTCTAGGATTTTCTTAGTAGAATACAAATGTTACTGGAAGGAAAAGTTTACGTTTACACAATGTTTCATAGTCAAATAGTTTGGGAAACTAAGTTAAACAGTTCTCTGTATTCTGCAGGACTTCTCAGAGCCTTAGCTATGCTAATGTCCTTGCCACTCTTAAGAAATGGGGGCATGTGAGAGAGGATATGAAACATTGCCTTGAATGTATTTGGCCACAGAAACCTTTATTAGCAAAGTACCTCCCATGCTAGTGGAAGGTAGAACCCACTTTGAGAAGCACTCGTTTATCTCTGGCAAGAACAGGATTTAGGAGGTGGTAACCTGTTTCCTGCACACCGGGGTGAATCTAGTGGCCCAGGTACCTTCCCACCCAGGTACTCAGGGGGGCTGAGCTGGTGAGCACCTGGGCCGGGGTGGCGTCCACACCGTAAGGGAAGGTGCCATTCTGTACATTACTGCTGGGATGCCACGGGATTCGGTGGCAAAGACAAATTGGATTCCAAACCTGGACAAACCGAAGGATTGTTTTTCTTTTTGCTACAAATACTTGTTTGTTGGTTTGTTTTTTTAATTATAGGAGTAATGCCTGCTTACTGTAACAATTCACAGAATGAAGACTGCAAGTGTATAGAATTTAAAAATTTTAAATATTATCTTTCTCCTTCAACCCTCTAGTTTTGATCCTCTAAATGAATGAATAGCCTCAGTTTGGTGTAGACTCTTCCGTATATTTCCTGTGCTCATGCACATGAACATCTGTATATAGCTCCCTCTATATACATAGATATCTATTTTTATACATCTATATTGTAGATACAAATCTATATATAATACTTATATCTCTATATATCTATTATATATCTATATAAATTTATATTTATAGATATACATCTTTGTGTCTATCTTTTATCTATACCTATATAGATTTATATATAGATAATACATATAGAAATATAATATCTATATATAATATATAGATAATACATATAGAAATATAATATCTATATATAATATATAGATAATACATATAGAAATATAATATCTATATATAATATATAGATAATACATATAGAAATATAATATCTATATATAATATATAGATATAAAGCTATATCTCTATAATATCTATGTTTATCTTATCCCTTATTTTTAAAGTGAGGTATATTATATTTGTATTTTAAGTGACCAACTTACATTTATGTCAAGGGCATCTTTCAAATCCTAGGTGAAATATTGAATGTTAGAACCATAGAACCTCACATATGGAGCGCCCATAATTAATTTGCATCTTCCCTAAATTATCTCAAACGGTGTTGCGGTCGACATCCTCATTAGCACATACCTTGCTGTACTAATGCTTTTATTCCAAGAGTGGATTCCTAGAAGTAGAGTTGATTTATGTCCATTTAAGATTTAAATAGACACACCAGCTTACTTTCTCGAAAGGTCACGGTGTTCCTAATCCGCAGCAGCCTCTGAGCATGCATATTTCCTGCGGAATTTAAAAGATTTATAGATTTCTGGGGGTGGCTCCAGCTTTACTAATTTAGCGTCTCTGGGAGTAGAGCCCAAGAATCTATAGTTTTTGGAAATTCCACAAGTGCTTCTGATGATCTTCCCCACTTGGGAGGCCCCAGGTCTAAGGACAAATTGGTGGAAACAATAAATTAGTCAAAAACGAATATTTTTCATCTAACACCTTTCACAGCCTGTTGGGCCGTGTTTCCACTTTGCATTGCTGTGTTAGTGCAGACTGAGCCCCAGTAACAAAGAGTCCCTATTATTTTAGTTGCCTGACACCATACGGGTTTATTTGTCACCCACTCCGTAGTTCTGGGTGGGTGATCCTGGGTGAGTGGGCATCTCCCCTTTTCCCCAGAGGTTCAGGGTCTTTCAGTCTTGTGGCCCCACCATCCTCTAGGGCCTCATGGTCCTGTTCCAGCCCGCAGAAGGGGAGAGAGAGAGTATAGAGGAGCACACCTGTTCTTCCCAGCCCTGGCCTGGAAATGGGTGACATCACTTCCTGTCACACCCTATTGGCCAGAACCCATCACATGGCCACCCCTAACCGCAAAGGAGGGTGGGAAATGGAGTCAGCAGTGGGCTCCGGGGTGCACCTAAGACTAGTGTTAAGATGTGAATAGGCTTTTCGTCGTGGAATGTAAGTAAGCCCTTCAGAGCAGCCTTCCAGCACCATCAGGATTTTCCACACGTGCAGGCGTGGTTAGCACCTGTTGGTCCCTCGGCTGGACTGACTAACTGCAAAGCCTTTGCCTGAAAAACGAATTTAAAAAAAGCAGACAAAATCAACTCCGTGATACAGCAGGCAGCTATTAAAGCCATCCTACTGCGCACCAAAGTTATTAGCCTATGAGGTAGCAGCTGGAAATGTTCATTTTGGATTGATTTGCTTTAGAGATTTTTTTTAGAGCTGAATCAAAATTAATAACTCCAAGATAATATTTCTACATAAGCACAGTGTGGGAAATTGAAAAGTAGAAATGCTAATTCATTATATGCTGGCCTTTCTTTCTTTCTTATTCTTTTTGCAAAAATGGGTTCATACTAGACATGTTCTGCATCTTGTTTTTTTTTGTTGTTGTTGTTTTTCACTTAACAATACACACTGAACATCTTTTTATGTAGGTCCTCATAGATACGCCTCCCACCTTTTAAATCTCTGTGTGGTGTAGCCAGTAGGTATGTGCACGTTCCCACCGTGGTGGGCAGTCGGAGAGTTGCTGGGGTTTGGCTTTATCGTATGGCGCCATGATGAATGTTTAGGTACACGTGGCTTTGCATATTCACACCAGGATAGCCGAGGGCTACGTCCAAGGAGCTGCACGGAGCTGCCAGGCCACGGAGTCTACTCTCTGATTTTTCTATTGACCAAACTCTTTGCTTCCTGCCTGCCCACCACAGAGTTACGAGGAGCAGGAGCTGCTGCGTCTCATCTACTATGGGGGCATCCAGCCCGAGATCCGCAAGGCCGTGTGGCCCTTCCTCCTGGGCCACTACCAGTTCGGGATGACGGAAACAGAAAGGAAGGAGGTTGGTTACCTGTTATGGACAGTAGGATCTTTGGCAACAAAAGGAGCCGGATACTCTGAGGCTGGGGGAACTCTTTTCGCATGATGGACCAAGAGGGGTCCGGGAGATAGGGGGGGACAGGAACCTCCAGGGCAGTGCTGTCCAATAGGAATACAATCCAAGGTACATAGGTAGTTTTTTTTTCTTTTTTTTTTTTTTTTTTTTTTTTTTTTTTTTGAGACAGGGTCTCACTCTGTTACCTGGGCTAGCATGCAGTGGTGCCATCATAGCTCACTGCAACCTCAAACAGCTGGGCTCAAGTAATCCTTTCGCCTCAGTCTCCCAAAGTGCTAGGCATGAGCCACCATACCCGGCCTGTGTGTAATTTTTTAAATAAACATTTTATTTTGAGATAACTGTAGAATCACATGCAATTGTAGGAAATAATGCATAAAAATGTCATGCATCCTTTACCCAATTTCTTCCAATGGTAACATCCTGCAAAACTGGGTTGTAGAATGATATCCCAACCAGGGTATTGACATTGGTACAACAAACTAATCTTATTCAGATTTCCCTAGTTTTACCTGCAGTCATTTGTGTGTGTGTGTGTGTGTGTGTGTGTGTGTGTGTGTGTCATTCTTTACAATCTTCTCACATGTGGAGATTTGTGTCCACAACCAGAGTCAACATATAGAACATTTCTAATACTAGGAGGACTCCGTATGTTGTCCTTTTGTAGCCACACCCACCTCCTTCCACCCCACCCCCTGTCCCTGACTCCTGGAAAGCCTTAATAATATGTTCTCCATTTCTACAATTTTGTCATTTCAAGAATGTTGTATAAATAGAATCATACAGTATATAACTTACTGAGATTGACTTTTTTTTCACTCAGCATAAATCTCCAGAGATTCATCCAAGTTGTTGCCTGTGTCAGGAGTTGATTCCTTTTCATGGCCGAGTAGTATTCCATGATATGGATGTACTACGCTTTAACTGTACATCTGTTGATGGATATAGCTAGATTGCTTCTAGTTTTTTTGGCTATTACAAATAAAGCTGCAAAGAACATTCATGTACAGGTTTTTGGGTGAGCATAAGTCGTCATTTCTCTAGGAAACATGTGCAAGAATGCAGTTGCTGGGTAGTTGCAACATGAGAGTTGCATGTTTGGTTTTATAAGAACCTGCCAAACGGTTGCAGTGGCTGTATCATTGTATGTTACCACCAGCGACATATGAGTGATCTCCCCTTGCATGTTCACCAGAGTTTGATGTTGTCACCCTTTTGTATTTTAGCCACTCTGACAGTATGTAAACAATATTTCATATTTCATTCTGGTTTTAATGTGCATTTCTCAAATAGCTAGTGAGATTGAACATCTTTGCATGCACTTATTTGCCATTGTCTGTTTTCTCTGGTGAAATGTCTGCTCACGGCTTTTGTCCATTTTCTAATTGGATTGCTTGGTTTTTTGCTGTTGATTTTGAGAGTTCTTCATACACTCTAGGTAATACACTCTTTTGTCAAATATGTGGTTTGCAAACATTTTCTCCCAGTCTGTAGCTTGTCATCTTTTTAACAGGGTCTTTTGCAAAGCAATTTTTAAAATTTCTGATGATGTTCAATTTAGCAATTTTTGCTTTTATGGGTTGTGCTTTTGGTGTCAGGTCTAAGAACTTTTTGCCTACCTCTAGAGCCTGAAGATCTTCTCCTATGTTGTTCCCTAAAAGTTTTGTATCTTACATTCAATGTAGAATATTTTGAGTCCAATTTTTGCTTATGGTGTCCAATTGCTCCAGCACCATTTGTTGATGTCTTTCCTCTACTAAATTGCTTTTGCACCTTTGTCAAAAATCAGTTGGGCACACTTGTGTGTCTATTATTGGCTTCTTTATTCTGTTCCATTGATCTATGTCTCTATCTTTCTGCCAATACCACGCTATCTTGATCATGGTAGAACATTTATAATTTTAAATGTTTTAGTAGTTATATTTTAGGAAGTAAAAAGAAACAGATGCAATTAGTATTTTAAAAGTTTTTATTTTGAAATATAGATGGTCTCCTACTTACAGTGGTTCAACTTATGAATTTTTGACCTTATGATGAGTTTATTGGGGTATGAATTGCATTTTTGACTTATGGGGTTTTTGATTTGCAATAGTTTTATCTGGACATAACCCCATTGTAGGTTAAAGAGTATCTGTAATCGTAAGTTCACAAGAAGTTGCAAAAATAATACAGAGGTCCTATGTGCCCATCACCCAACTTTCCCCAATGGTAACACTTTACATAACTAGAGTGCACTGTCAAAACCAGAGAATTAACATTGACATGATACAACTAGCTGGATTATAGACCTTACTAAGATTTTGCCAGATTTTGCATCTGCTTGTGTTGTGTGCATGTGTGGTTCTACGACATTTCATCCAGATGAAATTCATTTTAATAATATAATTTTTTAACCCAATTTATCCAATATATTTCCATTTCAACATGTAACCAATAAAATATTAATGAGGTAGTTTACATTCTTTTATTTATATTAAGTTTTCAAAATTTGGTGGTATTTTACACTCCATATTCATGTACCACCTGCACTATTACTTACTCAACATTTGTCTTTAAGTTTATTCACTTAAAATTTATATAACTTATTTTAAAATATATTTTACATCCCTTCCATAAATGGGAAGCCAATGTGACTTGACACAGAATGAAACTATAAAAATAAATAGAGTAAGACTAAATGATGTAATTCAGTTCTAACTAGATGCTGTAATCTGCCCAAGGCCCACTTTCTCTTCGTTAAAAAGGGAGATTATAGGGCCAGGCACAGTGTGGCTCACACCTGTAATCCTAGCACTCTGGGAGGCTGAGGTGGGAGGATCACTGGAGGTCAGGAGTTCGAGACCAGCCTGAGCAAGAGCTAGACCCCGTCTGTACTAAAAATAGAAAAAAATTAGCTGGGCAACTAAAAATAGAAACAAAAAATCAGCCGGGCGTGGTGGCACGCACCTGTAGTCCCAGCTACTCGGGAGGCTGAGGCAGGAGGATCGCTTGAGCCCAGGAGTTTGAGGTTGCTGTGAGCTAGGCTGGTGCCACGGCACTCTAGCCCAGGAAACAGAGTGAGACTCTGTCTCAAAAAAAAAAAAAAAAAAAAAAGAAAGAAAGAAAAGGGAGATTGTAAGGTGTTGAAGACACAGTAGCACCGGACTGGCCCTTCCTCCCTGGTGTAATCAGAACAGTTCAAGCAGAGTTGAGAGTGGAAAATTTCCATATTTCTGCATCACGAGGACCCAGGCCGGTGAACTGTCTAAAGTGATCTCAGTGCCAGTGTGAGGCCCAGCCACACTCCACCCCACGCCTGGTGTGTTCCTGGGCAAATATTGATAGTAACTGAGGATTCTCCTGTGCCGGGCCCCGTGCTCAGAGCTGGAGACACAAAGATGAATTAGGTGAGGTCCGTGCCAGTTTAGCGGGGCCGTGTTGATCGGTGGTGGGCCGGAGGCGAACCTGAGGGCTCTACACACACACAGGGGACCCCTACGCCAGGCAGGAGGGGAGGCTGGCCACAGGAGGCTCCTGGAGGCTTATTGTACCCACATCCTTTGAAGGAATTGCTTTCCAGGCCAAGAGGGTGAGGAAGGGCTTCCAGGACAAGGAGACAACAGGGCCAAAGGCCTGGAGGGGAGTCTGGCCGGCTGTGGTGTGTGTCTGTGTGTGTTTGTATGGGGAGGGGACGAGGGCTTGGTGGATGTGAGTTGCTGGGACATAGAGGATGAGGTGGTGGAGGCAGAGAGGCGAGGCTGGAGAGGAAACAGGGCTGACAGCTGCTGAGTGGTGCATGGACAGGAGGAGCCAGGCTGGGACAGCGGAGCCCTGGACGGAGTCTGCTGGGACCATCTGCCAGGTGAAGGCTGGTGGAATCCTGGCCTTGGGTGACATTGGGAATGGGAAGTGAGCAGGGCGTGGAGGCATCTTAGGGAGGCGGTGGGAGGGAGCTGCTCAGGCCAGGCCCTTGGGCAGAGTGGACCCGGAGCCCCTCTCTGGAGGCCCTGAGTAGCTATGGGAGAAGGCAGACCCCCCTGCCCTCTCTTCTCTCCCTCCTGCCTCTCCATGCCTTAGATCAGCTTGTCTGCCCACTTTGGTGCCCAGAGGTCCAGCAAACTCACAGCCTCAGTCACCTGGGCTGTGTAACCCAGAAACAGCGAACGCTCCACACCCTCCTGTTGAAACCCCACAAGGAAAAAGCTTGAAATCTGTGGTGCTTCTGCAAGGCCATTGCCGGAAGGACAGGAAGTGGGCTGGTCTTATTTGTCTTTGTACCTCAGCACCCACAGCCCGTGTCGGGCACGTGGGAGGCACTGAGTGTGTGTGTTGCGTGAGTGGACGGATGGGTGGATGTCAGCATCTTGCTCGTGTTGTTTCCCACATGCCTAGCGAGGTGCCTGGCACATTGGATGTATTTATCAAAGCAAAGGAATGAGTGAATGAATGTCTCAAGGAGGGAGGAGGGAAGGAAACTAATAGAAAAGGAAAGAAATAATCTTTTCACTTTGGTATCCCCAGGGCCTATATAATATACTGTGTGGCACATAGTAGGGGCTCAACAAATAGTTGAATGGATGGATGAATGAATGAATGAATGGATAAAAGAAGAGAGGGAGGAAGGAAAGAAGGAAGGAAAAAAATGAAGAAAATGAAGGGAAGAAGCATCCTTGCTCCTTTTTGTGTGTCTTCAGGGCGCAGCCAGTGCTAGGTGTGACACAGTAGGTGCTCAGTGAGTATCTGTTGGGTGCTAACTGCATGAATGTCAGATGGGTTAGAGTCACTCTCTTCCAGGTCAGGCTGGCTCTCCCCAGGGACCCCAGCACCTCAGGTGACCTTACATCTGCCCTGGCAGGTGGACGAGCAGATTCATGCCTGCTACGCACAAACCATGGCGGAGTGGCTGGGCTGCGAGGCGATCGTGCGACAGAGGGAGCGGGAGTCCCACGCTGCAGCCCTGGCCAAGTGCTCCTCAGGGGCCAGCCTGGACAGCCACCTGCACCGGATGATGCACAGGGACTCCACCATCAGCAACGAGGTGATGGCGGTGGCCTCGGGGAGCAGGAGGGGTGGCGAAGGCCGGGACCTGCTTCATCAGGCTGTTCCAAGAGTGGGGAAATTTAAGAGTTTGGGGCCTCGGGACAGTCTCACCCTTGGCTTTGTTTTTGAGGATGGAGGGTGACTCTGGAATCAGACCTGGGTTCAAGCCCCAGCCCCACCATTTCCCAGCTCTAGGGTCTCCTACAAGCACCTTTTCTTCTGAGCCTCAGTTTCTGCATCTGTAAGGTGGGAATAATCAGGTATACAACGAGGTCTGCATACAGTTCAAATGAGACAGTGTACATAAAGCCCCTAGCACAGTGCCTGACTTTAATCGATTTAACAACTGCTTATGGAGTACCTACTGTGTGCCAGGTACTGTCAGAAATGTCCTGGAATGCCAAGAATATTCCAGTGACCAAGGGCAACATCTCTGCCCTCCCAGAACCTCCAGTTTAACAGCCCCAAGCAGGAGCTCAGAAAAAAGTTCATTCTCTTCACCCCTAATCTCTATTAGTCACCAGTTGCCACAATAACCCTGCGTAACAAACAAACACCAAAGCCAGTGACTTCCAACAGCCAACACTTATTTTTGCTCACAAGTCCATGGGTCGGCTGGGCAGTTCTGCTCTGAGCTGGGCTGGGTTGGGGGCGGGGCCCTCTCTGGCACCAGCTGTCCGTGGCCGGTCAACTGAAAGGTCCCCTGATCTCGTCTGGGCTCTGTCGCCTGTCTGGGATGACAAGGCTGTGCTCCAGGGGCCTCATCGCCCAGCAAGCTCACCTGGGCACGCTGTCGTGGTGAGAACAGATGCTGAAGAGAGACGGCAGAAATGCACAAGCGTGTTTTAAGCCTCTGCGGGGTTAAGTTTGCTACCATCCCATTGACCGAAGCAAGGCGCATGGCCAGGCGTCGCATCAGAATAGGCAAGGACTGCAAAGTTATAGGGCAAAAGGCACGTGTACAGGGAGTGGGGAAAAAAAAATGAGCCATTGATACAACCAGTTACTCTGAGTTGAACTAAAATACTAGGCAGAGGTCTCGAGTACGGAGCAGTTACAGGTGGGTGCTCCAGTTGCGGAGGTGGGAGGTGGAGGCCCAGAGACCAAGGTGGTCTCTGAGGGGGCTCCCGGAAGCAGGAAGAGGTTCCCCGCTTTCATTTTATAGCTAAGAAGCTGAGGTCCCCGAGAGGACACTTGTGCAAGTCAGGAATAGACAGGAAAGCGGCTCACAGCCCAGCGGCCCCTCCTGCCGTGGGCCGGGATGCAGCCTCACCCTCTCTCCCCCCTGTTCCTTCTCGCAGTCCTCCCAGAGCTGCAGCTCCGGCCCCCAGAACATCCGCCTGCACAGCGACTCCAGCAGCAGCACACAGGTGACAGCTCCCGGAGGCCCCGCCCCCTTGTGCCGGCCCCGCCCCCGTCCCGCCCACCTGGGGTGCCGGGGATCGAATGTCCATCATCTGCGGGTCACTTTTTGGGTTATTGGTTTTAGCTTTTTATACTAGCATTAAAAATTGATTTTTTTTTAGTAACATATGAATCTATTCTCCCTGTAAAAAACTAAAACATTACAAAGGAAGTCAAAGTCTACTTTGATCATCCTTACTCCCTGCCAGCCTGCCCACCGTTGAAATAACACCACTGTCACCGACTTGCTGTGTGTCCTTGTGGGACCGTCTGTGTGCCTTTACATACACAGAAACATGTAGATAGTATGTAGCAATGTTTCGTAGTTTTTTTTTAAATTTCTACATACATGCCATCCTATGTGTCGTTCAAGAACTTTCCATCTCATTCAATGAAAAGAGATGACTCAATCTCCTTCAGAAAGAACAAAGCAAAGTGCAAAAAAGCATAGTATGTTACCCTTTGTGTAAAAAGAGGAAATATTAATATAGGTATATTTTTGCATCCATTTTTGAAACCCGCAGAAACATAAACCAGAAATGAATCAAAATAATTGCCAAGGGGAGGGGGGACAGGGAAAGAAGCTACATTTCCCTGAATATGCTTTTTTCTCCCCGCTTCTAATTTTGACTTTGAATTTTAAAACTCTAGTTTTAACTCTGGAGTTAGGCAAATTGTTTACATAATTTAAATCAATTAAATCATAAAGAAGTTTTTAAAAACACAGAGACACATGAAACTAACCACAAATCAAGTTGGTGACATCACCACATAGAGAAGAAAATTTCAAGTGACTTTGGAACATGGTCTTTTGCTGTCTACCCTTGATGGGATATGACCTAAGGACACAAAGAACTGCAAATAAATCTTTAAAATGTGTTCTGGAGATTTCTTCATAGTGTTTCATGTACATCTAACTATATTTAAAAATTGATCCATAATAGTCAACCACATGGATATAATAGATGGTTTTTCAAAGCCTGTTCCTTATATTAACTAATTTTGCCTTTAAAAAAATTATGTGCACCTGGCAGAAGTCTGTAGGATGAAAAGTTATTCTCTCCCCCCATTTCAATGCCCTAGGACCCCCTTCCTCAGAGTCAACTGTGATGCTGTCTTGTTTCTTTCTGGGTTATTCTATGCATACACGAGCACATGGATCACTTGTTTATTTATCACGAATGGGAATGCATATTACACCGTGGTCTGCCTCAGTCTTTTCACTGACTCGTGGAATCCCACTGCGTGCATGTTCCATATTTAAACTGATCCCCTGTTGTTGGATATGCAGGTTGCTGCCATGAGCAGCGCTACAGTGTGGACACCCCAGTCCCATCTGTCTCTGTGCGCCTTGTCCTCAGGTGTTCGAGTCTGTGGATGAAGTGGAGCAGGTGGAGGCTGAAGGCAGGTTGGAAGAGAAACAGCCCAAGATCCCGAATGGGAACCTGGTGAACGGCACTTGCTCCCCGGACTCTGGTCATCCCTCCTCCCATAACTTCTCCTCGGGCCTCTCGGAGCACTCGGAGCCCAGTCTGAGCACGGAAGACAGCGTCCTGGATGCCCAGCGGAATGTTCCCCTGGTGCTGCGACCCAGGGACAGCAGCATGGATGACAGGCAGAGCAGCGAGGCCACCATTTCCCAGGACGAGGCCCCCCGTGAGGAGCTGGCCGTGCAGGACAGCCTGGAGAGTGACCTCCTCGCCAACGAGAGCATGGACGAGTTCATGTCCATCACGGGCAGCATGGACGCGGCCCTGCCCGAAAAGGACGATGCCGTGATGGAGGGCTGGCGGGGCAGCGAGGCGGAGAAACGCAGCCAGGTGGACAGTGAGGACAACCTGTCGGAGGAGCCTGAGATGGAAAGTCTCTTCCCCGCCCTGGCTTCTCTGGCCGTGACCACTTCCGCCAACAACGAGGTGTCCCCTGTGTCTTCCAGCGGTGTCACCTACTCTGTAAGTCACCCGGACTCTCCACTCAACTTTCTTACCTCCAGCTGCGGGAGGGAGGGGCACACAACAAACCTGTTATCCCGAATAACCCAGGAGTGAGCCCTCTGGTTTTTTGCATTTTCCCCATCACGGAGGATTCACTGTAGAAACCCACTGGGGAGAGACGGTGAAACAGTATTTACAGAACACAGGCTTTGCAGTAAACAGTCCTGGGTTCCAATCCCAGCTTTGGTCAGTCACTTTATCCTGCTGAGCCTCAATTTGCCTACTCCTTCCTGAGGTGTTTTCAGAAATGTCAAGTTATCGCTTCTCAGCCTTTATGCTAAGGTCAAGTCCAGAATTCACAAGTTAAAGGCCCATGTGCCTGGCACGTTGTAAGCACTCGATCACCAGCAACCTTGACGATGAGCATTGTGACTTAGACTCAGATCCTGTGTCTTTTAGACATTCAAGTTTGCTTTCTTGCCCGAAAGTCCAAGCCAAAGGATATCAACTGAAAGGGTGGTTTGTCTGAGCCAGGCACTATATATCTATTTTCCTTTAAAGAACTTATTATTTCTTTTTTTTTTTAATTTTAAAGTATTACGGGGGTACATAGGTTTTTGGTTATATGGGTTGCTTTTATAATGCTTGAGTCAGGGTTACGAGTGTGTCAATCACCGAGATGCTGCTCGTTGTACCCATTAGGTAGATTTACAGCTGTCTTCTCCTCCCCGCTCCCCCGTGGTTGATTTCTGTTGAGTTTTACTTCCCTCTGTGCACATCTGTGCTCATCAGTTAGTTCTAATTTCATAGTGAGAACATGTGGTGTTTGCTTTTCCATTCTTTAAATACTTCACTTAGGATAATGGTCTCCAGTTCCCTCCAGATTGTTGCAAAAGGCATTAATCCATCCTTCTTCATGGCTAAGTAGTATTCCATGGTATACATAAACCACATTTTGTTAATCCACTCATGAATTGATTGACATTCAGTTGATTCCACATCTTTGCAACTGTGAATTGCGTGAACATTTGAGTGCAGGTGTCTTTTTGATAAAATGACTTCTTTTCCTTTGTGTAAATACCCAGTAGTGGGATTGCTGGATCAAATGGTAGCTCTACTTTTAGTTCTCTGAGGAATCTCCAGACTGTTTTCTATGGAGGTACTAATTTGCAGTCCCACCAACAGTGTATCAGTGTTCCTTTCTATCTGCATCCACGCCAGGATCTATTGTTGTTGGACTTTTTAACAAAGGCCATTCTGACTGGGGTAAGGCGAGATCTCATTGTGGTTTTAATTTGCATTTCCCTGATGATTAGTGATGTATTTCTATCAAAGATATATGAGCTTGCACAGTTTAAAGAGTCAAACACTTAGACAAGCCCAGATACAAAAACTCAGAAAGTGTCTGACCCACCACTCCCATGTAGCCCTCCCCAGAGGCGATCATATTTACTTATCCTGCCCAGATTTTTTGGTGTTTGCCCCCATGTCTCTAACACACTTGTATTGGCGCTTCTTCATCTTAGTTGTTTCCAGTTTTAGACATTAGCTATTAGCTCCCTGCTAAGGAAGGGGAGGACCTTGCTCTGTTTCCACCCCCACCCCGACACGCAAGTGACACCTTCCCAACCCCATTCCTCCAATATAATTATATAATCATTGTAGATAAGTGTTACATATTATAACATTTTATACATATAGTGTAAATATCAGGGTGTACATTAATATAACAATATAATTTATAAGCCATTTAATAAGCTGTGTTTATTTTTTCTTTCATGCAAAAATATTGTTTTTCCTAGATGTGTTTTTATTCTCTCACATTTTAGGGGGTGGAGGAAAAAGGGTCTCACTCTGTTGCCCTAGCTAGAGTACAGTGGCGTTGTCATAGCTCACTGCAACCACCCACTCCTGGGCTGAAGCGATCCTCCTGCCCCAGCCTGCTGAGTAGCTAGTACTACAGGCATATGCCAACATATCCAGATAATTTTTTTCTATTTTTAATAGAGATGGGGTCTTGCTATGTTGCTCAGGCTGGTTTCAAACTCCTGACCTCAAGCGATCCTCCCACCTCAGCCTCCCAGAGTGCTAGGATTATGAGCATGAGCCACCGAACCCGGCCTGTTTTCTTTTTTTTTTAGTTTGCTACGTTTTTATCATCAATTCACTTCCCCAAATCTTTTCTAAATCTCTTCTCAAGCTTTCAAACACATCAGGTTTTCTCTTTATTTTGTACATCTAAAGGATTCCCAAGAGCTTTCTGGTCTTGTCCTCCACTGTACCTGATCCACAGTTGTCCTGCTCGATCTTCCTCCATCCTCATGTCAAGGTTCCTTCTGCTTCTCTTCTGTTTTCTTTGTCTCATGTTTACCTCTTTCTTGGTTTACTCTCTTGTTTAGGTGGAGCACATACCTCAGTGGAGTCCACATTTTTAACTTCTCATTCCTTCTTACATCACAGCCCTCTAGTACTGGGATAACTATCTTTTTGTATGAAATTCATTCTTTAGAAGAGTATCTCTCCATTGTGTCCATCTTGAATTCATTTGGCCCCCATTCTTGAAAGGTGTTTTCACAGCACATGCAAGTCTAGATTGCAGGTATGTTTTCTCAGGAGATATTGTTCCACTGTCTTGCAAATTCCATTGTTGCTGTTGAGAAGTCAGGTGTCTTAATTGTCATTCCTTGAAAGGGTCTTTAAAGATCTAATTTTCATTTCTTTACAAATAATCTCCTTTCTCTCTGACTACTTTTAATGTTCTCTTTTTGGTACTGTGTGCCATTATGTGCCTAGCTGTGGATTTCTTTTTATACTTCCTGGCTAGTGGTTTGTCGGGTTTTTATGTATCTGCAAATTGGTGTCTTTAGACAGTTCTGGAAAATTCTCCTCTACTGTTTATTTAGATGTTCCTACTTCTCCATTTTCTCTCTCCATCTGTAGCTCTGATTAAAAGTTTGTTAGCCCTTCTCACACTATCCTCCATGTATATTACTTCTCTTTCATTTTGTCATTTCTTTGTCCCTCTGTGATGAAATCTAGATAGTTTGTTCAGATATCTTTTCAATTTACTAATTCTCTCTTCAGAGTATCTAATTTTCTGTCACATCGCTGATGAACATTTAATATATTTTTTAAGTTTTATGTGGCTTTTCTTCAAATGTGCTATAAAACAATGTGCTTATTTGTATAAACTCTTGCTCTTCTTTTAAGCTCTTATTTCTTTAAATACAGCAAATATACTGATTTATATTATATTCCTGATAATTGTAAAAACTAAGGAAGAGTCTCATTCTGCTCTCTTGTATTTATGCTGACTGTCATTCGTGGTACCTTCTTTCTCTGAGCGTTTTGTGATTTTTGAACACAAGCCCGTATTTCTTGGAATTTTATCTGTTGCACTATCTAAGGCCTAGGTGGAAGGTAGATTCCTCTCAATAGAGGGTTTTTGTTTACTTCTTCCTAGTACCAGAGGAATAACAAGTATAAGATGACTTTGAACTAAATTCTCTGATCTTGTAGACCACCCAGGTAGTGGAAATTTGGGTTACAAATCTGCATGAGTGATAAACCTGACTTATGGCTCTTAATTGTCTAGGGAGATGCCATTTACACTTAATTGTATACATATGTTCAAGGTAATGAGGCAACTGTTTTGAGACCCCAGGATCTTAGTAGTTTTTCTAGTCTTCCCTTACTGAAGGTGTGACTCTTTGGGGTCCTACCATCCTGCAAGAAGGTCTCTTATGAGACTCCTCACTTTTGGATTGGAAGAACAAAAAACAATTAAATCTAAGCTTAAGTTTTTCCAGTTTGGCAGCTTCCCTCAAGGAGACAGCCGGCTTTGGTGTTTTCTCACCTTTGTGGATTAGGTTGTGGTCCCTAAATATTTCCTATTTTCTGGCCGTATCATCGAGCCATTTCAAAATTAGGGCTGTTGGTCAATGCATCTAGTCCAGTATATCACCAGAATTGGACTTCCATATAATTTAATCCTTCCATTCTCCTTACCAGTTTTCAGCAGAGAGGGATGCACTTCCAGCTCTAGTTGTAACTCTGAGCAAGAATTTTATCCTACAAAATAAAAGGCACTTTCCCAGAAAACAAACTATTCATGTGACAGATACGCTAAAAGCCCAGACTTCCCACTATACAATTCATCCCTGTAACAAATAACCACTTGTACTCCCAAAATTTATTAAAATTTAAAAAATTAAAAACAAACAAAATCAAACCGCTGAGTGGTCCAGGAGAGGATTAGGAGGAGGAGAGAGGATCTCTGTGTTCCGGTGAGGAGCTGAGTGTAATTTTTCATTTCTTCCCCCTGTGGGGCCCTGCAGCCGGAGCTGCTAGACCTATACACCGTGAATCTGCATCGCATCGAGAAGGATGTGCAGAGGTGCGACCGCAACTACTGGTACTTCACACCCGCCAACTTGGAGAAGCTGCGCAACATCATGTGCAGGTGGCTGGGAATGGGGAAGGGGGACGGTGGGGAGGGGTAGTGCGAGGTGGGGGCTCTAAGGGGCCCAGCTAGAATTTATTTCAGCCTCTAAAACTGGCACCACACCCACCTGGAATCTTATTTCAGCCCCCACTGACAAATAATAATAATAATGACAATAATAATATAAAGCATTTATTAAGCACTTACTGTATACCACTGTTCTGAGCTCTTTACCATCATTCCTCAATTAGCCCTCAAATAACCCTAAAAGGTGCGTATTGTCCCCTTTTATAAGTGAGGTTGTGGAGGCTCAGGGAGGAGCCACGTTACTCAGAGTCCTCCAGCTGGGCCATGCCTGAGCTCATAGCCACGTCTCTCTGGCTCTAGAATCTGCCCTCTTTTTCTTTTTTTCTTTCAGCCAAGATCTAAGGCTTAATCACTGTTCATTAAAAAAGTACTATTGACATTTCTTAAAATACAAAAGTAACCCCTGCTTATTAAAAAATCTAATTCAATCAAGGAGATTAGAAGCTCCTATGTTATAAAGAGAAACTTCTCTCATCTAACCTATCAGTGCCACTCACCCAGAATTAACGACTACTAACCATTTAGTGATATCTAATCGATTGTATATTATATAATATATTGTATTTATAATATAGTCTGATGTTATATTAAAATGAAAATAGTGCTGAGGGAGAAGGAAAGATAGACTGACTTTTGCCTGGTTATGGCATAGGGAGAAATCATAAAAGGCTTCACAGAGGTGGTGACCTTCAAGATGGGTTTTGACAAAATTAAGAAAACTAAAGAAACCATTTATCATAGAAGTTAAGATCTCGTATCCTCAACTAAGGTTTCCTGAGTTCAAATATTGTCTCTGCCACTTATTATTAAGTATATGACTTTGGGTGTGTCATTTACCTCTCTATGCCTCAGTTTCCTTATCTGTGAAATGGGCTAATAATGGTACCTATTTCGTGGGATTATTTATTTATTTATTTTTTTGAGACAGAGTCTCGCTGTGTTGCCCGGGCTAGAGGGAGTGCCGTGGCGTCAGCCTAGCTCACAGCAACCTCAAACTCCTGGGCTTAAGCGATCCTCCTGCCTCAGTCTCCCGAGTAGCTGGGACTACAGGCATGCGCCACCATGCCCGGCTAATTTTTTCTATATATATTTTAGTTGGCCAGATAATTTCTTTCTATTTTTAGTAGAGATGGGGTCTCGCTCTTGCTCAGGCTGGTCTCAAACTCCTGACCTCAAGCGATCCACCCACCTCGGCCTCCCAGAGTGCTAGGATTACAGGCGTGAGCCACCGCACCCAGCCTCATGGGATTATTTTGAAAATCAAATTGTGCGATGCATATATAGTGGGATGAGTATGCAGGAAATGTTCGGAAATATAAGCTATTATTAGTAAGGGGTAGATCAGAATTCTAGACAGAGGGAACTGTGAGGGCAAAGGCACCGAGACATAAAATGTGGTTTATTTGTGTAAAGTGAATGCCTCAGTGTGGCTGGAGGGGAAGAGGAACCAGGAAGTGATGTATCAGCTGTGAATATGAGTTGGGAAGAGATTATAAATGCTCTGTACCACCGGTAAAGGAGTTTGTACATCATCCCATCAGAAAGCAGGGAACTGGTGAAGGGTTTTGAGCCTGTGCAGTCCTCCCAGAGCTGGGCTTTAGGGAGGTGACCCTGGTGGCTGCACATAGGATGTTTGGAGAGAGTAAGACTGGGATGGGGATGCAGACAGGATGCTGAGGAAATGGTCCAGGTGAAGGATGGGAGACCAAAGGAGGGAGGAGGGAAAGGAAGAGTGGGTTGCAGAGGTAGATTGTGTGTGCCATCATCGGGTGCCTTGCGTCTCTCATAGCTACATCTGGCAGCACATTGAGATCGGCTATGTCCAGGGCATGTGTGACCTTCTGGCTCCACTGCTGGTCATTCTGGATGATGGTGAGTGTGTCTTCCCTGCCCCAGGGCTGGGGGTACGGTTTACTTCCCACTGCAGGGCAGGGAGGTGAACCTCACTTTGTGACTCCATGGAATGGGTCAGGACAGGTGCTCAGAAGACCTGTCTGATGAACACGTCAAGATCCTAGTAAAATAAAAATTCCTTGTGTTCCGTGCTGCCCAGCATTTAACACACAGCTAGGCCTTTGCTAGCCACTGATTGTATGAAGATAAATGAGAACAAAAAGAAACGCAGGACCAGATGGCTTCGCTGACTAGTTCTACCAAACATTTAAAGAAGAATTAACAACAGTTGTTCACAAGCTCTTCAAAAAAAACAAAAAATACACAAGGAAGGAATGCTTCCCAACTCACTCTGAGGCCAGTCCTCATGTGAGTACTGGGTACCTCACTGGTACCCTGATACCAATACCAGCCAAAGGCATCACAGGAAAACTACAGACCAATATCCTTCATAAATATAAATGCAGAAATCCTCATCAAAATACCAACAAACTTAATCCAACAAGATACAAAAAGGATTATACACCATGACCGAGTGGGGTTTATTCCAGCAGTGCAAGGGTGATTCATCATACAAAAATAAATCAAGTAATTCACCACATTAATAAATTAAAGGGAAAAACCCACACGATCATCTCAGCTGACACAGAAAAACATGACAAAATCCAATACCTTTTTATGATAAAACACTCAACAAACTAGGAATGGAAGGGAACTTACTCAACATGATAAAAGAAATCTATGAAAAAGCCACAAATGGCATCATACTCAACAGTGAAAGACTGAGTATCCTCCCCCTAAGATCGGAACAAGACAAGGATGTCTACTTTTGCCACTGTAAGTTCTAGCCAGGGCAATTAAAGAAGAAAAAGAAATAAAATTCATCCAGATTGGAAAGGAATTTTAACTATCTCTGTTCATGGATGACATGATTTTAAATATCGATAATCCTAAGGAATAAAAGAAAAAATAGAACTAATAAGTTCAGCAAGGTTGCAGGATATGATACAAACTCAATAAACAAAAGTCTATTGTATTTCTACACACTTGAACAATTCCAAAATGAAATTAGGGTAACAATTCTGTTCACAATAGCATCTATAAGGATAAAATATTTATGAATAAATGGAACAGAACTGCAAGATTTGTACATTGAAAACTACAAGACATTGTTGAAAGACGTTAAAGAAAACCTAAATAAATGGAAAGACATCTCATGTTCATCAACCGGAAGACTTAGTATTGTTAAGGTAGCAATGCTTTCCAAATGGATCTGCAGATTCAGTACCATCGCTATCAAAAATTCCAGCTGCCTTTTTTGCAAAAATTGACAAGCTGACCCTAAACTTGATACAGAAATTCAAGGGATTTAGAATAGCCAAAACAATTTTGAAAAAGGATAAAATGTTGGAGGACTCATTCTTCCTGATTCCAAAACCTACTACAAAGCTACAGTAATCAAAACAGTATGGTACATCCATAAGGAAGAACATGTACGTCCGTGGAATAGATTTGAGAGTCCAGCAATAAGCTCTGACGTTAGTGGCAAATTGATTTTGACAAGGATGCCAAGACACAATTCAACTCAATGAGGAAAAAACAGAATAGTCTTTTCCACATATGGTATGGGAACAACTGGATGTTTGTATGCAAAAGATTGAAGTTCAACCCCTACTTCATACCACATACAAAAAACTAATTCAAAATGGATCGTAGATCTAAATGCAAGAACTAAAATTGTAAAACTCCTAGGAGAAAACAGAGTAAATCTTTGCGACTTTGAGTTAGACAATGATTTCTTAGTATGATACCAAAAGCATAAATGACAAAAGAAAAAATATGCAAATTGGACTTCATCAAAATTAAAAACTTTTGTACTCCAAAGGACACCATCAAGAAGGTGAAGAGAACCCAAAGAATGGAAGAAAATATTTGCAAGTCATATATGTGATGAGGGGCTTGTCTCCAAAACATACAAAGAACTCTTACAATTCAATAATAAGCTATCCATAGGTATATACTTAAGAGAATTGAAAATATCCGTTCATACAAACACTTGTAGATGAACGTTCATAATGGCATTCTTCATAATGGCAAAAAAAAGTGGAAACAGCCCAAATGCCCATCAACTGATGAATGCATAAATAAATGTAATGTGTCTGTACAGTGGAATCCTATCTGGTAATTAAAAGAATGATGTTCTGATACTTGCTACAACGTGGATAAACCTTGCAGACATTATGCTACGTGGAAGAAACCAACATATTGTATGATTCCATTTCTATGAAATATCCAAAAGAGGCAAAGCCGTAGAGACAGAAGGTGGACTAGTAATTGACAGGAACTGGGTGAAGAGAAATGGGGAGTGGATGCTTCATGGGTACAGGCTCTCCTTTTGGAGTGAAGAAATGTTCTGGAACTAGACAGTGGTGATGGTTGCACAACATTGTGAATGTACTGAAACCACTGAATTGTTCATTTTAAAGGGTAAATTGTATATGTGAATCTCAGTAAGACTGTTCACCAATGGGGACATAACCCCACCTTTTAGACAGAGGCTGCACATAGTGACTTTCCTCCAAAAAGTGCACCATGGAGGGAGTGGGGGCTGAGGGGTGAGAGAGAAACTTTACAGTTGAGAAACCTGGCAAACACTACCTCAGCCAGTTGGCCAAGGTCAATGTCAGTCACAGATCACGTTGATGGTACGTGCCCTTGATATGATACAATTAAAATGGCACTTTACCTCTGTGGTCTTTTGCCCAGTGACCCATAACCCAGTCTTATTGGGAGAAAACATCAGACAAATTCCATTACTCCTAGTGTGGCACCCTGCAAAGATAGCTGACCAGGACTCCTCCAACCTGTCAAGGTCATCAACAGAGAGAAAAGCCGGAGAAACTGCCACAGCCACGAGGAGCCTAAGGAGACGTAACAACCATATGTGATGTGCTATTCTGGATGGGATCTTGGAATAGACTAAGGACATTCAATAAAGACTAAGGAAATCTGAATAAAGTGTGGACTTCAGTTAATGGTAGTCGATATCGGTTTATTAAGTGTAACAAATTTACTGTGCTAATGTTAAGATGTTAATAACAGGAAACTGGATGTGGGGTACATGAGAACTCTCCACTATCTTCTCAATTATTTATAAATCTAAACTGTTCTGAAAAATAGTCTTTTAAAAAATAAATCAGATCCTACTGTCCTTGGGAAACCTTCCAGTCTAGAATATCTTTCTCCAAAGTTACCAATTGCTGAAAGAAAAGAAAATACCATTTTCAAAAAAGTTTTTGAAGCATCAAGTTAAACAATACAAAACAAATTTCTTTATTTCAGGACTTGTCAGAGGCTTTACTTTCTTAACTATATGTAGTGATTCCCTAAGCAGCAGATATTCTAAGCATTTCACAAAGTTGTTTGACCCTTTCTTTGCATATCTTCTGTAAAAGCCCTTCCAGTGTTGACAATCGCTGTTCAAATACGGTGGTTCCCAGACTTGAGAATTTCATGAACCAATAGAATTTCAAAAAAGAAAAAAAAAAAAAGTTTGGGACCAACAAAACATTATCAACTCTTTATAGTGCCAAATAAGGATCTTCTAAAAAGAGCATCTGCTGTAGCTGTCATTGCAATACCTCTAAGGTGAGAAGTATGTAATTAAAGATTGGAAAGCATCCCTTGAATTGAAATACACTTGGTCCGGCATTGCCCATGTGTTTCCTATTTGGCTGTGGACTTTGTGAACCAGCTTGGGGCCTTAGCCCACCACTCTGGGAGCTCCGGTCCCTTGGGTGATGCTACAGCTCACTGTCCTGTGCTGCTTCCTCAGAGGCCCTTGCTTTCAGCTGCTTCACCGAGCTCATGAAGAGGATGAACCAGAACTTCCCCCACGGAGGCGCCATGGACACGCACTTTGCAAACATGAGGTCGCTGATCCAGGTATGACCCGCTGGCTAGTCCTGCTTTGGAGTTTTTTTGGGAAACCATAAGTATATCTTAGTGGCTTCAGAGTGAGCACTTTGGAGCCAACCTGGTTTCAAATCCTATTTCTGCTACTCACTAGCTGTCTAGCTTCAGGTGTATGCTTTTTAATCTCCCTGAGCCTCGGTTTCCTCATCTGGAAAATGGGTTCTTTTCCCATTTATGGGATTCCCAATACATCATTGCAGTTATAATGGAAATGAGACCAACTAATGCATTTATAGTGCTTAGCCAATGCCTGCCAATGCCTGCCAATGCCTCTCATGGGCCAGCAACATCAGCCTCATCTGGGAACTTTAGAAATGCAAATTACTGGGCACTTTCCCCCACTGAATCAGAATCTCTGAGAGTTGGGACAAGGAATCTGTGCTGTATGAAGCTCTCCAGGTGATTCTCATGCAAGCTCGAGTTTGACAGGTGCTGTAATAAATGCTAGCTCTTTAGCATCCATAGTGATTAGTATATCTGCTCCCCAGAGGAATTAAAACATTCTGCCCTTTGAGTGGAAGGAATGTAAATGCATTAACCCAAGTAAATGATAGGGATGCATAATTATCTATGCACCAGCAATGGAGCTACAGCCATAATCACATTAGCTCTGAAGGCTTCTTTGGTGGAGTTAAAAATATTACAAAATATTTTGGGCATGAGAAAAGTAGAAACAATAATACAATGAATACCCACGTTTCTGCCTGCACCTGCCCAGGAAATAAAATATTAACTATATATTTTCCAGCCTCATGTACCCCTTCTTGGTGGCATTTCCCTACTCCTGTCCTCCCAATGATAAGCACTTTCTAGAATGGGATGTTTATCATTAAAATGCATTGTAAAAATTCTTTTATAACATATGCATATATTCCTAAATAACATGTAATGTTTCTCAAGTTTCCCCACTTTCCGTAAATAGTTGTAAATGACATAAATTCTTCTGCAACTTGTTTTTATACTCAGTAACAAGTTCATGATGCTCAGCTCCAAAACTGCAGTTCATTCCGTTCTCCCAGAAGTACAGTCTTCCACTCGAGGAGTATATCACATTATATAACATTTTATTTGGATCCATTGTCCTGTTGGTGATCATTTAGGTTGTTTCCATTTTGTTTTGTTTTTTGCTTTTGCTTTGAGGGAATTTGGGGTTTTCATTTTGGCCTTTATAAATAATGGTGCACTGAAATTCTTGCGTGCATCTCTTTGTGCATCTATGCAAGAGCATTGATTGGGCACGTACCTAAAGTGGAATTGCTGGATTAGAGAGAGCGTACACATCTTCAGCAGAGATGGTTGAATCACTCTCCAAAGTGATTGCACCAGTTTCTATGCTCAAGAGCAGTGTTGTAAGGGTTTTTGACACATTTTACCCTCACTTGATATTGTCACTCTTCTTAATGTTTGCCAGTCTCTTGGGTGTGAGTAGAGCATCCCATTGGGGTTTTATTTGCATTTTCTTGATTAATGGTGGGACTGAATATCTTTTCTTTTTTTCTTTCTTTTTCCTGTTTATTTGGAGTGCTTTTGCTATGAATTGCCTGTTCATATGTTTTGCCCATTTTATATGTATAATTTTTTCCATAATTAGAATCATCTTCTACATACTTCTCCATTATTTGTATACATACATATTCTGAACCTGATTTTCTTTTCTTTTTGCTTAACAGCCTATCTAACAGCTGGAGGTATTCTTCCACCACCATTTTTTAAATAACGGTTCTCTTGAAATATAATTCAAATATCATAAAATTCATCCTTGTAAAGTGTACCATTCGGTGATTTTTAGTATATTCACAGAGTTATGCAGCCATCACCAATTTCAGAACATTTTCTTTACCCCCAAAAGAAACTTTTTACCCATTAACAGTCACTCCCCATTTCCTCCCTGTCCCCAGCCCCTAGAAACCACTGTCTACTTTCTCCCTCGATAGATTTACCTTTTCTAAACATTTCATATCAATGGAGTCATACAGTTTGTGGCCTTTGTGACCGGCTTCTTTCACTTAGCATAATGTTTCAAGGTTCACACACATTGTAGCATGTATTAGAATTTTGTTCCTTTTTATTACCAAATAATATTGAATTAAATTATATGGATATACCATTTTTTGTTTATCCATTCATCTGTTGATGGGCATTCAAGTTGACTATTACGAATAGTGCTGCTACACACATTCATTCATGTACAGATTTTTCTGTGAATATATGTTTTTATTTCCCTTGGGGCTATACCTAGGAGAGGAATCGAGTCATGTGGAAATTCTGTGTTTCACTTTTTGAGGAACTGTCAAACTGTTTTCCACAACCGGTGCACCATTTTGCATTCCCAGGAGCAGTGTATGGGGGTTCCAGTTTCTCTGCATCGTTGCTAACACTAGCTATTGTCTATCGTTTTTATTTTAACCATGCTAGTGAGTATGAAGTGGTATCTTGTTTGTTTTTCTTTGGGTTTTTTTTCTTTTTTTGAGACAGAGTCTCACTCTGTCTCCTGGACTAGAGTGCCATGACATCAGCTTAGCTCACTGCAACCTCAAACTCCTGGGCTCAAGTGATCCTCCTGCCTCAGCCTCCTGAGTAGCTGGGACTACAGGCACGTGCTACCACGCCCTGCTAATTTTTTGTATTTTCAGTAGAGACAGGGTCTTACTCTTGTTCAAGCTGGTTCAAACTCCTGACCTTAAGCTATCCTCCCGCCTCAGCCTCCCAGAGTGCTAGGATTACAAGCGTGAGCCACCGCACCCGGCCTGTGGTTTAATTTGCATTTCCCTAATGACTAATGATATTAAGCATCTTCCTTGTGCTTGTTGGCCATTTGTAAATCTGGAGAAATGTCTGCTCAGATCCTTTGCCCAGTTTTTAACTCCCCCTGTCTGCTAAGGGCTGGGTGGGGTCTGGCGAGTGGACACACCACTGTTGACTCAGCTGTCCCTTCTGCTTCACCCTTTCCTTCCTCCCACAGATCCTGGACTCGGAGCTGTTTGAGCTGATGCATCAGAACGGGGACTACACGCACTTCTACTTCTGCTACCGCTGGTTCCTGCTGGACTTCAAGCGAGGTACAGACTTTAAACTGGGGGCTTCTTTCCAGACCGTTTGCAGCAGAACTCCAGGGGAAAAAGTACCGTGGAGGGGAGGCCGAGGGGTGCTGGGGCAAAGGCAGCAGAGCTCTGTCCGTTCACCCGCCTTGTCTTGCAACAACACTCTGCAGTCGGTGCTGTTAAGATCCCAATTTTACCGGGAAGAAACCATGGCTGGGAAGAATTAAATTCAGAGCTAGGATGAGGAGAGCCAGGATCTGCACCCGCCTCTACCCACCCCCGAAGCCCAGTTCCCTTCCATTCAGTTATTCTGCTTAGCAGAGACCAAGAACTCTGAAGCCCATGGAGCAGGGGTTATTTCCTACACATTTCAAATGTGGCTTAGAAGTGATGTATAACACAGTGCATTGTTGCCATTGGGCAAATCTGGGGGATGCAAATAATAATAATATCTAATATATACAGAGGTGTTTATTAAATGCCACACACCATGCTGACCCATCGATATGTATTATCTCTTCAGTCCTCTTACGCTGTCAGCTTCACCCACCTTACAAATGAGGAAAGAAAGAGGTTCATGGAGAAGAAACGAGCCCAAGGTCCCCTTGTTAGCAAGTGATGGAGGAAGGATTTGCACCGAGTTTACTGGGTATAGGAAGCCTTGCTTTAACCACTGCTCTATTCTGTCTCTTTTCTAGAGTCAGAGGCAGCCCCAGTTCTGCCTTTGTGTGTGGGTCGGGGTGGAGATACCTCCATGGGTGCTAATGAAGATAGAGGTGCAGGGATAGGGCTGGACCCTGGTCAAAAGGCAGGGCAGGGACAGGCCTGCATAGACCAAACCTGCACATGCTCAATCCTCCATTCACAGAATGTCAGAGCTGGAAGGAACTTAGAACCCACCTGGTTTGCATAGCCCGTTCTACAGATGGGGAAAACTGAGGCTTCTAATGGTCAAGTGACAGAGTCCAGGTCTCCTGCCTCCTGGCCTGAGTTGTGTCCGATGCACCAGCGCAGAAGCACGAAGCAGAGCTGGCCTGGGATTTTCCCGGAGGGATTTTCACAAGGGAGGGCAGTACCATGCGCCTCTCGCTGACTCTCTCTCTCCCCGTGCGTGTGTGTGTGCGTGTGCGTGTGCGTGTGCGCGCGTGTGTGTGTGTGTGTGTGTGTGTGTGTGTTGGTGTTTCGGTAGAACTCGTTTATGATGATGTCTTCTCCGTCTGGGAGACCATCTGGGCCGCCAAACACGTCTCATCCGCCCACTACGTCCTGTTCATCGCGCTGGCTCTGGTGGAAGTCTACCGTGACATCATTTTGGAGAACAACATGGATTTCACAGACATCATCAAATTCTTTAACGGTACCCGCATGACTAGGGTCTCTTCTGAGGGGTGGGGCTTCTGGAGGACCCCTTCCTGGGGCCTCGGGAGGGATGGAAATTTGCTGAAATTGGTTCCCGGTGAAGGGGATGAAGAGGGTTCTTCCCACTTCTCATGGCTATTCTGAAAAGGATAAGTTGACATTCTGTAATGCAGAGGGTGCGTATACTCAGGGACCTGGCAGAGGGAGCTTGGGTGTTGAAATCGGCTCAGGGGCAAAGCCTGGCTCTGCCCCTGACCAGCTGTGCCAGTGGACAAGTCACTTCCCCTCTCTCTAAACACCCACTTCCTCATCTGTGAAATGGGGCAGCAGCGTCTGTTTCAGAGGATTCACATGCGTAGGAAAAGCGGGCACAGAAAAGCGATTGCAGTAACACGAGAAAGGCACAGCCTTCGAAACCAGACAGATGTGGATTCTGATCCCAGCTCTGCCACTCGGGAGCTGTGTGACCCTGTCCAAGTGACTTCACATCTCTGGGCCTTAAATTCTTCAGAGATAAAATGGTGCCAACACCTCCCCCCGCCCAGGGAGGTCCAAAGGATTAAATGAGACAACATGGATAAGTTGCGTCACATGGTACCTGGCTCATATGAGGGCCCCGGTAAATGAAAGCTATTGCTACTGTTATCACTATTTAAAATCAAAAAACCTAAAGAAGGTTCTGGAAAAACCAAAAGAAGAAAAAGCCCACCTGTGATCTCACTTTTGAAGCATTATGAGGGTTTTTGTTTCACCAGTTGCGTGTAGCATTTTTTTTAAATTTGCTATTTCAAAAATTGTCTTCCATATAATAAATTTTATAAGACTACAGAATATACCTCTAATGACTCCCATAACTTACGGAACCATCCCTTACCATTAGCATCTAGGCTGTTTTTAGTCTGAGGTGTCATTGAGCACCCAAAGCCATTCATGTTAGTGTAGAGATGCCCAAACTTTCTCAATTCCGGGCACCCTCAGTGTCTCTCCAAAATGGTTATGACACCTGAGGCCAAAAGTTGCATTTTGTAAAGACTTAGTTAGGTCCAACCCCCCTGATAAGTATTTATGTCCTAATAACTGAATCGCTGTTTGAAAACATAATACACATGAATTGAAAGAAAATAACATTTTTATTTCATTCTTAAGTAAGTACAATTACTTACTAATGGGATGTGCGCACCAGTTAGGCTTTGCACAACTTGTCAAGTCTTGGAATCAGATTGAACACTGCCACCTTCGTTTTCTGTTCCACATTGATGTTCACATGGTTCTTGCTTTTTATTTTTTTATCCTAACAACCACTGAAAATCTAGCTTTGCAGGGATACAAAGCAATGGATAGGAATGTCGGGCACTTTGTGAACTCACTCCACCTGGCAGTTGATGTGGAGTATTGATAGCTGTGTTTCCCTCAAAACTTCTAAATATTCCACGGTGCCCCTGTGAGTTCATGGCAACATGCTAAGGTACCTCGGCACCCAGTTTGGGAACCATGATCTTAGTGTTTTGTTTTCCTTCTACAAAGTAGTTTCTTTATCATAAATGTCCAAACTTGGAATTATTCTAGTTTCCAGGTCTGATCATTTTGTGTGGCTCTTGATAAAATGATTATTTTTGCTTTTTTGTCCTTCCCTCTCCTCCTTCTATTGCTTCCTCCTTTTCGTATATTTGCACATCTGCTACGTGCCCGGCCTTGCTTTCCCTCATTCCGTTTGTAGGAGAGGGGTGGAACGACGTCTTGTTTTTATAGCACATGCTGTGAACCAGCCTCATCCCATCTGATCCGCACAGTAACCTCGTGAGGTGGCTACTGTGACAGTCCCTATTTTACAGATGAGGAAACTGAGGTCTGGAGGTGCAGGCCTTCCCCAAAGTCTCTGCTTGCAGAGACCCTCCCAGGGGCTAGAAGTGTGTCCCAAGGCTGCACATAGAAGGAGGCTCATGAGACTTTGCCTTCTCCTCTTTCAGAAATGGCCGAGCGACACAACACCAAGCAAGTCCTGAAGCTGGCCCGGGACCTCGTGTACAAGGTGCAGACTCTGATTGAGAACAAGTGAGGGCCACCTGGCCCAGGCAGCGTCAGCGAGCCACCCCCTGCCCGTCCTTCTGCCCACTTCTCTTCCCGGCCGGAGGGCCACCCCGGGAGCCGAGTCCTGGTGTCTGTTCAAGAGCGTGGAGTTCTGTGCACAGAGAAACTGCCCTGACTTTGGCCACCGGGCGGGTGGGATCGAGGAGCCGCCCCTTGAGTTCAGCCTTACGTTTTCCTGTTTGACCAAAGATCGCCCACCCATGTCTGGCATTTCTCCCTTGCGGGAGCTCGGGGATGTTGTTGGATGGAGGAAGCATCTTCGTTCCTGGTCTCCGGAATGGTCTCCTCTTCTTTCTCGAACCTTCCAAACTGTCTCGTCAGATGAGACTTTGGGAGGGATTTTCTTTTTTTTTTTTAATTGGTGTAGGAGAGGTCTACGGGGCTTCCTTTGTGCTCTGAAAGGGGCCGCTGGAGAGGTTCCGGAACGTGGCTGGAAGGCTGGCTCAGGGCAGGGTCTCTCCCCCTCAGCATTACTGACATTTGGGGCCGGGTCATTCTTTTTGAGGGGACTGTCCTATGCATTGCAGGGTGTTGAGCAGCATCCCTGGCCTCTGCCCACAAGATGGCAGTAGCACCATCCCCTGTCCCCACCTGTGATTGTGACAAAAAAGAAATGTCTCCAGACATTGCCAGATGCCCCCAGCAGGGCACAGTTGCCCCCATTGGAGAACCCCGGGCTTAGTGGAGGGCTACAAATGTGCCTCCCTGCCCACTGTCTTTGTACGAAGCTCCCCATGTCCTGAGACCTTCCCTCACTTAGAAAAGGCACACAGGGGTCCTCCACACATCTCCCTTGGGGGCCAGGATTCCTTTTGTTGTATTTTCTCCTTTTTTCTCGTTTGTCTGATGCTAGGAGAGACTTCCTTTCTTCTTTTCAAGAAATGCATCTTCCTACAGCAGTGACGGAACCAGAGAAGTGTCTGTCAGGCATGAGATAGTCCGAGGCTCGCTGGGGTCCACGCCCTGCTGCCTTCCTCCAAGGGGGGACCTCGCCCCTTCTTCCACGTATGGGATCTTGGAAAGGTGTAGGTTTGGCAAAAGCCACTTGATCAGGGAGGCCGGCTTTTCTCTAAGCACCCTTGCTTACTCAGGAGGAAGGAGAAGGAGGAAGAGGTCGGCCAGGGTAGTGTGTGGTGTGTGTTTTCCTAAGGAAACATCTGCTGATGAACTGGGGCCAGGGGTGCGGCTAGGTCTGGGAACAGCCACCTCCATGTCTTCACACAGAGGGTCACCAGTCTGCAAACAGACCCTAGACGGGCTGGTTCACTCTGTCTGCCTGTCCTTTCAGTAGAGCAGTCTTGCCAATTCTTCTGTTCTGAGAATGCACCCAGAATGGGAGGACACAGTGAGTGTCAGGGAGGAAGGCTCTTCGCAGGTCACCTGCTGCCTCTAGGGCGGTGAAAGAAGGACAGCTGGGGTTTGGGAGAGGGGGGAAGACAGGGAAAGGAGCATACTGAAGTGTTTGCAGGGGGGTGCATTAGTCCTCCCACCCTGAACAAGCCAGGAAGCAGAAAGGGACACAGTCAACATTCTGGCTGCCATTAGAGTTGCATGTCCCCACCCTCCCCCCCCACCAGCTTCCCAAGATGGGAAGAAACGTGCAAAGGGCCCTCGGGATAAAAGTCTTATTTTGCCACTCAGCTGTTCCCTACAGAGGATGTTATTTTAGCAAGACCCAAGTCCCGGACCTTCGGGTTCTTATTTATTTTTTTAACAGACTAGTCTTTCAAAGTACAGCACAAGACCTCTTCTCTGCCTTCTCTTGTGGTGTTCCAGAGAGCATTTGTGATTGTGGTTTGGAATAATTCATATTTATTTTGTTTATCGTGCTTGTTCAGATCTCTGTACATTGTGCGTGTGTGTCTTGGAATTGGGTGCGTGGGAGTCGTTCTGTCTATGGAGTGCCCTCATTTTTTTCAGTGTGGCCCACATATCTTGTAAATGTTTACTGAAGAGTTGTGTCTATATGGAGAGAAAATATCTATAAACAGAGAAATATGTGAATCTGTGGGGTTTTTTTGTTTCTTTGTTTGGGTATTTTTATTTTTATTTTTTAATTGAGAAGAAAGAAATGTTTGCTTCTCAATTATGCTCACGCTTCCACCTTCGTGAGCCCAGATGGGGTCAGATTGTCGTGACAGTTGCCTGGCCTTTCCCCAGAAAGGTGAATCACTCCTTACCCCTTGTATCAGTTAGCTGTTACCACAAGTGATGCTGCATAACAAACCAACCAAAACATAGTGGTTTAAAATAGCTATTTATTGAGCTCATGATTCTGCAGAGCACCAGTCTGGGTTGGGTTCAGCTGGGAGGTTCTTCTGGTCTCAGCCTGACTTCTTCATGCCTCTGTGGTCAACTGATGGCCAGAGAGG
Source organism: Lemur catta (assembly GCF_020740605.2). Classification (NCBI taxonomy): domain Eukaryota; kingdom Metazoa; phylum Chordata; class Mammalia; order Primates; family Lemuridae; genus Lemur; species Lemur catta. Next base: position 11,974,249 of record NC_059148.1, read on the forward strand.
CAGCTCCACTTCCGACGGCTGTTGGCTGGGGCGATGGAGGAAACTGGGGCATGTGTCCCTCATCCTCCCGCAGGCTAGCTCAGGCTTGTTGACGTGGCCGTGACGGCAGATTCCATGAAAGCAAGCAGAAGCAAGCGCTCCTCTTAAGGCCTCAGCCTGGCTGGCGTAAAGTCATTACTGCCACATTCTGTTGGTCAGCGTAAGTCACATGACTGAGCCTGGATTTAGAGGTGGGGAAATAGACTCCACTTCCTGATAGGAGGCTTTGAAACGTGACATTGAAGAGGAGCATGGATACAAGCAGGGAAGTCATGCAGGCCATTGTCTGCAAACTGCCTGCCGCATCCCCTGAGGTCTGGTGCACCACTGGGGACCCCAGTCCGTCAGCCACTGGACATGGGAACATCCCTTAAGTTAACACCTCTCTGCATCCTGACTGCTGAGCTAGCCCATCTCTCAGCTCTGACGTTCCCACAGACCACGCTCCCGTCTCCTAGACATCTCTGGTTCTCACTGGTGGCTGTCGCTCAGAACCACAGTCATCAGGCAATGGGGACCTTGCATGGGTCTGCGCCCCCAGCTGTTTCTAAACACGGCCTGAGGGAAACTTCTGGTTTTCAGCTGCAGAAGCAAAGCTTGATTTAATCTAACGAGCACCCATCAGAACTTCATGCTTTATAGGGAAAAAGTTCGATGTTCCAAATTAAGCCTGCGAAGTGCAGGAGGAGTTTGCAGATGGCACCAGGTAGCTGGATGTGCCCGTCACCACTTTCTGAGAAGATTCCCAGCAGAGGCAAGCGTGAAGCCACTCACAGAAGCAGGCCAGCGGGGATTTGTCCCTTCGCTAGCCCAGCTGGGGGCTGTGTCAGTTGCCACGTCTGCTGCTGCTTCCTGAGGGAAGCGTCTCAGAGCAAAGTCTGGTCCTGATGTTCCACAACTGTCCTCTGAGGTCACCATCTCATTTCTCTGACTTCAACCTTACTCGGCCCACGTGGCCCTCCTCCTGGAGGGCTGCACTCTTGCTTGCAGCCGCCTGGCACTGCCAGACCTGGGCAACACCAGGGTGCCTGTCGTGTGGCCACAAATGCCCGGTTACGTGCACTGTTGGCCTCTGTTCATTGACAATATCTCTTAGGGGGAAAAAAAAATCCCAAGAGAACATTTTTGCTTCTGCCAAGGCTTTCCTAAACATATGCACTTGAACTTGCCTAGATGTGGAAAGGTAAGTCTTGGATCACACAAGGCACGTTTCCACCACTCAGTGGGGGTGGAGAAGCGGTCTCAGTCCTGCGCGTGCGTGTAGTTGGCGTTGAGGCTGCTGCCTCCTACCCTCTTCCTGCTCTTCCTTCTCCTCGTCAGCCCCCTTTCCTCCACCTCTTTCTCTTTTCATTCCTATTCCTCTCCTTCTCTCCCCCTTCTCTCCCCTCCTTCTACTGCTTCTCCTTGTATTATTAATAATACTAACTTGGATAGTGTCTGTGCCCACGTTTTCTACCTGAATTACGCTGGTCTTGTTCAGAACAAGACTGCAGTGGGAAGGCCCTTCTGGCTGCCCCACCCTTCTCCCTTGAAACCATCCTGCACTTTCTTTTCACCTAGAGCTTCCCCTTTGGCTTGCAGGAGAGGCCACGGGGCAGTTGAGAGGCACTTCTCCTGCAAAGAGTTCGAGAGGCCCTCACTTTCCATTGCAGAATGGCTGGAAGCCTTGTTAAGCCACATTCTTTCATTTTCTTTCTTACCTTTTCTTCTTTCCCATTAGTCCTGAGGGAAGGCGGGAAAGAGTGTGATCAGGAACAGGGTGGGAAGTGATAGGCTGGAGTGTAATGATGCAATCGTAGCTCACAGCGACCTCAAACTCCTGGGCTCAAGCAATCCTCCTGCCTCGGCCTCCCAAGTAGCTGGGACTACAGGTGCGCGCAACCACCCCTGGCTAATTTTTCTTATTTCTTTGTAGAGACGGGGTCTAGCTGTGTTGCCCAGGCTGCTCTTAAATTCCTGGCCTCAAGCAATCCTCCTACCATGCCCTCCCAAATTGCTGAGATTACAGGTATGAGCCACCGCACCTGGCTCAGAGTTTTCTTTACATTTCAAATCAGTGTAGTCAAATATATTATAATATACCTATCAATATGAGATTTAGATTCTTTTCTTCTCATCAGATACTCTTAAGTTTGGCAGATTAGACCCATCAGCCAAGAGAGCCTTTCTTCTTGGAGGACTTAAAGGAGAATTAAAACAGGAATGACTAACTAAATGTACCACCTAAAATCATGTCATCCATCTCCACCCACGTATTTGGTGAGGCAAGATTTAGGATTTCAAATCTGGTACTTATGGCTGTGTGGCCTTGAGCAAGTGACTTGACCTCTCTGAGCCTTAGTTTTCACTTCTGTGAAATGGGGATAATAATGCCTCCCTTGGTTCTGGACTCAGTTCTGAGCCCCGCTCTTTCAAGGGAACCTCTGCCTCTCAGCATCACTGCGGATGGGGATGGGAACCCATTTTCCCAGAGTTCCTATCTGGGGTCCTCAGGTGAGTCCTTGAAACTTAAGAGAATATGGCCCCAGGCAGAAAACTCAGGAAGGGGTGAGGCTTGAGCCCTCTAAGTCTGTGTCTTGGAGAAGCACAGGCGTTAGGTGTGGTGAGGACATCAGTTCTTGGCAGGAGCAGCATCCACGGTGACTCTGCAGTTTGCATCCAATTCTGCTGAGTCAGGAAAGGGCCCCAGGTCTCCTGGTGTTTTGTTTCGATTTTTTTTTTTTTTTTTTTTTTTTTTTGGCTTTTAAGCCACTGGGTACATTAAGAGCTTGCACCCAGGACAGATACAGACTCTAGAGGAACACAATTTGAGCCCTTTTTTGAAGTGCCAACTTGATGATCCATTTCTGACCGTCAACCTAGCAGAACTCAAATACCCAACAGGAGCATGCAGTTCCCTGGAGACGGTCCATTACATTAGGATGTGGTAGAGGAACCCTCCGGTATCTTCCTGGCTTTCTATTTTCATATCTGTGCGCAATGATTTCCAAACTTTGTAGGTACAAAGCTTCTTGTAAACAGTGGGTGTCTCTTGATGAAGAGAAAATAACAGAGAGACCCCTCTGTCTCTTACCAAATAAAGACAGAGTCTTTCTGTAAATGGTTTTGCTTTATGGGCTAGAGAATCACTCCCTTTGGCATTGCTGAAACAGTTCAAACAGAAAATTACGGAACTTGGGGGCCATTAGGAGGTGATTACAAGAGAGGAAACAGCACACCCCAAGCGCCGATGGATGACACATAGCCTTGGGCTCCTACCTGGTAGTTTCTACTTGCCGCTCTTGGTACTGGAATCTGCCCAGGGCTCAAGGAATATTCCCTCATGAGACTGATTTGCTTTGAAGCACTTCTGATGACATTCAAAATGAGCTGCTGGGTTTTGAATCCATTTGAACATCATGTGGTGGCTTCCTATTACTTTATTCAATTATTCTATTACTTTAAAAAAAGTTCTAAAGTCATTCTTATTATTCTTTCTGGAGGATAAACACCAGGTATGTTCTCTGTGATCTATGTGCCTTTGGAATAATAGAATCACTCCTGGGGGTTGTTTATGGACATTGTCAATGGAAAAGAACCCACGCTCTTTAAAATCATTTAAAGAGATTTATTATGAGCCAAGTATGAGAACCATGACCCAGAGCCATGCCCAAGAAGCCTTGAGCAAGTGGACTTGCTGTGGCTGCGTTACAGTTTGGTTTTATACATTTTAGAGAGACAGGGATTACATGTAAAGTCATAAATCAATGCATGGAAGGTGTATATTGGTTTGACCCGAAAAGGCGGGACGTCTCGAAGCATGGTGGGGGTGGGGGTGTTATAGGTTATAGGTGGGTTTTCAAGATTCTTTGATTTTTTCATTGGTTAAAGAAATGAAGCTTTGTCTAAAAGCTTGGGATGTTTTAGGTTAAGATAAGGAAGTCTGTTAATCAGAGACAAGCCGCTGGACATATACTGGACATAGACTCAAGTGATCTGTTAAGTAAATGGAGGACCTGCAGGTGTGGTTCAAGCCCCACCCTGTATGGCCTTAGGCTTGTTAATGAGTTACAAAGGATCTCTCCAAGAAGGGGGAATGAGGACGCATGTCTGACCTCCCTTCTCTTGGCCAGCAACTCAGTATTAGGCTATTTCTGGGGTCCCCTTGGCTAAGAGAGGATCCATTCAATCAGCCGGGGGATGCTTAAGATTTAAGATTTTATTTTAGTTCACAGTATTCTTGGGTGAGCATTTGAAGCCAAGAGTTTGATCAAGATGAGCTGGGTGGGTGGGGGGAGAGGGAGCAAATCTAGTTATTATTTTGCATCTACCATAGAGTCTGACAGTTCTGAGTTCAAACCCAGCTCTGCCACTGATCAGCTCTGTGGCCTTGGGTGAGTTGACTTTACCTCTCTGAGCCTCAATTTTCAATTCTGTGAAATGGGGGTACTAAAGCCCCCCTGAAGGAGAGAGCTGCTGGCCATTGCATGTATCTGCCTGCTTAGCATCCTTTCCCCATTCTGCTACCAGCAAGCACCTTCCCCCAGATATCGGTAACTGCATCTTCTCCACTGTAACTATGGCCTTCTAGTGAGACTGCTGACACGCCCCTCGCTGCCCAGGGGTGGGCCTGTGACCCAGTGCTGGCCAATCAGACTCCTTCCCTGGGATTTACATATACCAAGAGAGGAAAGGGAAGTTCCCTCTTTCCTCTGGGGCAGCCAAGCTAGGGATGTCAGCCTGGAGCTGCCTGTGACCACGTCTCCTGCATGAAGGGGTCAAGAATGGCCGGATCCAGGTGTTCAAATGAAGTCCTCTAAGCTCCACGTCTCTCCATCGCATGGTTCTGCTCCCCTCCATGTTGGCCTGCTGGCTCCCACAGTGCCCATGAATCAATCATTCTGACCGGGGTTGATTTTCCAGAAGGGCTCATTTGTCCATCTCAAAGCCCAGGGTGGCCAGGGAATAGCCCCTAGGGAAGATTAGGGCACTGCTTCCCAAGAAGGGCGATGGGTCAGCACAAGCAAAACCGACAGATGGGTCCCAGCACCCCTGGCAGAGAAGGCAGCACGTGCCAAGTTATGGCGGTGGGGAGAGGCCTCCTGTGGGCTCAGAAGTTCATTGTGGCTGCAGGGAGTGGCACAGGGGTTGGGTGGATGACAAGTAATGAAGGCTGAAGAGAGTGGTTGGAACTGGATTGTAAAGAGCATCATGTGCCCCAACTAACAGTGAAGTTTCTACATCAGCGGGATTGTTTGCATTTGCACAGAGGGGTGAGACAGGTCCTTAACTTCCTCACCCCCACACCCCAACACTGGCACAAAATCTTGTAAATAATAGGCACCACTAAATATATGATGAAGAAATAAATGAATAATTTTCAAATTATCCAAGAAAGGAGGAATTATAAAAAGGAAAGGAAGAGAAAGAGAATGTGCATGTGCCCATTGAAAGGTTTAGTATTTGAGTGACAACCACATACTCAGAATTGGCCTGGGCACTTTTCATAAATACATGTAACTCCCACCACAGTCTTGCGAGGTAGAGACGATAATAATAGTAGCTAACATTTATTGAGCGCCATGTGCCAGACATGGGTGCGAAATGCTTTATTTATATAGAGAATCTCAAGTTAATTCCCGGAACAGCCTTATGAGGTGGGCATTATTTCAACTTCCATTTTGCAGAAGAAAAAAACTGGAGTCCAGAGGGGTGAAGTGTCTTGCCTGAGATCACACCACAAGGAAGCAGTACGGGTAGGATCTGAAACTGGGTAGGAAATGGGTGCTTTCGTACAATGCTGGATTGCGCTTTTTGCTCCTCCGGGGAGATTTTTATTTGTTCCTTTCTGGCACCAGGATGATTTTCTCAGTGTCACTGGAGAATAGGATGGTCGTCCCCTGGACGTTGGTCACCCTGGGCCAGCTGATCACAGGCAGGAGGCTGGCCAGGACTGCGCTCAAGATGGCAGTTACGTAGCCCCAGCCCACCTGGCACCTCCCACCATGGTATGCAGAGGAGGTTTCACAGACTTCCTTGGCGAACGGTGAGGCCAGGCTGATTGGGAAAACCAGCAGGCCCACGATGGTGGCAGTGGCTGGAGACAGTGGGAAGGAAAGTCAGTGTGTTGCCAGTTAAGGAGTGCTGGGCTAACCTTCCATCCCAGGACTCACTCGTCCACCCTGCTATCCACCCACCATCTGCCCACTCACCTACCCATCCATCCACCCACCCAACCATCCATTCATTTACTTATTTAGTGGCTTATCCCCCTTTATCCACCCACTCACTCAACTACCCTTCCACCCATCTGTCCATCCACTCATCTATCCATTCAACCATATTCCTTCCTACTTATTCTCTCCATCCCTCTATCCGCCTATCCGTTCACTCATCCATCTGCCTCCTTAGCCACCTGACCCCACCCATCCATCCACCCACTCATCCATCCATCCCTCATCCTTCATCCATCCAACCATATTCCAATCTACCCATCTTCCCTATCCACCCATCCATCCGTCTGCTAAAATATCTATCTATCCATCAGTTCATCCATTCATTTACCAAACCACCTACCTATACATCCATGCATTCATTCATCAAAACTGTTCGAGGTACTGTCGTGGGCATTAATGATGCTAATGAAGTGAACCAGACACCCCTTGGCCTCCCAGGCACTCCTGGTGGTGCAGAGGAGTCACATGACTCCTAGCCTCCCTCGCTGTCTCCAGCCACACTGGTCCACTTTGTGTTCCCTGTACATGCGTTGCTGTCTTGTCTCCATGCCTTTGCCCCTGAACTTCCCATTACCCGAAATGCCCTTGTCCCCTAGGCTAAATTCTACTCATCCTTCCAGACTGAGCTCAAGTGGTACCTTCTCCGGGGAGCTCGCCTTAACACGCTGCACGCACTTGGTCAGGTGCCCCCTGGAGTTTTTCCCAGCATCCTGTGCCCATCCACGTGGTGTCAAATATCCATTGAGTTACAACTCTCTGATCCCCCCAACCCCTGCCAAGTAGACACTGTGCAAGCAAGCCTAGGGCAAAAGGAGCGCATCTTCACCTATTGACTCGGCATATGCCTATCAGGCATCTGTGATGTGTGGCGCACTGTGAGATATATAAAGCCAGGTAAGAGGATGGAGAACCCAAGGAGAGGAAAGCTCCCTCAGCTGGAGGGCATGGAAGCCCCCGTGGAGGCAGTGATATCTCAGCAGAGCCCTTAATGAAGTGGGGAATTAGACATCCAAGATCTGGGGAAAGAGAATTCCAGGCAGAGGGAGCAAGCGTGGTGTATATAAGCAACAGAGTGCAAATATGGCTGGGGCGCATTGAGCCTGGCAGGGCGGGGAAGAGCTGAGGTTGAAGAGGGAATGAGGTGGAGCCTCACAGGCCAGGGAAAGGACTTTGGATTTTACTCGGAGGGTGATGAGAAGCCATCAGGGGTAGATAAACCAGTCTGAGTGGCAGGATCTCATTTCAGTTTCAACAGGACCCATTTGTCCTGCGTGTGGCAGACAGACGCTAGGGGGCAAGGGTGGCAGCAGGGAGATCTGTGTGGATTATTGCTCTAATCCACGTGAGAGATGGTGAAGAATTAATTGATCGAGGGTTACAATCGAGACCTAGGCTGCTGCCTCCGAAGGCTGTGTGTGAGTTAGAGAAAAGCACCCCTCCTCGGCAGATGCAGCCTTGCCGGTTCACAGTTCAGTAAGCTGAGCATGGGCTAGATTTGAGCATCTGCTCAGCTCTCAGCTGTGCACTTTTGTGCAGTGCACAACCTGCCTGCCCAACCATGGTGGCCCTGGTAAAGATGACACAAGGTGGATGGATAAGACAGAAACCAAGGGGGACAGATTATTAGGATTGAGTTGGGTAAGGGCTGGAGTGGGTGGCATTAAGGATGCCATCTCTCCCTGCCCCCAATTTCTGGCTTGCTAAAGGACCAGGGTAGTGGACAATCCTAGGGTTTATCTCTGAGATCTGACCTAGGAGGCCAAGCTCTGCTCACAGGCTCATTCATTCATTCATGCCATAAATATGTCTATAGCACTTAACTATGTGCCGGTGGACTTACCTGCCGCTGCCTGCACCCCTGGCATTGGGCCACTGCCCCGCCTCGGGCACAGCCCTTTGGGGGCCATGGCCCAGGACAGGAGGAGGATTGCATTGAAGGCCAACAGGAGCCAGCCTCCGAGAGCCATCACAGCTGAGAGCTGCCGGGAAGACATGAGAGGAGGGGTGTTGGCTGGGACGGGGGCAGCCGGATGCTGCCTCTGCTTATTACGTGACCAGCATCAGAGTCCACCCCATGAGGTCTGTGCTATTATTATCTCTATTTTACATATAAATAAACAGAGGTCCATGGAAGGGGAGTCATTTGCCTAGGGACACACAGCTAGTTAAACGGAGAGCCAGAATTAAGATCCAGATTGGCCACCATACCATAACCTTAAGTACATGCTAAATGTCACGATCACCAGGAATGGCACCTGGTAGGTGCTGTTACATCACCTTTGCAACGGTCAGTTTTGAAGGCTGTATATTCTTCAGAAGTGCTGGACTGGGAGTCCTTACCCATTCTCCCCATTGTTGCTCTTGGTAATATGCATCATAACAGGAACTTGAACACCTTGGCTTTCATTTTTACACCTAGCAGTGCTTAGAGGGTGGCCAGGTAGGAGTGCGCAGGTTGTACACTGCACAACTCTAGGATATGCATTTGGGGTCATCATAGATTTGCATACTGATTACAGCGATTTCCCAGCAGATGGCAGTACAGCGTACTGAAGAAAGGGTGCTGTTTCCCACTGGGCACAGAGGTGCTATATGGGTGGGCGACTGCCTTTGGAATCATCCTGGGTGTTTGCTAAAATACAGGTAGCCAGACCCCACCCCACCCCTAGAGTCAGAGGCTCCAGGTGGACCCCAGAACTTGGCATTTTTGCAAACTTCCACAGGTGTTTCTCAAGGGCTGTCAGGCTTAAGAACCTCTGTGCTCTGTTCAAAGGGGAGACTAATGGTGGCTTCACAGGTTCTGGGACACCCAGGCAGCAAGCAAAGGCCCTTCAAATCCCATTCAGCCGGCTTCCCTGCCCTGAAGGGTCTGGCTGTGCCCCCGGGGACCCGGTGAACTGGCGAGCCCAGGTCTCACCTTCCAGGCGAAGTCAGGAATATCCTCCAGGGACCTGAAGGTCACACAGCTCTGGTTCCAGCTGTCCCCCTGAGGCCAGGCGCAGTAGGTGAGGATGCCAAAGGAGAAGGCGGGGGTCTGGAACCAGGCAGGGGAGATGAGGCTGAGGGCCGAGATGCAGGTGAGGGACAGCCCCAGAGCTGCCCACACGCTGCTCACCATCAGGGAGTGTCGCTGACCTCGGGGTCAACCGGCAGGATTAGTGATGGAGACTGCCAGGACAAGGAGAGAATCAGGGGCTCCCAGATCCCCCTGACCCCAGCCAGGGATCTGGGGCTCTGGTCAGACCCCAGATCATGAGCCCCCCTTGAGCCCGGTGATGCAGTGGGGTGGCGGGCGGGATACTTTGCCCTAACAAGCTCTGGACGTAGAACTCCCCAATCCCAGAATAAATGTTAGTGCTTACAGACCTTGGAACAGACCTCCACCTTCCGCATGGCCAATCATCATCACTGGTCCATGCCAGGCCCCTCTCATGTTTCATTCATTCATTCATTCATTGGTTCATTCATTCATTCTCTTTGCCCATCAAGCCTTCTCTGTCCAAAACGGCTGCTTCTACCCAGAGGAGGGTGGTTTTACTTAATTTACATGCAAGGCTGCTTCTAGCAGGCCCCCTGCCCATTAGCTAAAGCCTCCCAATATGCTTTGAATTGTTTGATGTGCATCATTTTGTTTGGAGATATTTTTGCAAAATTGGTGTTGTACGATATGCATGCATTTTTTTCACGTATGTAAATAGTATTATTTTATGTATTGTATTCTCTTTCCTGAAAGGCACTAGGCATACTGTTTTCGGGATCGATGCATGTTCTCACGCGTACACCTATTCTACCTGCATGGGTTTGGGGGCCCCAGAGGCAGATCCCAAGGGCCCCATCTCCTAATATCATCACCTTGGGAGTTAGGATTTCAACATGTAAATTTGGGGGGAAGACACAAATATTCAGTCCACAGCAAGAGTCTAGTGAGAATTTGTGGATATGGTTTGATTATCCTTGTATTTATTGTTCTGTTTTTTGGGGATGATATTAGTTTTCCAGTGAAAATTTACTTTAATAAACAAGCAGGTCAATTTCAAGTCAAGTGTTACTTAAATAATAATAGAGGTGGAGGTTTGACATGGCTGAGGCTGGAAGGTGGTTTGCTAATAGCCAAGCCTGTCACTGATGGCCACAGGGAGGCCTGGAGAGGTGGCCAAGGACACCCAGGGCCAAAAGCAGGTGAGCCGCCACCCATGCCAAGGGCATCCACGCAAACCTCCCAGACCACTGGGTTACAACCTTGGCTTTCACTTTGGCGATCTAAGCCCAGCCAGCACTTCAGACGTGGCAGGAATTCTTGGCTGGGAGGCCGACCAACCACTCTAGCCCGTTTCCCAGTTGTGGCACCCGGTGCAAGTTGCCCCACTGCCCTGGGCCTCAGTTTCTCCCTCTGTACAAGGAGATTATAAATCCCTGGGGGCAGACAGTGTTGAGTTCGATCACTGAGCAGGGGGATGCGGTGGACAGAGGCAGAGAGGCCCGAGGGTCCCCTTCCCAGCTGTGTGAGCTAAGAAAATGGGTCCACTCACCTCTCTGGAAAATGGGAGCGGGGGTTGTTACGAAGGTTCCAGGGAATAAAATGCATGTGTGTGTTGCAGGGGGAGGGGCAGAGATAAGCCTGGGCAGGTAGGTCAGGGTCAAGTTGCACATGGACTTTCTATTCCCGGATTAGAAAAACCTCCTGGCTGCTTGCCAGCAAGTGAGATGCGCTCCCCTGAGCCAGAGAGGATGGTTTTTTGTTGTTTTTTTTCTTCCCCCGCTTCTATACCAAAATCAGCCTCTCCTTGGGGTTGGCAGGATCCCTAGGGGTGTAATTCCAGCCAGGAAGCCGGGGAGAGCTGAATACACTGAGACCGGTGGTTCTGCCTCTCTCTGGCTGCACGGGTGGCTCTCCAGGCGTTTCTGACCTTGACAGGAGTTTTGTTCTCTAGATAATGCTCAATGTCACCTGGGAAAATCACGCCAACCGTCCAGGTGCCCAGAAACCTAAATGAGGCGCTATAACCCGAAACCACATCCGGCCAGGCTCCAATTCGCTGGAATCCACCTAAGGGAAGCGTGAAAGAACTGAATATTTTCTCCTCCGGCTCAGTACTTAACTCTTAACAGCAGCCAACAATTTTTGAGCGTTCACCAGGCCCCGTTCTAAGCGCCTTCAGTGCCTCTTCCGTGTAAGCCTCACACCGCCTGATGAGAACAGAGTCTCCTATCATCATTCCCATTTTACAGATGACAAAACTGAGGTTCAGGAAGTGAGCGGTGGAGCTGGGACTCAGGGAATCAGGCTCCAACTCTGGGCCCTAAGCCCAGAGTGATATTAGGAGCTTAATTTAAAAGCCAAATACCTCAGCAGCTTCCCAGGGCTGCCCAGGGTTAGGACATGGTCAACTCTCCCACTTGCTCTGGCCAGGGAGCGTGGATGGTTCCAGAGGGGTCATAGCCACAGGCAGAATCTTAGGAGCAGAGGAGAGATTCAGTTTAGAAGTGTCTGCTAGGGACTTGGGCTTCCACGTCCTCATTTGTAAATGGACGGGGTTGATCATTCATTCATTCCACTTCGATGTGCCCAGCCCAGTGTGACTCCTTAACCCCCAGCCCTGGGAATACAGTGGTGAACAGAACATAGCCCCCGCCTTGAAGGAGCTTAGAGTTTTGTGGGCAAGACAGACAGACAGACAGGATATAACCATATGTCCATCCATTCACCCATCCGACAAATATTTATTGGGCATCTACTATGTTCCAGGCACTGTTCTAGGTGCTGGGGATTTGGCAGCGAGGAAAACAGACAAAGCCCCTCCCCTTGGAACTTACATTCTAGTGGGGACAGAGTCAGTAAGGAAATAAACAAGTAGGTGTATTACTAGGCTAGATGTCACCAGTGCCCTGGAGAAAAATGAAACGTGGAGGGGTAGAGCGAGTGACTGGGGAATGGTCATGGAAAGCCGCGGGAGAAGGTGACCTTCGAGCAGGGGTGAGGGAGGGAGCCATGTGGAGATGGGGGAGGAATATTCCAGGAAGGGGGAGGAGCAGGTGCAAAAGCCCTGGGGTGTGCGTGTGCTTGGCACAGCAGAGGACAGAGAGCCCCATGTGACTTGAAAGGATAAGGACAGGGTGAATGGTGGGCCTTTTAGGCTTTGGCTTTTAAATTCTGAGTGAGATAGGGAGTCTGTGGACAGTTTTGAGCAGAGATATGACATGACCTGTCTTAAATTTTAAAAAGACCACTCTGGGCCAGGTGCAATGGCTCAAGCTTGTAATCCCAGCACTTCAGGAGGCCATGGTGAGAGTACTGCTTGAGGCCAGGAGTTTGAAACCAGCCTGGACAACACAGCCAGACCCCATCTCTACAAAAATAAAATTAATAAAAAAAATCAGCCAAGTGTGGTGGTGCACATCTGTAGTCCCAGATACTCGGGAGGCTGAGGCAGGAGGATCCCTTGAGCCCAGGAATTTGAGGCTACAGTGAGCTATGATCACACCCTGCACTCCAGCCTGGGTGACAGAATGAGACTTTGGCTCCTGGGTGGGGAACAGGTGGAAAAGGAGGCTGGGGAAAAGCAGTTGGAAGGCAACTTGTCAATTAGGTGAGTCACAGGGTGGATGAGACTAGGGGTGCAGGAAGGGCAGTCAAGGGCAAGGGGGTCAGATTCTGGATATCTGTTTTGAGGGACAAAGCTCAAGCCGACCAGATTTGCTCATGGAGTGGCTTTGGGGTGCGAGAGACAGGAAGGAGACAAGCATTCCTCCAGGGCTTTGACCTGGGCACCTGGCACAGTGGAGCTGCTGTTACGTGATCCGGGAACCTGTGGGAGGAACAGGTTTACTGGGGGAGGGGAGGACTCTGAGTGTGACGTTGTGTAAGTCAAGCTTGAGTTGTGTATTTTCACCAACCCTTCAATCAACAGATACATACAGGCACGGGTATAGGCACAGCTCCACACCACGGGAAAGCCCAGGGTGACACTGGGGGCAGGCACAGAGGAAGGGCACCTGGGCCGGCCTGGGGATCCAGGCTGAGATCCACAAATGGCCAACCTGGGGCTGGGGAGCATTTCTACTTGCCCCCCTTGTCTGACTCTCCCAGCTACACAGCCAGGCAAGCCTGATCTCTGGTTCTCTTCCAGCCTCTGCTACATGTTGCCTATGTCACCTAGGAACATATTATACGATGGCACCGAGCCTCAGTTTCCCGATCTACAAAAGGAAGGCCATGCCCTAGACCAGTGAGACTTAACATTTTGGAGATGATGCATCCCTTTGAAAATATGATTTAAAATTATCACTGTTTTCTCTGTGCAAACTAGAATGGAAACACACACACACACACACACACACACACACACTATTGTATGAATTTCAGAGGCTCAAGGACCGCCCCCCCCAGAACCCATTATGGCTCCTGGACAATGCTTGGGGCTACCCCAGCTTCCTCCCTCCCCCCATCCTCACCTTGGATCGCTCCCCCCCTCCAGACTCACCGCACTTTAGATCATGACCCTCCAACGTGGCCACCTCTGCTCTGGTTCCAGCTTTGGACTCAAGTCTGTGACCTCATAAAAGCTTTCCTTCCCTTTGAAGGGAGCATTCGGGTTGTAGAGCAAAGCCTGGCATGCGTGATAAGGGGGTCTGAGGGTGTGTGTATGTGTCCTTCCCAGTTCCTTAAATCAACAGCCTCTCACTCCCGGCTGCTGGTTGGCTTGGCAAAGAGGGAAGAGCCAGCCCCAGATGGGTTGGGGTGAGGGGATGGTGTTTCCCGGGCAGGGGAAGGCGCACACAGGGATTAACTGAGCTACAATTAAACACCAGGTGTAGGAAACTTTGCCACTGTGTTCTGCCTTTCTGCCCTGGCAATTCTAGTCTGGGGAACTGACATGCATGTATATTTCTCTGTATATTTCACAGTGCCGTGAACCTCCCAGAGTCAGGCACTGTGTCTTAAATATCTCCATCCCCAGCATCCAGCATAAGATGTGGCCCAGAGCAGGTGCCTGTATTGTCTTTTGCTGTAAGTGACGGAAGTGCAACTCAAACCCGCTCAGGTGGAAATGAGAAACGGACTGCGGCTCCCTGAACTGCACATTCCCTGCTGTGACTTCAGGCACAGGAAGATCCAGGTAAACAAGCAATGTCTTCAGCATCTCTCTCTCCCTCTTACACTCGGGCAGATCCTTTCTAACAGTGTTGGCCACTGGGGGCTCCAGGCTGACAGTCCCCGACTCAGCAACCCCAGGGAAAGGAAAGCTCCTCTTTGCATAGTTGTAGCAAGTGTTGTGATGAACTCTCATTGGACAGGGTTGGATCACGTGCCCACCCACGGACCAATCACGTGGCCAGGGAAATAGGATGCTCTCATTGGCCTGACCTGGGTCCCGTGTCCTAGGATGGAGGCTTGAGGTTTGGGAATTGGGGTAGGATAGGGATGTCATGAAATTCACCCCCCTGGACCGCCATGGACCGAGTGTGGGGGATGGGTTGTTCCCAGGAGGAGAACTGAGGCGCTGTTAGCAGAGGAGGGGGGTGGATGCCAGGCGGGGAGGACAAGAGGGGTCGCCACGGTGCTCAGGAAGTGCCGGCGTTGCAACGAGCGCACACCAGTTGGTGCTGTCAGGAGGGTCCAGCCAGTTACGTGCGGAAAACCTGAGTGAAGCGGAGACACAGGCTCAAGTCCCAGCTCTGCCACCTACACTCAGAGTGACCTTAGTGGGACACTTCTGCTTCTCTGGTGGGAACTTTCTCCACCTATAAAATGAGGGCATCTGCCAGGGTTTTTCCCCGCTCATTCAATCATTAATTTATTTAATATTCTTTTCCTTGACTGATGCACTTCTCAGTTGTGCTCAGCTGTGTCCTTCCCGGCTGCCCAGCGCCATCGGACATGATCCAGCCCCCCCAGCCCCTCCCTGCAGACGTCCTGCATCAGTGGCTGCAGCCACGTGGCCACCTAGGCCTGAAGCGGGGGCGGCCTGCATCATGGCTCAGGCTCCCAACACCCCCAGGTGTCATCCACGCTGACCTGCTTGGGCCCTTTGAAGGAGGGAGCTGTGGCACCTCCTCTTCCGGGCGCAGGTGAAGCTCTGTGTGTGGAATTGGCCTCCCTTGTGGCTGCCTGGAGGTGCAGGTGACAGGACCCAGCAGTGTGGACCAGTTGGGCCCAGCTGTGACCAGTGGTGAACAAGAGATGAGAGGTGTCAGCCAGTGAAGTCCTTGCCCTTCATCCCTGCAATGGTCTGTTCCACGTGGCTTCTCCAGAGACTTCCTGAATGGTGGAACTCCGGGCAGTGTTTTCCAGAGACGCTGTGGCCAGTAGTGACAAGTCAGGCATGTCTTGTATTTCTCTCCTTCCTTCACTTTCCCTTCACCCTTGCTGAGCTGGGATTACATCCCCAATAAAGCACTAACACATATTGCCTTAGGCTCTGTTTTCCAGGGAACCAGGCTGAGATACTATAATAGCTGTGTGACCTTGGACAACTTACTTAACCTCTCTGAGCTTCAGATCCTTTGTCTGTAAAAGGGAGCTAACAGAGCATCTTTTATAGGTGTTGTGGTGTTTCATGAGACAGCACAGGCTAAGTAGTTGGCTCAATAAATCATAGCTTTCATTAGTAGCATTACTGAATCAGGCACTGGGTCATAACACGTGAAAACATTCCTTCAACATTGATTGCCACGAATATCGATTGTCAGCTGTTTCAGGTACTACGCTGGTCTTTGCCCTCAAGGACCTAGAAAGTGAGAGAGAAGTAATTGGGCAATTATACTTCAGTGTCATGGGATGGGAGGGCACAAGACTCAGGTGACACCTACTCAGTCTTGGTAGTCAGGGATGGCTTCTCGGAGGAAGATGCTAAGGTCTGAGGGACATGTAGTTGTTAACCAGATGATGGGCAGGTGGAGGGCAAAGTCTTCCTGGCAGGGAGCATGGCATGGGCAAACGACTGGTGTTGAGGGAAAACATTTCAAAGAACATACTGGTCTAAATTTAAATTAAATAAAATTTAAAATTTAGTCCCTCAGTCTCGCTGACCTCATTTCCAGTGCTCAGTGGTCACTGGTGGGCAATGTTGGACAGTGCAGATACAGAACATCTTTGTCACTGCAGAAAGTTCTACTGGACACAGCTGCCAGAGATTCTGGGAACAGGCAGTCTCATCAGGACAGACTTCCTGGAGGAGGAGGCAGAAGATGGCAGAGAAAAGGTTCTGGGAAAGTCCCTGGGTGGCACTGCCCTCTATCTTCAGGAAGACAAAAGCCAGGGCTGGGAGCAGGGGTGGGAGTAGTGGCTCTGGAAACAGTGCACAACCTGACACCTCTTTGGTCAGCGTCCAACCTCTGGGTGTGTGCTGGCTGGCACCTCTCACTGGGAGAGAGGACGCAGGAATGCAGGGGGAACCAGCTGAGGCCAGGCTGAACCAGGAAGTCCCACCCCTTCTGAGGACAGGAGGACTCTGGGAGTTGTAGTTTGACAGTTCTGGGCACCCCGCAAAGCCAGACAGGGATGGAAGAGCTAACACCCGGCCGGGGCTGGGCATCTCTTTGGGCAAATAGGGCAGGTGGTGAGGGCTGGGGACATGTCTGGGTTTGGGGTCCCTGCGGGGCAGGGTGGTGGTGGCAGGAGGTGGGCCATCTTGTCCCCTCCAGGGCTTACATTCTGGGATAGAGAGGAAGTGCCATGGTGGAAGACTCAGTCTGGGGAGCTTAGAAACATGGAATATTCAGTTAAACACGACCTCCAGCCCCCTTATTCTGGATCGTGGAGATTTTCCCAGGAGAGACAGGAAGTTCCCCTAAGCTTAGGGAGGAGAAGCAGCAGCAGGTCATTCATGCACCCAGCATATATTCAGGAGTGAGCAAGAGACAAAAGTCCCTCCTGGAGGAGTTCCAGACAGAAGAGCAGACAATAAACAATGACTTGTCCTTGCTCCTATAACACATGCATGCCATGTCAAAGCCCTGCTTAAAGGTGGATTTTGAGGGATTTTAATTTTCAATCCATCCCTTCCTGATCTCCTGCCTCGAAGACTTCTCTCCAGAAGTGGTAGTCATATGTCACTCAGTTAGGTCCTGTGGAGGACCGTGCTCAAGACATCCAGATGATAAAGGACAACATCCTAAGACGTAGCAGACCTTAGAGAGCCGATGCCCCACCATTTCTGGGTGCCATCACTGTGGGCAAGTCTGCTGGGGAGCTGCAGGGGGCTCATTGATAAAATGGGGGTGGGGGTCCCAACTGCAGAAGGGCTGCCGTGCAAAGGATGTGACAGAAGCCGCCCTTGCTTCTTACACACACACACACACCCACACACACACGCGCGCGCGCGCGTACACACGCCCAGGGACACACACCCCTCAACAACTTAAGAGAAAAATGAGGCAAGAGGGCTCCCTGCCAATTCCCCTGAAGCCACACAATGGGATGTTTTTTCTTTCTCTTCAATTTCAGCGAGGTCTAGGCGCATATGATTTTAGGTTCTCCGGTTGGTTATTCACTCTTTGCACATTTTCCTTAGGAGCACGTGTCACACAGGCAATTCAGTGTACTCGTGCAGTTATTTTTTTTCAATATCTGTAAGCTCCAGAAGAGCCTGGACCTCGCCAGCACCTTCACCACATGTCTCTAGCACCCAGCATACAGTAGGTGCTTAATAAAGATTTGTTGAATGAAGTGAGTAAAGGATGACAGAACAGGCATTCCCCCCCCAGGGGCGACTTCCTAGGATTCCGTCAACTTGTCCCCAAGTCTCTATGCCATTACCCCGCACCCCCTACCCCAACACTGTGGCGGGAGGGGCTGCGCCTGGCGCAGGGGACACCCCAGCTGCAGTCCCCCGCGTGCCGCCAGGGGGCGCCAGTGCCCCGCGCGGACTGGGCCGCTCCCGAGCGGGTGCCCGCGGCCCCGGCGGTGCGAGGAACCAGCCTTCCCCGGGCGCCTCCCGGTTTGCGGGCCGCCTTAGGCTTTCGGGGGCGCAGACCTCGCCGGTGCCTGGGGACCAGCCCAGGGCCGCGGGTGGGGGACGTAAGTAACGTGCGCAGTCGGACACGGCGGGGTCGGGGCTCGAGGGGCAATGCGCCGCCAGGAGCGGGGGTCTCGGGCGGGCTCGCGACCTGTGACCCGCCGGGAGCCCCCCGGCCCAGGCGCCCGCCAGCGGCTCGGGTCGGGACGGCGGCGCTCCACCCCGAGCCCCTCCGCGCAGGCGCCGCCGGCCGCGGTTCCCATGGCGACGGGGCGCGTCCCCGCCCGAGGCCCCGCCCCCAGCAGGCTAGGCTGCGCGGGGCCGCGGGCGGCGCGGGCAGGTGCCGCGGGCTGCGGGCAGGTGGCGGCGCGGCGCGGGCCGGCGGCGGCTCCAGGGTAGGTTGCGCGGCGGCCGCGGGGGAGGGGGCCGGCCGGTCGCCCCCAGTCCCGACCCGCTGGGGACCCGGGGAGGCAGCGGCGGGAGAAGGTCGCCAAGTTTCTGCCCGGCCGAGGCCCCGGGAGAAAAGTTGGCAAAGTTGGCCGGGGGAGAGGCGGGGACCCGGCGGATCTCCCCGGGCTCCGGATCTGCGGGGAGGGAGGGTCCTGGCGTGGGAGCCGGGGAATCTGTCTCCCGAGACTTGGGGGTGGATCCCGCGGGAAGATCCCGCACAGGGCATGCAGTGGATCCCGCGCCACCCGGGTGGCGCCTTGGGAGTCGATCCCAGCAGGGGATCGGGCAGCGGCGGCCTGGGATCCCTGGGTCCCCAGCCAGGGGTGACGGCGTAGGGCGATTCCGGACGGGAGCGAGCGGATCCCTCGCCCCCCAACGCCAGTCTGAGCCTCGGGGGGAGGTTCCAAGGGGAGATCTGGTGGCCGGGAGCCGAGGGATCGCTGGAGATCTGGGGTACCCAGCCTGGAGCTGCCAGGATCTGGATATCCGGGCGGGCAGAAGGCCCCGGAGGTGGACAGCGGGGAGCCAGGGCGACGAGCGAGACGCAGCCCGGGAGAGGGGAGCACGGGGACGGCGGGGGGGTGGGAAGGGCAGTGCGCGGGCCCGGGCCGGGGTTCTGGTCGCCGGGGTCCTCCGGGCCGGGCCTGCGCGCCCCTGCGCTGGTCTTGTCCGGGCAGAGGCGCCCTGATGGGATTAAGGCTCAGTCCCTCGCTCGCGGGAAGGCCCGCGTGGTCCCCGCCCCGGTGGCGGCGCCGCCCCGGACCACGGGTGGGGCCCCCCGGGAAAGGAAGCAGCCCATTGACCCCCTCCCGAGCCTGACCTTTTCACACCCCCCTGGCGCACACTGGCCTGGGAGCTGGGGGCGCCGCGCCCTGAAACCCTGCTCCCTGTCCCCGGAGCGGCCGGCCGTGTGACCTCCGCGGGCCGCCTAGGTGGCCGGGGCTCCCTGCCCGCAGAGACTGAACTTTCTCTAGCCGGGAGCAGCCATTACCTTTTGGAAGGGAAAGGGCTGTACCTGTTGCACGAAGAAAAAGCTTTTTCTTTGTGACCTTGGGAAAACACTTAACCTGTCTGAGCCCAGATTTCCTCTCCGGACAAAATGGGCTTGGGGAGGGGGGCGGTTCACAATCCCTCTTCTAGGGGGCTGGCGGAATGGATCGGTGTGCTAGGTGTGATACAAGGGGGTTCCATAACTATTAGTGCCTCCCTCCTTCTACGGCCCTCCTTTCCCATGCCCCATCTCCTGGGCTTGCCCTATGGCCACTGAGGGGAGGCTCCAGAAACCAACCTGCTGCCTTTTTTAACTGCAGGATTAGAGAGATATTTAACTTGGCCTTTCTTCCAAATGGGTTAATTGCCCCTCTGATCCCCCCTTGCACAGAGGAGCTCTGAGGTTTGGCTAATCAGTAACCAGGACATTTGGACAAGGCTTCTCCCTTGGCCTAGCTTTCCCTCTGCTAATCCATCACGTCTCCTGGACAAACATGCCTTCGCTCCAGACACTGGCGCCTCCTTCCTTCCCTCTGCCAGGGACAGTTCCCGAGGGAGTTGTGCAGACACAAGCCCGGGTCTTGGTGGTTTTGGGGGGAATACTTTTAAAAGGATTTGCATGCTTGACAAGGGTGCAATTACGCGAGAGAAGTGCAGAGTTTCAGTACAGTGTCTGGGGACATGTCTCAGCTGGGCGCATGTCAGTCAATCAGCGTGTATTGAGTACCACTGTGTGAGAAGCACTGGACAAACAGTCGGCCCAGGGCAGTTCAGGACCTGTCCCCCTGCTAACGTTCTAGCCATGGAGCAATCAGCTGGCCCCTGCAGTCTAGCGTTGATTCTTCGTGTTGGGGATGCAGCCATCACCCCAGATTCTGAGGCTGGGACCCCCCTCCCCCCATCCATGGAGGTCCTGGGGCTGGCTTTTATTCAAGGCTGACCTTGGCAGGAAAACGGAGGAGCCAGCCGTCCGGCCCTGACTATTTCTCCTCTCTCAGCATCGCTAAAATACATCTTTAACCAACTCAGAAAAAGATCCTCAGAAGGACATTTTATATGTGCATTCATTCATTTATTTAAGAAATATTGCAAGGCACTGGCAAAGATGAGGCTAGCAGTCATATCCTTAAGAGTCTAGAAGGGGAGAACCATGAACATGGGAAGAGGCACAGGGGACAGAGAGTTCAGTTTCCTGGACCGTGGAACAACTTGTGCAGAGGCCTGGAGGCAGGAGGGCGAGGAGGGTGCATGGAGGGTTGGCAGATGTTGGCCGGGGTCTGGCCAACCAGGCTTAGTGGTTTGGACTTTATTCCAGGGCAGTGGGGCGCTGTGGAAGGTTCTCTGCAGGTGACAGGTGGGGTCAGACGTGTGTTTTTGGAAACTTGCCGTGGCTGGTGTGGGAGAGCTGTTTGGGAGGGGGGGATGCCAGGAGACTGGGGGCCCATTAGGAGGCTGCTAGAAAAATCCAGGGGGGAGACTGTTGTGGACTGGACTTAGAGGCAGGGCAATGGCATTGAAGGGTGCTGACTGACAGCTTTGATGTCGGTCCCTGATGTATTTAGAGAGCCGCTCAGTTTGAAGACCCCTTCTTGAAGGTGTGACAGTCAATCTGGAGAAGGAAACCCCTCAGGGATGGTGGCCTAAATATTGCAAGTGTCAATACTTAATTTAGCAAAGCTGCCTGAGCACGCATTATCTGCCTGCCCCAGAGATGGTCAGAAAACATAGCAGTCCTTAGGGGCTTCCTGTGGGGTTTGTTATTCCCACTTCACAGATGGAGGGCTCAGTGGTGTCGTGAGGTCTGTGCCAGCCACCAGTGGCAGAGCAGGGGATTTGAACTCACTTCTCGCTTGCAGCTTGCAGCTGTTAGGACTCAGTGTGGTTGAGTAGTAGAGAAGAAACAGGATGGTGGGTGGAGTTGGAGTGCAGCCGGGGTAAACCCAAGGAGGCTTCCCGGAGGAGGAGGCAGGGCTAGAAAGTAGGGAGCCAGCCAGGGAGATGAGGGGACAGACTCTGGCCCTGTCCCTTCCTGGCTGTGGCCTTGGGCATGGTACTTGTTTTGAGACTCTACTTCCTCATCTGTAAAAAGGACTCTTAATAGGATGTTCCCCTCTGTCAAAGCATTGCTGTGAGTTCAGTGAAGCAGTGAATGGAAAGTGCCAGGCACAGTGTCTGCACGGGTCTGAGCTCAGTTAGTGGTGGGTATGATTATTATCATTATAGCCTGTCAGCAGGATGCGTTCCAGGCAGCCGGTGCCTTGCTCAACCTGGTGTGTGTATGTGTGTGTGTGTGTGTGTGTGTGTGTGTGTGTGTGTGTGTGTGTGTATGTGTTGGGTGAGGGACAACCAAAGGTGATACTTGAGCTGAGTCTTGAA
Organism: Lemur catta; assembly: GCF_020740605.2. NCBI lineage: Eukaryota > Metazoa > Chordata > Mammalia > Primates > Lemuridae > Lemur > Lemur catta. The sequence continues at coordinate 11,996,276 of NC_059148.1, forward strand.
GGATGAGTAGGAGGCTGGGGAGTGGTGGTAGGTGGGATTCCAGGCAGAAGGATCGTGCAGGCAAAGGCATTGATATGCTCAAAATGCAGGGTGTGTTGAATGAATAAAAGACCATCAGCAACAAAAATTCTCCTTACATCCCTGCTGCTCCCCGAATACCCAAACCCAACGGCTTTGGCAGGAGCATCCCTGTCCAGGAGTTCACACTCCTTCCTCCACTCACCCATCCAGATTATAGGAGTGTGAACCCAGACAAGCTCTTTCCCTCTTGGAACCTCAGTTTCTTCCTCTGTAAAATGGGAGGATTGGGGAGAATGGTAAAGTGCACGGTGCATCAGATCTGGATTAAGCTTTTTTCCTTTTTTATTCTTCACGACAAACCCAGGCAGTGCCTGTTCTTCAGACCCTCAATTTTGCAGTTTATAAAACTGGGGCTCCAAGAGGTTACGTGACTCGTAGCCAGGTCACGCAACTGGGATTTGAACCTAAAGCTGTCTGCCTCAGAGCCACAACCTTCCCATCTCCATGGCCCCCAGCACAAGGAGGGGTGCTCTGTCCACTCCCGCTACTCAAGCTGCTGTCATTTAAAAGAAAGCTGACACACTGTTTGAACCGAGGGACGCACACACTCTTAATTTTTTTTTCCCTTCAATGTGATGAGTGTTTTATTGAGCATCTAAAGTGGGCAAGGCACTAGGCTGGCGAAAAATTCAAAAGATCCCTTAAGAATCCTCTGGTCCGTGATATGGGATGAAGGGAAGGAGTAAGGCAAAGTGAGGCAGGTATGCAAATAATTTTGAACTTGACTTCTGAGAAGTTATCACTGCTACGTTTGTTAATTGCTCAGTTAAGCAACCTTTGACATGTTTTGTAGCCCTGTCTCTGTTAAGAGTATAAAATATTCTTTCAAAGCATGATCTTTGGATGTTTATATCACTGAGTCAGAAATGATAAACACACATCAAAATGTATTTGACACTAGGAAAATAACACGTAACACCCCAAACACTTCAAAGACGGCGGAATGATATTCTACGAAGTGGAAAGTGAGTTTCGTACCCCAGACTCCCAATCCTACTTCTGAGAGAGTCAGCAGTTCCCTTTGACCCTTCAGAAACTTTACACACACATATGCTCTGTTTACTTGCTTCCTTCCAAGCCCCTGTCACACTTTGCTAATTATCAAAGTTATTTTTATATCCACTTTGGAGCCAGAGGGAAGGAGTTGAATCCTGGCTCTGCCGAGTATTGGCTGTGTGACTTTGGGCAAGTAACTTAACTTCTCTGAGCCCATTTCCTTGTCAGTAAATGGGAATAGTAGCAGAACGGTAATAATGGATTTATCCCATTCTTTTTAGAAGCTGAGTAATATTCCCATGCATGCAGGTGCTGTTAGCTCTCTGATCTGTTGATGGACATTGAGTTGTTTCTGGTTTGTGTTTGTTTTGTTATGACACATAGTGCCACGGTAAACATCCCTGTTCGCGTGTCTTTGCATACTTACTGTAGAAGATTGGAGGATAAATTCCAGGACATAGAGCTACTGGGATAAAGGGGATTTAGAGTGTTGATCTCGCCTGCACAGTTTCCTGCCGGAGCGCTTGTACCTTTCACACTCATGGCGGCCTGCAGGAGAGAGCTTGTTTGTATGTTTCACAGAGGAGCATTGATTGGCTCTGTCTTGTCAGTGGCTATGGGATATGGCCTCTGGCCTGACAGTAGAGAAGGTGACAGTTCCTGCATGTGGCACAATATTCTGTGGCCCTTGGGTTTTAATCCAACCTACTGGGGACTGTGTTTTGAAAGACATTTGCCCATGCACACACGAGTCCTTCTGGAAATACATGGTCCTCCCCCTGTATTAGTCAAGTTTTCTGTAATCATACCGTGTAACAAACATCTCCCGAGTCACAGTGGCCTTTAACAGCAAACATTTGTTTCTTGCTCACGGGTCAGCAGGTGGCTCAGCTGGTCTTAGCTGGGCTTGGCCAACTAGTCTGACTCCAGGCTTTGGGTTGGGTTCAGGTCCACCCCGCGATTCTACGTCCAGATTCCCAGGCTGAAGCGTGGCCGCCAGCCAGCCAGGACAGCCTCCTCTCAGGACTGGGAAGGGGTCACTTCTGCCCTTATATTGTCAGCCAAAGCAAGTCACATGGCCAAGCCCAACATCCGGGATCCGATGTCTACTGCTCTCGTGGAGGCTGAGTGGATACTGGCTGAGCAATACTACGGGCTGCCCAGATCATGTTTCTCGCGGGGTGGGACTGGTGCCTGCAGGAGTGGAGGGTCCGCCTGGATGGGGCACTAAGAGTCTTGTGGCTCGTGACTTGAGTGGGACAAGTGGACTCGGAGCAGGATCTCTGGGTGAGGAGACCTGTCTTGAGTTTATAACCCAGGACAGGCAGTTCACCAGTCTGAGCCTCAGTTTCCTCATCTGGAAAATGGGAATGATGTGTCCTCTCTGGCAGAGCCGCTGTGAAGCTTGAACGTGGAATTGGATGAAGAGGTGTTTTGTCCGTGCAGTGTGAGGTGTGAGGTGCGAAATGACCGTCTTGGTGACGGTTTTTGTTCTGGACCTGGTTTTCCATCCCTCGAGCCTTGGTACCAGTGGAGCGGGAGAGCACAGCAAGGCCCAGGGAAGGCTGTGGAAGAGACGGGTCTGGGTTCGAATCCCAGCTCTGCGACTTATGGGCCACGTGACCTTTGACCAGTGTCATCGTGTCTCTCAGCCTCAGTTCGCCCATTCATAAAATGTACGCAGCGTGCTGGTGTCCCTTAGCAAGAAGGACTGTGAAGTGCTCGGCATGACGTTTGATAATAACCAAACGGTGGTGTGTAGCACGGAACCGAGCGGGTCCTTATGGGGGCGGAATGAGGAATTCTGCAGCCCATTCCCTTGGGAATATTGCAGGGAATTTGGAGCCAGACTGCCTGGATTCAAATCCACTTATCAGCTGTGTGGCCTTGGGCAAGGCGGTTAACCTCTCTGGGCCTCAGTTTCCTCATCTGTAAAATGGGAGTAATGCCTGCCTCATGAAGTCGATGAGCATTAAACGTGTTAACTCATAGTACCTGCTAATGAATTTACATATTAGCCATATACGATTACTAGTATTCCTATTAGTCTGGGAAGGCCCCGAGACATGGCTTCTCTTCCTGGGAGCCACCAGAGTCTTGGGGACAGGAGTGACAGGGAGGTGCTTTTAGGGGCCCTGCTTCTGAGCCTGTGTGCTTTCCCCCTTCGGCCGTAGCTGGAGGGGCTGCCTGTTCCTGGGTCACCCCTTCCATGACTTTCTGTCCCCAGAGCTGGCCTTTACCAAGCACTCAGCGCCTGAGTCCTGAAGCAGCCCTGATCCAGCCAGGGGAAAGTCAAGGGAAGCTCTGAATTTAAGGAATCGTCCCACTGCCCCACTGTGGGGACAGCAGGCTTCTGGGAGTTCATGGTCATGAGTAGCCACTGGGGCCACCCAAGCGGGGTGCGGCGTCAGGTTACTCACTCCCACAGTAGTTCATGTCATAAAAACCTATCATGTATCGATCATGTGCTGCGTCCATGGAAAATGGGAACCCCAGGTGTCAGGGGTGGGCTGGGTGCGGAGTTGGGGTCTGGGGTGGCTCAGGCACGGGCTTCCTGTGTGACCCTGGGCGGCTCGCTGCACCCCTCTGGGCCTTTCCTGTCTTGCAGTGAATCTCAGACGGGCCAACATGTCACTGGAGGTGAGCAGGGACAGCCCCTGACCTCATGTACGGGGCAGTTTCTGCCCTGGCCTCTTTAGAGGTTTGGGGGAGATGACTGAGGCTGCCTCTCCTCTTTATTTGGAGACCCAGCATTTGAGAACAATGTTACTTGGAGTAAAATAAAAATAATATGAAGTGAGTATTCACTCTGTCCTAGCACTGTGCTCATTGCTTTCCTATATAGATTGTTGTATTTGATTCTTATGTCCCCATTTTACAGATGAGGAAACTGAGGTTCAGAAAGGGAATCACTTTCCCAGGGCCATACTACCGGGAGTGGGGAGTGTGGACCCAAACAGCCCAACTCCAGCCCCCAGGCCTTGAGTCTCCATTCCGGAGCCCCTCTCGGGGACAGCAGGTTGGGCAGAGTCGGAACCTGCCGACTCCGTTACATCCTGTCCCCACATATCAGTGCTGTGTGGCTTTGCACAGGTGACTTCACCTCCCTGAACCTCAGTGCATCTGCAGAAAGAAGATGCTAAGATTGTCCCTGTGGGATCATTGTGGGATTAGATGAGGTACTTGTCTGTAAAGCCTCTTGTACATAGTAGGGACCTTAAAAATGGGAGACCTCCCCCATAAAAAGATCAGCTTAGGGTTTTTTATTTTTTTGTAGAGATCGGGGAGGGGGGGGTCTCACTATATTGCCCAGGCTGGTCTCGAACTCCTGGCCTCAAGCATTCCCCCCCCCTTGGCCTCCCAAAGTGCTGAGATTATAGGTGTGAGCCACCACTCCAGGCCTAGGGTTTTTAAAAAATGTGTGTAAGTTATCCTAAGGAATTCTTTTATAAATCATAATATAAACCCTCCTTGTTTGTGGTAGTAGCTGAAATAGTAACAGTAGCAGTAATATAAAAAAATAATTAACGTTGATTGACTGCATCTTATGTTCCAGTTCCTCTGGTGTAGATTTTGTGCATTATTTTATTGAATCCTCGTAACAAGATATGAAGAAAGGTGCTAGTGTTGTTCCCATTTTACAGATGAGGAAACTGAGGTTCTGGGAGATGAAATGCCTTGCCCAGAGTTACCAGCTAGTGGCAGGCAGGGAGGACTCTGTACGTGAGAATCTCACCGGCAGTGCGGTGCCCTGCCTGTTAGAGAAGCAGCTGTATTTTCAAAGGCTCCAGGTCAGGGCTGTGGTTTGCAGCCGACTCTGTGTTGATAGTCCTTGTTTGTTTGTTTTGCAGTGATGAAAGCCCTTCCCGGGAGTCCCATAGCGAGGCACTGCCAAGGGAAGGAAACTTGGGGTGTGCGGGCCTCGCAGCAGAAGGGGAGGCCAGCAGGTGCATTGGGTACGCTGAGGTCACTCTGAACTCGCTCCTCCCGACTTGTCCAGACATGAAGCCCGGGCCTTGGCAGGCACTGGCACTCGGCCGAGCCTTGCCCAGGGCTGGGCAGGGCTGGGGAGTGACTTGGTTGGGGAACTCCCAGGGCCCTTTGGCCTGGGAAGCCGCCCAGGTTTGTCACTCCCTTTCATTTTAGGCCCTAGCATGGGAAGACTGTTGTCTCTCTTTCTAGAACTGATTACCTGCCTAGCAGGGACTGTGCTTGGCACGTGAAAGGGTCCTAGGCCATGGGAGAGAATACAAAGTGTATAAAAATGAGCTTCGGTCAGAAGCAGCCAGGCCTCCTGTGTTCTATACTGGCTTCTCTGCTGTGTGTCCTTAGGTAAGCCCCTTACCCTCTCTGGGCCTTTTTTTGCAAAGGCAGGGGAAACTGGGTATGTAGACTCCAGAGCCTCTTATTTCCGATACACCTTCTGGAAAGGATCAAAACCAGCCCTTTGAAAGGCAGGGCCCAGAAAAAACACAATTTGCCAAGGGCCTGCTGAGTGCTGAGTCCCTCACTAGGGAGGTATCCTGTTCTGGTTCTTCTCGTCAAATCCTTGGGATGATTCAGGCAGTTGGTATTATTAACCCCTTTACAGTCGAGGAAACTGAGGTTCAGAGAGGTAGAGCCCTCCCAATGTCACCAGCTTGGGATAAGAAGTGGCAGAGTCTGGATTTGAACTCAGGTCTTTCCCTGCGAGGTCCTGACCCCACCGGAAATACCCTCTCTCCCCTCGGAAGTGCCAGTGCAGTGTGTCCTTTCCTCTCTTGGGACAGGTAATCAGTTTCATCTTTGTTGCTTATTGAGCACCTGCTGTGTACCAGGGCCTGCGCTGGGCCCCGGGCCTCAGAGCTGGGCCAGGGAGGACAGCGAGGAGGCGGATGGCCGCGGGCCCTGGGATGGGTTCCTGTCTGTGATCCCAGCCCCGGTCCCGCCTTCGCTCAGCCTCAGAGCAAAACCATGTCCCTTGCCGCGCTCCGGACTTGGATGAGACGGGAGCTTTGGCAGCGGGCAGACCACTTTCTCCTTGGAGCGGCGAGATGGGCCTGGTTACTGTCAGATTCAACCCCAGCAAGGCGGCGATCATGCTTCCAAGTCTTGTCTCCATCCAGATGTCTTAATCACACCCCGTCTGTCTTCCCTTCCTTTAATTCATCAAAAGGGGTTGGGGGTGAGGGGTAGCGTAAATATCAGGGAGGCATCTTCGGAATGCCCAGAATGCCGGCTGCCCCAGCAGAGCAGGTGTGAGCCGTCTGTCTCCCTTGGCTTCGGCTGGGGTCAGCGGGGTGCCAACAGGGCTCTCTGGGTGCCGCCCAGTTCCTGTCCTGAGGCCCGAGTCCCTCCTGGGATGGTGGCTCTGCCGTGGACTGCAGCTGCAGCCTGCCGGGGAAGACGCCACCCGGGTTCGGAGCCACACAGCCCTGGGTCACATCCTGGCCCTGCCTCGGTGTCCGCACCTGTGGAATGGGGGTGCTGCCTTTCTGCCTGGTCAGGAGCTCTCAGCAGGGTCACCCTGTGACTGTGAAGTCATGTCCCTGCTGTTCTATTGGGTGGGTGGTGATGTTAGGAAAAGCCCCCACTGTGCGCGTGGCTCTCTCTGGAGCACTGAGGGCTTCCCAGACCTTTGCACTTGACGTTATCGTGTTCCTTGGTGGGCCCTCTGCCATGCTTGGTGTCCCCCGCACACCCGGCGTGTGTTAGCGTGAGATAACCGTTAAAGGAAGCGATGACTCTCGTTTCATTTTTTAAATTGATAACTTTTATGCCTTTTTTTATCCTTATTATACAGTAATACATTTTGATTGTTGGACATGTAGAAATACATTTGTCCCTTGGTATCCTTGGAGAATGGATTCCACGACCCCCCATGGATACCAAAGTCCCTGGATGCTCAAGCCCCTTATAGGAAATGGCGCAGTATTTGCATATAACCTACACAATCCTCCCTGTGTACTTTAACTCATCTCTCTGTATTGTGCTACCTCATGCAATGGAAATCCTACATAAACAGTTGTTATACTATATTGCTTAGGGAATAATGAGAAGGAAAAACATCTGTATGTGTTTAGTATAGATGCAAACATTCACTGCTTTAAAAATATTTTCCATGCGCGGTTGGTGGAGTCCCCGAATGTAGAACCCTCAGATACGAAGGGGCGACTGTATAGATACAGAAGAAGGAGATAAAATTCTCATAATCTCACAGTCTAAAGATAACCGGTGCTAATATTTTAGGCAGTGATTTTTAGACGTGTTAACCACACTGTGCATACATACATATTGATTGAAATGTCAGCTCTGTATCTTGGGGCATAAAATGTGGGCTTCGTTCTCAGGTGGTTTGGATTCAAGTTCTGGCTCTGCAGCCTCTTAGCTGTGTGACCTCGGGGCAGGTCATCTGCCCTCTCTGAGCTTCAGTAAAATGAGGTTGCTGCGGGGATTAAATGAGTTAATGGAGGGGTGCCTGGCACACGGCTAACGCGCAGTTCCCACTAGCTATCATTTTATACATATGCGACTTTTTTTTTTCTTGTTTTGGGAAGATGAACCCCTTCTACGAATGCTGTGATCTACAACTGGTGGATGCAGGCATTCGGCTGGGGGAGAACCCCCTAGACCACCTCCTCCAGGCACAGCCCAGGGGTGCTTTCTTTAGTTCCCTAGGTGGGGGCAGCTCAGAGTGGAGCTTGGGCCAGCTGGTTTGGCCCCCACAAAGCGCTCTAGGTGCACTCACAAGCCAGTCCCGATCTTTGTCACTGGGATGCTTCCCGTCCCTGCTGAGGCCTGGGTGTTGTCCAACGCAGAGCTGCCGGACGGTCCCAGTGAGCTGGAGGTGGCCCCTGTAAGATGAGCCCACTCGCCACCCCCAGCTGCAGCGGTGGCTTCCGGAGGATGGAGCTCAGCACCACCAGGGGGAAGGACAGGGTCAGCTGGCCACCTGCAAGAAAGTCTGAAAATCAGGAAGCCATCTGGACGCCCGTGGAGACCCGGAAGGCCAGAGACAGGAAAGGGTTTTGGGGGGACATAGGGCACTGCAGATAGTGGAGCCTGGTTTTCAGAGGTGTGTTTGGGGTTGGGGACGTCCGTAGGGACGTGATGCTGCCCTTTACTAGCTCTGTGACCTTGGAGGAGTAAATGACACAACGTGGCCCATCCTCAGTTACCTTTGCTGTTCAATGGGGTTAATAATAGGTCTACCCTAATGGGGGGGTCGTGCCTCCTCATGTAAAGGGTCCTAGCACAACCGGGCACATGGTCAGGGCCTCCTCTTCCTCTTCCTCCTCATCTAGCACATTTCTAGCAGCCCCAGCGACCCTGACTGAGCCAGACCTTGTGCTAAGTACTTGCTGTGCGCTACCTCTCGAGTCCTTGCAGTAAATTGTAGTTGCGGTTATCAATACTACTCTCCAGCTGTCTGATTCCACGTTGCTTGGGAGTGGTTTCAACCACTGGCCGCACACCTTTGAGTGTGTGATAAAACACCCGGGGAGGGATCAGTAGGTGGCAGCCCGGGTAGTTAATACTGTGGAGAAGGAGCCCCCCCCCCCAACCCAACATCTGCCGATTGGAGCGTCTGCTGCGCTGGGTCTGTGGGGGCTGACCTTGAGAGCCACTGCTTGTTGTCTTTGCCTGTGACACCTCAGTGCCATGCCGGGTTGCCCCTTGTTAGTGGTTCCTTGCTCTGAAGGATGGCCACTGAATCTTGGGGGTACCCCCGGGGTCCTCCAGAGTGAATGTTGTGCCCACCACATGGCACATCCCCAGTGGCTCTTTCAAATTTGGGGCTGATCCATCTGTACGTTGTAGGACGTGGTACTGAATTTGCATCAGAAACTGTATTTTTGAGGGGGGTGGATTATGGAGGAAGGAGTTTGGCTTGCAGGCAGAGAGTTGGGAGGGGACCTGTGTTTTCTCTGTGCTGCTGGCTGGGCTGTGGCCTGAGTGCCTCCTCCAACAGGCTGGACTCCTCATGTGCCACCGCTTCCGGAGGGCTGTCCTAACAGTGCTTCCAAAGGGATCGTCAACCCTGGGGGATTTCATGTTCCAGGGTGCGACTAGCGTGGGGAGGTCGGAGTAGGGTACACAGCTGGAACAGGCCGGGGACTCAGCTGGCAAATCGTTTTCCCTTCTACCTGGACAGGCCTTTGAAGTCCAAGGTCACGCTGTATAACTCTAACTCTTCATATTTCATGTGTTTATTTGTGGCGTTTAGTACAAAAACAATACAGGATTGTTGTAGAACATGAGCAAAAATCGACAGGTAGGTAGATATATAGACAGGCGAACAGGCACATCCAAAGCGTTGTCCCTCAGACAGTACAGTGGTTAGCAACAACTAAAATGATGATTATAGACATGGTTAATGTTTACTGAACACTTGTTAAATGTTTTACATGTTTTATCTTATTTCACCTGCTCAGAAAACAGTGTTCATGAGAGATAAATTCAGGACCCTGTTGCTCATAAACACATGGCCAGAACCACCCATTCATTTTGATATCTACCATCTATCCAGTTTCCATTCATTCTTCTATCCATCCTTCTACCCTACCATTTTTCCATGCATCCATCCATCTACCCACCCTTCCACTCATCCATCCAAACATACCTTCATGCATCCATGTGTGCATTCATCCCTCACTTCATTTGCCTTTCCTTCCATCCACTTACCTACCTTTCCTTCCTTCCATCCATCCATCCATCCATCCATCCGTCCGTCCATCCATCCATCTATCCATCCGTCCGTCTGTCTGTCCATCCATCCGTCCATCCATCCATCCATCCATCCATCCATCCATCCATCCATCCATCTATCCATCCATCCATCCGTCCATCCCATCTAACAGTGTTTGTTTCTGTGCCAGCCCCTGTTGCAGGCACCGAGGATGCAGCAGGTTCAGCACTTTCATAGACCTGACATGCTAATGGGGAGAAGCAGACACCAAAGCCCATTAATAAAACAGAGAACTTTAGGCCGGGCACGGTGGCTCACGCCTGTAATCCTAGCACTCCGGGAGGCCGAGGCAGGTGGATCGCTCGAGGTCAGGAGTTCGAGACCAGCCTGAGCAAGAGTGAGACGCTGTCTCTACTAAAACTAGAAAGAAATTATCTGGCCAACTAAAATATATATAGAAAAAATTAGCCGGGCATGGTGGTGCATGCCTGTAGTCCCAGCTACTCGGGAGGCTGAGGCAGGAGGATCGCTTGAGCCCAGGAGTCTGAGGTTGCTGTGAGCTAGGCTGATGCCACGACACTCACTCTAGCCCAGGCAACAAAGCCAGACTCTTTCTCAAAAAAAAAAAAAAAAAAAAAAAAAAAAAAACCAGAGAACTTTAGAGAATGCTTAAGAGCGGCGAAGGTGAAAATAAACGAAGGTGATGTGAAAGGCGTGTCTGTTTTAGATCGGGCGCTTAGGGAAGGGCGCTGGGAGGAAGTGACAGAAAGCAGGGAAAGGTATAGGAGGACTGTTTCGGGCCTCAGGGGTCAGTGCAGGACAGTGTGGGGTTTATTTTAGTGCAGTGGCCTTTCACCGCAGGACCCGGTTTGGGTTTTCAAAAGATCCTCCTGGCTGCTGGGCAGGGGAGGGACTTGAGGTCAGGGGAAGGAGTGGAAGCCTGGAGGGCTGCGAGGAGGCTGCGTTCATGGAGGTGGAGAGGATGGTGGCCCAGGGTGACGATAGCCCTCCCCACTCCCCGATCCCTGTCCTCTCAGTGCAGATTGTCATATGATCATTTATGCATTTAATTCTCTAATGTCTGTTCCCTCTCTGGGACTATGAAAATCCAGGAGGGCAGAGACTTTGTTCTGCTCACTGCTAGGTCCCCAGTACAGTGCCTGGCACATAGCAGGGGCACTGAATAAATACTTGTCGAATGAGTGAGTAATGAGTTCCAGTAAAATCATTATAAGGATGAATTTAGTGATGGATAAATAATAATAGCAGCTCACTTTTCCCCTGTGGTTCTTCCAGCACACCCAGCTTGCTCCTGCCTCAGGGCCTTTGCACTTGCCAGCCCTGCTACCTAGAACACTTTCTCCCAGCCCCTTCATGTGGCTCCTCTGTCTTCTACAGGGCTCAGCACCAAGGTCACTTCCTCCCAGAGCCCTTCCCTAACCACCCGATTTAAAACAGACACATCTTTCACATCACCTTCTTTTATTTTCACCGTCATCGCTTTGTGCTGTGCTAGACCCCGGCCAGCCCCCTGTCCCCCTCTCCCCCCCTGCGCCTCCTTTGCTGGTTTGTACTGCGGGAGTTTCGCCAGCTCTGGGAGGCCCTGTCACCTGGCAAGGCCTTCCGCAAATCCTTGGCTGAACTTTCAGGTTGTGCTCCCTTTCAGGAAAAGATTTATCAGCCGGACTTGGGTCTGGGTGGGGCAGGTTTGGGTGAGGCCTCTGGGCTGCGTGGGAGGTGGGGCTTCTGTGTAGCTGGGGACTGAAGTTCAAGTTTTGAGTCTCACTTTTCCTAGTCTTGTGTCCTTGCGCAGGCCCCTTCCCCTCCATGGGCCTCAGGTGACAGGTAGCAATGCTACCGTCTATCAGCCCGCTAGGATGTGCCGGGCACTGTGCTGACTCATTTAGTTCTCATGTTTTACTCCATTGGGTAGCAACTATTCTTGTTGCCATTTTCTAGAAGAGGAAACTGAGGTCCAAAGAGCTGAAGTCGCTGGCCAGAGCCATTCAGCCAGGGGGTGGTGGAGCTGAGATTTGAACCCACATAAAACTAAAGCGTGAATTTCGTTTCCTCAACTCCAGTCATTCTTGTATCAGTTCGGAATTTTTTTGTATTTGTGTACCACTTGGACTGTTTTTCAGTTAACATTTTTCTTAAACTTGTCTCTTTGTCAATATCAGCTTTATTGAGATGTAACTCACATATCTTTCAATTTGCCTGTATAAAGTATGCATTTCAGTGGTTTTAGTACATTCACAGATATGTGCAACTATCACCACGATCAATTTTAGAACATTTTCATAACCCTGAAAAAGAAACCGTATACCCATTAGCAGTCCCCCTCTTACCATTCCTCAATTTCCCCAGCCCCAGGCAGCCACTAATCTACTTTCTCTATGGATTGGCCTGTGTTGAACATTTCATATAAATGGAGTCGTACAGTACACGACCTTTTGTGCCGGACTTCTTTCACTTAGCAGAATGTTTTCATGGTTCATTTATGTTATGGCAAGTATCAATGCTTCATTTCTTTCTATAACTGAATAATATTCTATTATATGGATATACCACATTTTGGTTCCTTTTTTAAATTTTTGTTAATTTATTTTTTGAGACAGTCTTGCTCTGTCTCTCCCAGGCTAGAGTGCAGTGGCATCATCATAGCTCACTGCAACCTCAAACTCCCGGGGCTCAAGTGGGCTGGGAAAACAGCTGCTCACCACCGTGCCCAGCTAATTTATATATATATATTTTTAGAGATGGGGTCTTGCTATGTTGCCCAGGCTGGTCTCAAACTCCTGGCCTCCAGTGATCCTCCTGCCTCGGCCTCCCACAGTGCTAGGATTACAGGCATGAGCCACCATGCCCAGCTTTGGTTCCTTTTCTAAAACTTCTAAGCGTTTAAAAAGATGTTCAATGGGGTAGTTATATTTGATCTAATACACACAGAAATGCTTCGCTTAAAATAACGCATATCTGTTAGCGTGTCACAGTGGTATTTGGGACCTTGTCTTACACATCGTCATGGGCCACCCACAGGTGAGCTGTTCTGTTGTGTGGTTGTTATATTTGGGAGTATGTGCAATGAGACATTTTGCGTCTTTGTCCCATGAATGAGGGAAACACATGCTTCTGCTGGAACAGGGGGAAGGTTTCAATTCCGCCTCAACTCTGCTTGCTGCTTCTTCAAAGCAGTAGTTCTGCCGCTGGGTTCAGTTCCGACCCGTGTTCCTTGCTTTCACGTGTGTGCTGCCCAGATGCACGCATTGGTTTGAAACATATGAAACTGCCGTTTTTGTAGGTCAAGAATGCTGGAATACGGTAATTTCGTACAGTGCAACTTCAGGATGACGCGACCAAGCAGGCAGTATTGATGGCTTTTTCCAGATGAGAAAACCGAGCCCCAGACAGGGAATGGACTTGACCGAGGAGACACGGCCAGGAGGGTGCAGAGCTGGGCTCCCCATCGCCTCCTCCTTTCGTTTTGTCTCCCTGGCCTCCCTTTGCACTTGGCAGTGTTGCTGCTGACTCACCCGCGGGGGACGGGAGCTGCGGTTTATCTGTCCAGCAGCAGGGACGGGTTTCCCGGTATGGGCCACACTCTCCGCCACTCCGCGGGCCTCCCTGGTGGCTGTGACGTGCCTCGCGGGAAGTAGCGGGCACTGGTGAGGCAGCTGAGCTAGTTCACGGATCTCGGGGGTCTCTAGGGCCTCAGACAACCTGGTCCTCCCCTCCCCACCCCGAGCCAGCGGTCCCAGGCTTTTGGTCCTGCTGTGGCCGGGAACACACCCAGAGGGCACGTCCCCCGGGGAGGGTTGCGCCACATTCGGCCATTCCCTGTTTGTGGAGCAAGACGGCAGCATCCCCAGGGACGGCCACTGGATCCCGGCCCTGACCAGGCTGTCTGGATTTTTGTGCTGTTCTTTTGGAAGCTTTCCCTTTTAGGAGAGGGAACAAAAGGCTTGGACAGGCTGAGTATTTTGCTCAAGGTCACTCAGCCAGCTGGGAGCCGGGTGGGGACAAGATGTCAGAATTCCTGCATCCTAATTCCTGCTTCTTTCTACTTGATACTCCTCTCTGCCTCTCCCTCCCCCTTCCCGGCCCCCCTCCCCCCTGCGCCCCGGCCCTGGTTGTTGGAGGAACCTTCCACGTCTCCCTCCCTCTAGCAGGTGTGAGCTGCTCGGGCGTGTTGAAGCCCAGGGACTGAGTGGAGCCTGGACACCCAGTGGCCACCTGCCAGACTCCGGCACTCCCGCCTGTGATGCAGAGAAGCCACCGGGCCGGTCGCCACATGAAGATGCTCTCAGCGCCCAGCACCACAGCAGGTGGAGGATCGGGTTCGGGCCCTTTCCCTGCCTGCTCCCCACTTGCCGGGGCTCACCCCCAGCTCAGCACATGGGACAGCCACCTCTGGCTGGGCCTTGCGGAAGGTGTGCTGCCAGGCCCAGGTGCCTGGGCTGTGACATGCAAGGGTGGAGACTCTGGCTTCCCGGGGACCTGCCAGTGGGGTGGGGGAAGGCAGGGTGGGACCAACAGAGCCCAGTGAGGTTGACCCAAGTTCCAGTCTTGCCTCTGGACAAGTCATGTCGCCTCCCAGTTCAGCTCTCTTATCTGCAAATTGCGTGTGGCCGTGATGCCTGCTTCAGAGGACTGTGGGAGGATTGGGCATGTAGTAGCTGCTCAATAAATGCCCATGTTATCAGGGGAGAGGGTGGAACAGAGCACATATGCGCCTGTGACCAGAAAGCCTGGGTTCTAGTCCGTGGCTTTATTACTTGCTGCTTGTGTGACTCTGGGCAAGTTTGGTCCTCAGCCTCAGTTTCCCTGTCTGTACAATGGGAATGATGGTAGAACTACCTCATAGGGCTGTTGTGAGGATTGCCTGAGATGCTGCCTGTGGTGTTCTTAGCCAGGCATGTTGCTGGCAGCTGTTACGATTATCAATGTAATAATACTACTATGAGTGTTTATGGTTGACCTGGCGACATGGGAGTCGTGTTTCTTTGAAAAAGGGAAAACAGAGCAATGGAGGCAGGGGATAGATGATGCGACCCCTTAAGGGCCCTTCCTCTGTGGGGCATCAGGATAAAATGTTGGCTCCAAGGCCAGGACCACGTGCTGTTGTCTGTCCCCAAGGCCCTAGATACACAGGGCTGGGGGCCTGGGGGAGGCTCATGGGTGCTGGGAGGAGGGTTCTTCCCCCAGCTTCCTCCTGGGGAGGAGCAGAAAGGCCCGAATGTGCCTGAGACCCTCTAGCTCCGGTCACCTGGGGCATTGGCCTCCCCAGCCCATCCCTGGGGTTCCAGAGGGGCTCAGGGGTGTGATGTCCTGACCCGTTGGGACCATGGACTGGCTCCCTGCTTAGATTCACAGCGTGGTGGGCCGAGGGGCAGGGTTTGCCGAAGCCCAGCGAGGGCCAGGCCTGGCCTGCATCACCCTGCAAGTTGCCAGCAGAGGACTCTCAGCCCTGGGCTCTGGGCAGGGACAATTTATTTACTGCTGAATTGGCCTCTCTCCTTATGGAGTTTAATTTCTCAGTTTCTCCACATGCGACATCAGCATCTTTATTCCTTACTCCGAAGTGGCTTCTGCTCCTAAGCAAACCAAACCGCGAGGCCAAAAGTCCCAGGGACTCACGTCATATGCTTCACGTGAGCGTCTTCCAAAACGTCACAGCGCCAGCAGGGTGTGGAGCAGGGAATGGTAACACCACACCTTGATAATCGCCGTCAACGCACTGAGCAGGGGCTGCAAACTGGGCGCTCTCCACTTTACACTGATCAGCTCATCTCATCCTCCCAGCGGCCCCAGGAGGCAGGGCTTTTCATTTGTATACCCATTTCACAGATGAGGAAACTGAGGTAGCTTTACGGCTACTTAGCTAGCATGTTGTAGAACTCGGGTTTGAACCCAGACAGCCTGTTCCCTGGTGCCTGATTTATTTAAAACAATTTATGTTTTAACTGTGATGAGATACACACATGATTTATCATCCTAACCATTTTGAAATGTACAGTTCAGTGGCAGAAGTACACTGTTGTGCCATCCTCACCACCACCCATCTCCTGAACTCTCTCATCTTCCCAAACGGAAGCTCTTACAACAGGGATCAACTCCCCATTTTCCCCTCCCCCCCGGCCCCCTCCCCCAGCCACTGTCATTCATTCTACCTTCTGTCTCCATGCGTTTGACCCTGATGGAAGTGGACGCCTACAGTATTTGTCCTTCCGTGATTGGCTTGTCTCACTTAGTGTGATGTCCTCAGGGTTCGCCCATGTTGTGGCACGGGTCAGAATTTCCCTCCTTTAAGGCCGAGTAATATTTCACTGTGTGTATGTATCTCATTTTGTTTGCTCGTTCACCCATCTGTGGACACTGGGGCCGTTTCCACGTTTTAGGTATTAACGGATACGTCTCTGTTCAGGTCCTTGTTTTCAGTTGTTGTTTGGTTTTATACCTAGAAGTGGAATCACTGCATCATACGCTAATTCTGTCTTTAACTTCCTGAGAAACAGCCCCACTGGTTTCCCCAATGGCCGCACCATTTTACGTTCTTACCAGCCGTGCACGAGGGTGCTGATTCCTGCTGCTCTGCGTCCTTGCCAACACGGGGTATTTATCCCGCTTTTTTGATAGTGACCGTCCTTGGGGGCGTGGCTGGCACCTGATTTTTGCAGGAGATTCTTAGGATCTGTGTTTGCTGGGCCCCTGCCTCTGTGTGGGGTGAGATGCCAGGCAGTGGGCCGTTCCTATTAGAGTGTCTGTCACGTTGTGATATGTTTTCCGGAACCGCTTTGTCCCCCCACCCCCCAACGGGACTGTGAACTTCCTGAAGATGTACCCTGGTGCCCCACAGAGGGCTGGCCAGGGTTAGAGGTTGAAGAAATACTAAAAAACCCGTTTTGCACTGGTGCCGGGCATGCCCTGGTGTGTGTCTCTGTTGGGGAGAAACGCGTAAGGCTTGGATCTATTAATAATTCTTTGAGGCTGCTGTCTGTGCACCGTGGGCCCTGTTACCCGCTTACTGAGGAAGCAAAAGCCCCTGAGTACCTGACGTGTGACGCTTAGCCCTGGCTGCTCAAAAGGAACTCCCCTGGGGGCTTATAAACATACAGGTGCTGGGGCCACCATCTGGAGACTCAGGGGTCTGGGGGGGCCTGAGCCTCTGTACTAGAAACTAAAACTCTGCAGGTGATTCTTACGGGCTCCTGGCCTGAGAGGCACGGTGGTTACATAACATCTTACACCTGGACTCGGGCTGCAGCAGCGGAGGAGGGACACCCGGGGGTGTGTGTGTCATCGCTGCAGTAAGCGAGTGAGCAAGCGAGTGAACGAGTGTCAGGTTCCCCAAGCGCTGTCCTTCACTCCTTTGTGATTTCTGCCACGTCTGTATACTTCCTGCGTTATTATTCACCTAATGATTAAAAGTCACCCCACCTAGATGTGCTCAAACAGTTCTATGTTATCATTACTGAACTGAGAAAGCCAGCCACGCTAGCCGTAACTAGAAGGTGACTTTAAACATACAAACCAAGGAAACTAACAGTGTCATCAGGTTCCCACTAAATAAATGCTTTCGCTGTGGGCTTTGAGCCCGTAGAGGCCTCCTCCTTTCTTCCTTAGAAAGTGTGATTAGTTTACAGTGATCTCTAGTCACACAAAAGCCCTGACTTACTGTACAGGGTATCCCTGTAACAAAGACGCTTGGACACCTTAATTAATATTTTGAAATAAATAAAAAAAAAACTGTGATGAGCAGGTGTTGCAGAAGCATTAAAGACAGGCTGGCACCTCATGGGGACTTTCTCCCGGCTGGAACTTTTCCTCCCTCCTTGCAACGTCCGCCTCTCCCTCCAGCCCATAAACCCCAGGAGAGAAGGGATCGCAGCCACCGGGTTCCGGTGCAGCCAGCACAGAGCGGGTGCCCAGATGAATTAGTTCGACAGAGGCACCAAGGGGAGCTCAGAGAGGCCAAGGGACCCATCCGAGGTCACACAGGTGGGGCAGGTCAGAGGCGGGGGGACGACTGGCCTCCCACAGGTGACCCAGGGAACCAGGACGCTGACACCCGCCCCACAAGGACTTGGCCCTGTGCAGGAGGAGCTCCCTGTCCCTCCTGAGCCCTGACTCCCAGGCCTGTGCCCTCTGGCCTCTGTGCCCAGCAGCCAAATATACGGAGGTGGCAAACATCACAGCACTTGGGGAACGTTACGCCAAGTGAAATAAGCCGATCACGGAAGGACAAATACTGCGGGAGTCCACTTCCCTGAGTGTCCACTGCATGGAGACAGAAAGTAGAATGAATGACGGTGGCTGGGGGGTGGTGGTGGAGGGGGGAGAATAGGGAGTTGATACCAGTTACAAGAGCTTCGGTTTGGGAAGATGAGAGAGTCTGGGAGATGGATGGTGGTGAGGATGGCACAACAGTGTACTTCTGCCACTGAACTGTGCATTTCAAAATGGTTTAGGACGGAAAATTGTGTGTATCTCACCACAATTAAAAAAAATAAATTGTTTTAAACATCAGGCACGAGGGAACAGGCTTACTGGGTTCAAACCCGAGTTCTACAATATACTAGCTAAGTAGCCGTAAAGGTACCTCAGTTTTCCTCATCTGTGAAATGGGTATAAAAATGAAAAGCCCTGCCTCCTGGGGCCGCTGGGAGGATGAGATGAGCTGATCAGTATAAAGTGATTAGGAGAGTGCCCCGTTTACAGCTGAGTCAGGGCTGTTTTAATGTCCAGCGTTAGGGAACGAGGGTGCGTGAGGCAGGAGCCAGTGGGTGGGGCACAGTGAGCCTGGGTGGGCGAGGCCTGGTTTCTTGAGTGGGCATTGCTGGTCGCTGGCATCCGCCCTGAGTGTTGGGGTAGCCCAAATCCAGGGCATCCCATACCCTACAGTGGCCCTAGACTTCAGGAGGACCGAAGAGGCTCTTATCTACAGGGTCACTGAGCAGGGACAGGCCCTGGCAAGGTCAGGCTCTTGGCTGGGCACAGAGGCCAGAGGGCACAGGCCTGGGAGTCAGGGGTCAGGAGGGACAGGGAGCTCCTCCTGCACAGGGCCAAGTCCTTGTGGGGTGGCTGTCAGCGTCCTGGTTCCCTGGGTCACCTGTGGGAGGCCAGTCGTCCCCCCGCCTCTGACCTGCCCCACCTGTGTGACCTCGGATGGGTCCCTTGGCCTCTCTGAGCTCCCCTTGGTGCCTCTGTCGAACTAATTCATCTGGGCACCCGCTCTGTGCTGGCTGCACTGGAACCCGGCGGCTGCGATCCCTTCTCTCCTGGGGTTTATGGGCTGGACGGAGAGGCGGACGTTGCAAGGAGGGAGAGAAAGATCAGGAAGCTTTGGAGAAAGTCTAGCGGGTGTACCCCTGCGGGGAGCGGGGTGTAGCTCCGGCTTTTCTGGGGTTACCTTCACAAATGGCCACGATCTGAGTGGCTTCAAACGACAGAAGTTGACTCTCCCGCAGTCTGGAGGCTGGAAGCGTCCACAGGGCTGCACCACCTCGGAGGCTCTAAAGCAGGAACCTTCCTTTTTTCTTCCAGCTTCTGGTGGCTTCTGGCAACCCGTGGCGTTTCTTGGCTTCTAGCTGTATGTCTGTATCCTCTCTTTTTCTTATAGGGACAACAGTCATTGGATTGGGGTCCCCTCTAATCCAGTGTGAACTCGTTAAGACCCTATTTCTAAATAAGGTCACATTCTGAGATCCTGGGCAGACATGGATTTTGGGGAGATGCTGTTCAATCCACCACACTGAGGAGGAGACATTAAAGCTGAGACATAAAGGTTGGGTGTGTGGCGGGGTTTGGGGGTGGGGTCGGTCTAGGCGGGCAGAGGGAGCAGCGCATGCGAAGGCTCTCTGGCAGGCGTGTGGCACAGCGGCCTGTGTGGCAGGGACAGATGGAGCCAAGGGGCTGCTGGGGGCTGAATGCGGGGGACCCCGGGGGTCCTGGACTACAGAGCCAAGGAAAGGGGTTTGAATTTAATTCTAAATGCTTCTGGGGGGCTTAAGCAATGGCTTGATGTGATTGGATTCCCTTTTGGAAAAAGGTCATTCTAATCGGGAAGAATGACAATGACTGAGGGTTCCTGCTTTCACGCATGTGAGTGCCTCCGCTGTGTTTTTATTTTATTTTATTTGAGAGAGTCTCACTCTGTCATCCCAGGTAGAGTGCAGTGGCCTCAAACTCCTAGACTCAAGCGATCCTCCTGCCTCAGCCTCCCCGGCAGCTGGGACTTCAGGTGCGTGCCAGCACACCTGACTAATTTTTAAATTTTTTCTATTTTTGGTAGATACTGGGTCTCGCTCTTGTTCAGGCTGGTCTCGAGCTCCTGAGCTCAAGTGATCCTCCCACCTCAGCCTGCCGGAGTGCTAGGATTACAGGCGTGGGCCACGGCTCCTGGCCGCCCCTCCAGTGTTTTAATCCTCAGCCCCCTTGCAGGTAGGTAGGGCAGTACAGTTATCTCTTGAGGCAATGGAGGCTCAGAGAGGGTAAGGAATTTTCCCAGGATCACACAGGATGCAGGGAGCACAAGGCCCCAGGCAACTTTCCTGCCTTGTGAACTCTCAACACACCTGGAGGCAAAGGTTCATCCTCAAAGGTAGCTGGGATTCCAGGGCTGCAGGAAATGCCCTAGGACAAGGTGCGTTCATTTCACACCTGTTCCTGACTGTGCTCTATTACCTGCCCAGCAAGAGACAGTTAAGCTACTGGGCAAGGGATAAGGTAGCTCCAGCAACTTCGTGAGTGTGGAATGAATTCCCCCATAGCCACGAGCTTCGCTTCCGTCTCCCCATTCAGAACAAAGCTTCAGGGGAGAAAAAACAGACAAAAAGCAGTAAACGCTGACCCGTGTCCACCAATGAGCATTTTCGAGGGTTGCGATCAAATCTGCACCCCAGGGCCCAAAGGAAATGGCAGGACAATTACAACTGTTCCTTTGAGCTGCTGTCTCTCTGAGTTTTTGATTGTATATGCACATGGCAAAGAACTTTCTTCTTATTGGGAAGTAAAAATACATCTCTATTCAGAAAGAAAAAGCACTCCAAAGCGTGCACGTATCAGTGTTCCCGCCACCGGGATTTAGGTGCTTTGTCTGAGGTAGGGAGGATGCTAATCCCCTCCTAAGAATGGGCTTCTTGGCTGCATCTGAAATTGCCCACGCAGTGAAAGGCCCTCATTTCCTGCTCCCTTTTGTGTTTCTTTAGTTCCCTCTTTTTCCTAGTGCCTTCTGAGAGGGAGAGGAGGAGGCGGAGAGGGAAAGGGAGGGAGAGAGAGAGAGAGAGAATTGCTCTGCAACCCACCAGGACCCTCTCCTGGAATACCCCCTTTCCCTTGAGGATTTCTGTCCATCTGTGTTTTGTTTTTGGGGTGGTCCTTCGGGAGACAGCTGAGCCAGTAACTGCCACTGTCCTCTCCTGGCCCCGGCTGCGGGCATGGACTCCTCACCCAGCAGGGTGGGGAGATGCCGTGTGTGCATGCATGCGTGAGTGTGCGTGTGTGCGTGTGTGTGTGTGTACACACACGTGTGCATTATGGAGCAGGGTAGGGGAGGTGGAGTGCGTGGAGCACTGGAGTTAAATCTGGGCCTGGATCTGAGCCCCGGTTTCCTTCCTCTCTTGGTAAAAGGTCCTGTCTCACATGAATCACATCCTCTCTAGAGCTCTGGGTCCGCGGAATGTCAAGGCCAACTGGCGCCGCTGGCAGGATGCCCACACCCTCGGGATGTGAGACTCCGGGTTGGGACTCTGTGAAAGGACTCTGGGCCGCCCTAAGGGGTGACACTTGTATTGTCTTACTTGTGAAGCATATACAGTCCGTCGCCCCTCGGGGTCCATGGGGGATTGGTTCCAGGGCCCCCGTGGATACCAACGTTCGAGGACACTCAGGTCCCTGGTATAAAATGGTGCAGTATTTGCATAGAACCCACACACGCTATCCTGTGTGCTCTAAATCACCCCTAGATTACCTGTAATGCCTAATGCAATGTAAATGCTAGGTAAATAGATGCTACACTCTCTTGTTTAGGGAATGATGACAAGGAAAAAAGTCTGTACGTGTTCACTACAGATGCAGCCATTTTTTCCTGAATATTTTCGATCTGCAGTTGGTTGATCCATCCACCCACCCACCCATCCACCCACCCATCATCCACCCATCCTCCCACCCACCCATCCACCCATCCATCCACCCACCCACCCATCCATCCACCCGCCCATTCATCCATCCATCCATCCACCCACCCATCCATCCCTCCATCCGCCCACCCACCCATCCATCCAACCATCCATCCACCCATCCATCCGTGGCAAGCCTGGGTGATGCACACCCCATACTGGGGGCGAGGCCTCATGTTAGTCATCCAATTGTTATTCGAGCACCTGTCATTGTCCTGGCCCTATTCAGGCACCAGGGACCATCTATGGACATGAAGGACAAGGCCCCTCACCCTCCAGAGCTGACAGCCTGAAGCAGGGCACAGCCAGCTTCTCCTGTAAAGGACAGATAGTAAATGCTTTTGGCTTTGCACACTGTAAGACCTCTGTCACCCCCACTGACCTCTGCCTTCTGCTGCCCAAGCAGCCGTCCACGGCACATAACTGAGCGGTGTGGCTGTGGTTGGACTCCAACCACATCTTATTTATGGACGCCTACATTTGATTTTGATGCAGTTTTTCATGTGTCATGAAATATTACTCTTTTGACTCTTTTTGATGATTTAAAAACATCCTTAGCCCACAGGCCATAAAAAAAAACAGGAGGTGGATCAGATTTGGCCTATACTTTGCCAAACCCTGTTGTAGACAGATAGTATTGTCAGCGAACCAATAAAGGAGACAATTTTAGTGAAATTTCACTGAGATTTCAGTGAGAAGGGCTGTGCAGAGAATCTAGCAGGAAATGAGACCAGGCCACTCCTGTTTAGCGGTCAGAGAAGGCCTCTTTGAAGAAATGACACTGAAGCTGAGAACTGAAGGTGAAGGAGGTGGTGGCCTCGTGTCCCAGCCGGTGGGAACAGCACGAGCAGAGGTCCCCAGGTAGGGGTGAGCTGGAGGCTGGGGAGGCAGTGGGGGACACAGGAACAAGGGAAGGGAATGAGGAGGAAAGAGATGACAGCACACCCCACTGTAGATTTTAGTGAAGATCTTGCCTCTCTGAGCCTCAGTTTCCCCATCCGCTAATGGGAGGACGAGGGGATACAGGAGAGGTGGTGGTGTGATACATGGCGTGGGAGGTCCTGTCGATATCCTTCTCTCATGCCTCGGGCCTCTCCCCGTTGGCCTTCTCTGTGGCCAGCGTCACCTGCCTGGGTTTGGGCTGCCCAGAGCACACCCTGGGACGGTGATTCTAGTGCAGCTAGTTTGTGCAGGAGGTGGTCCCAGGAGAGGCCGCTTGGGGAGTGGGGCAGTGACAGGGGAGGGAGGGCAGCCACGGCTGAGTGTGTTCATGAACAGGTTACCTCTGTGGCCAGCCGGGGCACAGCCGCACTGGGACGTCGGGGGACTGTGTAGGACGTGCCCTTCAGATCTGTCTCCTTGAGGCTGAGGGGGCTGGGGTATTCACACACCAACCGCCGTCAGTCCCAGGAGGAGGGCCGGTCCTGGGTGCCAACTCCAGGCCACTTCTGGCCTGTCTCGCCCCTAAGCTCCCAGAGCAGGGGGAGGCCCTCAGGCAGAGATGACGGGACGTTCGGAAACCACCCGGGTGTACGGGGTTCGAATGTCCCCCCTGCAGGAAGCCGTCCCCACTTCCCTCCGGCAGCTCCTGGTGTCCCAGAGTCCACGTGCAAACCTCCATCAGGGCCTGGTCTCGTGATTCCTCCTTGGCCTGGGGCGGCTCTTCTGCAGGGCCGGGGCCACGTCTTGTTCCCTTCCGCATCCACACGGCTCGGCGTGGAGCAGGTATTTGGGGAAAATACCTAGTGATGATTAGCTAAGGCCAGTAAGATGGGACCCCTGCCCTCGAGTGCTCCCAGTCCTGGGGGAAGATGGACAAGTGCCAGGTGGCTCGGGTTCAGGGACGAGTGACAAGGTGGCCGTGCATGTGAGCCCCTCCACCTGCGCCAGGCACTCCCTGACAGCTAATCTTACAGATTTCTGCAAGGTTGGCCTCATCATTTCTGCTTTGGCAGTGGGGAAACTGAGACATGGGGGAGGGGACTGACTATCTGAAGTGGAGCCTGCATTTGAACCTGGCCTCCTCCCCGGGCTCCCAGCCTCCACCCTTGTCCTCCACAGTTTATTCCCCACTGGGTGCCCAGAGTGTGCTGGCAGGTGTGTCACAGCCCTGCTGACACCTTCCGTGGCTTCTTGTCCCACGCGGGGGCGGGTCGACGCTCCTTCTGCAGAGCCCTGACCTGTCACTGTTCTGCTTCCCAGTCACCCAACCTCCCCCGTTCCCAACTTCCCTTACCCCCACCTGGCCCTGCCTCCCCTCAGCCTTCCTTCTGGAATGTTCTTTCCCTGACTGTTTGCGTGGTGGGGGGCCCCTCCTCTTCCTTTAGGTCTCAGCTCATGTGTCACCTCCCCAGAGAGGCCTCCCCATGCCCCTAACCTGGAGCTGCTGCTGCCACCCCTGCCCTTTATCGTGTGACCCTTGCTTTATTGCTGTCCTATTCCTGGTTGACTCTGAAACCTTTTCATTCTTTTGTTTACCTGTAAGCTCTACCTTTCAGCACAGTCCTTTAGCTTTGTCACTGTGTCCCCAGTGCTTAGAGCAGCGCCCAGCACCTAGTAGGTGCTTCATTAATATTATACATAATTGTTGAGCGAACGATCCCGGTGAGGACAACCAGGTTCAGTTATGGACCCTGCCCTGCCTCCCACGCTTGGAGCTCAGTCTCCTCCCTGGTGTGACAAGGGAACCTGGGCGGCATGGTCTTTAAGATGGAAGATTCTGGACTTCTAAGCCCCAGGAATTCAGGGCTGGTCAGGGCTCCAGGGGGGACGTGCTGGTCTAAGGCAGGAGTGTGGGAGGAGGAGGAGGGCTGACCCTGAGCCACAGGAAAGGGAGGGTCCCTGGGCGGGGAAGAAACTATTTGGGACGCGTTCCCGAAGCTTAGCAAGCGTTCAAGAGCCCCCTCCCCACCGCTCCCCGAGAAAACACGAGCTATTGTCTTAGCTGCAGGATTGGTGCCTGGAGGGTGCTCGGGGTGAATGTCCACTTGGCAGGGACTTCTGCCAGAGGGGCTCTTGTTTATTTGAGATTCCAACAGAAAAAAGGCTGTCCTCTTAAAACTGCAGCTCCGGAAACCTTGCCGGGGTTTTGGGATCATGGTGGAAGATGGCAGGGAAACGTCCTGGCTCTTTGTTCAACATTAAAAACATTTTTGTGATAGAACATTATGCACACCGAACAGCAGGAAGGAGAAATGTCAGCCAGAAACCCATCACCACTGGGCAAGCGCTGCGAAATTTTGGCAGGGGGATTTTTGTATTTTTGGTTGCGGGAGGCGGGGTACATTTGTTTTTCACGTAGAGGAATTATGCTGATGACATTTGTTGTTTGTTTCTTGTTTTTGTAAAACCTCAGATGTATACAGCTTTGCAGCTTCCTTTTTTGACTTAACGTCGTGCCATGAGTTGGTTTGTGAATGCCATTTCACCAGTGTTTGTAAACTTCGTTTGGGGCAACCGCGTAAAATTGCTGAAAAATGGAATGTCGTGCTCTGTTTGACCAATCTCCAATCCTGGGACATTTGGATTGTTTTGCACTTCTCAGTCTGTCTCTCCAGCCTCATGCACCTGTTCCCCGCTGTCCCCAGCTTTTTGCCCCAGGGGTGCTGTGCGAATTTCGGTTCCCCCCAAGGGTCTTGTGCCTCAGGACCTTTGCACAGGCTACTCCCTGTGTTATACTTCTCATCATAGTTTGTATTAAAACGTTTCTTGAATTTCTCAGATTTCTGCCCATCTTCCCCAATGGCAGATCTCCACCTGCCTGGGGCCAGGGTGTTACCTTCCTACCTGCCTGCTGTTCGTTGTTATAACCCCATGGTCCAGCACAGGGCCCCGGGAGGGGTCAAGGGAGTGTCAGGTTCATACCTCATAGATGTGCATTCTTGTATTGTGAAAATGGGGCCTCCGCTTTCTGTGCCTCCTAACTGGTTGAGTGGGGGTGGGGAGTTGAACAAGCTTTATGATGGGGGTGGGAGAGTAACGAGGAAAAGACAAAAATGACCCCCACAGACACATGACACCCCATCTGGTTCCTCCACCGACACAGCACGTGCGTGTTGATCTGTATAACGAGGGCGGGTACCACGGAGAGCCACAGACGTCATTGCTGCCGGGGTAATAATGGGCAGCTCTTTAATGAGCACTTACTATGTGCCAGGCACCGTGCAGTTGCTTTTCATGCATTAGCGCATTTAATCCTCACAGCAAGCCCTTGAGAGAGATGCTGTTCTTATCCCTGTGTTACAGGTGAGGAAACTGAGGCCCAGAGCGATACTGTAATTTGCCCAGGATCACACGGATTGTAAGTGGTTCAGGCAGGACGGAAGTCCAGGCAGGGTGGTCCTGGAGTCTGTGCTCTTGGCCGCAGCCTCGCCCCCGACATGCACACGTACAGCCTCAGGCCTGCAGCCACACACCTGTCCCCAGCCCCACCTCTCTCTGTCCCTCGCCATCACGCGGCCACCATACTCCGCGTTACCTTTTACAACCACCAGGACACAGCTCCCAGCCCCACAGGCAGGGCTGACACCAGGAGAACGTGTGTACTGTCACCGTCCACTGTCATATGTGTATGTGGCCCTAGGCATCTCCCACACACACCTTGGCACCCCCAGATAGACACACACCCCTCATACCCACCCACCCACCTGTGAACCTGCTGCCTGGGCCCCCACACACTGTGTACACAGCCATGCGCCCCCACCGGCCCTGCACCACCCATGTGCGTCCCCAACATGTGCCCACGCCGGCAGCAGCCCTGGGTCGTGGTGTTGGGTTCAGGCTGCAGAGCCACCACCTCCAGCCCAGCCCCGGCGTGAACAGGCCACCTCTGGAGCGTCCACATGTGAGACGCAGCGGGCGCTGGCTCACGCCCTGGCCTTGCCCTTCTTTGAAGGGTGGGGTGGTGGTGGCCCTGTGGTGACCTGGCCCTGCGGCTGGGCAGCTTCAGGAGCGCTGGCCCTGGGCTCCTGCTGGCGGCGGGGTGCCTGGCTCCTCTCCCTGTCTGTGTGGGGGGCCCCAGGCTTGGCGTCGAGGCAGGTACTGAGCTGGCCCTTCTCGCCCAGCTGGGGACACTGAGGCTCAGGTCACACAGCCGCAGTCACAAGCCAGGACCAAAGGCCTCCCTCTGACCGCACTGCCACACCACTGGCCCAGGCAGCTCCCGTCACTCGGGCTTCTTTGGGGACCCACCCTTCCTTATTTTTAGGCTTGTCCCGTCTGTTCATTCCTGCCAGTCCAGCAGAGCGGTTCAGCCTCTTGGCTCTGGAATTTGACAAGATGAGTGACCTTGGACAGGGTACTTCTTCTCTTCAAGCCTCAGTTTCCTCCTTTCTGAAGTGGGGACATGAACAATACCTGTAATCCCTGCATGATCGTGAGCGGTCAGGAAGGTCACCGCCGTCCCGGGTTTATTTTGGAGCCGAGGATGTGCGTAAGGAGCGTGCAGTGAGGGCTTGTTTTGCTGTTGGGGTTCTCACTTCCTCTGGTGTGGGGACTCCGGGGCGGGGCTTTGCCCTGTCCCCCTCCTGTCTCCTCCTGTCTCCTCCTTGGCACGGTCACAGCAGCATCTTTGGGTTTGGGCCTGGCGGGCCCCCCCCACCCCCCCAGAGCAGGCAGGATGTGATTCATGCCGCAGTGGCAGACCCCGCCCTGGGCATGACTGGCCGCGCCCGAAGCTGGTGTCCCGAGATTGTCTCTGGGGCTTAGGGACGTTGTCTCCGGGAAGTGGAGGCAGAGGCTGGAGTTTGGACCCTGCAGGAACTGAGTGGCTCCCAAAGGGCTGGATCAAGGAGGCCGGTGCCTGGGTCTGTGCCAGGAGACAGGAGTCTTAGCTGGGAGGGTTCGTGTTGTGGCTGGTGGACTCTGGGCTCTTACTGGGGGGTAAGATCTCGGATCCAGGGAAAGCACCTACTGTGTGCTTGTGAAACTTTTGTCTCTGTTGTTACTGACTTCTGTACGCATTGGACGTCTCCCCCCGCTAGACCCAATGCCGGCCCTGTCTTGTTCACAGCTGTATTTCCAGTTCCTGTTACAGCGCCGGGCGCATACGTAGTGGGAGACCAGTAAACATCTAATTAATAAATACACAACACCAAGCCCCTTTCCATGTACGTTCTCAGCATCTCTCTCAGCTGCTGTTCCGTGTAGTTAGGATTATCATTAACCCATTTGACAGGCAGGGAAACTGAGGTTTGGGAAGTTAAGAAACTTGCCCAAGCTCATGGAGGCAGGATTTGGATTTGAGCCTGCGCACTGACAACTGTGACCCCGAAGTCTCCCCCGACTCAGCTGCCCACTTGCCAGGGGCTGATCTTCAAGCAGCCGTCTCTGCCTTGCCTTCCACCTGCCCGGAAGCCGGCAGTTCTCACCTGGATGCGCAGGACGGAGGACGCGGACATGTGAGACGCTCTCCCCCGGGAGTGGGGGACTCAGCGAGTCCCCTGGCAGGCAGGCGGTAACTCCACCCTCTCCCACTCAGGAAAGCAGATCAGAGTGCGGGGGAGGGAGGTGATTCCCGGAGAGCCCCAAACGCGCTGTCACGGTGGCCTCAGAGCCCTGCAAGATCTGCCACCGCCCCCTCTCCAGACTCAGCCCGTGTTCATTTTCTCCACGCCCCTCCAGCTGTGCGAGCAAAAATCTCTATTCCTTCTTTGCCCCAAGCTCTTTTCTGACTCTAGATGTCATAGTGTTCCCTTAGCTGGCTCCCTGCGATCCTCTAGGTCGTGCAGCTGAAATGTCACCTCCTCCAGGAAGCCTTCCTTGACCACCCAATCTGTGGGGCCCAACTGTGATTCACATCACAGACCCCATTCCCTTCACCTCCTTTGTCACATGCTGTCGTCTTTGTCTTGGCATGTTGTCTGTCCGTTCGCTTGTCATTTCCATCCCCCCCCTGCCCCGTACCCCGGCTGTAAACTCCATGTAAACAGGGACCCTGACTTGTGAGTCCATCCGTCTCTCCCCCATCACCAGACATGGGGTGTGACACACAAGAGGTCAGTAAATCTCTTGGATAAATTGGTAACAAAGCAACTTTTGAAAATATAGCAAGTGCAAACGTTAG
This sequence comes from Lemur catta, assembly GCF_020740605.2. Classification (NCBI taxonomy): domain Eukaryota; kingdom Metazoa; phylum Chordata; class Mammalia; order Primates; family Lemuridae; genus Lemur; species Lemur catta. The sequence continues at coordinate 12,025,260 of NC_059148.1, forward strand.
AACCTCAGGTCGTCTTGTCATCAGTGGTTTGCTGACATTTCAAAAGAGAGCGTGTCTCACCGTGGTGTCACGACCAATACCTTAGAGGGGAACTGGTATTCTGAGCCAGTCCGTCCCTGTGAGTCAGGGACTCTAGGAATGAGGGCTGTCATAGGTTGGGTTCCCCTGAAGCAGAGCCCGAGTCAAGGGTGCCAAGGGCAAGTGGCTTATCTGGGTGGCAGTGCACCGCTAGGGTGCGCTAACAAGCCAGTTACCTTTGGGGACAGTGGGGCTTATCCGTGCCGGGGCCTCTGGGAGACTGCATTATAGAACAGGTCTCTAAATCCTCTAAATTGTCCCATCCGAGTGCGAAGGAGCCGGGGAATGCATCTCCCAGCAGCAGAAAGTGCCAGGAGGATGTGGGTGGACAGCCAGCAGGCTGTCCCATGTACCTCGGGGTGCACAGGGTGGCTCCACAGGGTGGCTGTGGCTCGGCTGGACCAGAGCCTGAGCCCAGAGGCTGTGACAAGGGAGGGGTTTCTCTGATCCTACGTCTGCCTGGGGTCCGAGGCTGTTTGCAGAAAGGCGCCGGCATGACTGGATCTCTGAGCTCAGAGAGGTCATTTTCTTGAGCTCACCATTTTCCGAGGATGAATTTTATAACAATCGGAGCTCTTGTGTACTGAGCACCCACTGCATACACCCTGAAGACCCCTTTCTTCCTTGCGTGCCTTGGGACTGGGCCAGGGTGGGGACGAGCCCTGCTCCTGCTTCCCTGTCACTTCCCTGCGCATGTGCAGGGGCTGGACAGCCTCGCCCCAGTCTCTCCAAATGGGAATAATAATCCTGTTAATGAGGACAGTGACTGACACCCATGGTGACCAATGACATTATGCTAAGCATGTCACATACGTGATCTCATTCAATCCTCACAAGAGCATGTGAAATACCTACAGTTGGTTCCATTTTATAGATGAGGAAGCTGAGGCTCAGAGAGGTGGAGTGAGCTGCCCAAGGTCACACAGCTGATGGAGGTGGAAGTCCCCTCTCTGAACGGTCACACGGAGGGACACAGACAAGGCGAGGAGACCGGGGGCTCCTGGCCGCCAGTCCTGCGTGTCATCCCCTGACCACGGCATTTTCTGAGCTCTTAGCTGGTCATTATGCTGGGCGAAATGAGGGTCTGGCCGAACTGAGGGCAGGTGGTGTTTGTCTGAATTTAGGAGATTGTACAGTGTTTTCTCCAGCAAGTCCAGGGGCGGGGCTCGCGGTGACTCATCGGGGAACTGACCCCTGTCTGTGCAGGTGGCTATTCTGAGAGCTGATGACTGAGCACCATGTCTCAGCGGAGGGCTATCTCTGGACTCCGGGGACATTTCAGAGCTTAATTGCTGGCAGCTGAAAAACAAAGTTGGGTCCTCCTGTGAATCTTACAGAGATAAAAGTCAAGGGTTTGGGGAGGCAGAGAGTAGACGGATGGGTTTTGCCTTGCCTTACAGCCGGCCTCCTGGCACGTTCTGGGTGCGTCACTGGAATTGTCATTCACTTGTAGACTTATATTTGGGACGCAGTGTATCGGCCTGGCGTTCAGGCGACTAGTCGAGAGCCTTGAGTCCTAAGGTCGGGTTCCCTGGAAGCAGAGCTTGGCATGGGCGTTCCGTGGCAGTGACTGATTGGGAGCCATGAGTCCGAGAGAGAAGAAGGCAGGGTGGGGCGGGGCAGGGCATGGCTGAAAAGCTGCGTTTAGCCTCAGCCTGGTCCCGCGGGGACCTCTGGAGCCACCGAGTAAGTCCTGCCTTGTGGCAAGGGTGAGCAGCCGTTTGTGTCCCACGTAAGCTGTGGGATGCATTGGTTTGAGGGTGGGAGGTTTACCAGGACGGACGGAGGTCTTGGGTCAGCTCGCTGGAGGACGGCTCTCTTGGAAAAGGATGTCACCGTGAACCCTTAGCAGACAACTCTCATAGGAGCAGGGGGTGGGTACAGCAGCAGGCAAGGAGATCTGGGGCATCTCCTGAAGGTTGTGATGTTGGATTTATCCCTAATTGGCTGTGTGACCTTAGGCAAGCCACTTACCCTCTCTGAGCCCATATTTCACCTGTACCCTGCCTGTGTGGCAGGCACCTTGCTAGGCCCTGAGGATAAAACAGGGAACACGACAGAGGATCTCTGCCCTCAGGGAGCAAGGCCAAGGGAGCAGGCATGAAACTGGCATCAGGGAAGTGTCACAAAGAAGCAGGGAGTTCTGGGAACCAGAGCCTACCCGTGGTGCAGGTGGGGTTCTGGGAAGGCTTCCTGGAGGAAGGGGCATCTAATTAGGAACCCTGGCCGGGCGCGGTAGCTCACACCTGTAATCCTAGCACTCTGGGAGGCCGAGGCGGGTGGATCGCTCGAGGTCAGGAGTTTGAGACCAGCCTGAGCAAGAGCAAGACCCCGTCTCTACTAAAAATAGAAAGAAATTATCTGGACAGCTAAAATATATATAGAAAAAATTAGCCGGGCATGGTGGCTCATGCCTGTAGTCCCAGCTACTTGGGAGGCTGAGGCAGGAGGATCGCTTAAGTCCAGGAGTTTGAGGTTGCTGTGAGCTGGGCTGACGCCACGGCACTCACTCTAGCCCGGGCAACAGAGCGAGACCCTGTCTCAAAAAAAAAAAAAAAAAAAAAAGGAACCCTGTGCACATGTGGGTTCTGATGTCACTCAGGGAAAAGCGGAGGTGACTGGCAATTCTCTGCGGGTCTCTTTCCCATTCCAGGGTGGGCTGCTTCCAAATCCGGACCCCCTCTGTGTCTTGCCTTGGAGGAGGACTTGCTGGTTGAAAACCAGTCCTGACAGAGCAGTCCAGGATCTCCAGGATGAGAGGCTGGCGGGGCCGGCGCCCTGGTGGGGGCAGTGGATGAGGTCCTGGGGGTGGGCAGGGGCCGATCACGTGAGGCGGTGGCCAGGGGTGTGGACGTCATGTCCTGAGCATCTGGAGGCCAGTGGAGGTTTGGGGTTTGTTTTCTTAGGCATAGTTTGCATACAGGAAAGTACACAAATCTTATGTGAAAACTAGGCACGTGTTTACATATGTACACACCATGGAACCACCCGTATCAAGACACAGAATATTTCCAGGCCCCCAGAGAGCATCCTTGCACCCCTTCCTGGTTGTAATCCCCGAAGGGAATTGCTATTCTACCTTCTAGCACCATAGAGTAGTTTTGCCTATTTCATAAAAGTTTTGCCTGAATTTCATATAAATGCAATTTTACAGGATATGCACTTTTAGGTCCTGCTTGTTTTTTTTTACCATAATGTCTGTGGTATTTATCCGTATTTTTGCATGTCGTAGTACAGGTGGTCCCTTACTTACGATGGGGACGCCCCATCAAAAGTTAAAGATATCATAAGTCAAAAATGCATTCAATACCCCAGTAAACCCATCATGAAGTCAAAACCGTTGTAAGCCAGGGACTGTCTGTAGTTTGTTTTTTTCCCAAATTGTTGTATTATGTTCCATTATATGAATTTATTTATCCAGTGCGAGGCCGATGGGCATTTGGGTGGCTTCCGGGTTTTTGACTGTTAGAGTTGAAGCTGCAGGAATATTTGTATAGAAGTCTCTTGTGGACCCACGTGCTGATTTCTGTCGGGTAACTTACCCAGGAGGAGAGTTGCTGGGTTTTGGGTTTGGTGTCGCTTCAGCTTTGGTAGATCCTGCCAAACAGTTTTCCGAAGTGTTTGTGCCAATGTAAAAGCAGTTTTAGTTCCACGTTCTTGTCAGCACTTGCTGATGTACTTGGCCATCATGGTAGATGGGCGTAGTGTAGTATCTCATTGTGTTTTTAATTTATGTTTTCCCAGTGGTTGATGAAGTTGGACGTCTTTTCACGTGCTTAGTGATCATCTGGAGGTTTTTTTCTCTGTGTGTGTACATAAGGGCCTGTTCAAGTCTTTGTCCTTAAAAGAAAACACAAACAAAACAAAACTGGGTTGTCTTCTCTTCTTGATTTAGAGTTCTTTATATATTCCAGATAGAGTCCTTTGTGAAATATACATGTGTATCTGTACTTGTGTGTATATATATTAATATATATTATTATTGTTATTTTTTTTGAGACAAGGTACTACTCTGTCACCCAGGCTAGAGTACAGTGGTATCATCATAACTCACAGCAACCTCCAACTCCCGGGCTCAAGCGATCCTCCTTCCTCAGCCTCCTGAGTAGCTGGGACTACAGGCATGTGCCACCATGCCCGGCTAATTTTTTAAGTTTTTGTAGAGACTGGGTCTCACTCTTGCTCAGGTTGGGGTGTGTGTGTGTGTGTGTATACATACATATGTATACATATGCACACACATTTATAAAATTACATATATATATAATTTATATATATATATATATATATTTTTAATCCCAGTCTGTGGTTTCCATATCGCTCTTAATGATTTCTTCTGATGAACCGAAGTTTTACTTAAGATCAATTTATCCCACATTTTCTTCCAAAAACTTTGTTATTTTACCTCCCTGCAAGATTTTGGTGTGTGGGATGCAATCTTTATGTTGCTGTTGTGGAAAGTCGACACCTGCCCCAGTGTGGACGAGGCCACGAGGAGGCTGAGGGGGTCCTCCGGGCGAGGCAGGGTGGCGGTGTGGACTGGAGGGGGGAGAGTGGCCCCAGGGAGCGGGTGGGAGAAGTGGGAGGGCATGGAGAGGTGTCGTAGCAGATCGAATAGCACTGGGTGATCTCTTAGAATCCTTTAGGGCACTTTCTATTTTAAAAAACGCTAACTCCCGAGTCCCTGGGCTGGACCACCTCGCCAGGCCCGTGCAGCCTCCCCCACGCTGGGTGGGCCTGAGCACCCGGTGATCCCTGCTGTGTGGTTCTTCCGGCACCTGTAGCCAGGAGAACCTGCATGTGTAGCACCCTTGGGCCAAAGCAGTTTTTACATGATATAAATAAGTATATATTTGTATGTTACATAAAATACACAGTGCATAAAATCCTACGTGTATGAGTATATACACATACGCTCATACATATATACATACACACATACATGTGTATATATTGCATCGTGAGTCAGGAGCCCCAAGTTCTAGGCGTAATCCTGACCGGCAGGTATCCCACCTCTTGTTAGGAAAAACACTCCTCTCTCCTCGTTCCCATTGCCCTGCCCTGAAACCCCAGCAGGCTTGCCTTATTTTTGGACTTAGCATTTGTCATGGAGGTGCTGTGGTTTAATGATCCAGGAAGGAAACCACTTTGGAGGTTTTTATTTTTTCTAGACACCTAACGGGTGCTTACAAATTTGGTTATCACCATGACTCGGGGGGGGGGGGTTGTGTCGCTCCTGGTAACCGTTGGTAACCACTGGGCAGGGGCAGAGAAGGCTGAGCATCCTCCGCTGTTCTAGGTTGGGGCTCCCTCAGAAGCAGCCCTGAGGCAAGGACAGGAGCTTGAGTGGCTTTAGGGGGAGCAGGCCCCAGGCAGCACTGTTGGCTGAGTGTGGAAGGTGAGACGGGAGGCAAGGAGCCAGTACAGGGTGTATTATCAAGACTGTGCTGCCAGGCGCCGTGGCTCACACCTGTCATCCCAGCACTTTGGGAGGCTGAGGCAGGAGGATCACTTGAGGCCAGGAGTTCAAGACCAGCCTAGGCAACAGAGGAAGACCCCATCTCCATAAAAAAATTTTAAAAAAAGAAGAGCACACACCCCCAGAGAGGGAACCCCAGTTCCCATCAGTCTAACTTTGTGCTTTAATTTCTTTGGCATTACAACATTTTTTTTCTCATATTACAAACATTCATTTTATCAGAAGGCAGCACAGCAAAAGAATCCAGAGAGTTGGCTTCGTGGTCTTAGCGCCTCTGAGCCTCAGTTTTCTCATCTGTAAAATGGGGGTAAGATACCACCTGCCTCAGCAGTTGCTGGGAGAAATAAGTTTTTGTCTGTGAAGTGGTTCACACAGAAGCCAGCTACACATACAAACAGAAACTTCTCTTGTTATTATTGTATAAAATTTAAAATTTATAACTAAGCAAAGATATTAAAACAACCCATGGTCTTATCTTCTCCTACGTACAGATAACCTTTGTAAACATTTTCATATATATTCTTCTAATACTTTCTCTAAGTATCCATATATTCAAATTTATACACCCATCAGTGTGAATCTGTATAAAACAAGAAATGGGATCTTCATGTCCACGTTGCACCTAAACATTTTAAAATTTTACTTTTACCTGTGTATCTAGCCAGGTCGTACATTCGCAGATGCAAGATGGAAAAGTCACCCAAGAGCAGAGAGTGACAAGTCTGCCTCCATCTGCCGTCCTCCGTCTAGTCATTTCCCCTGTCCCCGAGGGAATGAATTTAAAACTTATTTTTAATTACATTTTATTTCCCCCCCCCGAAACTCTTTGTAACTGCTTTTAGCTAAAAGTGTCAGAGATTTGATTGTGCTCATTATAACTCATTATCTACCAATGAGTGAATCCTGAGAGAATTGCTTGCAGGGGACAAAGGTTACATTAGAAATTGAACCGTGTGTCCCCAGTGTGTTGTGTCCCTGCTGCTTGTGCGCTGGTGAGTAAGGATGAGGGGCTTGGGGTTGAGGGGCAGTGGCTGATCATCGAACCCATGGCGCTCCTCGGTCTAAACCACAAGCATAATGAGTCGCTCCATTCCCTGGAGCCTCTGTTAACCGGAACCCATCATTAACCCGAGGCCTCTACTTTACCGGTCTCACGCTGGTGCCCCCTGCATTTAAGGCAGAGGGACAAACAGGTCAAAATAAACTGTGCTCAGCCATCCCAGAGGTCATGCCTAGCTCCCTACGATGGGTGAGTAATTAGTGGTTAAACAAGGTTGGGCCTGGGTTTGGGACGGCCAGTCCTGTGGCTCACGTCTTCTGGTGTTGAGAAGGTGAAAATGATATTACAAGATTGAGGCTTTGAGTGCCAGCTCTGCCTGTTTCCACCCATATCATCCCCTCTCTCTGAGCCTCAGTTTCCACTTCCGTATAATGGGACTGCACAGCGCCGTCCAGTAGAACTTTGTACCTAGCCTCGCGTGCCTGTTGAGCACTGGAAATGAAGCTTGTGCAACTAAGGCACTGAATTTAAAATTTTAGCTAATTTCAATTCACTGATATTTAAATTTTAGTAGCTACGTGGGAAGAATAGTACCAGGACCTTCCTCATAGGATTCGATGCTGTTAATGTCTAACCACTGGGAATGGGGAATTAGGGCTCTGGTGGCCCCTCGAGGGTGGGGCAGCCCCGACTAAGAACCTTACAGAGGTCTGGGCTTTCGGGTTATTCCGGCAGCCACTCAGCTCAATGCTGCCTCCTGCAGGAAGCCCTCCTCTTCTCTCCTTAGCTCAGTTAAGCGCCATATTGGTTTCCGATCGCTGCTGTGACAAATTCCACGATTTAGTGGCGTAAACAGATTTCTCACCTTACAGTTCTGGGGGTCCACGTCTAATACGGTTGGCAGGAGTGCGTTCCCACTGGGGCTCCAGGGAAGAATCCAGTTCCTTTCCTCTTCCTGTTTCTGGAGGCCACCGTGTTCATCCGCTTGTGGCCCCGCGTCGCTCTGATGGGTGTCTCTGTCGTCCGTTTTCTCTGATTCTGACCCTCCTGCCTCCCTCTTATAAGGTCCCTTAATCCAGGATAATCTTCCCATTTCAGCAGCCTTAACTGAATCACATCTGCAAGTCCCTTTTGCTACGTAAGGTCATATAGTCGCAGGTTTGGGGGACTAGCACCTGGATACCTTTGGGGGGCATTTTTCTGTCTGCCACCTGCTCTTCTTCCCGTGCGTCTCCGTCGTGGCTCTGAGCCCCCACGCTGCCGTGGTCGCCATGTGTGGCCGTGCCTGCCTTCCCACCAGACCATGCTTCAAGGACAAGGATGTTCTGCCCTAAGACTTGCCAGGACGTCTGCTCTGAGCCGAGTGTACCCAGTGCCACTCTGGCGTTAAGGAGGTCTGCTGGCTACGTGGTTGACTCCCGTAAATCACGTTGCCTTTCCAGACCTCAGTTCATCTATTAATACCTGTAAAATGGGGTTCATAATAGTGTCAACCCAGGGCCGTCGTTGCCTAGCACTTGGGTTGCACTTGATAACACAGTAGCTGTTGACACTCGCAGGATGAACAGGGTGGGATCCGGAGTGAGGCCACCTGAGCTCAAATCCCGTCTCCACCACCGCGTGGGCAGCGGCTAAACCTCCCTTGTCTTCATCCATCCAGTGGGCCTATCGTGAGACTCACCTCCGAGGGTGGGATGAATGGGGACGTTCAGTCAATGTGCTGTCTTGGACAGAGATGAGTGGCCCGTTAGCATTGGTGACGTGAGGCTGGAATTACTAGTTCCAGGCTGTCCCAGGGCCCGGCACTTGCAGATCCAAGGACAAAGCAACCCAGTAAACTTGGAACGGTTCGTTGAGTTCCCTTGTTGGCGGTTAGGGCAGGTGTGTTTCTTCAGCTACACGGAGGCCTGGGTTCGGCGCCAGGAGTGGGCCTGTTGTCGTGCCCCGAGGCTGGCAGTGCCAGGCCCTGACAGGTTTACGGGGGCCCTGGACGTCACAGGAGGAGGAGAAGCCAGCTGGTTGCCTGATGGGTGTGGGAAGCACGGCATCCCTCCTGGGAAAACCAGGAGAGGACTTGTCAGCCGTCACCGCGGGTGTCTTGGCACGGAGAGCGCAGAGACGGGGTGACGGGTGGGGTGGCTGGGTGGGTGCTGTGCAGAGAGATGAGGCTGTTCACATCGCTGGGACACGGGTTCCGTCTCAGCCTCCCTGTAAGGCTTTCCTTGCACCCCAGGGCAGGAGGATGCTGTTTGGTGTTTACGTTTCCTGGCACTACCCTCCCCCCCTTTTAACCAAGACCTGTAAGATGACAGGCTGGGACAGATCACAGGCCAGACTTGTAAAAAATATCCACGTACCCCGTTGCCCTTCCTTCCCCTGCCCCTAGCCGTGAACCTGGGGTACAGTTTGAGAGCAGATAAAGGTAGACTCCTCTGAATCACGTTTTCCTCTCGAATTTTTTCATTAGAGAGCTATTCCTTTGGATCTTAAAAATTTAGACAATCCTCTTGTCCCTTTAAAATCCCACCAACTCACAGATACCCTTTCAAGTCTTTGCATTCTATTTCTTTGCATAATCATGTATCGTGTATTTGTAGAAACCTACCACGTGCCAAGTCTCCTGGTAGATGTTTACTGTCTCCTCAATCCTCAGACACCTTTGATGTGGGTGTCATCGAACTTACTCATAAGGAAACTGAGCTTTCAGAGGTGAAGTGGCTCGTCAAAGGCGCTACAGCCACTGTGTTCACTTAGAAGACATTTGGCCACTTAACCAATTTGTGCCAAACTTGCCATGTCCATTAGGAAGTATGGCTTAAATAAGGTTTTCATTATTTTTTACATAAAAAAAAAAAAAACAGAGGAGAGCAATTCAGAGTTAGCACAGTGTTTCAACTGTGTTTTCAAGGTCTTTTCCATGTCATGATCCTTAAAGTGTTGGCTTGTGGCCTCTTGGTCCTAAGATGGTTGCTGTGGCTCCAGACATCATGCCTTCCTTCCAGGTAGGAAGAAGGAGAGGTAGCACCACAAACCACCTATGAGCAAAACAAAAGCCTCCCTACAAGTCTTCCCCATTTCCTCTTATGTTCTTATATATTTTTGGTCAGAACTGGGTCACATGGCTACTTCTAGCTGCAAAGGAAGCTGAAAAAAGTGAGTCTCTGACTTGTCGGGAAGGAGGGAAGCTACCTGAGAGCCCCCATCTGTACTACTGACTCCAGCACCATGTTCTTTCCACCGTACTGATAATTTCTCTGTTGAAATTAAACAACAAAGCATGAAATGTTACCATATCCACTTAACCCCTGTAACCATTATTTTGTTTTTAAACATTTCCCTTTTTGAAAAGTTAAATAAATTTATTTAAAAAGGAACCTTTCAGAAATCTCTATTGTACGTAGAAAACCAGTGCCACTTGCCTTCAGTAGACAATAACAGGAAAAACCAAATGCAATGAAAATGAAATGATATTTTAAATCTGCTGCTACAGCAGCAGCTAATGGTCTGAGCTTGATGCTGGTTTTAACTGTTAGATTGGGAGATTAGCAGATAATGGAGATGGAGGTGTTAAAGTCACAGTGTCACCAAGCAGAGACTGTCTCTGCCACTTCCGAAGGCTCCCGTGAGAATAGAAAGGCAACAGCTTTCACACAGTGTCATTGGAGGCACCCGAAGGCTGTACCTGCATTTCAGAGCATCCTGTTACCTAAAACCATCTGTGTCCCAGGTGGGCGGCTCCTACCTCTGAGGAACTCAGCACCCCGCCTTACCTGCGCCAGGCATCCAGTAGGTTCTGGGGCGGGGAACTCAGACTGTAGGAGTCTGTGCCCTGGGTGGGGCACAGTGGTGGATGTGCATCTTGCGAGGGAGAGAGCCTCACGCTTATCTCTTGATAGGAGGCATTTCCATGAAGTGAATTGTCCAGGAGGGTTGGAGGTCACTTTGGCCTGGGAAATCAGCATAGGCTTCCTGGAAGAGGAGGCATTTAAACTGCTCTAAAAGGATGGGTAGGATTCAGGCAAATAGAAATTGTGTGCTGGGTGAAGGGCTGTCCGTGCAGAAGGAAAAAGACGAAAAGGACATTCAAGTCGTGGGACCCATTTGAGGATCTGGGAGTACTGGTCAGGGCCTGCAGTATAGGCGAGATTAGTTTTAGGGGGGGCCTTGACTACCTTGCCCGAGGCAAGGGACAGTGGGCACCACTGATGATTCTAGAGCTAGAGAGTGACGTGATCAGACATTTTCAGGGTTTGAGCTTTGCACATAAGACAGCTCTTGGGCCTACATAAGCGAATTCCTTCAGAAATCTACTTGGAGGAAATTATTATTATTATTATTATTATTTTTGTGAAATGTAATGTGCACTTCTCAAGCTCCCTAAGGAGAGAGCATGTTGTGCTCACACTTTTGAGTCCAGCGTTGTGCTGCTGTGTGTTATGCTGAATTGAGCCTTGGAGTGGAGTTTCCTCTGCTCGCCCAGAACATTAGTTCCAGGGCTGGGTCTTCCTTCCTGCTCCAACGCCAGGCCGCACACAGCCTCTAGCTGGTCCCAGACTCACTTCTCTCAGTGAGCTGTTCTAATTACCCCTGGAAACCTTCTCGTCGAGGCTGTGATGATCCTGTTACAACGTAGAGCCCTTAAAGCTCCAAGTGCGGGCAGGGCCCGGTTTATTGTTCTTGAGACATTTTTACTGGGTGTGCCCCAGGGGAGAGGTTGAAACCCTGATCTCTGAAGCTCTGACCTGAGTCAGCGTGGGAAGCATTTCCCTTAGATGTGATTCTGCACGTATCCCAAGTTCTAGAAAAGGTGTGTATCCTTTGAACCAGAGAGCCCACTTTGGGCAGCAATTTATTAATATCTTGGGAAAATAAATTGCATGTGAGTATTCATTGCAGTGTTGGTTTTAATGTTCAACCATTGGAAACTTGCACCATTAAAGATCCAATAGCGAGGGACGGGTTCTCTAATGGTGAGATATCCATATAATGGAATACCATGAAAGCGCTGGAAACCCCTGTATGGGGTATATAGCTATCGATGTGAAAGATGTTCGTGACATAGTTTGAAATTAAACAACGACAACAAAAACAAGTTTCTAAATAACACGCGTGATCTAATTCCATTTGAATTTTGACCCAAAGTTGCTCATTTTCATGCAAAATGCCCAGGTTGCTGTACATCAGAATGCTAACAGTGGCTGTCGCCTGTGGATGGTAGGGTTTAGGATTATTAAAAATACTCTTGCTTCTCTGTATTTTTGGAGTTTCCTGTAGTTATCCTGTGGAACACCTGAAGAGGTCTAATGAAGGGGTGGGTCTCAGCCAGAATATTGTAAGAACTTTGAGTATTTGAAAGAGGAGGTTGTCCCACCCTTGGGGGAGTCCGGTCTCTCAGAGGACTCATTTGGCCACAGTCTGGAACAGGGGACTTACTCTGTAGAGAGCTGTAGTAAATATTTTAGGCTTTCTGGGCCATATGGCCTCAGTGGCAACTATTAAACTCCGTCACTAAGACAGAGCCTCTACATAGTGGCTCTTGAAAGAAGCTGTAGATAATACATAAATAAATGGGCATGGCCGTGTTCCAATAAAACTTTATTTACAAAAACAAGCGGTGGGCCAGGTTTGGTCTGTGGACTCTAGTTTGCCAATTTCTGATCTAGAGAAAAAGAAGGGGGAAAAAAAAAAAAAGCAGCTTGTTAATGGTTTTAGTGAGTGGTCAGCCAGTCCCAAAATAACACAAATTGTAGGAAGGAACAGGCCAATGAAATTGAAAAGGCGGATGTTTAAAGAGAGGGCTAAGGATAAGTTGTATCGTTCTTTCTCCAGGTGAGCAGTTGCACCTGGACAAGGGGTGTTGGGGTGAGGCAGTGTGGACTGTGCCTCGGAGGGTCCAAAATGCCAATCAGCATATTAAAGGTTCTGGAAAGTCATGCTGGAAAGACGCTTGGGATTGTTGAACTCAGCATTTCTCAAACTCTTTTTTGGGGGGGTGTGTGCCACCCACATCTGATGGCCCAGGGGGAGTTTGAGGAGAGCCACCTCGAGCTTCCCCCTGAACTCCAGAGTTGGGGACGTCTGATGTGCTCAACTCTGATGATGGAACTCACACACAGAAGTCAGGACTATGCTCGTTAAGGCCATTCTTAACAAAAATAGTCCACGCTCCGTAGGAGACTTAGCTCTCAGCAGGGGGGTAAGAATTTTATTTAGCCCCTCAACAATCCTTTATTGAGCACCAGTTGTTTTTAAGCAAACATGGGGAACGAGGAGATTTAGAACGTGCCTCCCAGAATCCAGAAATTTGGTCTCCATGGGGGGAGGGGGGGGATGTGTGTCAGTTGCAGAGAAAAGTGGAAAATGCAGAACCGATGAGCCTTCCAGTTGAGCAAAGTCGGAATCACAGAATCTTTAAAATGACAGGGAATTAACGACCCCTTGTTCAACCTCTTGTTTCTGAGGCTGGAGTAAGGGAGGGTCTCACGCAAGCTGTCACCGCCCGTTAGTGGAGATACTGAGACATAAACTAGGGTGACGGACATAGATTCCATTTTTATGAAATATCCAGAAATGGCAAATCCTTAGAGACAGACAGCAGATTAGTGGCTGCCAGAGGCTAGGGGAGGGGAGGGAGGGGAGTGGGGAGTGACTGCTTAATGGGTGTGGGATTTCCTTTGGGGTGATGAAAATGTTTTGGAGTTAGATATGGGGTGATGGTTGCACAATATTGTGAATTTACTGAATGCCACCGAGCAACTTTGAAATGGCTGAAATAGTGGAGATTATGTGATTTCTACCATAATTTTTTAAAAGTAGGGCGATGGAGTAATTTGTCGTACAAACCTGGACACCGTGGAGAATGAGCGGGATCTGTCCCAGGGAGACCAGAACGCATGGTCACCCTGGCTAAAGCCACCCTGCTCTGACTCCCAGGCAAGTGATTTTTACTCGCGGAAGCTGGCAGGTTGCGACTGTTGCTGCCTTTCAAATGCTTTTGAGTCCTGGGTTATTTCAAGTAGGGGTTATGACCAGGGGTGTCTTCTGGCTGCAGGTGGATAAATAACAATGCACAGGACATCTTTGTGCATGTAGCTTTCCTTTTGGGTTACTTCCATAGGATACGTTTTCAAAAATGAGACTATTGAGTGGAAAATAAATATTTCTTTGGGGAGGGTGAGGGCTAAAGGGGGAAAACATTCGATTTGGAGTCAGAATATCTGGATTTCAACCCTACCTCTCCCCCTTACTAGCAGTGAGATCGGAAACTGGCTGTTTCTGGGCTACATTTTCCCAACGTGTGGAATGGTGGTAATAATTTGAACAGCGCGAGGTTGCTGCTTGGATGAATGCCAGAGGCAGAAGAGGCACAGAATCGGTTGGCATGGTGCCTGACTCTTGACGGGGTGTCAGAAGATGTCAGTTGAAAGTGAATATTGCCAGTTGCTTTTATAACTGACATTGCCCCTGGGGGCGGATGAGCAAACCCATTTTCCATACTCACCCCTGCATTGGGTATTGTTATTATTTTTTTTTTTCTCAGGGATGTTTTCCTCCCAGGTGCCTTTTTGGCACACTGACTTTAGGCCTGTTTCGGCGTCAGACTCTGGGGATACAGCCGTGAACAGGACCCAGGACTCTTCTTGTGCCAGGAGCTTACGGTTTAGTGGAGGAAACAGAGATAATGGCCACCCTTTCCATGAGTGCTGGGCAAGGGGGAAGCACAGGGAGTGAGGTACTGCAGCACAGAGGAGGCCCCTGAACCAACCCTGGGGTATCAGGGAAGGCTTCCTGGAGGAGGTGGCCTTGTGGTGATGAGAATTGAGAGAGTAATAAAGATTAGCCAGGCAGTGAGGACATGGCGGTGCAGAGGTGTGAAGCCGAGGAAGAGCATGATGTGTCTGGGGTTCACTGTGCTGGAGTATGTGAGTATGTGGGAGAGACAGATAGACCGATGGGCGGTATCAATCATCAGACTGAAGCTGGCGAGATAAAGAGGCTCTGGATCCCACCAGTCCTCAGGGAGGGAGTTTGATCTTTATCTGGAGGGCAGTGAGGAGACACCTGCGGGCTTCCAGCAGGGCAGAGACATCCTGGTCCTTGCGTATTCGAGAATCCCTCTGGCTGCTGCTAGAATAGACTGGAGCAGCCCCCACCTTGGGTAGGAAGGAGGCAGATTTTAAATGTCCCTTCTCAGTAAAGCCTTCCCGGGCCACCCCATCTCAAATTCCCTCCTTTATTGTCACTTAACTAACCTTCTATATATTTCACTTATTTATGTTGTTTATTTTCTTTTCTCCGTCTTCCTGAATGTCAGCTCCATGGAGCAGGTTTCTGTATGTTTTGTTCACTGCTGCGTCTCCAACGCCTGACACGTAGTAGGTACCCAATAATTGTGTACTGGAACGGAGTAAGAAAGGAAGGAAGGAAGGCACTAGGGCTGCAGCCACGGGGACAGGGATGAGAGGATGCACACACCTCCAAATGACACTTGGCATTTTGGTTGTGCCTTTTCCATCCGGGGCCCGTGGGTGGACGGATCGAATGTGTACCGAAGCCCTGCTTTTCCGGGAGGACACGAGCGTGCACTTGCCAATCCGTTCTTGGCTGTTCACACAGTGCACCGCACAAGATGGGTTTGCAGAGTTGGGGGGCCAGGGCTACGTTCCGGAAGACGCTGGAAGGTGTCAGGACCAGCCCACGCCCCTCACCAGATGGTGGCATTCCCGGGAAGCGGCAGCCAGAGACGGCCGAGTGAATGGCTGGTGAGCTCTCAGATCGGATTCAAGGGTGTAATTATGAAAGATCCTCAGCAGCTGTTAGAATGAATCAACGCCTCTGAAACTGGGAGAAAAGCTGCCAAACGGTTTGGTTTTGAATGGAAGTGCTTTTTTCTTGCCTTCTCTCTTGCGGATCTCTCGGATTCCCCAGGAGACCACGCGCCCCAGCACCAAGCACAGAGCCTGGCGCTTTGGAGGGAGGCAGGTGTTTGCGGGAGGAGGGTCAGAAGGATGGAAGGACGAACGCTTTCCAGTGACTCCTGTGTAATTTCAGCACCTGTTGCTTTTGGGGACGCCCTTCTCAGACGAGTTATTATTATTATTTTGCTGCATGAAATGGCAGGAAATGGGAATTTTGAACTTTGCAAATCATTCCCGGGAGATCCAGCTCGTGGAGTTGGCAGGTTGAGCAAGAGGGGAAAATACCCATTGCTGTACCTGCCCACTGCTTGTGGCTAGACTGGCGTCCTCTCCCGCCCGGTCCACCAGCCTCCTGACCTCCCAGGTGGACGCCTCGCTCCCCGTCTGCCCCACACGCTGACCTCCATGATGAGATACGTATGAACCAGAGATGGCTCAGACTCTGTTCCCTTCTGTCCTGGTTTTGGCTGTAGTGCCCAGCAGATACGCTATTTAAAAAAAGCGAGCCAGTCCACCTTAGGAATAAGTGGCAGCTGGCCTCTGTGCGAGTGTGCTTCCAAAATGTTTTGGAAGCGACGAACATCTATTAAATCAAGCACAACATATGGGATACATCTAAAGCAAGGTTTTAAAGCCTATAGTTAAATCGGTTTCCTTGTATTTTACCGCAGGTTAAATGAAAACCTGAGGACCATGGGTTGGGAAGGACTTTAAAATATTATTGAACAGGCCGGGCGCGGTGGCTCATGCCTGTAATCCTAGCACTCTGGGAGGCCGAGGCGGGTGGATTGTTTGAGGTCAGGAGTTCGAGACCAGCCTGAGCAAGAGCGAGACCCTGTCTCTACTAAAAATAGAAAGAAATTATCTGGCCAACTAAAATATATATATAGAAAAAAATTAGCCGGGCATGGTGGCGCATGCCTGTAGTCCCAGCTACTTGGGAGGCTGAGGCAGGAGGATCGCTTGAGCCCAGGAGTTTGAGGTTGCTGTGAGCTAGGCTGATGCCACGGCACTCACTCTAGCCCGGGCAACAAAGCAAGACTCTGTCTCAAAAAAAAAAAAAATATTATTGAACCATCTACTACGGTGGTTTAAAAACTTCTTTTACTTTCCTTTGTTCATGGACTTATTCATTGATTCATTGATTCATATTTACATACGAGGCATTTGCGAGGCACTCGAATGGAGTCTTGAGAGGTAGACCAGGACATGAGGCAGATCACAGGGGGCAGAGACACTGTTCTGTTTAAGGGGTGTGGACCAAGAGACTGATTTCCTTACTTCCTCTTGCCTTTCCCCTTTTCCTTCCATGCAGAATGGCCACTGCAGTGGGTCCAGGGATTCTGGAGGGGGGTGACATTTCTGTACCATTGATCCTAGTTCAGCAATGGTTGCTCTTGGTGGCTCTTCCCAGGAAAAGCCGTGCAGAGAAGCATTCATTCCACATTTGGGCAGATGAGCTCCCATGACGGTATGAGGTGAATGTGGTCACAGCAGATGTCTGGCAGTGGCCTGCCCTGGGGTGGAGCTCCTCCCTGTGGCCCAGGGAAGCGGGTGGGGGTCTCTTAGTGGGGCTTGGCGGGTCGAGCTCCCATCCGAGCGCTTCAGTGCTCTTTGGTTCTGTCATTCACTAGCCACAGCCAGAGTAACTCATCTTGTGTTCCAGGTGGCTTGGTGTCATTTGTCGTGAGACTCACGGCATCTAGACTTATCTGGCATTTTAGAAGAGTGAGCAGTGGGGTCAGAATATTTCATCATTCTTTTGTTTATTCACTCGACAATGATTTATTTATGCATTCGATAATTTTGTCTTTGGTGCTATTATAAACCATGACATTTATTCCGCAGTGTTGTAATTCCGCGTGTGTGTTTCTCACAGTAGACTGTGAGTTCCACGGGTGCAGGGGTTATTCCTCACTCATTTTGTGCATGTAGTAGGTGCCCCATAAACACGCACCAGAGGAATAGGGAAGGTTTTTACGGAGTGCCTACTGTGGGCTCAGCACTATTTATGCACACGTATATATGAGGCTACGTAATTGAAAAGCCGAAAGGAGCCTAAGTTTTACTAGCTGGAGGAGATGCCAGCGGATGCAGTTGGAGCTTGAGAGCCTTTGCGCCGTCTGTTCACATATTGCCAGAACTCCGGAACCGAGGCTGTCGTCCTGTGTCTCCCCAGACCTGCGACACTCTGCCTGCCGGAACGAGCCGGCCTCTCCCCGCCTGCTGCTGCCATGGGAGTGTGCGGACAGCCCGGTCCACGATGAGCTGTGACACCATTGGCTTTTCCCGGCAGTCACACCCCTCCAGCCAGGGCCTGCCGGCTCGGGTAAGTGGGGCCCCTGCTCCACCAGGGGGTGGAGGGCACCTGTGGGTTGCCAGGGAATTTCGTCTCTGTCCTTTGCATGCTGTCATTGTCCTGGGTCTCATGTCTGGGCTACGCATGTGTCGCAGGGCAGGATTTTAAGAGGTCACAGGGGGCTGGCCGTACAGGGGAACAGCCCTGATGCCGGGTGGGATTCCGGAGCCCTAGAGCTCTGCCTGGGGTCTTTGCAGATGGAAATTCTCCGGTTCTCAGATTCTCCGTATCTGATCTCTCTTCTGCCTCTAACCGAGTCTAGACAGTGTTCTCCGGTTTGGGGAGATGGAATCTGTTAGCACCATTGAGCGTGTAAGGGAGAGAAAATATCAAAATCTGTCTGCCTTTCTTTCGTGGAGGCTGCCGAGTGAGTCAGAGACGGGGGAGCAGAGTGGGGCTCCGAGGAGGGGAAGCGGGAGGCTTACGCATAACTGAAATACCTTCCACTTTTTTAGTCCATCTACACGGGGGCTGGCTGGCGGCGGCTTTACAGGGAAGGAAAACACTGGTGTGACAGGTGCCTGCGGGTCAAGAAGAGGGACTTGCCCGGCACTTTGTAAGACCGAAAAGGAATAAACAATAACTTTTAAACAGGCAGAGCTGCGCGGGTCATGGGTCTGAGGTCAGATTTCAGCTGTGTGATGGTAAGCGGGCCGGCGACCTCTCTGGTCCCTCCCCTGCCTCCCCGTAAGGGAGATACGAGTCGCTCCTGCCTTTTGGGGTTGTTGGAGGATTAATGAGAGAGGGGGGCTCCTGTTTTGAGAGAACAGATCTCACAGCTGGATGAACAAGGGGCTTAGGCCCTGAGCCGCTGCAAAATGGGGTCTGATCGTCGGGCCCACCTGATAAGGTTGTAGGGGGGGATGAGACTTATAAAACACATGAAGCGCTTGGCCCAGCTCGGGGTCTCACTCATGCTAAGCTGTCACTGTTAGCTGTTCCTTTGCTTATGAAGAATATGAAGGCCAGGCGCGGTGGCCTGTGATCCTGTCCCAGCACTTTGAGAGGCTGAGGCGGGAGAATCGCTTGAGGCCAGGAGTTCAAGACCTCCTCAGTATGGGTAACATAGCGAGACCCTGTCCCTACAAAAAAATTAAAAAGACATCCGGGCGTGGTGGTGCACCCCTGTAGTCCCAGCTACTCGGGAGGCTGAGGCAGGAGGATTGCTTGAGCCCAGGAGTTGAGGCTGCTGTGAGCTATGATGACACCACTGCACTCCAGCCTGGGTGACAGAGTGAGACCCTGTGTCCAACAATAAATAAATAAATAGATTTTCAAAACAGAATATGAAGTCAGTGGGCATAAAATTAGGTGTTCCACAGAAAAGAACCTAAAGGCAAACAAGTAACAACAGCAAATTGAGTGCGAAAAATGAGATGGCTTTTTTTTTTTTTTAATGGTATCTGGAAAAGTTGGGAAAAGTAAAGGGACTAAGGGACAGTCTGGTGGGGTTGGTGGCTGAGGCCTGGTTTCCACAGCGGCCACTCACCCTCTTCGTGCCCCAGGGACTCCTGCGTTGGGGAGCTGCGTGCGTGAGCTGTGGCAGTCGCTTACCTTCTCTGTGCTTGGTGCTCGGCACGGGGTCGCAATAAGGGTCAGCTGGGGTCCCCGATGTGCAGGCTCTGCAGTGGGACATAGGGGAGCAGCACTGAGGCACCCCGAGGATGCTGCCCCTGGGGCTTATGGCGGGAGCCTGTGTGGAGTGAGTCTGGGGTCGAACCTGGGTTCGAATCCTGACTTCTCTTTCTTCCCGAGAGCCAGTGACTTGCCTCTCTGAGCTGGTTCCGTATCTGTACAGCAGAGACAATCTCTTCTAACCGTAAGAGCTGGCCAGAGATTAGCTGAGTCGGGGAAAGTCCTCCAGCGAGTGTTGGCACCTTTGCCACACCCCTTGAGCTGGCACCAACTTCAGAGACGGCCATTCAGTCCCCTCCCCTTGCCCAGAGCTCAGAGAGGTGGAGAGACAGGCCCAGCCGTGCCCGGTGAAGTCAGCGCAGGGCCGTGGTCCAGGATCCGGGGCCCAGGGCTCTCTGTCCCGTTCCCCCAAACCACTCTGCCCCAACCCACGCACGGACCGAGTTCTAAATTTCTTTCTTTCTTTCTTTCTTCCTTTCTTTCCTTTCTTCTCTTCCTCTCTTCCTCTTTCTCTCTTTTCTTTCTTTCTTTCTTTCTTTCTTTCTTTCTTTCTTTCTTTCTTTCTTTCCTTTCTTCTCTTCCTCTCTTCCTCTTTCTCTCTTTTCTTTCTCTCTTTTCTTTCTTTCTTTCTTTCTTTCTTTCTTTCTTTCTTTCTTTCTTTCTTTCTTTCCTTTCTTCTCTTCCTCTCTTCCTCTTTCTCTCTTTTCTTTCTCTCTTTTCTTTCTTTCTTTCTTTCTTTCTTTCTTTCTTTCTTTCTTTCTTTCTTTCTTTCTTTCTTTCTTCCTTTCTTTCCTTTCTTCTCTTCCTCTCTTCCTCTTTCTCTCCTTTCTTTCTTTCTTTCTTTCTTTCTTCCTTTCTTTCCTTTCTTCTCTTCCTCTCTTCCTCTTTCTCTCCTTTCTCTTTTCTTTTCTTTTCTTTTCTTTTCTTTTCTTTTCTTTTCTTTCTTTTTTTAGCAGTTGCTCCTCCATTTCCAACGTCCCTAATCCCCATGGATCCACGACCATAACCATGGCGACGCGGGTGGAGGTCGGCTCCATAACGTCCCTGACAGTGGTGCCAGGCCTCGGTGAGATTGGCAAGGAGGAGACCCTGAAGCGGACTTACTTCTGCCAGGCCGGCGACACCTCCGGGGCTCCCTCGGCCGGGATCTTGGAAGCGAAGAGCCCGCTGAGGAGCGCGGCCCGCCTACTGCCCCTGCCCAGGCTCGCGCCCAGGCCCTTCTGCAAGGAGGGGGCCCCCCCGGACGCGACAGCCCCCGAGTCGTCTTTGCGGCACGGTCCGCCCAGCCCGTGTCCCTCTGGTGGGCTGCCCGAGCAGGTGGCAGCCAAGGACCTGGGCGGGAGGATGCCCGGGTTGGTGGGGCAGGAGGCGGGTGGCGGCGAGGGCCCGAGGAGCAGCGCGTCTCTGTTCTCCAACCTGCGGCCCAGCCCCGGCGCCGTGATCCTCTTTGAAGCCACCAAAACCGGCCCCACTCTGGGGAGCGCGGCCAGCGAGGGGGCGCAGGAGGCCAAAGCGGGCGCGTCTCATGAGTCCCCTCCGGGCTCCCGGCCCGAGGTGGCCGCCAAGCCGGCCATGCCCGCCCGAAAGCCGGCGGGGACCCTTCCGCGCCCGGCCTCGCCGCCGCAGGAGCCAGGCCAGGGGGACACGGCAGGGCCCGCGCCGGAGCCCAGGCCTCGCGTGAGGAGGAGGCCCGTGTCGGCCATCTTCGCCGACTCCGTCCAGCCCCAGAAGCCGGGCCCCGGCGGGGGGCCCGGGGCGGGGAGGGCGCCCCCCGCCCCGCCCGAGAAGACGTGGGTGCGGAAGCCCAGGCCCTTGTCGGTGGACCTCACGGCCCGGTTCGAGGGCAGACAGGGCGGTGGGGCCCCGGAGAGGTCCAGGCCGGAGCCCAGGGTGCACAGGGGCTGTTCGGCCAGGGCGGAGGCCCCGCTTCCCGACACGAGTGCCGGCTTCCCGGAGGTGGCCAAGAAAATCCAGGAACGGAGGGAGAAGGTGTTTTTGCAGCAGGAGACGGGCAGCCCCAGGACCCTGGGGGGCTCAGCCAGGGTCGCCCCCAGAGATGAGCAGAGTCCTTGGGAAGCGCCAGGCAGGCTGGCCCAGGAGCCAGAGAAGGCGCCCGAGCCCCCTCCACCCGGGCCGGGAAGAGGCCCGGAGCTTGCCGAGGTCAAGGGCAGAGCAGCCGGAGGAGGCGTCCCAGCGGGGGGCGAGCGGGCCTCCAGGGGGAGCGTCAAGAAGCGCATCAGCCTGTTTGGGGAGGACAGCGCCGTGGCAGCGGCCGTGGCCTTGGCAGGGGGGCCCGGACCCCCCTCGGCCACCCCTGAGTCCCCATCGGCAGCGCCAGAGCCCGAGCAAGGGGGCGTGAGCGTCCAGGCGCGGGTCAGAGGCTGGGCTGCCGAGAGCTCTGAGTCAAAGCCCGAGATCAGGAGGAGGACGTTCCAGGCCCGGCCGCTGTCCGCGGATTTGACCAAACTGTAAGTGGACGCTCCCACGTGCCTCCCTCCCTGGGCTGCCGCACACCACCCCCCAGAGACCCCGAGGGAAAGGGAGCTCCAAGCTCCAAGCTCCTCTGGGTATGGCCAGCAGTGGGGGCTAGAGCTCAATTTCCTTGTCCCTTCTCGGCTTTGCACGCCCCCTGTGAGTGAAGTGGGAGGTATGCGCCCATTTCACAGATGCAGGTCAGAAAGCTGAAGTACCACGAGGAAGTTGAAGCCGGATGTCATTCCAGCTCAGCCTGTCTCCATTGGATGAGGAGATGAGGCCTGAAATATAAAATCAGAGGAGTCAAGATAACCTGGGCAGGTGCTTCCCCTCACTGAGCCTCAGTGTCTTGATCTCGAAAATGGAAATAATATTAAGACCTTACTTAAAGGATTGAGGCACAAACGTAGAGATAATGCCGGACTGCGGCTCCAAATGGTATTATTGATCCAGTTGGTTAATAACGACTTTCTAAGCGTGGCACACCCGTTTTCCCACAAGTGGCCACAACAGGGAGATGCCACCAGGCGTGATCAACTGGCTCGTTAATAACATGCATGCCACCAACATACCTTGTCCGGGGTGGAGCTTGCGGGGGCAGGATGTCTGTCTGGGCAGACTGCCCTCCCGGCCCTGGGAGCCGGGGCAGCCAGCCCGGCCAAAGTTAGACCAGTGGCTCTCAGCACATTAGAATCACCTGGAAAAAAATGCCCATGCCTGGGCCCCACCCCTGAAGATTCTGATTCGGTTGGTCTGGGGAGGGGCTCGTATTTTGGTGGTTTTTAAAAGCTTCCAAGTGGGTCTCTTGTGCAGCCAGGCCTGAGGACCCCTGAGTTAAGGGAGCAGCAAAAAGGGACACCTGTGACAGGGACCTCACATGCCTCCTCTCACTGTGTCCTCAGAGTGCCTGGGAGGGGCCGCGTGATTATCCCCCTCTAACAGATGGGGAAACTGAGGCTCTGAGTTCAGCAACAATACTTCACAGCCTCACACCTCCCAGGACACAGACTCTGGGTTGCTAAGCGCGGGTCAGGTTATAAGTGGTTCGGTTTTTCTCCCTCCCTTTTCTCCAAAGCCCCCAGCCCTGAACTAAGCATGTGCCCCATCGTCAGGCATTCATACCAGAGAACTCTTCAGAGATGCAAAGATTCTAGCCCCACTCCCTCTTCCCCTTGCTAGGTGGGGAAACTGAGGCCCAGAAAAGGATAATGACTCGGCCCTGCTCACCCAGAGAGGCAGAGACAGGCCCGGCCCCCACCCAATCCCTGACAGCCCACTGCGGAGGGGCTGTTGTTGTGGCTGGATTGCTAACAACAACCATTAATTATCCCTCCTGGGGCATCTTCACTCTTCCCTGAACGCCCTCATGTAGCTATTAGGGCCTTGGGTAGCCTCTTATCTGCCCTATAAAAGGGACGGGGAGGTGTTAATTATCCCCATTTTATAGATGAAGAAACAGAGGCTCAGGTGAGGTCACAAGCCCGACCTGAGCTCCCCAGTAGCGAGGCACAGTAGAGCTGGGACTAGCACCTGTGTCTTCACCCCAGCCTGGGGCTCCTTCCACCCCGGGATGCTGTGTTTAAGGTAGGCTCTCCCCAACGGGCTCTTCTCCTTTGGGCAGCTGGACAGGAAATGTCCTTCTCAAAGGAAATCAGCCGGTGTGGCTTTGACGCTGCCAAAGCCGATTTCACCCTCGGGTCCCCGAGCTGGTGGTGTGTGGGCTACGGGGAATCCCAGCTTCTGGCTCCACCCAAGTAACTCGGATCTCTGTACCAGGTTTTCAAGTTCAGCTTCAAGCAGCGAAGTCAAATATGAGAAGTGTGCTGAGCAGAGCGGTGAGCTTCCTAAGGAACCGGGAGGAAAGGTAAGGAGCGCCTGTTTGGCACATCTCGTTTTCCAGTGGCCACTTACACTTACTGGGAAAAGAGATCTGCTAGACCCAGGAGAGAATCAGAAACCTGTCGTGCACAATAAAACATTTCTCTCCCCAATGTTGGGACTTTTAAAGTCTCTTCTGGCACGGTGGGCTCCGATTCCCCGCTCCCAGGTGTTAAATGCTATTTGCAAAGGTCATTGTCAGGCATTTAAATTTTTCTTTGCAAAGAGCAGAGGGGCATGGCTTTCTTTTACATAAGGGTGCCTGCTTTAGTGTCTTTATTAAGATGTAAAATTTAGGTTAAAAATGTTAAAAGAAACTCCCTCAAAGTTCCCTCACTGTGGTTCTCACCCCTTTCCCTGCTCTGACTTCTATGGCCACCTGGTCATAGAAAAAAGAGGTACGTGACCAGCAATTAAATTGCTTAAAAAGTATTTTTTTATTTCGTCTGTTTAACAAGAGAAAGCTTAGAAAGTAATTGCTCAGTGTAACTGGTTTGTGTTTGATGCTTTCTGCAGCCTTAAATTTTTTTTTAAAGTTTTATTGAGACACAGTTGGCAGACAGCAAAAGCACGTATTTAAAGCATGCAAGTTGACGGGTTGCCGCATGTGTGCATACCTGTGAAGCCATCGTCACAGGCAAGAGATGAACATTCCCATCACGTGCAAAAGTTTCCTCATGCTACTTTGTTATCTTCCCTCCCACCCGTTCCTCCGCAGGCCACCACTGGTTTGCATCCTGTCACCATAGATTACTTTGCATTTCTAGACTTTAACGTAGATGGAACCAGTCCTCTGGTGTTTCACTCGGAGTAATTAATTTTGAGATTCGTCCCGTCCTAGCGTGCATCCGTGGTTTGTTCCTTTTTGTTGCTGACTTGTATTCCAGGGCGTGGGTAGTCCACAATTAATTTATCTATTTACCCTTTTGTGAAAGGCGGGATTGTTTCTAGCATGGGGCCATTACAGATAAAGCTACTGTGAACATTTGTGGGCAGGGCTTCGTAGGGACCTGGATTTTCTTTTCTCTTGGGTGAACATCTAGGAGTAGAGTGGCTGGATCCTATGGCGGGTGCATGTTGCATGTTTTCAGAAACTTCTGCGGAATTTAAAAAATACCACCAGTGCTTGGTTCTAAGCCCGTCTGTGCCCATCTCACAGTGGATCCCCGACGAGGTGGGCTGGCTTTGAATGGGGATGTTCACCCCTCTGGGGGTGGCACTTCCCGCCCTCCCAAGTTTTACCCTTGCCGCCTCTGAATCACTTCTTTGAAGTGGCCAGGAGAGAGTTCGGTTTAAGTAATGTCCCTTTTATTTTCATTGAAATATTGTGGTGACAACGGCAAGACCCCGTGTGAAGCAGGAGTTCTGGGGGATGGGTGGAGCCTGGTGTATTATTTTTCCTGTAAGTTTGTATATGTTTGAAAACCTTCAAAAAATGAAAAGTTAATAAGTAAACCCTTGCTTTAAATATAATGACATTTCATCTCTACAAGTAGACTTTGAGGATGTGTGTCTATTGTGGTAAAATATACATAACATAAAACATACCATTTTAAATATTTTTAAAGAATAAAAAAATTTTAATTTATAAAACAAGCTATGTTCTAATGTAAAATATATATGCATGTGCTTATATGTGTAACTGATACAAGGAGAAAGGGAGACTCTTTAAGGTTTATAACCCACTGATAATGTTGTTATCCAGAAAGCGGACCAGTATTTGAATAAGGGAGGAAAAAACAAATTTGAGCTTTGCATTCTTTAGATTCCTTTACAATGAGAATAGATTCACATATTACTTATGTAAAATTTACATAATAAAATAGAAACAAAGTTTGAAAGCAGTAGGTTTTTAGAATTCTTCAACGGCATTCTGTCATCTAGGGGAAGGGTTAGCAAACTGGCCCTGCCATGTTATAACCATGTTAAAGTGTGCGATTGAGTGGCATTAATACAGACTCAGTGTTGTGCAACCATCACCACTATCCAGTTCCAGAACTTTTTATCACCCCAAACAGAAACCCGGTATCCAGTCTCTCCCCACCCCCTATTCCCAGCCCCTGGCAACCACTAATCTGTCTCTCTCAATTCACCTGTTCTAGATCTTCCATGTAAATGGAGCCATACAACATGTAGTCTTTTGTGTCTGGCTGCTTTCATGTAGCATAATGTTTTCAAAGTTTATCCGCGTTGTAGCATGAATCAGTACTCCGTTCCTTTTGATGGCTGGGTAATATTCCGTGCATGGCTGTGCACCGTGTGATGTGTGTGTGCTCATCCATCATTGGACATTTGGGTTGTGTCTGCCTTTCGGTGATTATGAATAATGCTGCTATGCACAAGTTGTTGTCTGAACACCTGTTTTCGGTTCTTTTAGGTATGTACCCCACAAGGGAAATTGGTGGGTCATATGGCAATTCTATATTTAACTTGTTGAAGTAGATTGATTTCTAACAGAACAAAAGATTTTTAAAAAAATTACTAATATGTGCATATTACAAAAATCAAATAGAACTGAAGGGTGTGAGATTAAAGACGATGTTCCCATCTTCATTCCTTCCTCCCAGCCTCACATCCCACTTCTCTTGATCACAGTTTTATTCATATCTTTTCTTTAGAGTGTTTATCTCCGTGTATCTGTGTATGCGTGTACATACATACATACACAGTTTTTAAAAATGATATTATCACATACTGTTCTGTTGCTTTTCTCCCAGCAAGACAATATTTTGTAAATGTCCTTAGATGTCCTGACATTAGGATTCACCTCCTCCTGTGGGTGCAAATGCCTGTGCATATTCCATTGTTTGGGTATATCAAAATTTATTCAGCCAGTGCCCTCGTGGTGGGCCTTCGGGTTGTTGCTGTGTTCTTTTGCTGCCACAAACAGTGCTGCCTGAACTTTCTTGTTCATGTAGACTTGGGCACATGTGCAAAGAAAGAGTTCTGGAAGGAACTTGGCCGGATAAAAGGAAATGAGTACTATAAAACCGTGCTAGGCATGCCACATTGCCCTGCAGTCTCTCACATTTACGTTCCTGCCAACAGTATCTGAGTGTCCATTTCCCCACATCCTCACCCACACTGGGTGTGTTCAGTCTTTAAAATTTTATGGTATTTCATTGCTTTCATTATATAAGCAGCCATTTCAATCCCCTCTCCTCTTCCTTTCTATTTTCAATCCTGTAACATTGGATTATTTCTTTTCTTTTTCTTTCTTCTCAGCAAAAGGAAGGGCATGGTTTGGTGGAAGCATCTGCTCCAAGAAGCCCCCGGAAGCCTGGGACGCTCCGGGAGAAGCCCAGGCAGACGGAGCAGAAAGATAGTTCTACCCGAGACCCTGACTACTCTTTCGGTGAGAGCTCGGTGGGAACTCCTGACGTCACTCCAGAAGATGAGGGAAGCTTCCAGACCGTGTGGGCCACGATGTTTGAGCATCACGTGGAGAAACACACTGTGTCCGACCTGACGGGACGCTGTCTCCTAACCACATCCCCTGCTGACGTGTCCGACGCACGTGTCCCAGAACCCAGGCCCAGGCCTGAGAAAGGCTCCTGGCTGGGGAAGGACCCGCTGGAAATGACAAACCTCAAGAAAGAGAACTTGAGGGGCTTTGACAGTCCCAAGACAGAGAGATTGGGACAAACCGCTCTTATGAACGGTGAGCCAAGACAGTATCACACGCCTCTCCGGGAAAAGCACCCTTTGGGTGAAAAACGCAATAGTAGCCCTTTGCTAAAGCCCTCGGAAAACCCTCCCGCATCCCAGAGGGTCGAGCCCAGGTATGATGTCGTGCACACGGTGAGGGGGCGTGTGCACAGCGAGGCCATCTCAACGGCGCCAGAGGAGAAAGCGGTGACGCTCCGAAGCGGCAGGTCTCCGCCCTCGCTGAAGGGGAGGCAGCTGTCCCAGGAGGTCACCCCGGCTGACCCACAGGGTGGTCCGGAAGGTCAGGTGGGATCCGTCCAACGGGCCAGTTTGATCTGGGAAGCTCGAGGGACGCAGGAGGCGGCCAGTGGGCCAAAGCTTGAGTTTCGAGAGCAGAAGGATGTGACTGGGGGCAATTGCCCGTCGCCCAGGTGGACAGGCGGGGGGGCAGGAAGCTGGTACAAAGCCACCATGGTGGTCAGCGAAGAGCCCTGTGCTCCTGGGGCCGCCTCTGTGAGGTCCGTCAAGGCTGCTGTCTGGGAGGCCCAGCACGAGGGGCCTGGGGGGCCTGGACACAAGGCGGGAGCGGAAGCGAGGGGTCCCTCCCAGGGGGGCCCCCCAGATCCTCCTTCCAGGGCTAAGGCCGAGCCCCCTGATTCCTGGACACAAGCACATCCAGACACGTTTTCTGGGCAGAAAGGGCCCCTCACTGTGGCTGCCAGCGATGGGGATCCCAGGCTGGCCCAGGTGCCGGGGCCAGAAGCCAAGATGCGGAAGGCGGGTCCCACGGACCCGAGAATGGACAGGTGGCGGCGGCGGACTTTACCCCACGACGTGAAATTTGACACATTCAGCTTCCTCACCCCAAAGAGCTCCTCGAAGGTGGAGGAGAGACAGACTGATGATCTGAGCCCCACAGCCAGTGCCTTAAGAAAACCTCCACTGTCCCACGGTAGGGCGGAGACCCAGGGGAGCCCCGGTGCTTCGCAGGACCGGACTTTCTCAGTGGCGAAGCAAGGGTCTCCGGGGGAACCCAAGGCAACATTTTTTGCAGTCACCTATCAGATTCCCGATACTCAAAAGGCAAAGGGTGTTGTTATGTCAGGGCTTGACAACTTGCTGGAACATTCTAGAAAAGTCACTCCACCTCCATCTCCTCATTCTTTCGCACCCGCTTTGATTTCGCTTAACCACGAAGAGCCACTGGAGACGGTGGGCGGTAAAAACTGGACTAAGGGGAGGGAGCGTGAAAATGTAAGCATTTCAAAAAACCTGAAGCTGACAGACTGTCCCTTATTAACTGGGGACAGGATTCTGGAACCTTCTAGTGAAAAAGTCATCGACGTGGACGCTCTATGGCGTCACCGCGCATCAGAAGATGGCGCTGGTTTTCAGAACGATTGGAAGGATAGTGGGAGCAAGCTGTCCCCCGGCAACGGTGCTCCCAAAACTACCCCGACTTTTAAGAGTCGTCCGAAAGATGTCCTTGTCAGGAGGAGGACCGAGGTGATCAGCGAGACGTTCCCAGGTAAGATGAAAGACGGCTACAGATCCAGCGTCCTGGACATCGACGCCCTGATGGCGGAGTACCAGGACCTGTCGCCCAAAGTCCCCGGCGAGGCTCAGGGGCAGAAGGAGAGCCGGACTTGGGAGCCCAGCAGCTCCCCCTGGGAGAGGCCAGGCCAGCCAGGCGGGGTGGGACCAAGGAGGAGGAGCCTGAGGGAGGGACCCGAAGCAGAGGGTCTCCCGAAACGAGCCAGCTTTGCCGAAACAAGGCACAACTCCCCTCCCGGCTCAGGCAAGCAGCCGGCAGAGACCCCCCGGGCAGCCCCGAACACCAAATCCAGCCCTCTGTGGGCTCTGCCACCAGCGGCTCCTTCCGAGACGTATGCAGGGGCCTCGCCCGTCCCCGCAGGCCCCAAGAAAAAAGTCTTGGGAATCGCTGAGGACGACAAAAAGGCCTTTGCCGGTAAACATCACGGTGCAAAGTGTCAGAATTACCTGGCTGAGTCAAAGCCCTTCGGTCGGGAGGATCTGGGCAGTAGGGTCAGACTGCCACCCAAGTCGCCCCCCACCGACTGGAAGAAAGGGACCCTGAGGAAATCCATCGAGTGGGGAGAGGACAGCGTTGTGGCCCAGTGGGGTGGCCACCCACGGGACTGTGCAAGGTCGCCGCCGGACGTCAAGAGGGCCTGTTCGGAGAAGGGGCCCCCTGCCTCGATCCGAGAGGGTCTATCCATCATGCACGAAGCCAGGGAGAGGCGGCGGGACCTCCCTGGGGGGAGTTCGGAGGCCAAAATGGGGCACTGCTGGCGGGAGTCGGGGACTCGAGACGGTCACAAGGTGAGTACACAGGCTCGTTTAATTTTATCAGACGTTGAGTAAGCATCGAGGCCAGGGGTCTCCAACCCAGCTCTTACGTGGGCCACGTGGGCGCACACACAAGTGGGGTCAGGCTGGGCGTGAGGCTGCAGGGAGTTGTAGGGTCGTGGCCGATAGAGAGCTCACGCCCTTTCTGAAGGGGGCAGCTGGGGTTCTGTCCGGCTCTTGACACATGAGAGTGGTGGCCCTGAGATGGCACACCGTGTGTATCAGAAAATCGTAAAATCCAGATTTTTATGTGGGCCTCCCCTTAGGAAACGAGGGCAGCGTATTGAACTATGCTGTGCAGACAGCCCCGGGGCCACCGGTTTCACGCCTCGGGCCTAGAGTGACGATGATGATGGGTATCAATGATAGCTTTATTGAGCTGCTTCTGTATCGCACTCTGTTGTCTCGTGTTCATTGTTATATAAAAGAGGGATTGTCGTGGTTTGGTTCCCGCAGAGGCAGATTGTCGCAGGTAGGCAATTCCAGGAAGAACTGGCCGGGCAGTGGGGCAGTGAGGCAGGTGATACAGGGGCCACTGTGGGCACCGGGGCTCAGTCTCACTGGGGACCCCTGGGAGGCAGCATTGACCGTCTCTCGAGTGGTCCTATCCAAGGAGCGAGGGACCTGGAGTATGTATTTTCCAATTCCTTCTGTCCTTGCCTGGCACTGTTTCTGGGTTACTAACATTCAGACCCTTCCGTCCTGGCTGGCACCATGTTCGATGGTTGAAAGAAAATCCTCGCGCAGCAGGGCACCTTTGCCACTGGCACGTGCTTGCGTGTCGGGCAGGGTGCTGACAGCGTCTGCCGCGGATTTGATCATCTTCCTGTACAGATGGGAAAAATGGGGTCTCAGAGAGGTTAAGTAACTTGTCCCAGGGTGCACAGCGGCAAGTGGCAAAGCTAGTGTTTGAACCCAGATCTGCTCTAGTTCCCAATAGGTGGGGGGCCACTGTCTAGTCAGCCCCTCTGCTGAGTGAAGAGCCATGAAGTGGGGAAGGAATCTGAGTCCCAGAGGCCACCTGATCTCTGTGGGGAGGTGGGACCTGTGACCCCGGCAGAAAGTGACAGGACGCAGAGTGGGTGCCGGAGAAGAGGCCCAGGAAGGTGTCCAGGTGTCCAGGAGGAGGTGCTGGCTTGAGCCCAGCCTGGAGGGTGGACGTGAGTTTGGATGGGCTGATTAGGGGGCCGAGGGCAGTCTCGGCAGGGGCACGGCATGCGCAAAGGTTTGGGGATGGGAAGCAACATGGTGTGCTCTGGAGGCCGTGTGGGAACGACCTTAGCACCCCCTGTGTGATACAGCATCGGCAAACCAGGGCCCACATGCCACCTCTGTCCCTTGCAGACCGAGGGACTAAAGGCAAGTCCCTCCACCTCCCTGGACCTGGGCTTCCTCTTCCATAAAAGAGAGCAGAGGTCCAGTCTGGACAGGGACGCTGTCAGTCAAGGTCAGGTAATGAAGGCTTGCCTAAAGCTGAAAGTGGGTTAGTAGCGGAGTTGGACTTTGAACCTATGTGTCATCCCGAGAGGCCAAGCTCTCTAACCACCACACTCAGGACCGTGCAGCCTTGGCATCCGAATCTCTACTCTGCCCCTGGCCCTCGAAGCTCGGCTCTCAGGCCGAATGGAGACGAAGCACCCAGCAAGGGCCACCCCGTGTGCTTCTCTGGGAGGCTTTTCCTGTCCCCTGCTCCAGCCTGTTGTTGTGGGAAGAGGGGGAGAGAGACGAGGCCGTGGAAATGTGACACCTCATCTGTTTGCCAGCACCTTGCTCAGGGCCCGCTGGCAGTGGGGCAGTCGGGGCATCGTGGAGGGGGGCGCCAGGGCCCGGCTCTGTCCCCGAGCCTGGCCTTGGACGCCTGCCCGGAGCGCACAGGCCCCAGCAGTGCTGGTTGCCAGGGGATCTGTTTTCTCACCAAGGGACCGGAAAGCCTTGGACCAGCTTCCCATTCCTCTCTTCTCTCCTGCCCAAAGATCGTTGGGTTTGGATCTTAAAAAAACAAAACAAAACAAAAAAACAAACAAAAAAACCCCCACCAGTACAGAAGTTCAAAATGTTGGTTGTTAAAAATTCAAATCCTACAGGGGTATAGAAAATAAAAGGTGAGTGTTTCCCCGGATGCAGCCTCTGTTACGCGCTCTGGTGATTGTTCTTTGGGACTTCCCTACATTCCACGGTCACATATCACTCATATGCATTTATAATGGTCATGTTTTTCTTATGGCAAAAGTAGTGAGTGCGTATGTGAAATTTAAAATACGATAGAAACATACAGTTTAGAAAGAAAATCTCCCCCAAAGGATGAATCTGGTGGGTAACTTGGGAAGCACCTCTCCGGGCCCATTAGTGGTTCTCAACTATGGGCGATTTTGCCCATGGGACACATGCGGCAGTGTCCGGAGACATCTCTTGTTGTCACAGCCTGGGAAGAGGGTGCTGCTGGCATCTCCTGCGTAGAAGGCAAGAATGCCACTCAACCTCCCACAGTGCACACAGGGCAGCCCCCGACCCCAGCAAATGACCCCGCCCGGAATGTCTGCAGTCGAGCAGTTGAGGGACCCTGGTTTAGACACAGATATAGATCTAGGTAAATACACGTGGTTTTTATGGAAACATGACAACATTCTACAGAAAATCTACTTATTTTTTTTTACTTAACAGTCATTGTGCATACATAATCACGTTATTTAATGGCTGTAAAGTGTTTCCTTAGGTGACTGAGCCCAGACATTTTTACCGAGACCCTTGTTGATGGATGTTTGGGTTAATTTGCATTTTTGTGTGTTAGAAGCAGGGCTGCTATAGTGTTTCCACGCACATCTTTGCTTCCTTGGGTGAGGGTTCCTTAATTCACAGCTAGTTCTGCTCAATGATCCCCAGAAGAGTGATTATAATTATAATAATTACAATTAAAGCGACCCCTCCCTTCTTCCCTCTCTCTTCCTTTTTCAGTTGAAAAACATTTACTGCAACTTTGTCCCAGGCCCAGTGATAGCATTTGATTCACTTAAATTATTTATTTTAGTTTTAAAAGAGAGACCATTTCACAAGGCTCCCAAATTACTTAAAAGTATAGAATAAAAATTCCCCCAAGACCCATCTTCTGCACATTCCTCTTCATGTGTAATCAAATTTATTCCTTTTTTTTGTCCAAATTCTTGTAAGGTTTCTTATTTTTGCCTTCCCTTTCTGTAAACAAGAGCATTTTGTACCAGTGGTTGAAATTTTGGTCGCATATAGGAGCAACAGGGGGAATCCTAACAGATGTCAATGCCTGGGCAGGGGCGGGGCCTGCCTTTGTTAGTTTTGAAAGCTGCCTGGGGGATTCTTGGGTTGAGGATCTTTGCTGAAGCCACAGATTTTCCACCTGTCTGTTTTTCATAAAATGCATCTTGGGGAGCTTTTAGATTCAGCCTACAGAGAACATCCTTGTTCTTTTTGCCTGCACTGTGGATGTAGCACAAATTATTTAACCTTCCCCTGTGGGTGATATTTTTGATCTTTTGCTGTTAAAAACCATGTACGTACATCACCTTGCACATCTGCAGGTATATCTGTGGGTTCAGAGTGGCAGTTGCCTAAGGGTGAACGTAGTTGTGATTTTGTAGTATCGCAGTAGGGTACCCTGCGGCGGGGCTATGCCTGTTTGCCCCCGACCTTCCCCAGTGTATCAGACGTCTGTGTGTCCCCCTCCCCTCCCCCACTGCCCCGTGGGTGCCCCTCACCTGTCAGTGTGGTTGGGTTTGCTTACTGCTCTTCCAAGTTGGGGGGGGCCTTTTATTAGGTATATGAGACCATTTGCATTTCTTTTCTGTAACCATCATGCTTCTGTTACACCTGGTTTTCTTTGGGACCTTGGTCTATTTCTCATTGATTTCTTAGAGTTCTTTATTAGGAGATGAACCCTTTACACATGTATGATTTAATTTCTCCCTGGAAACAGCTGGGGACTGCATATCGGGCAGACCTGGAGTTAAGCCCTATGTGTGTGACTCTGGGCATTTCAACAGACCTCTCTTGTGCCTCAGTTTCCTTATCTGTGGGATGGGGCTCCTGCCTGCTTCACAGACTTGTTGGAGATTTATCCCGAGATGGTGTGTGGTCAAGCCCCTGGCGCAGGGGCTGGTGTGATGAAGTTGGGAGACATCGGAGGGAAGCAGTCCAGCTCTCCGTTTGCTTAATGCAGTTAATAAATGTCCTGAACCCCTGCCAGGCCCTGTCCTAGGTGCCGGGGCTGCCAGGAGTGACCTAGACGTGGCCCAGCCCACCACTGTCTCAGGCTGTGTGGCAGCCACTGGCCACCTGTGCTTGTTTACATTTAAATTAGTTATTAATAAAATTAAATATGATTAAAAATTCAGTTCCTCAGTCACCCCAGCCACATTCAAGTGCTCTGAAACCACACGTGGCTGGTGGGGACCGTATGGGACATGCAGACACAGAGCATCTCCATGGATCGCAGAACATTCTAACGGACATCACTGGTCTGGGGGGGGGCAGGGAGGTCCCCAGCCAGTGAGGGAGTGAGATCGTTCATGCAGAGAGTCGTAAGTCCCGGGGAGACAGAAAGAGAGGGTGACAGGAGGCCAGGGAAGGGCTCTCGTGGGGAGGGACCAGAAAGGTGACATCCGAGTGACAGAAGGGACCCAGCCAAGGCCAAGATCTGTGGGGCGGGGCCCCCGATGTGGGGATTAGCTTGTGCTGTGGACATTCAAGGGACCCCCGGGGGACAGGGATGCGGGCCCCCGCTGAGACTGAGAGGTGGGCGGGGTCCAAGCCTAGGACAGGCTGGGGGTGCCAGGGAGTCCCCGCAGGGCTCTGAGCACCAGGGCCACGATCTGTGTCTCAGAGCACCCCCCTCTGTTGGCTGCCCTCTGCGTGTGGACTGAAGGGGCGAGGGTGGAGGCAGGGAGGCCAGCACGGAGGCTGCCATTGTCCTCAAAGAGGTGGCAGGGTTTGCACCAGGGTAGTGACCTAAGAGACAGAGAGAAGTGCAGGATGGGAGGCACGTCGTTTCCTCAGTAACAGCTTTGTTGAGACATAATTCGCGTCCCATACAAATCACCCATTTAAAGTGTACAATTCAGTGGCTTTTAGTATATCCATAAGAGTTGTGCAACCACTTTCTCTCTCAATACTAGATCATCTTTATCACCCCTAGAAAACCCCTTACCCATTAAGCAGTGACTCTGCATCCCGTCTTATCCTCCAGTCCCGGGCCCCCACTAATCTGCTTTCTGTCTGTGGATTTGCCTGTTTGGGCCATTTCACACAGATGGAATCGTGCACCACGTGGGCCTTTGTGGCCGGCAGCTTTCCTATAGCGTCGTGTTTGCAGGGTTCATCCACGTGGTAGCATAGACCAGAACTTCATTCCTGTCTGTGGCTGAGTTCTATTCCATTGCATGGGTGGACCACAGTTCACCTGTCCGTTCACCTGTCGGTGGGCATTTAGGTTGTTTCCACTTTTGACAATTGTGAGTAAGGCTGCTGTGAACACTGATGTACGAGTTTTCGTGTGCATGTGGGTTTTCGTTTCTTTGTATGTACACCTAGAAGTGGAACCGCAGGGTCATGTGATAAGTCTAGGTTTCACTTTTGAGGGGCTGCCAGGCTGCCTTCCAGAGCAGCTGCAACACTGGACGTCCCCCCCAGCAGAGCATGAGGGTTCGGGTCCTCTGCACCCTCGCCGGCACTTGTCAGCACCTGTGATTTTGACTGTCACCATCCTAGTGGGTCAGGTGTGAAGTGGTATCTCCTTGTGGTTTCGATTTACATTTCCCTGAGGGTTACTGATGTTGAACATCTTTTCACATGCTTCTTGGCCATCTGTATACCTTTTTTGGAAGAATACCTATTCAGGTCCTTTCTCTACTTTTAATTGGGTCATTTGTCTTTAATATTGAGTAGTCATTATTCTTTATGTTAATATATCCTAGATATAAGTGCCGTATCAGACATACACTTTGCAGGAATTTTCTCCTGATCCATGGGTTGGCCTTTCACTTTCTTATAAGTGCCCTTTAAAGCACAAAAGTTTTTGATTCTGATGAAGTTCATTTTATCTATTTTTCTTTTGTTGCTTTTGCTTTTGGCGTCATACCTAAGAAACCGTTGCCTAATCCAAGGTCATGAAGATTTATCCCTATATTTTCTTCTAAGAGTTTTCTAGTTTTAGCTCTTATATTTAGGTCTTTGATCTATTTTGAGTTGATTTTGGTACAGGATGTGAGGTTTGAAGCTTTTTTTTTTTTTTGAGATAGGGTCTTGCTCTATTGCCGGGGCTAGAGTTGATCATAGCTCACTGCAACCTCAAACTCCTGGGCTTAAGAGATCCTCCTGCCTCAGCCTCCTGAGTAGCTGGGACTACAGGGGTGTGCCACCATGCCTGGCTGATTAGTTTGTATTTTTTGTGGAGATGAGGTCTCACTCTTGCTTAGGCTGGTCTCAAACTCCTGGGTTCAAGCGATCCTCCCGCCTCGGCCTCCCAGAGTTCTAGGATTACAGGTGTGGGCCACCGTGCCTGGCCTTGCAGCATGTTTTGAAGGGAAAGTCAGCTTTGTTGATGGGGTGGAGAGACAGGGGAGAATGGCACGTGACCCAGGGGGCTTGGCCTGCCCAGCCGAGGGATCGGCAAGTCATGGCAGGAGCAGTTTTGGGGAGGAGGAATGGAGAAGCCTGTTTTGTGCACGTGGATCTGAGAGGAGGGTGAGCTGCCGAGTGGAGATGTTGAGTGGACAGTGGGGTCTGGGAGTCTGGAGTCCCAACACTGAGAGTCAGAATGGGTATAGTCAGTCTGGGTGTAGACAGGATTTATTTGAAGCCACGGGGGCTGTGAAGAGAGATCCCAGAGGGAATGATGTAGCTGCAGAAGAGAAGGCTTTGTGGCTGGCCTGGGACACTGGGGAGGCTGATAAGGAACAGCCAAAACCAGAGGGTCCCACAGGCCTTCAGAACAGAGGCCATGAGGGAAGGGATCAAGAATCCAGCCTCACTCTTCCTGATGCTGTGTGTTCTTAAGCAGGTGCTGCCCCTCTCTGGGCCTTCCTTTCCTTGTCTGTGCAGGGAGAGTGTGGGGCATGTAAAATGCAAATTCTGGAGTCCTGTGTCTACTGGCCTGTGACTATTTCCCCTACATATAGCAGAGTTGGCGAAACATCAACATTCAGACAGATGTACTAGGGGTACCGTCCTGTTCACGTGTCTGTGCGTGTCTGTGCGTGTGTGCGTGTGTGTTTGGTTGCACGGAGAGAAGATTAAAATAAGGTTACTGAGAATCACCCCTGGCAGAGTGAGGCTGGCTAGCACGTGTGGAGCGCTCCCCGCATGCCAGGGATGGCGGGGTCCAGCGGTGGCAGGCGGGGAACCTGCGGCCTTGGGGCCACGTGTGGCCTTCTGGATCCTTGACTGCAGCCTTTTGACTGAATCCAGATTTTACAGAACAAATCCTTTAACTCAAAGGGTGCAGCAGAGAAAGGTGAAGCTTTTCTTGCCTCCTTCGGTGCTTAAAAAAGAACAGTCTCGAAACCAGCAGGTCCGTGGGTTCCCCGCCCCGCGCTCTCCCTGTGCTGTGCCACCAACCCTAGAACCTGGGGACTGTCATGACTGTTCCTTTCCCAGATGGCTGAGGCTCAGAGAGGTTAAGGCTCTCACCTGAGGTCACACAGCTATTAAATGGCTGCAGCTGGGCCACTTGAATCCCGAGCTGCTGCCCCCACATGTTACCTCCCATTTCTGGGAGTTTGATTTTCTTCTTTGTCCTTTTTGGTACAGAATGGACGCTCTCGGCGTGACGTGTTTTTTCTGTAAGTGAGAAAGCCCCCACTGAAGCTTTTTTTGCGTTCTGTGTCTCAGGTGCCGCCTCGGGACCTGGAGAAGGAGGATGTCCTCCGGGAGAGCGAGCGCCCACCCCGGCACGTGAGCCCGGTGGCCTTGGGCCCCCGAAGAAGCCGCAGCTTCTCTAAGGACAGGAGGAGCGGGCCCTTTGTGGTGAGTGACTCCGCATGGTCGCCGGGCGCCGCTGGGAACGTGGCCGAGTGGAGAGTCAGGTTGGCCCGGGGGCCTGAGGGGGCCGAGGGCCGGCAGGTGACCGTTGTCTGGGAATGTGGCGTCGCCTGACTAGGCGTGCGGTGGCTCTCGATGTGGAGGGTGTTTGGTGGCTCTGGGGGCCAGGCCTGCCCTCCTCCCGGCTTTCCAGCCCAACATGGAGAGGTGGCCCCAGCTGCCTGGCATGGAGTGGGTAAGAGAACATGTGCTGGTGTCTGAAAGTCCTGGGTTCGAATTCCGGCACTGTGTCCTGTCAGCCTCTTTGAGATTTTGACCAATTTACTTAATTTCACCGTACTTCTGTTTCTTCAACTGTAAAACAGGATTTTTTTTTTTTATTCATAAGATTCAGGGTCTTGCACTGTCACCCAGGCTGGAGTGCAGTGGCACAATCAAAGTTCAATGCAGCCTCAAACTCCTGGGTTCCAGTGATCCTCCCGCCTCAGCCTCCCAAAGCACTGGGACTACAGGCACAAGCCACTGTGCCTGGCTAAATTTTTAATTTTTTTTTAAAGAAGTGGGGTCTTGCTGTGTTGTCCAGGCTGGTCTTGAACTGCAGGCCTCAAGTGATCCTCCTTCCTTGGCCTCCCAAAGTGCTAGGATCACAGGTGTGAGCCACCGCACCAAAACGGGATCTTGATTCCTATTTTTCTAGCTCTGTTGTGAAGACAGAGTAAGATTGTGGGCAGGGCCCAGCATGTAGTAATGTTTTTGATAACTGCTAGCTATGGTGGTAACAGGAGCAGTAGAAATCTAGTTCCAGAGCCAGATTGCCGAGGTTCAAGTCCTAGATCTGCACACATTGATGTGTGACCTTGGACTGGCCTCTGGCCTCAGTTTCCTCATCTGTAAAATGGAGATAATAATAGTATCTACTTTACAAGGCTGATGTGAAGCTCAGATGAGATAATGCAGCAGTCCCCAACCTTTCTGACAGTAGGGACTGGTTTCCTGGAAGACAATTTTTCTATCGACCGGAGGTGGGGGATGTGTTGGGGATGATTCAAGCGCATCACATTTATTGTGCAGTCAAACCTCTCTGCTAATGACAATCTGTATTTGCAGCAGCTCCTCAGTGCTAGCATCACCGCCTCAGCTCCACCTCAGATCACCAGGCATCAGATCCTCATAAGGAGCGTGAAAACTAGATCCCTCGCACGCGCAGTTTACAGTAGGGTTCGCGCTCCTATGAGAATCTAATGTTGCTGCTGCTGATCTGACGGGAGGCGGAGCTTATGTGGTGATGCGGGCGATGGGGAGCGGCTGTAAACACAGATGAAGCTTCGCTTGCTCACCCACTGCTCACCGCCTGCTGTGCAGCCTGGTTCCTAACAGGCCAGGGACCAGTACCG
This sequence comes from Lemur catta, assembly GCF_020740605.2. Classification (NCBI taxonomy): domain Eukaryota; kingdom Metazoa; phylum Chordata; class Mammalia; order Primates; family Lemuridae; genus Lemur; species Lemur catta. Next base: position 12,064,498 of record NC_059148.1, read on the forward strand.
GTCTGCAGCCCAGGGGTTGGGGACTGCAGGGGTAATGCACGAATTACTTAGCATGGTCCCGGGCACCCAGGAAACACTAGTTATCATTACTATAATTATAGTTTTTGCTATTGTTATTACTATTCTTGTTTTCGAGTCTCCATTGGGCTGTTGCTTAGCTCTGTCTCCTTGGGCCGCACTTCCTCCCTCTTAGCCTGGTTCATCGCTCATAAAGGAGGTGGGGACATGATGACCAGGGCCCTCCGGAAGCCTCTGTGTACCTAGCTGAGTTCCAGGGCCTTACCACCTCCGAGGATTTCCTTGTTTTTCTGGACTTCAGTCTCTTGCTACTTGAAGATCTGCTGAGTTCTGCCCTCGCTCATGAAGTCCCTTCCCGCCCCAGGTCCCACGTGGGAACGTCTAAGACAGGTGGCTCCTAAGGAGGTGGCGTTCCTGTGCTCACAAGGGTCTCTTTGATCGCTCAGCAGTGTGTGTTTCGGGGAGACCTGGGGCTGAAGGGACTGCGTCTGTTGGAGACGTGGGACCCTGCCCTGAAGCCCAGGTGCACGCCTTCCAGCTTCGTGGCCATGGGCAAGAAACTTTGCTTTCCTGAGCCTCAGTTTCCTCCTCTGTAGAGTGGGGGTGAAGAAGATGCCCCAGCAGGGTTCGTGCTAGGATTGATGTGGAATGGTCACAACAGAGCCTGACCACGGGCAGGGGGTGACAGGGCAGGAGGAGCTCGGACCTCAGACCTCAGCGAGACGCCTGCCGAGCAGCCCGAGAAGTTTCCTCAAGGGTCCGATCCCAGCCACAGACTCGCACACATCTGAAACCTTGCCTGGTCTTTTCGCTAAAACGTTCCCTTCCACTGATTTCTTTCTTACCTCCGTTCCCTCTCAGGTGGCACCGACTCAGCTTGTCTGATTGTCCTTGAACTTTTGTGTGTGTGCGTGAAGACAAAGGTGATGGAGAGAAGGGCATTTAAAACCTGTCCTGTTAGAGTCTCTGCCTGCTGGTGTCCTCCCTGGCCGCCCGGCTCCTCCTCTTTCCCTCTCTGTCACTGGGGAGGCTTTGTCCTTGCAGCGCTCAGGCGGCTTGCCTTGGCTGTCTCCGTCTGGCCTCTGAGGCCCCGTGGGCGGAGCGACGTAGCCGGAACCTGATAAGCTCAGGGCCTCAGACCTCACCTCCCTGCTTTCGGGACTCACGCCTGCAATTCTGGGGAGTGACCACAAGGAGGAGGTGGTGTTCAGCTCCCTTCCTAGTGGCCCCAACAGCCCCCCCAGAGGAACCTTAGCCCTGGGCTCTGGAGGCCAAAAGAAGTGAGTTCAAATCTCACCTCTGCCACTGTGTGACGTTGGGCACATGACTCGGTGGATCTCATTGAGCTTCAGTTTTTTTCCTCCGTGAGTTGAGGATGGTCCTATCTGACTTCAAGAGTGTTTCTGTGAGCAGCAAATGAGATAGATCGCCCAGCACCTAAATTCTCGATTCATCTCTAAGCTGCAGCAGTAGCTTTTCCCTCTTTCTCCCGTTCTCCGTTCTCCTTTCCTTCCCCTCTACTTTTCTTTCCCTTCGTCCTCCTCCTTCCTTCTCTCCCTCTTTCTCCCCCCTCAATTTTTTTGTCACCTATTCCACTCTCTCTTTATAAATGGGGAGTCCCAGCACTTTGGGAGGCTGAGGCAGGAGGATCGCTTGAGCCCAGGAGTTCAAGACTGCAGAGAGCTATGATTGCGCCACTGCACTCCAGCCTGGGTGACAGAGTGAGACCCTGGCTCTAAAGGAAAAAAACAAAGTATCTGCTATTAATCCCATCATCGTTTTGATTAGTGACTCTGTGCTGTTGCTTTCTGATGTAGGTTCAGGTTCATCCTTATTTTGTCACCCTGTGTCTTAGGCCTTGTCAGTCCCCACTCCCGCCCCGTGTCAGAGAGCACAAATTCCATTTTGCAGAGGAGGAAAGTGAGACACAAGGGGTCCAGCCACTCGCCCGAGGCCACACAGTTAGCACCTGGGGGAGCTGGAACGGAACCCAGGCTCATCTCACTTCCAGCCTTGGACCGGGGCCCATCTGCCATGGGACTGTGTTTTTGGCTTGCTGCCAGCCCCCACCAGCCCTCTCTCCCCGTGGGCCTGCCGCGCTCGGTGCATTAGTTGCATGAAGAAACAAGATACCCTGAGCCCTGGGACTCCTCCTGGGGTTGAGAATGTGATACTTGTTCAGCCCGGAGCTGGCCGCCAGCTGCCAGCCGTTCTGCTGCTGAGTGCCTGGGACCTACAGGGCTGATGCCCAGGATGTGCACAGCCCCGCCCACACCTGCAGACGCGCAGCCTGGCCCTGCCATTTGCTGGAGGTCATGAGCCAAGTGAGTTTACCCCCCCCAGGGCCTCACTTTTCCTCCTCTGTAAAGTGAGGAATACTAGGAATAACTATGCCTAACGCAGCGCTTACATATGGAATAGGTACTGTTATTAGCCCCTCTTTACGGATGGGGAAACTGAGGCTCAGAGCCATTAAGTACCTCTCACCAGTTCTGGATCTGGAGTCCATTCTCCTAACCGTGCGCTTAACTCCTCTCTCCCCACCTCGTAGCCTGCTGGGATGATGGCGCTTCTAAAGCAGTTAGAACACAGTGCCTGGCACAGAGTAACTGCTGAATAAATATTAGCTGATATTACTGCATTATTAATTATTATTTGCTGTCACTTTTCTTTTTCCCTGTGTTCTCCTGAAGAGCTGATGGGAAAGGAAAGTGTCCCCGGTCTTAAAAGTTTTTTTTGGAGTTGAGGGAACTGGGGCTGGGTGAGGGGAAGTGTCTTGTCCAAGGTCCTGTGGCAGCCAGGGCTGGACCTGGGGTTCAGTGTTTCTGATTCCTTGGCCAGTGCTCACTCCTCTGCCCCCTCCCTTGTTCCTTTCAGGGTTCCCTCAGGACCTGGGTCCTCTTGGCAAACCCCAGTCCCGTACCTGGCCTCCTCCCTCCCCCCTCTGCCCAGTAAAGTGAGCTTTGGTCTGAAGTCTCACCAGGATCATAAGATGCGGTGACTCAGTTGTGGACCGTGACCTCGGGTTGCAGTTTACCCTAGAGGACCTGCTAAGATTCACCAGCTGTGAGGGCTCCCTGAGATGGGGCAGGTGGGTGGGCTTCTGGAAACTTCTAGAATTTTCTCCCAACCCCCCAAACCATGACTGCTCAGGTAGTCATGCGTCCTTTGTGGGCCTGCTGTGCCCCAGCCCCTGCATGAGGGGACCTGGAGATGTTCTCCCTCAGCCCCCTGGAGTTCCCCGCCTTGGTGGGGGCGCCGAGATGGCCTGGGGGGTGTCCAGTGAGGTGAAGGGAGGAGGAGGGGAGCATTCAAGACTGAGGACTCGTATAGGCACAGGTGTGGAGGGGCAATTCTTGGGGACAGCGAATAGGCCAGTTTGGCTTTTGACAAATATTTATGTGTGTGTGCTAGGTGCTGCGCTGGGCGGTGGGCTCCGGTCGTGACAAAGACAGGTAATTAAGAAGGCAGATCAATGATTGCAGTGGGCTCTAACAGCTACTGTTCATTGAGCACTTACTATGTGCTAGGCACCGTGTCATGTGCTTTTCCTGCAGCGCCTCATTTAATTTATTCAAGTCTCCCCATTTGTGGGGAGCTAGCAGAGGAGGGGACAGTTGTCAGTCCTGAAGGATGGGCAGGTGTTTGCCAATGGCTGTGGTCCGGGGAGAAGTGTCCTGCCTCTGGTAGAGGGAGCAGCACCAGCAAAGGCTTAGAGGCATGAAACTGTGCTCTGTACCAGCGGCCCCCAACCTTTTTGGCACTAGGGACTGGTTTCATGGAAGACGATGAAATGTCTTCATCCTTGGGCACTCCTTCATGCTTCCTGCCCATGGTGCCAAGATGGTGCCATTCTTCCTGGCACCAGGTCCACTTTTAGGCAGGAAGAACTGGGACACCAGAAGGGTCATGTCAGGTGAGTCTGCCTTTTAAATCAAGAAAGGAAGTACTTTCCCCAGAGCATCCTTCAGGAGGCTTTCGCGTACCTATGGTGGGCAAGAACTGGGTCACATGGCCCCTCCTAGCAGCAAGGGAGTCTGGGAAAGTCAACGTTCAGGGCTTCCAGCCTCTGTCATGGAAGTTGGCCAAGTCAGAAATGGCCACTGGCCATTCAACACATAGCGTTGTTTATTACACAGTATGAAACAAAATGGGGATTGTCGGGTCCTTGACAAGGGAGGACCAAACCAGGGTGTTGGACCAAGAGAGAGAATTTGGCAAACATGACTATGCTGGGACATAAGAGGTATACTGGGCACTGGGATTTGGGGATGGAAGACATAGTCTCTGTCCTCCAAGACCCCCCAGTCTGCTGGGGAGCAGGGGTCACAGAAGGGAGGCAAGGCTGAGGTAGAGGGACAGGCAGGGCACTGGCCCAGGGGCCAGAGTGACCCTCTCTGCCTGAGTGAGTCAGGAGGATGTACTGGCTGTGGCTGCCTGAGCGTGAAGCTCAGTGGCGAGAGACTGGCAAGTGCCCTGGGCCCTTAGGAGGCCCATGGCTCCTCTGACACAGGGCTAATTCCACTTGCTAATTGCCTTTGTCTTTCACTGCTGGTGGAAAGGGCTGGGGACTTGAGCAACTTATATCCCAGCTGATTAAAGTTCATTTTCTAGATTAAAACCAGTCAGACCAGAAAGGTTTTGTTACATAGGTCTTAAAAACAAATGACCAGTTATACCTGAGATTTTTGTAAGGGAGTATTTTGTATGCATCCATTTACACAGATATTCCTCCACCCACTCACCCACCGAACCCGTCCACCCACCCACCCACCCATCCATCCACCCGTCCGCCCACCCATCCACCCATCTGCCCACCCACCCATCCATTCACCCATCCTCCCACCCACCCGTCCATCCACCCATCTGCCCACCCACCCATCCATCCATCCACCCATCCATCCATCCACCCACTCACCTATCCATCCATCCATCCACCCACTCACCTATCCATCCATCCATCCACCCACTCACCTATCAATCCACACATCCATCCTTCCATCTGTCCGTCCATCCATCTACCCATCCACCCATCCATCTTCTACCCAGTTATTAATTCATATAAATCTCTAAAATAAAAAATGAATAAATAAAGTTTCTGTCCTCAAATTGCTCACATTCATAGACTTTAAATAAGTAATTATATGACTCAGGATGACAGATACTAGTCATTCACTCATTTCTTCACCTATTCAAGCATCCAGCAGACATTCATTGAGCACCTACTATGTGTTGTGTGCTGCTCTTGACCCTCAGGTATGGCAGTGAACAGACACGTATGGTCCCTGCCCTCCTGGAGCTCAGGCTCTCGTGTGGGCAGACAGGCAGTAGGCAAGGAGCCAGACTCAAAAGAGAGACTTTCAGATGTCACCACGTACTATGAAGGAAAGCAAATGGGGTCTTGGGAACCAAGAGTGACTGGGGAGAGGGCGTTTGGAACTGTTTGATATTAGATGGTCAGGGAGGGCTTCTCAGAGGAGGTGACATTCAAGCTAAGACTTGAGGAGGGCTCAGCTATGTGGAAGTATCAGAGAGAGAGCATCAAGCAGAGGGAACCGCAAGTGCAAAGGCCCTGGGACTTGTTTTGTTTACTGATGATGATGGTGATGATGTCATTGGGGCTGAAGGAAGAGGGTGACCCTCAGAGTCAGAATGAGGGGGAGGCACTGAGGAGCCAGGGAAATTTGTGACCGAGGTTTTATACCATCCGAGGCGAGGTTTGGAGCGCCCTCTGGTGGACGTTGTGGAGAGGCGGCTGGAGAGGGTAAGCTGGAAGCCGGGAGACCAGTGAGGATGTTGCAGCATTCTGGGAAAGACCATTTAAAATTTTTTTGTGTGGTTATGGTCAAATTTAAATAACATAAAATTGACCACTTTATCCATTTTAAGCATACAATCCATCGTCATTAAGAACATTTGCAAGGTCGTACAGCTGTAACTGCTACCTAATTCCAGAACTTCTTCATCTTCCCAAACAGAAACTGTACCTAGTGAACACTAACTCCCCAGTCCCCCCCCCACAGCCCCTGGCAACCTCTAGTCTGCTTTCTGTCTCTTGAATTTGCCCGTTGTAGATGTCTCATATAACCAAAATCATGCAGCATTTATCCTTCTGTGTCGGGCACATTTCACTTAGCATGATGTCTTCAAGGTTCTTCCATGTTGTAGCATGAATCAGGACTTCATTGCTTTTATGACTGAATAATATTCCATTGTATGTATTTACCAAGTTTTGTTCATCCATCCATTTATTGATAGACACTTGGGTTATTTCTACCTTTTAGCTGCTACGAGTAATGCTGTTATGAATATTGGTGTATAAATATGTGAGTCCCTGTTTTCAATTCTTTGGGGTCTGTTCCTAGGATTGGAATTGCTGGATCACATGGTAATTCTATGTTTAATTTTTTGAGGAACCACCAAACTGTTTTCCACAATGGTTGTACCATTTTATCATACATTCTCACCAGCAGTGCATGTGGGTTCTGATTTTTCCACATCCTCACGAACACTTGTTACTTTCTCATTTTTTCTCTGTTTGTTTTCCAGAGTAGCCATCCTAATGGGTGTGATGTGGCGGCTCATTGTGGTTTTAATTTTCATTTCCCTGATTACTAACGATGTTGGGCATCTTTCCATGTGCTTCGTGACCAGGTGTATATCTTCTTTGGAGAAATATCTACTCAAGTCCTTTGCCCATTTTTGAATCAGGTTGTTTTTGTCTTAGTTGTTGAGTTGTAGGAATGTTATACGTATAAAATAAAAATATATAATGTATTTATATTTTCTGGATAGTAATCCATATCGGATACATTATTTGCAAATATTTTCTCCCATTCTGTCAGTTAACTTTTCACTCTCTTGCTAATGTTCTTTGATGCACAAAAGTTTTTAATTTTGATGAAGTCCAGTTTATCTACCTACTTTTTCTTTTGTTGCTTGGAAAGTGATTTTTTTTAATTGAAGTGTAATATGCATCCAGAAAGAGCTCATTTATACTCAGCCAGATGGCTTGGGTTTGAATCCCAGCTCTGCTGCTTACGAGCTATGTGATTCTGACTAGATCGACATCTCTGTGCCTCAGTTTCCCCATCTGTAAAACAGGAAGATAATAGTAGAGCCTATTTATTAGAAAAGCAGTGAGGTTAGACGAGTTAATGCACATAAGGCACTATGAACAGTGCCTGACATGTAGTAGGTGCTTCGTAAGTGTTTGCTGTCATTGCTACGGCTGCGTGTCAGATACCGAGTCTCTATGCGGCAGACACTGTGCTGAGCACTGTACGAACACCATCCTATTATCCCCCTTCATGGTCCCCACGTCGTAGATGAAACTGAGGCACAGAGCTCTTACAAGACCTAGTGAGCCCCATTTCCTGGCACTTTTCCCCAAGTGACCTCCCCGTATCCTGAGGTGCCAAGAAGATGCCCGTGTTAGAGATTCTGAACCTGATGCTCAGAGTGGGTGGGTGACTGGCCCTAGAACGCACAGTGAAGAAACAAAGAGACACCTGGACTGTGGCCTCGCTGCTGGGGCAGGGAGAGGGCGTCTCCTGGGGTCAGGGTCCTCGGTGGGTCGAAGAAGGGTGGCTGGATTTGTTTCAGCTGCACCACCTGGAGCATGGGAGCTCTGTGGGCATCCGGTGACCAAGGCCACGGGGGCTCCGTGCTGGGTGCTGAGCCGCCAGCAGGAGACTGATGAATGAATGACAGGGACACCCGCTGCCCTCACAAAGCCTCCCTGGGGGGCTGGGCAGGCATCCTGGCCCGCGTGCGCCCTGGTGGGGTTGCAGGCGCTGGAGGTCCCGGTCCCTGCTCCCGCCCCTGTCCCCGTCCAGTCCTTGCTCCCTCCTCGCCCACCACGCCCCATTTAACAGAGCCCAGGAAGGGTGACATCACATGCCCAATGTGGCCTCTGGGCGTCCTTCTGAAAGCCCGGTCAGACACTGGAAGGCTCGCCCGGGAGGGGATGCCGCGAGGTCACTACATCCCACCCCCTGTGGGTCCGCTGGAGACGTCCAGGAGGGTCGCAGATGAGAGAGGGGGAGCAAAGGCGGTGGGGACCGTGTGCTCTGCTGTCAGATCTTTCCGGAGACTCTGCTCACTGCCTCTCATGCTTGAGATTCACAGCGCTCCTTAGAATTTAAAAGCCTTTGAGCAGTTCCAGCGAAGAAAACCTGCTTAGTTCGGGTTAAGCCAGTGTGTCCCCAAACTGGGGCGCTTCACACATTTCCTTCTTATCGGTGTGTAATTTACATATAATAAAGTGCACCGATGGGTCCCAACTGTGTGGCTTGGTGCGTCTTTGCATACGGGCACACCTGCATACCCAGCCCCCGTCACAGCGGGAGGCGGAACATCCCCAGGCCCCTGGAAAGTTCCCTCAAGTCCCTTCTCAGGCCCAGAGGGTGGCCACTGCTCTAACTCCTGTCCCCACAGTTAGATCTGCCTGTTCTAATCATCGTAAAGTGGGATCCTACTGTGTGATCTCTTTTGTGGCTGGCTTCGGGCAGGCGGACAACTGTGAGATCCCTCCGTGTCGGTGCGTGTAGCAATAATCTACTTCTCAGTGCTGCGTGTGTTCTGTTCCATGAGTACCTCACAGCCCATGATGTATGTATCTATTCTGCGGTCGCTGGACATTTGAGCTTTTCCAGTTCGGGCCTATTGCAGATAGTGATGCTCTCCCTGTCCTGTGTTTTAGTGGCCATCAGTCCTTACACCTGTCACGTGTGTCATCAAGGGTAGAACTGCTGGAGGGTAGGGACTGAACATGTTCCGTGTCAGTAGGTTTTGCCTGATAGATCCCCATGGTGTTGTACCTGTGTACACCTCCATCAGCAGAGCACGAGGGTGCCAGTTGCTCCCCGCCCTTGCTAACGCTTGGTCCACTTGGCACTGTGTTGGAGGTGCATGGTCTTCCGTCCCTTTTTCCAATGCGGCACTCCTCAACACCCCGTTTCGTGTTACACATGAGTTTGGGACTTCAGGATGTGGTGGAAGGTCCAGGTTCCTGGTGCGGCTCCGTCGGTTGGTTCCTTGTCTGGAACTAGAAAGCATCCTCAGCATCTGTGTGGTCGTGGCCAGCCCCCGTGGTCAGAAAGCTGGGCTGCCGTGAGGCGAGGGAGACACCTGGCCAGCTGCGGAGAGCTGCGTGGGTGAGCCGTTCTGATGCAGACGACAGAGAGGGCGTCGGATTGGCGTGGGGGGACTTAGTGGGGCGACGTGCACGTTGCCTGGCCTGTGTCGGCTGGGCCTGGACGGCGGCCACTTTGGAGGCCGGAGGAAGAGGTGACTGTGAGGGGCGGAGCCGGTGGGGAGCAGGTGGTTTCCTGCAGGCACAAGGAAACCGAGCTGTGGGAATGGTCCCACCTTGGTGGGGGAGACGGGAGAGGGCTCAGTTGTGGGGTTGGACCCCTCCAAGCCTGGGGATCCAACAGCTGCACTGCCATCGGCTGCTTCTTCCATGACCACAGGATCCCTGGGGCTGAACACGCAATGAGATTTACTCAGGTGGCCCCACCCGCCACTGCTCAGTAGGGGCGGGACACAGACTATCTGGAGTGCCAACTCCGGTTGATGGGTAATGCCTAAGTGGTACAATGTGCTGAGAAGGACTCTGAGTCGACATCCAGGCCCAGAGGGAGCTGGTGCTATAATTGATCAGTGATGTCTGTCAAGAGCATGGGTCAGGGAGGGTGGAGATAGGCATGTCAAATATTTGCTAACCCTGGCTTAGAGGCGTGTGCTGCCAAACACACACACACACACACACACACACACACACACACACACTCCCCCAGAAGATGCTCTGGAAGGCTTTACATATTACTGCAAATCTCAGAAATATTCTAAGAGCCCCAGAATTTATTATATATATGGTTCAACAAGCCAAAGCCTTTTTATCTATTTCTAAATCTCTCCCTGACTATTTATAACTATGTTCCTGGCGTCTCGAGGCAGGTTTTTTTTCTTCCACAGTGGTGGTTCGCAAACTTTGCTGTACATTAGGATCTCTAGGAGAGCTTTTCAAAACCTTAGTGCCAAGATCACATCCCAGAAATTGGGATGTTTAGAGGCAGGGTCTGGGCATTGATATTTTTTTAAATAGACTTTAATTTTTAGAACAGCTTTAGATTTACAGAAAAATTGAGAAGATACCACAGAGAGTTCCCACATGCCCACGCCCAGGTTCCCCTACTATTAATATCTTGCACTAGTATGATAAATTCGTTACCACCAGTGAACTAATATCGATACATTCTTATTAATTAAAGTTCATGGTTTATTCGGATTCCCTTAGTTTTAACATAATGTCCATTGTCGATGCTGAGATCCCATCAGGGTGTAGTCTCAGACTTTCCTTGTTTTTGATGAACTTGGCCGTCGTGCGGAGCCCCGGTCGGGTATTTGTGGGATACTCCTGGGATTTTTCTGGGCACCGACGGTTTTAGAGATGCCCACGTGATGCAGCACAGTTTGGGAACTGGGGCTCCAGGGCCTTGATTTGTGTTTGGGGGGTTGTTTATATAAAAACAGGGCAGTGGCCTGAAGGGGAGAAGAGAAGTAAAGAAGTCATTTCTAGGGTCCAGTTGTCTGTTGTCATAATGAACCACCCCGGAACTTAGTGGTGTGACACAGTTGTGGATTCTGCAGGTCACAGCGTCAAGCAGGGCTCCCTGAGGACAGCTCTTGTCTGCTGGGAACAGCTGGGGCTGGAATCCCCTGGTGGCTGGGCCGGGCTGACTCAGGGGCTGGGCTCCCCCGCGACTGTCCACCAGAGCACCTCAGTGATCCTCTTGTTAGGGCATCTTTCAGCTCAAATGTCACCCCAGGAGGGGCTTCCCTGACACCGTGTCTGTGAAGAGCCCAGTCCCCTCCGTCCCTGGAGGCACACCCATTTTTATGGGCAGTATTGTTCCCCATCAGAGTGGAGGCTCTGTTTGCTGGTTTCTTGGCTGCCCCTCACCCCCGCCAGACGAGAACCACAGGATTGGGGGGAGGCCTTGATTCTCCTGTTTACTTGGTGTTGTTAGTGCGGAGTTGATGCTCAATAAATATTTGTGGAATGAGCGAGTGGGTGAGTCAGCAGCCGAAAAGGGAAGGCAGACACTGCACAACTAACTGACCCGATGGAGGAGGGACTGATAAGCCCTTCTCTGGCCTGGTCGCAGGGCAGCCCAGAGGTACAACGTAGGCTGGGTCCTGACGGGTGGGTAGGAGTTGACCAGGTGGAGGGGCAGGAAGGGCAGCCCAGGCAGAGGGAGGCTGGACAGCTTGTGTTGCAGCAGGGACGTGCTATCCTTGCCACGTCGTTCCTGGGAGGGGACCCCCATGGTCTCACTGAGCAGAGAGGAGGGCCCAGCTAGAGGGAAAATGGAGAATTTAGTCGGGGGACGGAATTCCGAGGACGAGGTCCAGCTCCAAACTGGCTCAGGAATCCCCTGATCCGGTGGTTGCTAAGCGCCAGGCCTGCCGGAGGGGCACCCTGGTCACCTCAGGGTTTCTGAGTCCAGATTTGCAGGCACGATGCCTTGAGATTCCACGCGAGGAGCCACACCCGGAGGCCAGGCCAGGCAGGGACGGGATTCGGTGATGAATGCAGAGGAAAGAGGGAGGTGCCGCTGCCTCCCAGCCCAGCCTCGCCCAGAGCGGTCGGTTGGAGCATCCAACTTTTCCAGCAAAACTGATGATGTTGATTTTAACGTGAAATCTCCCCCTGTGGTCAGGGCACACCCGGCTGCCTTCAGTTAACACACATGGGAGGTCGTGTTTCACACGCGTGATTGCACTAAACCCAGCCTGGCCCATGGGACGCTGAGGCTTGGGGAATGGAGGGACGTGCCCTGGGCCCAGACAGTGGGCAGGTGCCCCAGGAGGGGCTCAATCCGGGGCTGCCAGTGTCTCCATCCCCTCCCCCACCCCCTTCGCCTTCCAGGGTAAACAAGGCAGCGGTTTCCTTGTGCAGTGTTCAGAAATGACCACAAGAGGGCAGGATGGAGGCGATCTAGTGTCAACGTTTCCTTTTTATTCTTAACTTTTAGCCCCTTCTGCAATTAGGGCCTTCACTCCAAACCTGAAAAATCCAAGTTCTGCGTGACCATTTAGATTTTCTTTTTATGCAACTCACTAATTTTGGTACATGTGTCCCTCTGCTCTGTTCCCCATCTGGTCACTTGCTATTTTATGAGCCTGACATCAGAGCTGCCCAGCTGAGCCTGGGATATTCCTCTGCAGCCTTCACAGCCCTGGCTGCCCCATTTATCTTCACTGATGATGTTTCTCTTCTGAAAAAAATATCTTTTTTGGGAAAAAAAATCGTTTTTGTTTTATTTCTTCAAAGGAACGTGGGGCACATATGTATCCGGGGTATGGTTCGCCCATAATGAGAAACTTATGGATATAGAAACGGCATTTTTGACTTAAGCAGATGTATTTCTAGAGATGCTGAGTCTTGTACTTGAACGCAGGGTCTCTTAAAAAGGGGAATGTTTTGTCACATTTCGAGCCTCAGAGTCATGCCACCTCCTCCAAGAAGCTCTCCTGGGTTGCACCTTTTCCTGTGAATTCCTCTGTTTGAGGCCCAGTAGCCTCCAGCACTGTAACTTATTCCCAAGTACTTCTCTGCTGTAGACTGTGACCTCCCTGAGGGTAGGATTCCTGCTGTTTTTTTTGTTTTGTTTTGTTTTCTGTGTTTTTTTTTTTTGAGACAGGGTCTCTCTCTGTCACCCAGGCTACTGTACAGTGGCATCGTCATAGCTCACAGCAACCCCAAACTCCTGGGCTTAAGCGATGCTCCTGTCTCAGCCTCCGGAGTAGCTGGGACTGCAGGTGCACGCCACCATGCCCAGATAATTTTTCTCTTTTTTGTAGAGACAGGGTCTTGCTGTGTTGCCCAGGCTGGTCTCAAACTCCCGACTTCAAACGATCCTCCTGCGTGGCCTTTCACAATGCTAGGATTACAGGCGTGAGCCACTGCGCCAGGGCTGGTGCTGTCGTTACCAGCTTCATTTTACATCTGAAGAAACCCAGGCACCAGGAGGAGGAGGTTGTCCATGATGATGGGATTTGGCAGGACCAGAGCTGGGATTTGAACCCAGGCCTATCTGAGTGCAAATCCTGCTCTTGACAGCTCAGCCCCTGGCTCCTTGTATGGGCTCGGTTAAGGGTCACCAATGGGTTGTGCCCATGCCTGGGGCGGGGGATGGGTGTCTCTCTTGGTGCCCTCTCTTCCCCCCGTCTTTTGCATGGCTGTCCCCTCCCCCCTCCCCTTCCTCATCATTCTCCTCCACCTCCTCCCCCTCCATTCTTCGCCTCCTGCAGTAGCTTCTTGAGATATAATTTACACACTGTAACATTCACTTGTTTTAGGTGTACAATTTAATGCTATTTAGCACATTTACAAAGTTGTCCAGCTATCACTCTCTTGTTCTAGAACATTGTCATCACCCCAGGAAGAAACGCTGTGCCTAATAACAGCCACCCCCCACCCCCGTCCCCGGCCCCTGGTGACTGCTCATCTGCCTTCTGTCTCTCGACTGGCTGTCCTGGACGCTTCCTGTCAATGTGTTTGTGGTGTCCGGCGTCTTCGCGGAGCGTGGCGGGTTCTGACACACCCGTGTGGTGGCGAGTGTCGGGACTTCGTGTTTAGCGTTGGGCTGGGGGCTCCTTCTTGTCGCTGGGACCTTTCTTCCTTGACCCCACGTGGTGGGGACAGCTGATTGGGGCTTGGAGGGCAGCTGCCCAGTCAGGCTGGCCCTGAGAGGATGAAAAATGTGCTGCCTTTTTTTTTTCCCCCCCATTTGTGTGTTTTAAGTGATTTCAAACGTCCTCCAGTTGGTAGCACCCTGCAGGCCCCTGCGGGCGGGCTCTGTCCTGGGATAGGCTCAGAGATGTCTTGTTTGGGGCAGATAACCCCGTGCCTGATGGGCTGGCCCCAGCTCGGGCTCCTCTTGCTGCCCTGCCAGCCAGGGTGGCTGAGTTCGATATGCCACGAGGCAGTGACAGCTAAGGTGTCCTGAGCCCTCCCCGTGTACTGGGCTCCGAGCACTTTACACGTGTTGCCTTCTTCATGCCTCCCGGTGGCCTATGGGGCAGACACTGTCATCATTCTTACTTCACATGGAGGAACTGGGGCACAGAGAGGTTGAATCACCAGCCCAATGTCACACAGCTAGCTAGTGTTGGGACAAGGCAATCGGACTCCATCCAGACCCTTCCCCCGTACCCAGGGCTGCCTCTGTGCGACATGCCATCCCTCCCTGGGTCTCAGTTTCCCCTCTGGATAGCCTTTGTTCTGTCTGTGCCCTGACCTTTCAGGGGATCGTCACCTGCGTGAAGACGGGGGCAGGTGTTTGGCTTCCGTGGGCCCCCTGTGGTGGCCGACCCAGGGCCCGGCACACAGTAGGTCTGTCCTTGCTGGGTGACGGATGCCACGATCCACGGCTGATTTCTCTGTGAGCAGCACTGCTGCTGGGAGAACGGGGGATTCTCTGCTTCTCAGGGAACGGTCACAGAGCGCCTGCTTAGCTCTGGGCTGGTGCCAGGCCCTGGGACCCCCGCCTGCCCGTGGGGAGCTCCCAGCCCCGGGGGGAAGCCAGGCTCTCATCACCAAAACCTCCCGCTGCACCTGAAGACGGGGCTCGGTGACTCCTTCTTGCTGTTTGCATTGGGCTTCAGAGGTGGTTGTTTCCACGGGGAGAAGGGACACTCCTGGCAGGGGGCTGAGCCTCCACGCGTGGCCGAGGAATGGTTTGGCTAGGACAGAAGGCGGCGGCCCTGGGGCAAAGGGCATTGAAGGCCGAGCCAAGAAGTGAGGCTGCTGGCCTTACCTGTACCTGGATGGGTAGTGCCGGCTCCTAATGCAGGGCCCGGCACACAGTAGGTCCACAGGGAGGCCGTGAGGAATGGGCAGGCTGCCTGGGCTCATAGGGGGTCATCATTTCAGATGCCCGTGCGGGGAGTGGGAGGAACGTGGCAGAGCCAGTCCCCAGGCGGCCCCTGCCCTTGTCCCCACGCAGGAGTGCAGGGCTGTGGGCCGGAAGTCTGCCTTGCCACGCGCAAGTCTCCTGGTGCTTACGTGCAGGCAACCCAGTCAAATACGACAAAACGGTGCCCCCACCTTCTCCCCCTCGCCCCCCCACAAAACAGCACTCAAACGGAATTCTGCCTGGGGGCACAGGGCCCAGGCCTTGGCTGTAAGTTCAGTCGGTCGGCAGGACCCGGTGTTCTGGCTGTCCCGTCAGCTGGGACTGTCCTCCGACTGCACAGCCAGCCGGGGAGCAGGGCCAGCCTTGCGACTGTGCTGGCCGTCCCTGGCTCTGCCGTCGCAGGGACCCGCCCTCGGGTGACTGTCGGGCAGCGAGCCGCTGAGACCCCGGCATCGCTGAGACCCCTGGCCTGCGTGGGGAGAGCTTTGAGTTGGCCCGTGGCTTCCTCGGTGGCTGCACCCAGCGTCCCTCCCCGTGTGCAGGTGGGTTTCCTGT